>NC_090704.1:3242500-3867500 GCF_040954835.1 Lepisosteus oculatus | reverse complement strand
TTTTGGTAATGCGTATTGAGTCACCATTGTTTTTAATATCCTGTATCCGAGCTGTGCAAACTCCACAGTGTTTACTGTTTCTGTTTGGTTTCCCTCTAATTTCCAGTTACCACACCCTCTTGTTTCTTTAATCTTGTTTTCTCTGCTGTACTCAGTCTGAAATGACTGACTTCCTTCTCGCAGCCTGTTACCCTGACAATCCTTCTCAGACTATTGTTCCTAAGATTATTATTCCTGCTTCCCATTCAGGGCCCTGTTATTTTAAGACCTTATCCATGAGCTCGTGTCTGAAAGCTGGAAACACAGGGACATCCCAGTTGCTATACATGATTATTAAAAAAAAAAGGAAGCTTGGTTTTAATTACTCTAAATGTATTTTTAGTGCATTTTATTTCATTTACTCTTTATCAAATAACATAATTAAACTAAAAATTCCTCATTCCTAAAGAAATGCTCTTACATTACCTTAGCAAAAGGAGAGATCGACTTTGACACAAATGCAGAGAACTGTTATTAAAACAAAAAATAGGATTTTGCTTAAAAACAAAATGTGGATTCTATGTACTCTAATACCTTCAGCATAATCAAATATTGCTTGTACTGTTTTTTGTTATATACAAAATATAAAAATATTCAAAAGCAAAATCTGGATTGGAACAGCTGATAATTTTCAGAAGTGTTTTTCTTTCCAAACAGATGCTTGCATAGCTGACTGTCTGGGATATTTTCAGACTCTCTAGGCAGAGTAGCTGGAAGCGTTATTATTCTTCTAAAGATTGTTCTATTTTTCTTTCATTTTGACACCAAGAAGGAACGAAACCTTTTGATACCTGAGGAATTGCCAGGACCACTGTGCTATTGCCCTTTGCCATCACCGGTACTGTATGTTGTCGGTGCTGTGCAGTTAAGTTAGCTACCTTTTGTAAGGAGGGAACTGCACATCATGCACAGCCATCACCTGAGATGATACATTTTTCCCTTTTCAATCAGTTCAAGCAATCAAATTCTAATTGCCACCAAATGAGATGACAAAGAGATCGTGGACTTAATATCTTAGTGTTTGCTGTTAAGTCGCCTGGCAGAGGGAATAACACACAAGGAAAGGTTCAGTTTGCCAAAACCCGCCCCTCACTTGGGAGGAATGAACCAGGGAGGCAGCCACAAGGGTGCAGGTGGGGTGGAGGGAGCAAGCAGATGTGTACAGAGGTGCGGACAGCGGGGGAATATTTATACGTAGGAGGATGGAAGTTCAAGATTACAATTTGATCCCTCCAGGACCAGGGTGGGAGCCCCCTGCTTTTGTGGGCATGGCCTGTAGGTGGCATACATGATAATGCAAGATACTCCAACATCTAGAAGTGGAGGCAGTGTTATGTGGGCTGCAGTTAAGTCATATCTGTCACCTAGACATCACAGTTAAGTTGCTTACAGCTTCTAGTTTAAATTGCGTTTTAATACTTTAACACCTTTTTCTTTAAAAGCAGAATACTTGCTCTAGAAGACAAAAGGCCCCATCACTTTTCAGCACATTGGTTACAATTTGTGCGGCAGAAAAGGTCTCTTTCTTTGGCTTTTTCTTCAGTTCTTTATGCCACAGTTGCATCGCTCCAGGAATTATGCTGCAAGAGAAACAAAATATATTACACCTTTTTTTTTCAACAACACTCCCAAAAGCTGTGAAGACCTTCCAGCCCGGCATGATTTTACATAATCAGCATCACGCAGATGAGAGTGTGCTGTTGCCCACTGATTTCTTGCAAAAATGTAAATCTTTCTCTTTTTCCCAGTCTTATGAAATCACTTGCATTTTGTCTTAAAAAAAACACTTTATGTATAGACAACATGATGTGCATGAAGAAGTTCTGTTGATAATCATTTGAAAACATAAGTACTGTATCTATAAGTATTAAAGGCAGAGCTTACATCCAATTGAGGCTATTATTTTTTTCCTGAAATTTCTTTAAAAATAATATTTTCTATAGTAAAGGAACAATTTTAACACAGACGTGAACAATGTCATTGATTAGTTGTGTGCAAGCAGGGGTCTGTTTACCTGTTAGCACAAAGAGTTATCGTTACTTCAAGCAGAATAGCCTTCGGAAACATGGTGTTTCATAAAAAAGAACTTAATTTCTGTGTATTGTCCCCATCTTCCTATGTAGGTTTCTGTATCAGCTGGCAAAGCAAATATTATGAAGGTACTGTAGAGAGAATATAACTGCCATTTGCTCAAATTATCTGCAGTTAATGAAAACAATCAAGCATCTCTTTATTCTCAATTTGTATTTGCCTGAAGCACGTTGGAGCAAATGAGCAAAGCCTTAAAGCCACGTGTCCTGAATTCGTTAGCGCTCCTCAGTCTTGTTCGCTCATGTATTCAGTGGCACGGTGGGCTGTGCTGTTAATGTAGCACGATCACCCAGAGACTGAGCTGCTCACCTCACGCTGTCCAGGAAATAAAGCCCGTGTCGGCATTAACATTCACCCTGATCAACCACAATGATTAAAAACAAGGAAAAATGTATTAACCGTTGTCTGTCCCATGGGTTTGGGGGTAAAGCTCCGGAATGTGTTCCTCATTTTTCTGTAGATTATTTCAGAAAGGTGAATGGTTGCTTCTTCCGAGCTGCTGTGCACCTGTGCATCTGTGCATCTGTGCAATGGGTCTGAAGTGTGGCACTGTGAACAGGGTTTTAGACTAGGAACTGGAAGGTTGTAGATTCAACTTCCAAACTGCTCTAGTAAAATACCTAGTTGTGTTAGTACTGTAGGTGCAAATGTATGTTGCCTTGGACAAAACTGTCAGACAAATACAAATAAGTAATCAATAATTATATAATGACCATCAGTTTCCGATGGCCCAAAAACTCAACAAGTTGGACAGGGACTGTAGCTGGGCAGATTCTCTCACAGGCCCTTTGCAAGAATATATCCCAGTTTCAACAAAACCCAGACTTTTTGTCACTGTTCTGTCAGGTTCACCACTTAAAATATTATAGACACATGCATTCCTGATGAAATGTACATCTGTATGATGTATAGGTTCGAGTGAAGTGCTGTGTCAGGCTTTGAGCCACAAAACAATAACTAGAGATTAATGCCTTTAATGTACAGGTATACAGTACAGATATAAAGTTCACCAGGCATGTCATATTGCTAGCTCCCATCTCAATCAACCTTTGTTGAGGCCCATGAACGAGGGATAAATAGTCTATTTAAGAGGTGTATCTGGTGGACTGGTCTGACAGAGAAAATTTGACTTCGTATCTTTGCCTCACAGGCTGGGCAATTTAGTTACAACAATGACAGAACTGATCTACTCATACCAATAAATTGTATTTATTGGATAATTCCAAATGAAAAATATGATTCTGTTTTTGTTTTATTTTCATATTAATTAAAAATCTTCTAAAAATGATTTGTCATATTTTTTATACAATATACAGCATTGATAACAAGCCTGTCCTTTCATTAAAAATGCTGATGAGAATAATTTTAATATAGTTTTATAGATATATAAAAAAACAAATAGGAGTTTATAAGTATATAAGATAAAGATGAAAGCATTTTTATAGGTAGAATCACATCAACAAATGATAAATATATATATATACATCCCAAGATTATTTTGAGAATTCTTGCTATTGTTTAACTTGTATGCAATATAAAAAAGTGGAAAGTACTTAAAAATCTACTAGGACAAAATTAATTAGTCTTTATTCCAAATGAAAAACGTTAAGCAGCTTAAGCTTGCTATCTTTGCTGGTTTGTGAGGCCACTAAAGTCTTTTTTCACACCTCACACAACCACCCATAGGACTCAAAAGAAAACAAATTGTCACAGCAGCAGTTGTTCCTGGCAAGTACAGAAGTATCATCACTCACTCAATACACCTCGGAATACAAGATTAATGGGACAGAGGCATGCATATTAATTTGCTGCAGGAATGGAGATGGGAAATTAGGCTGCAATAGTCCTGAATGTCTTTGCGTGCTTTTGCAACGGTGCAAACCTATAATTTTCTGCGGCAGCCACATCCAGCCTGACGATGTGAAGCTCATTTTGTGTTTTTGCTTTTTCCTGACGTCTCGTGACTTTGTTGCAACGCTGGTCGTGACAGAAAAGGGTGGCACAGAAATTTCTATTTGGCGCACCAGCTCCAACTGCCAAGGTTTAATCAGTCGGGCAAGAAATTAGAGTAGCGAATTTCTTAGCCACTGCCCTGGCTACCAGATTGACTCGTCACAGACTTAGTGGTACTTCCAAAGCCAGGAGAAATTCCATCTACACAAGTTGAAGAGCATATTCATCTTTATTTAACAGTTTAAACATTCATAATATTTAAATTTTACTTAGGTGATAAATCTTAATTAAATGTATGACACGCTTCTGTGTTTCTCGATAGCTTTCCTGGGGTTTATGCTACACGAAGGTTTTTAAGGTGTTTAGTCAATAATCCCACACTCTCTGTAAGCACACTCAGATTTACACGCCTTGTCCCCTGTTTTTGTTTGCTCAGTTTAAAAAGGTGATTCATCATCAATTAGAGAGGAATAATAGGTTTCCGCCACAAATCAGCCTCTCCAACTCCCATGACCCTCTTGCTGTAAGTGTGGTGCTGACAGAGTTCTCCTCATGTCACACCAGCCTCCCACACTCCGAATGCATCTCTGAGTCACCCCTGGGCTGCCATCAGATGTACATGACAGCTCTTCACTTTGGTTGGCTTCAATTAAGGAAAAACTCCCCTGTCTTTTAAATGTGTCTCTGTCTTTCGGTGTGCAGGCAGAGACCCATATAACTCTGTTTCCTCCTGTTTCTGTGGTAGCTCCTATGGTCTTCTGTTGTCCTAATTTACAAAGCACTCTGCGGGTTCTCATAACAACCACAATCCACAGCCTTTTTTTAAAAAATGAACCAATTTTTGAAATCTGTAAAAGCATACAGTAGATGCCATTGACTCTCCTTACTCTCAAGTGTAGAGCTGAAGTTCTTTTTTTATATAAACTGCGCTGCTAAACTCTGCCTGTTTGTATTTATAAGGGGGGCCCACTAGGGATGTGTGTAGGTCGTGCAAATATAGACTATTCTGTGCATGGCTTCCAGATTAGTACATTAAAATGCAGCTGTAGTGGGGAGCCGACTTCATGACACTGAAGGTGTTTCTTAAATCTTTAAGCTCTGTGAAAGAGATTCCAGGAATGTGTTTGTTAAAGAATTCACCAGGCACTCCACACACTGGGAGCAAAGTCGGGTTCATGGTAGGTAAGGGCAAGAAGGGGTGTCCCCAAAATGATACCTTCTCACATTCCACCAGAATCAAAAACAGGTAAAATAATGAAAGGGCTGTATGTGAGGTGAGTTTAAGTCTGTTGTGGTGTCTCTAAGGGACTGAAGCACACAAAAATGTCATTATAACTGGGCAAAGAGAGCCCGTCTTTCTCAAAACCTGAAGAGATTAACTGTACTTTATGCAGGAACCTTTCGTCCCTCATTGTTGACAAAGCTCTGTCTTCCCTCTACTACCTCAGCACTTCTTTGCTTCCTTCCAGTGCTCCTCCAGTCCAGAAATGGTGTTTAATTTGGAAATGTCTAAATGAAGTTACAGAAATTGCAGCTAAAAGTAAAAATAAAGACCTTGTTCAGATTGGAGCATTACCGATTTTTCTGGTCTGATTTTCGGGTGGAGGAGAGGGAGGTACATCTCTTTCACACTTCCCCCCCCCACAAACCTAACTCCCCGTCTCTCTCTGTGACCCCCTGGAACCATTGCTCCTGTTTCCCCCTGCAATCAGTAAGCGAAAAGCCATCAGGGCCCTGTAGCAAATTCTTCTCTGGCATTCGGGAATTGCTGACATTTCCTACAGACTACAGGTACATGAAAGTGCCCAAAGACTAAATATTCTTCCCCTGTGACCCCTGTGCCCTTTTCCTCTGAGAAAGAGCAGCTGTATTACTGTGGAACCTACAGCCATTATCCACGTCCGCTCGATATGACAACACGCTGCTTCGGAGTGGCAACAAAACTGCCAGACCTTCACAGCAGGTCTGCTCCCATAATGCATCTCCGCAGCCTCACAGTTAATTAGATCGAGCTGATGCCCTTTTGAACAAGGTTTCAGCTGGACCTGTAAGCAGTCTGCCAGCACAGCGCAGTTTCGACGCCGAGCGCGGCAGTGTGTGAATGTATTTCAGGATGAAGGCCAGTAAGGGAGCTTGAACATACCCAGTAAGATGTTCGAGTGTTGTGACTTCAGGGCATATTGGCGCTGGTTTGCTGCTGGCAGACGGCATCTAAAAAAGCCTATTTGATTGAGTAATGGTACCCTCATAGCATTTCGCAGTATGGTAGCCTAGTGTATAGTAGTGTTTGCTGTCTCTTCACAGTGAAAGACTGGAAATTTAACTCTCTATCTATATATTGATGTATCTGTGTCATCATGATCATAATCGTACGCATGTAAAAATAGTCTGTATTAAATTGTTATTATATATTGTACAGCATATACTGTATCAGTTTGTTACAGCATAAATGTATACACAGTCATTAGATATTATTTGATTCTCACTGTTTTGTGTTTTGGCAGGCTGAAGATGAAATGACTGTATATGGAGAAGAAAATATAGACGGTAAATATTCGCTTACCAAGAATGATATGCTAAGTGTTTTTTTTTTGCTTGATGACAGAAGTCCTTTGGCAAATTTCAGAACACCATCATCTCAATCAGTAACAACTGAATGATTACAAAATTATTTAACATCTTTTTCTGTCACTGCATGCTTTATTTTATGTGTGTATTATATATGGGCGCCTTACAATTTTAATGTTGAGGGATTGTGTAAAAAACATCTGTGATTAGAAATGTTAATATTCACAAGTTTTTTCACGGTATCATTCCAATCAGTAGGTATTCCATAAAACTAATTTTTAAGGTCATAAACTGTTTTGTAATAAAGGTGTTGTTTTAAGGTTGAAGTAAAGATATGTTTCATTTAAACACCACTGTCTTGTTTGTTGTCTTAAACAGAGGAACTGAAGAAGCTGAAGATCATCTTTGTGATCGGTATGTTAATGCCAAACGTTTGCTTGTTACAAACCACTGCATCACCAGGCTATTGTTGGTGCCTGAGAGACTTCAAGTAACATTTTTTTCACGATCCTCTCACATTCGGGACATTACAGAGGGCCCTAATAACCGTAGAAAAAACCAATAATAAAACCAGCAAACAGTTGTTCCACTCTAATGTGCTGGGATATTAGACAGTGCTGACCATCTACCGTGCTTCTTGGCAGACAGGAGGTAGTTACATCAGGATATTAACAATAAGGGACAGTCATGAGCCTGTGGAGTAAGGTATGTCCTGAGATGTTTTTGGTTTCCTGAAGGATAAACTCCAAGAGCACAGATTGCCAGAAAGGAAAAACTTGGAAGTTTAAAAGTGCTTCATAGTACAGAAAAAAACACCAGTGTTAGACACTGTTCTGAGTTACTGTACAAAATACAGTATTGTTCAGTATACTGATAGTCTTATGGATTATGGAGCCCATAATATTTTCCAAATCCTTTGAGGAGCTTATAGGTTCACAAGGGGAAAGGTACATTATTTATTTATCAATCATCCATCGATTACAGCTGTCTGATGATGAGGTAATGTCACTATTACAAACTGGGCTTGCATATCCCCACTCAGATAAACGTATATACTAATGTGAATGAATCCTTAATTTCCTTAAAAGACTTATCAGAATTAAATTGATTTCATATTTCAAGTTGATTCCTATGGAATCTTGCAATCCATTCATCCTTAATCAAAGGGCATCTTACTCCCAGTCTCAGGTCTCAGCAGGAGGGTCTATGTAATGATACATGATGAACTGGAACTGGTTCTGTTATATGCTTGAATGTGTTGCAGGTTTCTGAACAGTCAACTGATTCTAAGTATGTTGCTCTCCTGGTAATTATATTAACGTTGCAGCGCTTTCATTTAGCAAAGCGCTGCTGTTTCTGAATGTGCTAGGAATTGTTTTACCCCGGGCTACAGTTTCCTTTCTCATGTTTTTAGGGTTATGCCCTACAGAGGCAGGCCTGGCACTATGGGGGAGGCATTGAGGCCGGTGTACCCCAGTACCAGATTCACAGGAATATAAGACAGGTCACAAACGAGAGCCGTCTGTTCGGCCAGCTGGCTTGTTAGGTCATTAGCAGCTAATTAATGCCAGGATTTCATCCAGCTGTTACTGGAACAAAGCCAGGGTACCAGCTTTTAACAACACAGCTGATCAGCCTCTTGGGTAAATAAGTGCCTTCTGCGCACAGCTCCAGGTAGTTTCTTTTGGTTCGTGCCTCGGTGTTTGTTCTGATGAGATCTGGGGGGCTGACTCTGTCCCCTCATAGTCTCCTCTGTTTAAGACTGAAAAGATTCAGTTCCCTCAGCCTGTCAGTGTAGGGCATTCCCTTTAGCCCAGGAATGTGACTTGTTGCTCTTCTCTGGACTGATTCCAGAGCAGCAGTATCTTTCCCTGTCACATGGTAACCCAGATTGCACGCAGTATTGTAAATAAGTCCTTACCAGTACATGATACAACTTGACCATGACATCCCTAACCCTTGATTAAATTACTACAGTAGCTTTTTACGTGCCACATCATTTTGGCTTGGTTTAATGTCTTCTCATGGCTTCCATCCCGACTGAGAGATAATAACACGAATCTGCCCCTCGCCCCTCACTGATACCCCCCCCCGGGATGTCCGGGATGTGCAAGGGGAGAGGGGGAGGAGCCACATGACCTGCAGAGAAAGGTCACGGCATGAATTAAAAAGGTGAAGCGATATCCTGAAGAAACAATGCCAACGCAGGCAAAGCGAGGAGCGCGTGTCTGGACGAAGGTTGGACATTTCAACGCGTGGGCGGGTTTCGTTTCCGGTTCTACCCTCCCGCAATTGAATTTGGCAGAACGGGACACTGCAGAAGTGGGGGACATCCCTCTGTCCGTGACCACCAGGCAGCTCTGGGGCTCCGCAGGGGTTGATATTGACACACGGAGGCCCCCGAGACAAAGGGAATACTGGATGTGGCGTGCTGAGCTCTGATCGCAGAGTCGGGTCGGAGGAGGGCACTGCAGCCCAATCCTACTCTGGCCAGACAGAATTAGCTCGAGTGGGGAGCTGCGTCCCCTGAGGTCCTCGCACCTGAACAGGGGCCTGACAGCCGGCACATTGTGTTCTTTCTCTCTGCATTTCAGCGTGGAATTAAGCCCCCCTTTGTTCCCGCACAGAGTTTCTTTGACGTTTCTTTATAAATGTCACAAGTGCACAGCTGGGTTGGCAGTACAGGGTTTAAATCCCCATTAACTGCGCTGTAGTTCACCATCATGGCGTGTCAGAACTCCGTGAGTTTGAATACTGAAGTCCACAGAACTATGGAGAGACGTAACCATGGTTTCCAGAATACTTGATGCACAGCCTTACAGTGGGGGAGAGTGGAACAGCAGTAGACACATGAGCAATGCCTTTCATACGCTGGTAGTCCCCACTTGTATTTCATGAGGAATAACCCCGGGGAAGGAAACATGAACAGCGCTCCCTGTGAGGTTTTGTAAAAGATGTGCTTTGAGTTTAGCGTTGCTGCGAGGAGTCTAGTAAACTACAATTACTGTCAAACCTGGCCAGCCAAGCTCTGAAAGATTAGAGCTTCCTCAGGAAATTAAAAGAATGGCCTAGCCTGCCAGTAGAAACCTCTTTCATTTAGATGCGGGAGGCCTTGACTTGTCCAGTGCGGTTTTGGAGGAGGACGATCAATAGTACACAAACCCTAACAATAAAGTGTCAATAAAGTATTTGTATTTCATTTCATTTTAAACTCTATGGCTTTGATCGCACGTGCTTAGTTTAGGTTAAGCACTAATGTTTAAAAAAATAACCCACCTGACGCTCAGTGAACAGTGTTTTAAGAGACGTTACGATGGGGATTTTAAATTGTTTTGTATAAACACCAGTACAGTTTTACAACACAATTACTTCTCTGAAAATCTTCGTGAACCCCTGCTGATACAAAAAAAAGACAGTGAGAGACTGCTGTCGGGCAAAATGAGTTTGTGCATGAAGATTCGATTGCCGGCAGAAATCCATTTCATTTTTTCAGCCAGTAGATGCAAATCCAGTGGGTTTTTAGGATTTTCAATCCATATTTTGCGTAATTGGGCTGCTGCAGTTTTCTGGCTTTTTGCCAGGCTCCTGGCTGGCTTTGCCTTTTAATCTGAAACATTCTGTGCACTTGACCTTACCATTTTTAGCAACACTAGAAAATCGGTTCCTTTGACAATTTGCAGTATTCTGAATGTATTTTATTTATAACGATAACAGCTGTGGAACAGCTCTTCATATTAGTGTTAACTCTAGAATTTATGTGAGGAAGGTACATTATTGTATAGGTTCAATTTTGTAGTTAGGAACGCCAATGTTAATAAGCTAGTAGAAATTGACCACTGCTGATGGCTGATTAATTGCATGCTTATTAAAAAATGTGAAATTGTCTTCATTTAACAATGCTTTATTAATGGATAGTTGTGTTAACAGCTGGTGTATTACATGTGCTCCAATGTTATTTTCAGTCCTATGAAGTGCTTATTATTGATTCAATTATATTGCATGGAGAAATACTTGTTTCATACAGAAAAAGACAGAGATAAATTACAAAACCTTAAACTTCAAGAGCTTTCAATGCATCTTTAAACGCTGCACAACTTTTATTGATTAATTCAGGCTTTTCTGTGAATTGTTGTGATCAGGGTCTAATACAAACTGAGAGTGACCATCACCTACTGTATATAAGAAGCAGATTGGTTGCTGACTGGGAATAAGATATTAAGGTTGGACTATTTCATCAATTAGTAGTACGAAAGAAAAAGACAAATATTCAATAACAAAACATCCTCACATAATAAAATTAATTTTAACAGAGGGCTTATAATAAACAAGGGCATTGTCTGTTTTAAAAGACTGAAATGTGATTGGTAAATTGAAATACAGCTCACACAACAATGAATTGCAACATTTGACTTATTCTGAAACTGATTTCCAATTACGCACGTTTTCTTATATATTTCAGATGATTTCTGTATTTTAATTGTGTGGTCTGATAGATGCTGTTATAATCTTATTTGTGTATAAATATTGCTTTTCTATTTGTATTGTCTGTACCATTTTGCTGTATGAAAAATGCTGTCATACTTTAACTGTGGAATTATTGTAAATTCTCATGTTTATTGCTTATGTTTTAGGGGGCGTTATGTTATCTGTTGAAAACTTCCTAAACTAGAAAAATATCAAGCATTTACCTACACATTCTCAAGCATTTCATTATGCAGTTGGTCTACACTGTGTGCAAAAAAGAACCCTATTAAAATTCTTTTCTATTTTTAGAGCTCGTTACCTCCTGATTTTGTAGTCAAACTAGAGCCTCTGAAATGCAGATGAGCAACTGAGTTTCTCTGCTGCTTGTTTTAAATGTACGGTGCTCTAGCCAGAGATGAACTCGTCTATCTGTGCCACTCTCTGAGGATGATTCAACTCCTAACAACTTTGCCCATTGTTCTTAAAAAATAACTGCCCTTAAAATGCACGATGGATAGGTTTTCAGAACTCTCTAAATCAGCAAAACCTGACATTTTCTTTGGGAGTTACACATTCTCTGTCACCTTCGGGTCTGACACGTCTAACCAGATTCACGACAGAAATAATTCAGGAGACACTAGGCGCCAAAACATCTTCACCCTCTAACCCTGCTGTTGGCACGCGAACTTTTCTGGTCCTGGCACTTCACGTTTTCTGAATGGAGATAATAGCTTTTTAAATAAAAACCTAGGCTGTTCAGTGCAAAAAAAAACAACGGAGTGGTTTTCTCACTTACTGATCAGAATTAGAGGCGTCTTTTCTCCAGAGCACGACAGAATGGGCCACCTAGCCCTTCCCGCATGTGTGGTAGACAGCAGAACCCTTCATCCGGACGCTCCTTAAAGGGCCGGGAGCCTGGATTCCGGACGCTTGACCAAGCTCTGTCTCTGTCCGTTGTCTTTCAGGTGGGCCTGGCTCAGGCAAGGGAACACAGTGCGAGAGGATTGCGGAGAAGTATGGTCTCAGGGTGCTGTCCGCCGGGGACCTGCTGCGTGGTGAGCTGCAGGCGGACTGCGAGAGGAGCAGGCTCATCAAGGACATCCTGGAGCAAGGAGAGCTCCTGCCCCCGGTAAATCAGGCTTCCCCCCTCCTCGCACAGGCCCGTCCCGCAGGCCGTCCTTAGCACCTGTGCTATGAAGCTGAAAAAGCCTTAAGTTTCGTTTAGAAAACGGGTTACTTGATGGCATTGGTGCTGTGAAAATTAAAGATGCAGTTCTACGTTGCTTCTAAAAGCTTTTAAAGCCATTTAAAACCAAAAGCTAGAAGAGAGGTGGCTTTTGTGGAACAGCTTGGGAACGTTGAGCTGATTTGCTGTTCGGGTCCTCTGTGTGCAATGGCACGGTTGGATATTTCACTGACGGGTGACCCCGAGACGCCGAGACCGGGCCAGCTGTCTCGGGATCGCAGGATCACTGGTGGAGGAGCTGATCAAGGATCTCGCACCCTTGCGGGAGCGTTACCTAAACGCATCTTTCTTATCGGGGTCATGAAGCTTAATCCGAGAGGAAAGCGTGGCACCGTCGCGACAAGACGCGTAGGTTTGACCACAGTTTGAATGACTGGGTGTTGAAATCAAATTGTATGTTTCACCGATTCTACTGTCCTTCACAAGTTAGTAAGGCAAGTTCTTCAAGCTGCTGTGACCACGTATTACGGAAAGATTTTTTTCTTTCCTCTGTGCAGGCAAATTGCACAGTTTGTGATGAATCCAACGATCTGCAAGCTATAAGGGGGGGCTTCTTCTCTGTGACTTTCTCCATCTTGGAGAATTCTAATTAGCCTTAGTAGTTCTCATGCAATGCCTAAAATACCTTCAGATGTTTCTGTGTTTGAGTCTGATCGCTTGTGCTGTCAAAATGACACTGTCTTCCCGGGAACTGCCAGCGTGTCTTCGTTTTATCTGTTGTAATTGGATTTTTTTAACTTAACTATTTTTTCTCTGTGAGCCTGTTTTACAGTACTGTATATCCTTCCTCATCATAAAATCTATTATCTTTGCATCCTTACTTTACCATATGTTCAAGACTCCCATATATCAGGAAACATAAGCAACACAACAGAACAGGAAGGCATTCTCTCAGGAGGGAACTATGGGTTGCATGTTGTTTCATAATGTTGAAAGCCATGTTCCTCTGGGTATGTCTGCCTGCGTCACTCTCTCTCCTAGCTGAGTGTCTCATCACCAACACTACTGTTCTGCATGGAAGCCTCTGTCAGCATGGTTAGGTAGGAATGAAGCAGGCCTTTAATTTTGGCTTTGCTTCTCTGTAATGTCTTTGGTTATTTTACTGGGGCGTAGGCGTGGAACGTAATGAGTACAATATAAGGAAAATCTATAATACTTTGTGAAGAGATCAATAAAAATCATAGCAACAGTGCAATCTTGTTTTGTCTTCTGTACTTAATGTACTGATTGCATGAACCTGTTCCAGTTTATAACAAGTCCTTACCATCTTGTTAGTTTGGCTTGAGTATGGTTCTGCAATCAATAGTGCAGTGACACAAAAAGAACAGCAAAATCTCTCAAGATCAAAAGCAAAATACAAATTAAGTTCTGTAACAGCTTCCCGGCTTGCTGGGGGCTGGGCAGCAGGTCAGAGATGGGATAAGAGCATGCTTCCCGCCTCTACCACACTGCAGTCAGATTAAAGCTAGACATTAGAAATAGAAATAGATTTGGATTGAATAAAAAAAAAATCTGTGGTTTTAGCAATGTACTTGCAAACTGTTTTTTTACCCAGCCTCTGATCTACAGCTTTGAAAGGGGTTTCCAACACTGGGCAAGCAGAACTCTAATGAGTTTAGGGCTGCATGTTGAATCGGCATTCCCTCCGGTACAGTTCCTAGGACTTTCACCAATTGGTCCAGGCCCTTCTGGCAGTAAAACAGAGATGGTCGCCTGCAGTACTAGCGATCCAGGTTTGATCCCGGGCCCCAACTCGCTTTTCCAGCATTACAGCATGTTGCCCGTGTTCTCCAAACACCACTGGGCACTGAATACCAGTCTGACAGATGTCTCTATCTTCATGCATCTTCTCCCCTCGCAGGAGCTGCTGCTGGAATTGGTGAGAGAGGCCATGGCCTCCAGCCTGGACAGCACCAGGGGGTTTGTGATGGATGGCTTTCCCCGAGACGTGAAGCAGGCAGAGGAGTTTGAAGCCAAGGTAGGTATTCAAAAGCCAAAGACAGGCAGGCGCCTCGAACGAGCCAATGGGAACATGAGTTTTAGGTGCAAAGGAGACTCCTGTACTTTGCGTTTTGAAACCAATAGTGGTCCTCATGCCTCTCAGCATATCTGTATTGCATATTTGTATGCAAAAACATAGAATCATAGGAGAAGGTCCTCCTGTTCATGGAAGGAATAAGATCAGGCTCCTGCAGGTGCATGGTATCAACACCAGGTCTAGTTCAGTTTCATACAGGGAAGCAGAGTAGCTCTGGTCTGTAAACATTAGGAAAAGCAATTATCACAGGGGAGCTGAAGGTGCACTTCTCCTTCTGAATGTTTACCATCTGAGGAGGCTTCAGTTTTAACATAACTAACCTCTGTAAACCTGGGCTTCAGAGAAAGCTGAAAGCTGATGTTTGCACTTTCACATTATCTCCCTTGACATCCTCCACAGAGCTTTGCGCAAGTGTGTTAGTTAAGCTTTCGCTAAAGAGACCGCCGACTGCTAGAAAAAAAGACGGCTTCACTTGCAGAAGCTGGTCTGAATTCCAAAGCACACATTACAGCAGCCCCTGCTGTTAGATACACACAACTGCAGACCATGAAGCAACGTAAAACACACTAAATAGGAGGGTAAAAATGGATCCAAACGTTTGTTCACCTCACTCAAATCACCTTCCTAATCTCCGTTACTAGACGGTAGCTCTAGAAGGAAAAGAGATCCACCGAGAACACGCTCCTGGGAAGAGAGCAGTGGCTCATTCCTCTGTCCCGCAGATTGCAGAGCCCAGCCTGGTGCTGCTGATGGAGTGCCCCGCAGAGACGATGACCAAGAGGCTGCAGCGCAGGCCCCAGGTGGATGGGCCGGCTGACGACAGCCGAGACACCATCCGCAAGAGAGTGGAAGGTTTCAGCAGGACCACTGTATCCGTCACAACCTACTACGAGCACAGGAGGCTGTTGCATAAGGTTAGCATCGCCTCCAGAGCCAGGAGCCCAACTGCATACTTCTTCTACTAAGCTCTTTCTCAGCTGATGGAAGGAGAGTATTTGGTTTATGACAGAAATGGTCAGATGACAAAGATTTTCTGTTTTATGGTGCCAATATGTATCAATATTATCTGAAAATACCCTGAAAGATAATATATTTTGCATTAGATTACTGGACCATGAATAAAAGCAAAATCTGCCTTATAGGCCAAAATGCAGTATCCCTACCATTGCAAGTCAGAGTGGGATAATTGCATACCTGTGCTGCTCAAAAATGGCTACTGGTTTAGCTTTAAGGGATACACAGACAGTAGGGAGAGGGTAAAAGGCTCTTGTTGTCTTTCAGGTCAATGCCGAAAAGGCCCCCGATGAAGTGTTCCAGCAGGTGTGCCAGGTGATCGAATCCTGTTAGCGACTGAGCAGCCCCGACTCCGAACGCAAAGCCGTCCGATAGGTGCAGGCGGGTGCTGCTCACTCAGGCGACGCACCCCCCCCGACCGGATCACAGCTGCTCTCCTCCGCAACGCCGCTTCCGAAGCATCGAGTCCCACATTTGGAAAGTAATGCATGTCTGAGCACACTTGTAGACACTCGCAAAAACAAATGACTACAGCGGTGTATCGCACTACAGTGAGTGAGTGGTGGAAAAAAAACAAACATTAACGCTATCAGGCGGTTGTGGTTCACTCGTCTCTGTGCTACTCCCAGCATCCCCTCTCCCACTGCGCCAAACAAAAAGTTGAAGTGTTGCCTCATGTACTGTACATAAATAATTATCCCGTCATTCTGTCCATGCTGCTGTGAACTCTCCAATGAAATACTCAATTAAAAAAAGGCATGAGTGTGGCTTTCAACAGATACTAACAAAATAAGATAAGCTGTCAAACTGCTTTTAAGCACCAGTGTTGGTATGATTGTTATTAATTATCTGTGGCCAGTACAGCTTTGCTGCAGCTAGGATGCATGAGCAACTCTCTGTGTCTCACAGAGCCTCTACACCTCTCACGGCACGAATTCCTCAGCAAATGGTGGCCTATTGGAAGAAATGGGTTTTTGCATTTTGAGTTGTATATTTACTAATGTTATTCGGCATATTTATCATTAAAACTATTATGTGTTTTAAAAGGCCGGTTTATCGTTTTTTTTTCAGGGGTTTTGCCCCGTGGGGTTTCTCTGGGTGGCGTGGCTGCTTCCTCCTCCCTAAGAAAGATGTGCCCGCAAGGTCACGTAGTCGAACTGTGTGTAGGAGAGCCTGTGTCAGGTCTGGTGCCCGGTGCCCCTGGGTGGGCTGTTGGGTACCACAACCCTCGTCACTAACAATCAGCTTTCTGGAGGGACAGATGGAAACTCTCCAGGATTTAAATCCATGTGGAAACATTCTTTTGGATTAATCATTATTTTCCGACTTGGGGGACAACATTGCGTTGTGCACTTTATACTTGTGAGATGAGCCTTGGGGCGATTTTCCCATTGCATTTCTAAGGTAAGGCACAAAGGGAGGTTAATTTCCAAATTCCCCATTTATTTCCAAGGGGTTCCCAAGTCTGGTCCTGGGAACCGTTAACGGAGCAAACTAGCTACTCGCAAGTCTTTCTTCTCGGAAGTTGGCAGTCTTGAGCGACTAATGAACCACAAGAGGTGATCTCTAACATGTTTAGAAACTAAAACAATTGAAGAGCACAAAATGAATCTCTCTGTGGTCGAGTTACATATTGAATATCAAATACATAACAGAGCTCAGCAGGTGTGGGGATCCCCAGGACGAGGCTGAGATCCCAGATATACTGCTTCCAGTGTTATGATGATTTCAGTGGTTTAAAGAGTCAAATGAAATGAAATCAAATGAAATCCCTGTCTACAGTGGCTGGTAAAGAGGCATAATGTAGTTCCCCCCCTTCTTCTAAACCCCTTCTTCCTTGCTTGAATACAGGGATAGGGTAATGAACTCTCACCCAGCGGAAACAGAAGCAACTCTCCAGGTGTGGACCTGGTAGACGCTCCACTGTACCAACCTGAGATCTGCAGAATTGCTCGGGAGAGCGGGACATTTCTGTGCGGCTCTCCCAGGGGCCATGCTGCTTTATTTTCAAAGAGACCACCTCTGGCTTCGGTCTGCAAGGGAGCAGGATGAGTGTTAGGGGAAGAGCTGCAGGGGTGTCCTGTACTGGGCAGGGAGGGCTCATTTCCTGGTCTCTTGAAAGCAGCAGCACCTGATGAGCATGCCAGGACCATGATTGGACACCCACATGGACCAATGTCATGATCATCATCATCATCATCATCCTTAAAGCAGACAGGAACTCGGTAGTACTCCGAAGTAAAACGCTTCTTCATTTCCAGTGGTTTAAAAAAAATACAGCACTGGCATGAAATGTCAGTGTCCACCCCCACCGTCAGTCCAGCTGCAGTACTATTAACACAAGCACAAGGTCCGAGGTCTAACTTCCAGGGGTCAGCTAACTGTCCTCACTGGCACACAGCGCACCAGCATCTGAGCCTTCTTCCTCATCTTGTCTCACAAAGAGGAGCGGGCATCTTTCCGGTTGTTAGGAGAAGTTATAGCCCATCAAAAGCACCATCATCTTTTCACAATACTGGCTCCCTGGGCTCTTTACAATTCCTACAGTTTAATTTCCCTAAACAGACTCCAATGTATGCTTCAACAGCCCAGATGCAATATTCCAGCGTTTTTAACCAAGCATTAGGTAACCTTGCGTAGATGTTTCCTAAATATGTGCAGTCATATGTCAATCATAGCTATGTTTGAGGATGATGTCTAGAAAACTACAAATTGGCAATTTATAACACCTGCTCAAAGATGTTCCTTCACAACGAAATGATAGAACCCTCCCCCCACCGAAGAATTTTAAATAAAACATTGAGATATTGTCATGTTGTCTGCTATTTGTCATGACTAATACTGCACTGTATAGCTAAAATCAATGTTGAGTCCTTCTATTGTTAATCTATTATTTTCTAAGAAATCACTCTACAAAAAGAATAGATCTGCGTTTACTTGTGGGGAAAAAGTCTATGCAATAATCATTTTTCAGTATCAATGGACAAGGATTTCAATAGTCTTTTGAAATAACAGCGTAAAATGTATTAACACTTGTATACAACAGACCACTTTCATACTTTTATTATGGCAACTTATATGAACACCCTATCTACATAAAATCTCATTCTTAGTTGCTCTTCGTATCCTTTGATCCAGTTAAGCATGAATCTGAACTATTTCACACCTGAGCGACTAACCATTTGGTTAAGGTCTTATAACTCTGAAATTGGACATTTCCTTTTAAATTCAACACGCATTAGTAGAAAGCCCAGATGGTGTAAATATTCGAAAAACGTTTTTCAACGATTTTACCTTAAAAAAAATTATTAAACCTTTCAAACGTTTTACCTTTAAAATTGATTAAAATCCAAGATTCTCCAAGGCAAGGGTTACATATACCTTCGAATGAAACACCAAACCCAACTGAAGTAAATGGCAAAAGATTCTAGAGACTATTTGACACGAATCCCCCAAACCTTACTAGGCGATGTATTATTGGAAGAGATATTTTGGATCTTGAAACAGTCAGGCGGATGTGTCATGAAGGAAGAGCTACCCAGCTCTGCGATTTACAGTCGGCAGTCAGCTAGGGTCAGACTGGAGCTGCTTGGAGCCCGACAGAAAGAGGAAATGAAAAAGTCCAGGACTCAGGCCATATAGAAAGACTATTTCCACATAGTTTTATTTCCACAGTTCTCCTGACAATTTTACATTATTTAAGAACATACTGTATACACAGATACTGAAGCAGGAAAAAAAACCCTTACAAAATGGTCTAATTGAAGCACAACAAAATCTACTTGTATAAAAGAATGCAGGTGAACCTCTGCTCACTGCGGTGACTAACCCTTTTTTTTTTTCTTTAAATAGATAATAAAAATACAATCTTTTATGGACCTTGTGCAGACTGCAAAGTTAGGGAATCTACATACATGATTAGCCAGTTTCATCGACGATTTGCAATGTCAACTCGCACTGCAGAGGCAGAAAGGCTGTGTAATTCATTCAGCTGATAGGTGGAAACTCCAAGAAATGTTACACAGTTACTACCACTGGCTACTTCTTTTTCACCATATAATGTACACACCACATGTTTACAACAGTACATATTTTTTTAAAAAAATGACTGGATGACATCTCTACCTTCTGAATCTGGGGAAACTAAGAGCAGCACTGTGTTGCGTGCCACTCTTCGCTCGTCTTCTGTTGGTGTAGTGCTTCTGTGTTGGTAAGCAAATGAGTTTAGTGAAGTTTCGATATCAAAAAAAGAACAAAATAACCAAAAGACGTGATAAAGCAGCTTTTAGTGAAAAGGGGACCACGCTGTTGACAACTGCAGGGTCCACAGACATGTTTTAAGAACATTATTGGATTAGCAAACACTGTGATTGGTTAAAAACCTAGTATGAATCAAAATGTCCGTCCCTGTTCCAAATCTAACTCAGGACAAAATGGCAAGATACCTCACTGATTCATTTATAAATACTTATCTACAGACACCTAGCTATATCATGTTACCTTTTGTTATGATAGAGAGACTGAGGCTCCTTGTCGGAGAAACGTTTGTGTTGTCAGAGGGTTAACTAGACAGCGAGCTCATCTACGCCCTCGAGTCCGTCAGCTGACCATGTGGAGGTCCAACGGAATCGCCTAAAACGAGAGCCCCTGGGGGCGCCTCTTTTAGCCGGCCCGGTAAGGAATGTCGCTGCGTCTTTCGACGCCGTGCCGTTTTTTAAAGACCTGTGACCGCTGGGACGGCCGCACAGAGGTTTGGCCGTGACACGCCCGTGGAAGCTGTCCTACCCGGTTTTCGACCCGCGCGGGGGAGGGCGCCACCGTCCGGTTTCCAATCCAAGCGCGGAACGTCGACAATGGAGCCATTGGCAAACCGTTAATCAAGGACGTCGAGCCTTCGGACCGCTGGCTTTGCCCCTGTCATCTGTTGGCGGGGAAGTAGTTGGGATCAAGGTAGTTGTAGCCTGTGCTGTGCGGCATGCAGTAGTCTCTGTCTAGAAACGTCTCCGCTCGGTAAATGGCCTCCAGGGCGTGGTCAGGCTTATGGGTCTCCGTCTTCAGTAAGCTGTCAAAAGCAGCGAGACGCACACGGCGTTAGACGTGCAAACATGATGAGGCAGCGCCACTGCAAATCTACTAGAAGGGGGGAGAAGTCTCGCACAGCAGTTTGTGCGATTCCTCAAGCGAAAAAGCCGTCTTAAGACGTCTTAAACAGGGCATCTGAAATAAAACCTGATCTGTGTGGGCTTACCAGTCCGAACAGCTGGTGCAGAAATCGATGGCGTTCTCCGGCGAACAGTCCTGACAGTGCCACCGAACTCCCTGAATGGGCTCCACCCCACAGTTGTCACACTGCCGGACAGCCAACAAAGAGCAGGACAGGAAAGACATAAGAACACAAGTGAAAGGAGGCCATGTAGCTCATCCAGTCCTTTCGGTCGTTAGCGGCCGACTGATCCCAGGAAGCTTTCTGAAAGAACCTAAGGTATGAGCTCCAACGATGCGAATGTTTGCTCCCCACCCCCGCCACCCTTTGCGTCAAGTATCTCCAGTTACTCCACGCTATTTCTCTTTTTGCTGTTCACTCTGAAGATGTCCTCTGGGCTGACTCTGTCAGTGCCTTTGAGGATTTTGAATATTCGTATCGTGTTTCCTGGGAGTCGTTTCCGTTTAGGACTAAAAAGGTTCAGTTCCTTCAGGCAATTCTTTTCAGGACTGATTTATCAACACTGACCCAATAATCAGCATTAGTATGACACACGGACCTGGATGAAACACAGGATCACCGGGATATTCCTAGTTTAATTATAAATAAAAAATGACTGCAAGACATGTTTAATAAAATCCCTGTGCATATAGCGACCAGACAACATAAACCCAGATACACTAAGGAATCGAGTCATTTTAAAAATCTTTTGGGAACTAAAGCAAATCTCTAAACTCACCTTAAATCCAATATGTTGCACCAAAGAGTTTTCAGTACACATTTCATGGAGTTTCTGTTTCTTCAACTTCTTCAGCTGCATCAACTCTTTGTACTCCGGTAAATGTCTGTACTCCACCGGGATGCTTTCCTCATCCTGTGGGAAAGGAAATTCAGCATACACTGGCACTTTACTGGAGATCACTGACTGCATGCAGAAACCGAGCCCTACTGCCGCATGTGCATAGAGAAACATCACAGCAGGTGTAAGAGCCCAGGAGCTGGTGTGCTCAAAATAAGCATATTTAAGAGGACTCCAGTGAATATTTGAAATCGTTACAGAGCACGTTTAAAAAAACAAAATTCCAATTAAAGATGCCAGCATTTTCTGTGTAGCACATCTACAAGCTGTGGATGCAAAATAAAACGTCTCCTCGTCTGAAATGAAGACACTAGCACCTAGAAGTTTATTGTCAAGACAAAATAAATCAAGTATATGTCATCTTCCAAGCAAATTTACAACCTACCAAAAAAAAAGAATCCAACAGCCCTAGTCACAAGTACAGTAATATTAAGGCTCCCTCTTGTGGTGTAATTTTGCTACAGCGCCTGTCTTTGTAGAAGGCTCAACAATCTGTTTCCTCAGTGCAGTGCAGTCTAATACACTAAAGAAAGAGATGGTCTTCCAGTTCTCTTTAAAGAATTGAGAAGTGCAGAGCACTGTGTTATCCTTGTGCACAGAATAATAATGGACCCCTATGGAATACAGTAATAATACATTAAGCACTATGGTGGTCACACTGAGCAGAACATCTCTCAAACACCCTAAATCTTGTCCTGATCTCTGCTGTCCATGTTTTCTTAAAATACACTGTTCTTGACATTTTTCGCATAAGTAAACGGGCAGAAATTGTTCCATCAGAACAGGCAGTCTGATGCTCAATGCTCAGTAATAACATTCGGAAAACCGTAAAAATAAGTGGCCTCGAGATTCCCACATCCAAACGAAGATGGCTTCTTGTGGCTTACGGAGACCGAACTACGGAGAACATTTCTTGTGGGAGAGAAGCTTTATTTTTACAAGATGCCCAATGAAAAGTGATCGATGAACCAGATAGCCTTCTGCCCTGTCAAGTCAGAATTTCGGGTGTGCAGGGAGGGTTGTTCACCCGTATGACGGGAGTGTGACGCTGCTACAGTACAGCACAGCTAAGCCGAAACCCGCGGCCCACTTACAGACTCCTCAGCCGCCGGGTCCTGGAGGTTGCTGTAAAAGCTGGACCTGTCGTCGTCGTCGTCCATGTACACAGGTGGCTCGTAGGAGGTCATGAAGGTGGAGGGTCTGTACAGGTGCTTGTTCAGATGGTGCTGCCTCTTGTTGGACGCCTACAATGAGCACTGCTGTTTAAGTACACCATGCTTCCCAGAGCACAACCCTCAGCTGATCCTTTTCAAGGTGCCCTGCCTGTATTCCTAACGTAAGGCGCTACAGAAAGAGCATCTACAATCTCAACACGTCCTTCACGTCTCTTAACCTTCAGGCATGTGGGGTGTCCGCTTGTGGGTCTGACTGGGGAGTGTCCAATCCTGGCCTTTGTGTCCACAGGCTTTCATTCCAATGTCACTCTTAACAAGATCAACTAGCCTGTTCTTGGCTTTAACAGCTTCTCCCAGCTCTCCTGGTGCTGCTGTTTTAAAGAGACCTAGAAAACCTGCAGACACACACCTCATCCAGGACCAGAACTGGACAACCTGGTTCTGACTAGCTGGGTCAAGATCAAGATGCCCCTCAGATCACATCTCCATTCATTTGCAGAACCCGTTCTCATGGAGAGATGAATATCTAGGATATATTTTGCTAGTCCAAAATAAAAAAACAAAATCACATTTCATTATTCCCTTATCTTTTTTTGGTGTGAGCTCTCCAATCTTTACTTTCAGTATTTGTGCCTGTACTTTTTTTTATTCAGTTAAAAAAACATTCAATAATCATTATAAATAAAAATAGTGGGTTTTGGATTAATCAAGATGTTTGGGGAAAAGAACATGGCTAATGAAACAGAGCTAACCTAGGCAGCTATACAGTTTTAATGTAGGATGGTAAAAGACGTCCAATTTAATTAGATTAAACATTTCACTCTTTTTTCCAATCTGTACAGGAAATCTTTCAACATACAATGCAATCTTTCTCCCTTTTGTCATTACTGTGCTGCTTTTCATTAACAGTGACTACTTAATGAGCTGAGTTGAGAGTACAGAGTGGTTTAGAAGTAATCACAGCTCATTATGGTGTTCTGCACAATGCTTTGTAAAAATGTTATATCACTGAACACACAAAAGGAACAAACCGATAGTATCCATTACCTTTTTGCTATACATGCAGAGATTGGGAGTCCTTCCTGGTACTGGAATCCCAGCTTTTGTCAGTTTTATAAAGTACTTCTGTACCCTGCTGGCTACCTGCAAAGAGACCAACAACTGCTAAAGCATTCTTATCCCCCAGGGAAGAAGATCAACAGAACACGATTATACGAATAGAGGATGAATCAAATTCCTCTGAACCCCACAATGGACATGAACAAAGGGATAACGAGGAAAAATGTTAAACACGTTCTCCTCTTTCGCTACGAACAAGCAGGGACGCAGACGGTCTCCTTAGTGTGATGCACCCTTCAGATCCTTCTGCTTTCACAGAGGGTGCCAGGGCCTGGGCTCGCAAGAGCCAAGAGGTGAAAGGGCACCGTCTCCCACAGCATCTGTGGACCGGAGGTGCTGTGACCAGTTGCTCTGGGGTCCTCGTACGGGACGAACATCCAGAAACCAGCAGAGCCTGTGCCTGGCTACAAATAATATAGCACTACAAATAAAAAAACTGTCCTTAAGAGCATAAAGGAGTACTATAATATTTTTCATGCTGCCCATCTGATTTCTAAACAAACACCATTTCTCACAAACACCAACACAGTGGTTCTCAGTCGCGGTTTCGAATGTGGCTTTTGCTCGAGTTCTTCGTCACGGGCTTATTGTGTTCATTTTTTTTTATTTTGGGCATATTTGTAAATTTGCTCATTAAATCAAACAGGATTCGTGATTGGTATCAACCCAGTATACCCGTATTTTTGATTAACGAAAGCCAACTTCAGAACTACGAAGAAATCGTTCCAAAAATTTGGGGGGGAATCCCCCGCCAAATAGAGTGAAAAAGAAGGCGTTTCGTATCGAGTGTTCGAATCACATTGCACTAACTAGTCCGGGTGAAAGCAAGCACAGAGCCTGCAGACTGGCAGGAGAGACGTGTATGATACAGTTCACTGCGTCTCAATTCATGTGTTGTTCGCCATTGTGTGCGCTCTTCCTTAACGTAAACATATTTCTGGTTTAGACTTCACCACGGACCCTGAAGGTGTTGAGAAAATGAAACCTGGGTGTGTGTAATTACACCAAAAGCAAATGAAGTGGTTACTGTACAGTACTATATTGAGGTCTGATTAATGATGTCTGACCAGGTAATCTGTTTTTTATTGCTAAAAAGACAAACCACAATATTCATGTTATTATTGTTGTTTCTTTTTATCATTTTTTCGTGAAAAAAGTAAAAGTAGGGGTGACATTTTTGGGGGGCCGAATTTTTGGAAATTTTCCCCATAAGAAATAATACAATTAGTCCTTTTTACAGATTTTCTCTGTACGAAAAGGTTTCTGGGAACAGGTGACCTTCATAAAAAGAGGTGTACCAACTTCTGAGTCTCAGAAGATTCAGGTGTGTTGCCAAAAAAATAACAAATACCTCTGCAGAGGAAAAATGGTCACTGTGGGACAAGTCTAACACTGGGCCACACCCACCACGGGCGTGCCGACGGGGCCACACCCACCACGGGCGTGTCCGACGGGGCCACACCCACCTGTGTATTCAATTAGTAAAACCTGTTCTGTGAGAAGCAACAATCAATTCGTGGAGGACTGTGCTCAAATTGTGGTAAACGGTACCCTTGAAGGAGGATATTTTTGACACTCAGAACTGACCAAAAAAGCCAGCTAAATAAACATCTAAGCAAGTAAGCAGCTCAATGATGTCATCAATCTGCACCGGAGACGTAGAGCTCAGCTGCAGTGAAAACCAGCCTCCAGGACCAGAGTTAGAAACCGCTGACCTCAATAACCTCAGCAAGCCAAAAGGGAATCGGGAAATACCTGCTTTGCTGTTCTGTTACCGAGTTCATCTGCTATTTTCTGCCACCGTTTAGACTCAACTTCTTCAGGAGGAAATTTCAAGAGGAGCTGCTCCAGCTTTTTCTGCAAAGCAGAATGAAACAACAAGACAGGTGGTTATTAAAGAACAACTTGCATGTCGCAGTGTAAGATTCCCACAAAGAGGGGAAATTCAATATTTCAATCGGAGGATTTCTAAAACTTACACTTCAATTCATTACGATTTAGGTCTGATTAACAGGTCCCCCTTGCTTACCTGTTCTTCCACTGTCCAGAGCTGGTTGAAGGTGTCAGGTTTACTCTGATCACAGACCCTCCCTCTTATCATCTGCTGAGCGAAAGAAAAAAGGTTGGCAAATTTGTCACTGCAAGACCTTGGGATCAATGACTACTTTAAAAATCCAGTTTCACCATACGTCTTTACCGCTGTCATATTAAGAATCAGTTATTCACGATACACACGAAAAAACTGACAGACACATACCTGCGTCCTGCTGCCCGATGCCAGGTCTGGGCCGTCGCTGGAAGGCAAAGCCGAGTACAAAGCAGAGGACTCTGCTTCCTTTTTGGAATCCAGAGGACTTTTTGGTCGGGCAGGCAACCCCACTGATGAGACAAAAGCACTATACACAATGCCTTGCAAAAGTAGTCGGACCCTGGCGAGCTGTTTTCACGTTTTGCTGCTTTAAAGCTTGCAATCACGACACTTTGAAATTTAAATTTATGTTATACACGCAACCTACTCCAGAAGTTCAAAATAACAAATAGTATGAGAGAAGAATGTACACACCGTGATTGCATAAGTTTGTTTTCAAACGCTCTGCTGTGAAAACATAATACCTTAACAAGCCACACAAATAGTTGAAGGGCCTCTGTGTGCGGCGATATTGGTTCTCATGATTTCAGAACAAAAATACCCGTCTCTGTGAGGCTCCTTGGTCAGGGATCAAGTAACTGAACACCACAGATCAAGAGAAGGGTACAAAAAATAAACCATAAGGCCACCCCTCCCAACTGAGTAACTGGGCGAACAGGAAACCGATGTCACTGTGAGGCCAAACATCAAATTCGGAAGAGCTGTAGAGTTCAATCACTGAAATAGTGGAAAATGTGCAGTCGGTAATATCCCAGTCACTCCGCCAAGCCGCCTTAGAGAGCAGAGTGGAAATCCGTTTTGTTCTGGTGAAGGCTTCAAACTGAGGCGAAGCGTCACCATTCAGCAGAACAATGATCTAAAGCCCAATGATCTAACAATGATCTAAAAGGCCAAAGCTACACTGCAGTGTCTGAAGATTAAGAAAGCGAATGTCCTCGAGTGGCCCAGTCAAAGTCCTGACTTGAATCCTATTGAGAGTCCGTGCCGTGACTAGCAAACTGCTGTCCATGCGCGAGCAAATCTAGCTGGAGGAACGGGCAAAGAATATACAAGCTGGGGTGCAAAGCTCACATTTATTCTAGCTTACCCCTGTAAGTGCTCAGATCGTGCTTTCAGGTTTTGAGTAACTTATTCATTTGGGGGGAAAAAAAGCCTAATTTTGTAATTTGACAACAGGGGACACCACAGAAAAGGTCTGAGTCCTTTTGTAGGCCCCCCGTTGAACAGCTTCTAAATATTGTGAGAAAAGAAAAGCACTTGAAGCATCGTAAAAAGAGAAAGCCGAGGGGGAAAAAAAGCACCTTTCCTGTTCGGCTGACAGTCAACACCTACACGTGCGCCGTAACCCTTCTGCTTGGAGGAAAGGCTAAACTAAAACAGAAATGGACTTCATAGCTGATCAGGATCAGTCCCAAGTGCTCGTTCCCAATCTACTGCTGCATTTCGGGATTGATTTGCTTTTTTCCCCCAGTACAGCTGCAGGTGACACGGAGAAACCACTGCAGCACTGTCTTTGACAGAAAGACCGAACCGCGGGTCCCTTTCAATTACGGCAATTGCAATTAGCTTCTTCACGGGAAATCCATTTCGACGTTTTACCTTTGTCAAATATGAGCTTCAGCCTCCTAGTGTTGCGTTTTTTGTTGCGGAACTCCTTCTGAAAGTCTCCGAGGCCAGAGGTGTACTGGTCCCAGGCGATCTCGGGCAGCTGGACGACGCGCTGTGGGCAAGGCAAGCCGACACTCACCTGGAGGATAGGGGACAAGTCACTGCACCCCAGTGCCTTCGAGGGCTGAAAAAGGTGCCCAAAAGGCACCCAGCACAACCAATCAGAACCAGCACCACCGGCCCCGCCCCCAGTCTCCTTGACAACGCCGCCCTGGCTCTCTGTACCTGCTTCTGGAGCTGCTCTACAAACCCAATAGGGTTACTGAGGGCTTCTTTCTGGCGCCGGGCCAGACACTCCAGGTCCAGGATAGCTTGAGTGCGCTGAGCCTCCAGCACAGCAATAGTCTGAAGCAACCTCTGGTAACTAAAAGGGAACAACATGCATGCATTATTAAGGCTTTCTTCCCACAAATACTCGCACAACAGAACGAATGCGCAAAACGGTTAGTACCTGGATAATACATAATTCATTGCAGCAGTGGAAAAACGCATTATAAAGTCATGTGCACAGAACAGCATGTTCGCTCTGCTCTCACGTTGCCTTCAGTGATCAGAGGGAAAGGGGTGGCAGCAATCTGATTAACAGACTTCAGTCGGGAGCTTGATTCACCGACTTATTTGACTGGGAACCGCCCACGTGATTTCATCAGGTACTGGCAATCACACTAAAGCCGCTTTATTTAAAGGGGAACAGCAACATTATTTTTAGACTTTGGGGTGAGAAAGAATCGGCATTGATGAGTGCATTTCAAACAACAGTGGAAAAGTAAAACGTACACAGTAACGTGGAAAACCTCCCATTTACATCACAAAGCAGACTAAATTTCCAGTCATGCGCAGCGCTATGTTCTGAGATCCAGAATGAGCCTTCAAGTGCAGGGGGTGACTTAAAGACCCTCAGAACGGCTGACAAGCGTATTGACATCTTACAATTATCCGCTAACGTTTAAAGCATTACAAACTTGTACAGAAGCATTTAAAAGACAAAGACAAGATTTTCCATTACACTACATAACATTCACTGCTGTTGCCTTAAATTCTTTATACATATCTATGAATGATACAGGACACTAGATTGACAAAAGGTACCTGAATGGAACAGAACGTCTTCTATTTCTACTGCATCTTAAAAGGGGAAAATTCCATTTTCAAGTTCTGAGCATTTCAATATATGTACAGGGTCCAGGAAATGAACCTTCTCGGAAATGTGAGAAGTGACTGTACAGGAAAAATGACCTGCTAAAGGAAGTTCTGGGGTAATAAATCCAATAGAAAGAAAGCATCACGTGACTAAAGGCTAGCAGACTATTTAAAGCTCTTCTCTGGAAGTTATTTTTCTTGGCACTGTATGTTTTCCCCTAAAATACCTTATCATACTATCCGAACTCATATTTTGTTATCGCTATTAACAGGGTTACAGCGCAAGCATCTGGGATCTACGTTCACGTCTAGCAGCAATGGCTTATTGTGGCAAATCTGGATGTTGCTCACTGATAAGCTCATAGAAGAATTCCCTTGAGGACGAGAATATTTTACCGTTTGTCATTTTCCAAAAATACATTCAGAGGTATGTTTTGTCTGTACTCCAGAGACAAAACATACCTCACACTTGCTAAACACACCAAAACTATACACACCGCAAACACACCACGTGACTTTAAACTTTGTTCACCTGTTTTCCAGCATTAAAGCACTGGGACGCTGGGTTCAGTTCTAGACCTGGGGTGCTACCTGTGTTCGCCTGGATTTCCTTTTGTCTCATCCCTCAGTCCAAAAACATTCTAGACTTACTAGTAGGCTAAACGGCTTCTGGGAAAACTGGCCCTGGTCTGCGTGTGTGCCCTGCATGTTGGGCTGGTGACAATCCAGGGTGTATCCTGCCTTGTACCCGTTGCATGCTGGGATAGGCTCCAGCTCCCCTGTGACCCTGAACCGGAAGGTCAGAAAACACCTGGATGGAATTAGTTCTTGCTCCAGCCCGTTTCCACGCACCCCTCCGGCGAACAGCATCGCTTTAGTGACTTCGTGGCAGCTGCCAGAGCCTCACACTCGCTAAACACGTCGAGATCGAGAAAAATGTCTTCGTGTGTTCACTTATCTTTATTATAATATCAACAAAATCCGTCAACTGAACGAGCTTTAGTTGCTTTGTGAAAGAAATCTTCAAAATTTCAAAACTGAAATTCGATGTAAGTTTGTAAACAAGATTTTTAAAGGATTTAAAAAAAAAAAGTAATCAACCTTAAGATTCAAATGACAGAACAATTAAACGGCAACGATCGGATAAAAATCTAGATCCGAAAAAAGGCGTACTGTTATGAAAGAGACGGCAAACATTGCATTTAAAAGGCTCAGAGCAAAAAGACAGAAGAGTCAGAGCCGTTCAGAAGTGTCTGTGGGTACAAGACTTCTGCATTTTTCCCACACAGGTCACCACTCACCCATTTACAAGACATTGCTAAACATTTCAAAATGACTTAGTGCAACTATATAAACACCTTCCAGAAATGCGACATTGCTTTTATTCCTCATGGCTGGAAGTGGATGCACCCCTACTGGGAATTTGTTTTCAAGGTATACACTTTTGATTTATGAGCCACTTGTCGGGAATGCATCTGCCGTGTAAATCGAGAAGAACCTGCAGTTCTATATTTTCAAACGGGAGATCCTACCAATACATGTTTTAATGTAACATCATGTCTCAAACTCAAAAATGCGTCACTGAATCTGCGGTTTTGTCAAAGTACAGCCAGCCACTCGCTTCTCAGAGGGACCGTTAGGACTGTGAAGCTGCAGTTAAAAGCCAATATTCTAGTCACCCTTTCTATGGATCAAGCGTGCTTTTTACAGCACACATGCACCCCAGAAGCCGCTTCCTGTTTGCACTGTTAACCGAAATGACAAAGCGCTGGGCAAGCTGCCGTGAAACAGATCCTGAGCTTTAACGCCACCTATCGAGATGCTCTTAAGTTGCAGGGAAAAGAGCACCGGGCAGATCCACCAGAGGATTTACATGAACATCAAAAACTGAGCAGGAAAAGCATCCCCCCTTTCCCGGTGACACGCTGATCCCCATACCCCCCTGGAAAGCCCAATCCAATCCCCTCTGTTACAGGCAGGCTCAGGGGCGTGCACTTCCGCTGCTCAGTGCTTTGAGGCTTCGGCCTTATCGTTCCCGAACTGAGCTTCTGCACGTTCACGGACACACCTTCACTTGCCTGACGGACAAGCTGAAGAAGGCAGAAACATCCTTTTGTTTTCACAAGGAAGTTCAGAACCCCGCCAGGGGGCCCCGCTGCTCAGAACCCCTGTAACCTGGACCATGCCCCTTGCTCTCTCTCGGCACGGTACGCCGGGCTGACAGGCTGACCCGCTGGCGATCGGCGCCGAGGGAGCAGCCTGCCCGACTGCGACGGTCTCAACCCTCAGTCTTGAAACAAGCACGCTGCCGACAGCGGGGGGGGTCACGACTGCCTGTCCTGCAATGGAAATGAACTATCGATCCGTTCTGCCGCATCTCCTTAACTGACGTGCAATTCCAAGACATGGCCCTCAGCTCCGGAGCTGTTAAAAGGGCTTTAGTTCACTGGAAACCTGTTATTCCCACAAATTAACACGGTAGATAGAAAAGGCTTTGGATTCGCAACAGAACACTGTGGGCTGACTTGGCCAAGTGCAAAGGAATCCACTGCAATTTGCTCAGATTAAAAACAAACAGAAGGGCTCCTGGACATTAACACGTTAATTAGTATCATAATTCGTTCTGAGCTGCACTTTCTGACAAGTTAAGGCCCGAATTTAAATTGACTGGTTGCTCTTTTGTTGCACATAAGTGGTATGAAATTACACACCTCGGTCTTTCTCAACCAGTAATAGTTTTTAACTACTGTAGAGCGGATTTCAGTACTTCACCAGACTGGCAAAAACAACAAGACAATATCAGAGTGCACCTTAATGTTTCATGCACTCAAAGAGCAACTCTCGCGACGGAAAATGAAGCACTGACCTGAGACCTGAGCCTTTAAAATCACTTGCTATTCAGAGTCTATTGCAAACAGAAATGTGCTCTCTGGGCATGCTTTTATAACCTCTTTTAGACCGATGAACAGAAATGAAAACACCCTTACACATTTTCTCATGGGACATAGTAAAAGGACCATGTTGCTCCAAGTAATAGTTAAGTAATGTCACGTGCCGAGAAGCAAGCCAAGCGTGGTTTATAGAATACACGGCTCAGGTCCTCTTAATCTACGCCTTTTACAAGTCTACCATTGAAGCACAAGATAAGCCGGTTATTCCTTCAAGTTTAAACCTCTTTGCGGCGCTCAAAATAAATAAAGCGTGCCCTGCCAACACAGCGTTCCTCTTATGTTGCTGTCCTGCGGTCCACATCCTCTCCAAAGAATTTGGGACACTTCACACTGCAACGACGCCTTACAGTGCTGATCAAATCAGCTGCAAGATGTGCCAAGGGTCTCCCTCTCCTCCTACTTTATTCCGTCACGAACCAACAACAAAAACTCATAACTTTGACATAACGTTTTACCAAACAAAATCGGAGCAACAAGTAGAAGCACACTGTACAGTACACCAGCAAGTAGCGACAAAATGCATGATAAGTTACCACGTTTTTACACATACTCTTTGCTGTGTTTCAAAGCCAAATGATCCGATTCAAAATAATAGACATCGGGATCTTCCTCATCCTCGTCTTCCTCTGTGGCGTGGCTGCTCACCAACTCTTTGGCGGATCTCGAGAGCCTGCTGTCTGACAACCCTGACTCTCCCGTTAACTTAACCGTCCCGTCCCCGTGCTCGCCAGGGGGGCCGTCGCAGGGGGCCGGGTCCGGCCTCGCGCCGGGCTCGCTGTCCGACGCGGCCTCGCCGGACGGCAGGGTCCGGCTCTCGCTGCCCTCCCTGTCTTCCTCCTTCGCCGGCCCGCTGTCCCTGGAGGGAGAGTTCAGCTTGTGAGGGCTGCCCCGGCTGCAGGCGGCCCTCCTCGGCGAGGTTCTCAGTGTGTATCTGTGTTCTTGAGGTTCCGTGAAAGAGGCCGCCTCAGCGGGGCTGCCGTCCAGCCCTACCGGCGGCTCGGGTTCTCCTGAGGTTGGTTTGTTGTCCTGTACAGCACATAGGCCACCATTGGTATTTTCCGCGCCACACTCCCTGGCCGAGCCGCCGCCGCCGCCGCCGTCCCCCACCACGTCGACCTCCTCCTCTGGCTCCTTCCCCGCCGGCGGCCCCTCCGGCGAAGAGGCCGCCGCCGCCGGCCGCGGTGGGGCGCGCTCGTTCTCGACCGCGGCTGAGCCGCTGCTCCCGCCGCCGCCGCCGCCCTCGGTTGGTGCGGGAGCTGTGGGGGCGCTGGGCTCCGCCTGCTCGGAATGCGAGTTTGTACAAGGCACATCGTCGGGGTCTAGGGCAGAGTCCGCCTTGCCGCCATTCAGCAGCGACAAAGACTTGTTCCGCGCGCTGGCAGGGACGGCACCGACATCCTGGGCGGGTTCGCAGGAGCCCGCGCGGTGCGGTTTGGAGGCGTCTTCCGGGCAGTTTTTACCGGCGTCCAAGTCTTGTTCGTCAAGCCCATTGGTTACCTGGCCGGCCTCGTCGGAAAGCCCAGGCTGGCTGTTTTTGCCCGCGGGGCTGTCGACCTTTTTGATCTCCCCTTTGTCGTAATCGTCCAGCAGAAGACAGCGTCGGGCTCGTTTCGGGCCGGGCGAGTCCGCGTCGCCTTCCGCCTCCTTGGGATCGCCCGCGGGTTTCTCGGCCTTGACCGGAGAGTCTTCTTCCGAGCTGGGGGCATCCCCGGAGCGCGGGCAGCGTTTGATGCGCTTGAGGACGGGAGATACCTCCCTCGAAGGCCTCCGGTCGCAGTTGTCCGCTTTGTCGGGGTTCGAGTCTTTCTCAGAGGAGGAGAGCCCCCTCTTCCTGGGGCTCATCCATGATTCTCTAGAACCCTGGGGCTGTTTCGAGTCGGCTAGTCTGCTGGAGGTATTCCCCTTGGAGGGCGGCTGCTGGCAGTCCTGCTTCTTCTTAGGAGACCGGGCTCTCTGCGGAGGGTTGGGCGAGGAATCCTCCGGGTGGGCAATGCTACGGTTTCTTAGGGTGCGACCACAAAAGTTGTCATCCAATCCATTAATCCCCACTGATGATCTTGTAACACGCGTGGATCGAGAAGCAGCCATACTATGGCAAATCCCTAGAATCTCCTCATCATGGTCCTCTCCACAGCATCGCTTGAATTGCACCTGCAAGAGACAGACACCCAGAAAAAGTTAGAACCAGCGCACAGCCAGGGCAGCCACTGAGCACCGCACATGCAAACTGGTTTCATATCAATCTAGGGATTAAAAACAATTACTAAAAACTAGTACCCTTCAGCATCGCGTTTTAACATGACTATCTGTTTCAAATCTGACCAGCAAAACAACTGAACCTTTTAACATAAAAACAGAAAAACTTTTCAAATCAACGGTGGGCTAATTTATTAATAAAACAACATTACATGTCAAACACTATCCAGTATGGGTTGGGAATTAGAAATATCCACCAGAAACCTTGCTTCATTTAATGTTATAGAAACATTTTGTATGAAATGAAACTACATATGCATTCCGACTACTAATATTCAATGGTAAATATCTCTGATGTTTGCAAATTAAATTAACTCCCCATAATGTTAAGGAAACTTGTAAAGGTTTTTAACCGAATTTTGTTTTTCAGTACTTGTCACAAATCCCCAAATTTGGTTGTTTCCCACATTTTTTTACAGGTAAATGTGCACCAGTCATTTATGTGCTAAATCTTCCTGAAAACACTAAATGTACTGCAGGATGTGACCTTGTGTTCTTTAGCGCAGACAAAAGCATCCAGTTATACAACAGCTTAGAAAAATATATATGCACAATAAAGCAAGCAAGCGACAACAGACTAGCGTTTCTATGGGTAAAACTAGGTTGACTGTAATATGTTCCTGCTTTCACTGACTGGATGGTCACATCAGGGTTCCCCCTTTAAGATCAGCACCTTTACATTAAAATTTGCCAGTTACAATGCAGATTTGCCTTAATCGGCCGAACCAGATGAAGTCATCTGAAGATGCCAATAAAGTATTTAATATTGCACTGCTGATGAGCCAGTTGAGAACAAAACAATCCTCTATCTCCAGATTTAACCTAATAAAATGGATTTCAAAAAATAATATACAGAGTGTATGAACCAAGAAACCGTTAAAAGGTAGCTCGATGACAAATTTTAAGCTGTACCTATGATTAAATGGATAGAATTCTAGCACTGGGTGTTGTTCCCAAACTTCAGAATACTTTGAAGTTCTGCCATGCTGTTCTATATGGTGACAGAAGAGGAAATGATGTTGCACATATTAAAATTGCTCATTTGCCAAGACTTGTTAGCCCCTTCTCAAGCTTCCAAACATGAAAATCTGAGTTTTCACCCAGTGGTGCAGCACCCTCTTTTAGAACCAAACTTCCCCTTGGCCTTTACCAATCACGGCCTCCTAATAACCCCCCCATCTATAAATTGGCTTCATCACTCTGCTCTCCTCCCCACTGAGAGCTGGTGTGTGGTGAACCTACTGGTGCACAATAGCTGCCGTCACATCATCCAGGTGGGGGGCTACATATTGGTGGTGGTAGTGGGATTTCCCATTACCTGTAAAGCACTTTAAGACAAGCGCTATATAAGTGTAAGGAATGATCAATTATTATTAGAGCACTCAGTTACGGTGGCTGGAAGCACAGAGAATTCCAGCAGCAATTCCAGTCAGACACGAAGCCGGTCAGAAAGGAATCCAGAAAGGAGGAAGGTAGACGACAACTGGAGTCCATGGACTTTAAAAACAGTACTAGGCACAGCATGAAAAAGAGAAGCATCTGATGTTCCAGTGCACTTAATTCTTAAAACAGTCCTCACACAGAAATGTATGCATTCATTTGTCGATGGAAAGCAACCCATACAGAACAGATGTAGGGAGAACAATCACGTGTTCTCCAAAAGCCATCGCACATGTGCCTTCAAGACATTAAGAGCAGGTGTGCAACTCAGCTTGGAGTGAGAACGATCATAATAATACGGGTCGGGTGATGAGAATGGACGGCATCCACAAAGACAGAAAAGAGGGATATGACGCATCACAACCACACGCCTTCCATCTCACCTCCGTGCGGAAGCTGGGACATATCCTGCTCAAACAGTGCTGTTTGTCAGTACAGCTGACTGGAATACCCGATGCTTCCAGGAGCAAGATGGTGACCTGTGCAATACATCAATAATCCTGCAGACCTGGGTGCCTTCAGTAAAATCACAGTGCAATAACCTTTTTGCAGAGGACTGAATAGCTGAGGGCACATCGGGAAACCAGTTTCCACTTTCACCACAAAACCTTACCCCCCTTTTGTCTTAAAAGGAACCCAGATATTGTTGATGCTGGATCAGATATTGAATGGAATTCTCGAAACCCACAAATAACTGTGATGATGGAGCACTACCTTCAGCCAAATGTAGGTATAACCTTGATGGGGCTGCAGAAAATAAAAGGATACATAGTGTACGCTTATCACACTTCTAAAATAGTTTTCCAGCCTTTGCATCTCTGCCTTGCAGTGTCTGAAAGAAACGGGAATCTCAATAAATGTGTGGGAATCACAAATCTTGGAAATCTCGGAAATAATCAGAGCCTTTCCTGTTCACACTAGTAAGTACATATCTAAAACATTTCCTGAGATATTATCTCTGTATGTTTGGTGAAGTGGCTACTCCATTCTTCCCTGAGATCAAATTACTCGCATAATAACTAGCATGGGAAAAAACAACCACACACAAACTGGGACACTTTTCTCCAACTATCTGACAGGAGTGAAGTTGGGGATCAAAGTGAGACTGCTCTGACCACACACTGCCAAGTGGCACAACGGGCTAAGGTGCCCTAAGGAGCACTCATTTACACTGGCATTAATTCTGACAAATTCTCACTCTGCTGAGTTTCTGAGAAGTTTGCAATGTAGAAATGAAATATTGCTTTTCCTTTAGAAGTTTAAAAAAATGCTAATTGGCTGGATCTTAGGCTGAACTAGGAAGTAACAATCAAATTTATTCCAGCTGCGTTCAGAAACAATGGCTTTTTCTCCCCCCAACAAGAAACAAATAAAAAATCCAGCGCAGTTAACATTTCTGAACTTGCATCAACAAAACATACAAAAGTTTTTTTTAGATAATACCCTTAACACCGGATTCCCGTTTCTCTTTGACTTAATTGTAAAATTATTTACCAGATTCCAAAAGTGTTGTATATTATTGCCAATTCTTGCTTAGTTAACCCTCTTCATTGTCTTTCACTCACAAAATTCTGGTCTCTTGGACATCCCGATCTTTAGCGACCATCCAGTACTCCCACCCTACCAGAGAACCTGCATCTGTTTCAACTATCACTGCATATTTTGTAATACACCCAAAGGAAGGGCATCTGCTAAGCAAATAATAATGTTTTCTGTTTGAGACCCAGCTTAAGTCTTAAGTATCCGAGCTGGAAATTTACTTTCAACGAAACAGACTTACACGTGTGACCTTGCAAGATTCCATGGGAGTCAAACGTGAATGATGCATCAAACGAGATTGTAAAACGGGAAGAAAAATATTTTGCTTTCTTGCAGTGATCGCTGAGCTTTTTGCAGATTTGTGATACTACACAGGCAGCACACTCAGGTACTGTCATTTCCAAATGTAGTGCAGGGGGGCTAAGGAACGGAAAAGGAAAAACTGTGAAATAGACAGATCTAATCTGCACTCCAGGTGTCTGCTCCTGACAGAACAGTCTTAAGAAGAACATTGCCAGTCACATGTGCTTTCTGACACACAAACTCTGCACTACATCATTTTCAACGTCCGTTACTGCATACATGGTGCTTGTCACTTAAAATCCAACATGAACGTAGGCATACGCATTAGAGTATTACACATCGGATACTAAATGAGGAAATTTCCCAAAGCTCTCTTTATGCACAGCATTCACAATCCAATCTAATCAAGAAGCCCAATATACAAATAATTGTTTTGATTCAGACCCTTTGCTTGCAGTACAAAGGTTACAGTAGCTACCCAGTCAGGCAAAACCTCAAAGTAACCTAAAGCAACAGCACACTCTCTCAAGGCCTTGCAGTTTTGAACATCTGCAACTGGATTTATTGTCCAAACTGAAAGAGCAGTGGTTTGCTGGGCATAAAAGCAGTCTAAGAAATCAGAATGTTCCCAAATCTGAAAATCATTGCACCTGAGCACAAGGTAAATGCCTGGGTACATTTAAAACGGGATGGGCCAGCACATGCGTCAGAATATTGTACTACTCAGTAAGAATACAGAATCACAGAAGGAAAAGAACTACAGCCACACAATGAGCAGCTAAGGTGGATAACTGAAGGAAAAAAGCCTGGGAGAAACCACTGTAAATACCCACCAAGCTGTGAAATGTGGAGTTTAATCTGTTAATTCCTTATCTAAAATGGAAACCGGACTGAATTTGCTCCCTCCCTGCAATTATCCAAAACACCACCCTGCAAGGTGAGCAATGTTTGTTTTCGGCAATAACATTTTTTTTCTGAGGCTTCAGACCAGAAGTTAAATGTCTTTAAAAACCTTCCTAGTCGACCAACCTGAGTTCCACGTTCTTGTTCACTGATGCTTGCCATTGTTAAATCCGCAATTAGTGAATAAAGAAAGGGCCACAGGTGTGTTTCACACATTATAATCCGCCTGCAGACATTTCAATTTAGAATGTGAAAACGCCATTCAGCACATGACTTGTCTAGTGCTAAATCATTCCATATACATTTATAGAAGACAGGCTATAGACATCTCCCACACATTTCAATGACACTGAAGGAAAGCACATAATATTTCTTACCCCTTCTGACTCAAAGCAATCCAAGTTGGATGCATATGATGAAAAATGTCTTGAGAAAGTGACAGATTCAAGAGTAACTATGATGAGCATGGAATCGTGCTGCCGATTAGGAATATGGGCTGCCTTGCACTGTCACTATAATTACTGGCAGAGCTGTAGCTCCTAACTAAACTCCTTGCTTATGATATGCTATTCAGCCCAAATGCCACCTACAGAGAACCCAAGAAAATTCAGAAAAATTGACAGTAATGAGGCAAATGTTCCCCCGTCTGTATAGAAGGAATATGCTCATGCACAGACACATCTAAGTGTTTAAACCCCTGAAAAGGCTGGATTTTAATTATTAGAGTTTTCTGTTGTTAATCTGTGATGTTCAGTATAGGTTTTCTTAGTCACCTAGAATTGTGTTAACTACCTCCGTATTAAAAAAAAAAACGTTTTGCATCAAACTCATCAGACAACATCTTTTTTATGGAACCTCGGGTGGGGTTAAAAGGGGTATTTAACAAACAGAAGAAAAGAAGCTGAAGCACAAGATCACTGCAGCTGGGTGACTGGCTTTGAAGGTGGACTCGCATCCAGGGGACCTCAAGACTGAAATATGTGGGCTCAAGACTGCGGACCTCGGCAGTTAACAAGCCATACAGACACACTGTGCCACAAGCAAGGAGAAGGGAGAGAACTGGGCTCCAAAGGCCACAGCTGCAGTGTGGGGCATGCACACCTCACAGGGGCAACACTTCTAGACACACAGCAGCCCCAGAGGACCACATCCAGTGCTCCCAGTAAAGGGAAGCCAGTGATAGCGGAGAACTCCATTTCAGGTATAAACAGTGCACTGCGCAAGGGTGATGGGAGTCTCAGATGGTCTGCTGCTTGCCTTCTGTCCGGGATGACGCCAGCTCAATCACTCGGCTAAGCAATTTTATTCTTTCCCAGCACCTACCAATTCAGAGCACTCGGAAGGTGCACAGTCTCCGCCACGCCTCCCGGGCCGAGCAGGAGCGAATCTAGCTGGCATGGGCCACGTCAAAACAAATGGTAAAGCAGGCTGGTGGCACTGCAACAAAAATCTCCGAATTTAGCTTGCAAACCGAGAGGCGGAACGTTCACGGTGGTCTTCCTGGGAACTCTGCTGATCCTTGGTAAGAACCCAGGCAGACAGGGAATATGGAGATTTAACAGGTGGCTAAAAGGCAGATGGCAAAGCAGAAGGATTTAGGTTTATGGACTCTAAACTGGGGATCCTTCGGGGGGAAAATGGGAGCTGCTGACAGCAGGAGGCACCTGAGAGGCGCCAGTGAACTGGGCAGGGTTGCGCGCTGAGGAGCTGAGGAGACTTTAGGAATCTGGGGAGCAGAGAGCACACAATAGGAAAGCCCTGGGCCTCACTAATAGCAAACCTGGCTCATTCCTTTTAAAATGCCCATGCCTCAAGGACAGGACCACTGGGATTAAAACGCAAAGCCAGTGCATGCACAGGTTACAGGGACACAAAGGGACTGACTGAAACATGGCCAGGAGAGGAAGGCTGGGATGAATACAAACTTAATGGTTACTCTTCTTCTGGATGGACAGCCCAGACAGAAGAGCTGGAAGGGTGGGACTGAACATCTCAAACATCCTGCAAGCAAAGGCACTGAAACTGAGCTGAGGCCAAAATGAGTGTCCACAACTTCAAAATAAAACTGTGAAGGAAAGAGTTGGGGCTTACAAAGCGTGAACTAGAAAAACAGCCAGACTGAGTCAACAAAATAGCTGCCACCGTCAAAACAAATCCATCTCCGAAACAAATAAATCCAAGTCTAGGAGACGGCTTTAATGGAGAGCTTCTGACAAAAACCCAGAAAAAAAAAAAAGATCACTCCGCAGACTAAACGGTTTCCATCTTTTTCCGAGATTCGATTATGTGAACAATGGGAGCAGCTGAAAAAAATATCGTAATTGCAGAGAGAGAGAAAAAGAATATTGCAAAACACAGAAAAATAAATGTGTTACTACAACAGTAAAAGGTGAAGGAAATAAATATAAAAGGTAATTGTATGTGAGGTATACTTGAGGTAAGAAATGAAATATAAAGACAGTATGCTCAATGGATATTCACATGAGAAGACATAAATAACTGCATGCCTCAGAGAAGGCGCACCGCCAGTATTCGGTAATTGTAGTATATCAGACAGAAATTCTGTCGGGGCTGGGGTGGCTTAACACTAAGAAATCTCCAGGGCCTGATATCTTCCCAGGTGTATTAGGGAAGTAAATGAGGGGTGGCATTCATAGATCTTCTCCTTAGTTAGCATATTTCAACCCTCACTAAGCATGGTGCTGTACGCACCGACCGGAAAATTGCTAATGAGGCCGATTCATAAACACTGATATGAAAGCAAACCAGGGACCTGTAGACCAGTCAGTCCTAGAGGTAAAGAAAGTGAGAGCTGTACCTCAAGATTATTTACAAAACAAAGAAGTGTTAAGAGTTAACCAACACTAATTCAGAAAAGGAAGGTCACATTTAACCTACTAATCCTCCAACAAGCAACGAGGACTAGTCACATGGGAGATAGGCTAGAGCATGCCATGAGATATTTCATTTGAGAAGGTTGACTCCCAAAGTGAAAGCGACAGGAATCCAAGGCAGCAAATGCACATGGAACAAGAGCTGGTTTGCGAGGATCAAATAGTGTCACCTTAAGGGACAGATCTAGTGGTGGAGTACTGCAAGGAGCTGTTTCAGGCCCACTGCTCTTTCTGATGAGTACCACTGGCTTGGATTACAGTATACTTAGCGGACTGTTTAAATCTGCAGATGCATAGGCAGACGCTTTTCAAACTAAAGTGCAAAAGCAGGAACATGCATGACCCGGCACGTGTGATTCAGAGCTGCAGGATGTGAAGTGTGAAAGGGATCTACCCGTCACATCTGAATGTGGGGAAGCAATAAAAAAAAAGCACACAGAATAATTGGGCATAGATATAGGAAGCGGTTTGTAATTGAAATAAAGAGCAGGTTCAGAGAGCAACCATAATGAACGATTCCTGGTATCAGTGGATTGTCATATACAGGCAGGTTAAAGGAGACAAACCGCTTCAGTAGTGGAATGAGGACTCAGTGTCACTGATCGAACCTATAATGCTATCCGTTTCGGACAGACAATACGAAAACCTTCTGTACACAGCCTGGAACTCATGTCCTAAGTGGTAGAGGCACAAACGCTGGTGTCCTTAACAACTAAGGTTTAAATAGTACATTCACTTAACAACAAAGCAACCAAACTGCAAGAGGGACTGACTAGCCTCTTGTTCTTACCAAGAAGTCATTCGTGATCTCCCCCAAAATGAAGCACACAACTGTAGTTATTATTAACAACAGACGCCATTACATTTTTCAGTTTTTTTCCAGTGAAGAAAAAACCCACGGCATTAAAAAAACTACACATTATAAAATCCGTGGCAAACCATTTGCAGAAGTATCTACCCAGCGACACCTCCCTTAACTGATCGTTGGGGTTTACAATATTTGACAAAACTTCCTCCATTTAAGATCTGTGCTTGGAGAAAGCCAGGAGCAGCGACAGCAATTCTCATCATTTCAAAGAGACACTGGAGTCTTCATCGCAGAGAAATGAAGTGGAGGAAAACAATCACAGGAATGTCAAAACCATCTTTCGTCTTCTGGAAGCCAACGAAAAGGCAAATTATCAGGTTTTCTCTTACAATCACCGTCACAAAAGGTGAAAACAACTGACTGGATAATCTTGTCACAGACTGTAATTAAGCATCAACATTCCTTTTCAAGGGTGTCATGGCTTATGAAGCGAAATAACTTCATTTATTTCAGTTTAAGGAGCAGGATAAAAAAAAAAAAACTATCCTACCGCAAAACGTCTCAAAGATTATGGAACCACTCTCATGGCTTTGAATGGATGTACTGATATTGTACACTGTGTTAACCGTGATATTTTGCACTGCCTTTTGCCTGGTCTGTGCAGGATGCTGTGTCTCGCCTAACAGCTTGAACAAGCTCTTAGCTCTCAGCCACCGGCTACAACGTTGTGAGATGGTGGACACAGGGCAGTCAGTGTTGTCCGGATGTGTGTGACAGGTGCCACACCTGCATATTATACTATGTAAACTGAAACACTGCTTTCTGATGCAGAACGGAGGTTCCTACAGTTAAATGTGACTCTTAGTTGAGCTTAAACATTTACGTTAGACACTGACAAACATGTCAAAGGGTCAGACAGACAACAAAGCATTACTAGAAACCCAGAACAAACAACCTGGCTTTTTTGCTTTACAGTCAACATCAGAAAACATTTTAGAATTGTGTATTCATTCCATTTTGCAACAAAATACAGATCACACCTAATAATTTTATTATTATAACACCATTTTATAAAAAAAAATAGGAGGAGCACTGATATTTTTTTATTTCATTCTTTTACATAAAAACCATTAGGAAAACTGCCTCTCTCTTGTCCTGTATTTTAGGTCCTCTCCTTTCAGGAAAGAGTGAATACCAAAAACAAGTGGAAGAGTGCATCTAAACAAAATCTTCATTAGAGATTCATCTGTAATATCCCAAGTTTTAATTTTGCTGCACACAAGTAAATAATATCAGTGTAGATCTTTCCTGGTGTTACCAGTAAAGCTTAATAAAAACACAGACATATATGGTTAAGTGCTCATCAAAACAGTACAGCAGAACAGGATTTAAATTTCTCTTTAAATGGAAGACTTTAATTTGTAAATGTGGTGTTACACAATTTCCGAGATGACTGCATGTGCAAAGATCCACTGCTGCTTGCTATACATCCTCAGACGCTATCAAACAAAATCAGACATGGTGCTCAGCTGCTCCCTCCGACTGACTGTGGGCAGAAATAATTCATTGCATCTAAAAAGAGCTGTTCATCCACATGCTTCCCTGGGTGCTTTATTCATGGGAGGGACCCCACTGCAGCCAGCCACACGTGACACATGACAGATCCAGCTCACACATCGCTCACGATCACTCCACCCCACGTCTCTGCAGGTCAGCAGGAGGGGAGCTTTAGGGGGAGGCCAGACTGGACGGGCCACGAGTGAAGCTGAGCCGGGACTTACAGGTTGACACCCTTGCTCTTACAAACAGTGCCCAGGTCTCGTTTAACAACCTTGTAGTAAGAACATCAGCAGAAAACAGCTGATCATTATCACTAGTTTATCACGCACTGGTATACCTGACTAATTTAAAATCGCCACAAAATTGTCATGCTTGAACTTACAAATCAAGTCTTTCGATTTTAGCGCAGTTTTAAAATCACAAATGCAGTTTCAAAGTTTCCAGGTAAGAACTCAGCTGTATGGTCACCACACTTTAAAAAAAAAAAGAAAAAAGAAAACCGAACTGAACTTTAAAAAACTGAATCATAACCAAACATCCCAAATCTTACTTCTCTAGTATGAGTTCCTTTCATGAACTACTGAAAAATGCAGGTACCAGAAACTAATGCAACACCTTTGAATGGTTTGAATACTATCTTCTCAGCATGTCAGACCTTCAGAATACAGGATTTCTGGAGAGAGAGAGAAGTGACAGCACAAACTTTTTCAGGAATGCTACTCTCCCGCCTTGCAATCAAGTATCACAAGAGGGACAGGGACAAAATGATCGCCTGCATAAAATGAGTCCAATACGCTGTAACATTTAATGTTCCCTGAGAAAGGTGTGCCCATTTCTTGGAGTATTTCAAAAATAATTGACAAGAGCTGATGGATGATGGCTGGCAGAATCACATAAGATTGCTTAATGTTGATCAGGAGCTGACAACATGAATGTCAGGGCTGCCCCTGTTGCCACACAACCCTACACAGCACAGCCACCTTTCAAAACACCCTGAATGAGCATGAGAATCACAGTTCATTCATCCTCTTAGGTCCCATAATACACTCACCATCTTAATTCTACCCTGTATTCCAGGTCCAATCACAGATATTAACAGGACAGGCAACCCCCTATAGTTTGCATTCCTGGTGTGGCAATTCTGTTGCCTTAAAGCCTCATTCAGTAGACTCTTGTTTGGGAACCACACCGAATTCACTGAAGGCTCTAAAGGGATACTGCTGCAGACCTTAACACTGAAGAGTCAACAGGTCTATTGGACCGAGAGCCATTTCATCCTCTATTTCAAAGAGGGCCACAATAATAAAAACAAATCGCCTTTTTGGCTCACAATCCAAAAAGAGGTTTTAATTATTGAAATGCTGTAGCGCATGCAGTAGTTCTAATTCCTTTCAGCGGGTGCATTTCACATCCAAGATGTTCTTAACCTGTCGCAGAGGAAAGCAGGTAACGCAGGTGTCCTATGCCTGAATGAACTCTTTTTTTTAACTCGGGGGGGGGGGGGGGGTTCTTGTAGGGCTCCTTTTGGACTATCAATGGTACAGGTCAAAAATAACATGGAGCACCATAAGATGGAATTAGAACCTAATTGAAAACATGCTGGGGATGGTGACCTATTGTGTGCTTTTTTTTTTTTTTTTTTACTGCACTGCCCAGGGGTAAGCTTAGTCTCACCCCACAGGGACACACAGGGCCATAAAGACAAATTCCTGAACAATGAAACAGGCTAAACCTCAGGCCCACTTCAGACCCTCTGTGCAACCTCTACTCCAATGCATTCAATTCTGAATATACACCTGCGACACTTGCTTAACTCACAATACTAACTCTTATACCCACACTGACAGCACGCAACACATGACTTGAACAAGACCTTGTATTCTGTATTTATGTATTTTTGTATCCTTTTTATTGTTTCTTTTTAGTTTAAATGGCTACAAACCTGATATAAAAGTAATGCACTGTACATAAAGCTTGCATGTATAAATATTAATCACTGCATAATGATCTATCATCAAAGTTGCATAAATGACTGTAAGTTGTATACACCACTGCAGTTCCTTTAAAGTACCCTGAGACTTAGCTAATAAAACAAATCACCCATCCCAATCAATGTACTGTGCACGATACAATCATGTCATGGTCTCCCTCACGAGTGACCCGAAATTTGGAAAACACAAGTTTTTTGTATGTCATTATTAACAAAACAACACAGCTCAGAGACACAAATGTTCACCCTCTATAGTAAACTCTACATTTTACCAGGCCTTAAGTGGTTCACTGCAAGCTAATGGGCACTGACCATGCATGAACGAAAGGCATAACATTAATGAAAGACAGCACCCTATCTGAGCCATCACAATCAGAGCAAAGCGGACATGCAAGAAGGCCCAGTCTCAGTCAGAAAGGAGCGAGATAATTCTGAATTAATCCCTGAAATTATGAAGGCTGCTTTGAAAACACCATATTTGAATTGCAACGTTTCAGAATGTGTCCAAAAAAACAAGTGCTCCTCTTTTTTTTTTTTTAGCAAACAAGTAAAAAAATTAAAACCCACTGGACCATTTAATTTATTCAGAAATGGGGTGCACTCACCTCGTGCTCCCAGACTTTCTTCAGGGTTCACACTGATACACCTGACTGAGCTTTGTCTCTTGGCCATAAAATGCATTTCTCTCTTCTTTAATCACACTTCTGTAACTAACACAGAAAAAGGGGAGGTGTGTTAATTCCACTGTCAGTAACACACTACATGTGCCCCTCTTTCACTGGGGAACCTACAACTGTTAGAGCAGCATTATAAACAACTCCAAGCTTCACACAGAGCTGTGGATCCAATAACATGTAAGTGTCAGAGGTCAGTGGCACTGACCAAGATAAACGTAAGCTTTATTCTACAGATCAGAAGGGCGAAAAACAGATCTGTACAAAAGGAATACAAAACGCCATTAGCTCATCAGGTATGGACTGTGAAAAGGTTATCTGAACCCGTAAAACTAATACCTCTTGCACAGAGCAGGGTAGACAAGAACCCCAAGTCAAGTCTGAAGCCTGTAACGTCATGTCCCGCTGGCCTGGGGCTCCTGTAATGAACTATTTCAGGTTCCTCGGGAATAAAGAATGGTTTAAACATCTACTTTCCTGTTCTAACGTTTCAGCCTCTTTTCTTTCACCTGGCAACACCCTCATCACTCTTGTTTTGGTCACCAATCTTTCTAACAGTATGACGGTTCTCGGCGCCATTTCTAAACTCTGCGACAGGCACGGCAACTCGGGAGGAACAGGCGACGAAAGTCTAGCGAAAGGAAGAAGAGGAGCTGCTGCACTCCGAGGCAGGAGCTCGACCCTCAGACAGCGCAGAACGAACCGCGTTTCTTCACAAGCTTTCCAGGGGGCTGACAGAATTCTGCAACCAGCCTCCAAGCTGTCCTGTATTGCAAATTGATCTTAATTGGTCCAGACCTCGTCGGTGCTTAAAACATCATCGCAGGTGCAACAGCCAGAGCTCAGCGTGACCTTCTGAGCTTGGCTGGTATGACAATTGTACAGCCACTGTTGCTGCCCCTTCTGCAAACAATCCCCACACAAGAGAGAACAGCCCCGCCCCCCCGGAGATGACCTCTGACCTTTGCCGTCTTCCTGTGACCAGAGGAGGAGGAGTCTGGGTAGTGGGCCCAGGGCATGCCCACGCACTGGATGAGTGAAATATTGTCCTTTAAGGTGGTCTTGCAGAGTATCCGATTTCTGTGAGCTTAATCCTCAATATTCCTGTTCGATTTCCAGTTTTTTTTGTTTTAATTTGCAAAAGAACTAAAGGTCTCGCCTCCAATCAACACAACACCCCCAAACAGAATTTGCCTGTTTTGAATGTGCCTGATTTTAGGAAAACGACAGCCAGAAAATTCCAGAGGAACCACAAAACTAAACCAGACATAGCATGGCATTTTTAGCATGGAATTTTAAAATGATTAAACGCCAGAATGGCTGAGCCTTCTTAAACGGATGTTTAAATCCCCCCCCGCCACAGTTCAACACACAACACTACTTTAATGCAAGAGAACCCTTCAATAAAACACACAGTTCTGAAAAGCGATGACGACAATAACTTAGAACTCCGCTCTAAAAAAATAAATAAAGAAGTACTACTCTGCACTCCAGCCAAAACAATGAAATAAAACGCAGTTAGCCCAACGTACAATTTAACTGACACAGAGGCTACGCATGAATTAACCGAACTGGAATAAGCAGATAAACGTTTTCTTTAGATACTGGGAGTCAATTGAACCGTCAGGTCCCCTGAAACGCTGCTCGGACACGAGCTGGAGACGCACACCTCCCTGCTCTGTGGCATGAGTGACCTGTGTGCACCAATGGCCAGGACAGCCTTCTCCGTCCAGTCCACTGCCACTGGCATCTTCCCGGCAGGTGATTAACAGTCTGTGCTGCTGGCCCCAGCCAAGCATAGCCTGGTTGCAGACTTAACCTCTGGGACCTTTCAGCACCTGAGATGACCGGCGTTTGGACCGGAGCAATGGAGGGGGGGGGGAGTCTTTCTGTAGGAAAAGCATTCCTCCCACGTGGAAGTAAAACACTCTGAACTGAACCAAGCTTCTTTGAGTCTGAGGCCATACTTCACTCAAATGCATTTTTTTCAGGGAGGAGGGGCAGCCAATCTTAAATTTGAAACAATACAGGATTGGTACGGTCAAGTCCAGTCGCTTTGCAATAGTTATTACCAGTGATGCCATTAAAAGTGCAAAATCCAGTGCTTAGGATCTGGACTGCAAGGAGAACACAAAGTGATTGTTACCAGCTGTCACGACTCAGGGCATTCATAATATAATTAATGACAATTAGAGACCGGAGGAGTAATTCTAAAATACACCTTACACATGCTTTAAATGGAAAAGGGAAAATACTGATACGCTATATAACGTATTTAAGAAAAACATAAACCCTTCCACACGCTGTTTAAAAGCCCTTCAGCAGTCCTCAGCCCTGTCGCTTCGATGCAAGAAATCGCACGTGTTTAGCGCTACTTCCTGATTAACGCGGGCGGCAGCGTGTCGGACGCGAACTTTAATTTGACATGTGTTGCCTTTCGGAAAGTTTTCTTTTTTTTTTGGTTGGGCTCAAAACTGCTGCGTTCGCCGTGTACACGCGAAAGGACCTACACCGCCGCGCCACCTACTCGCTCCGGTGAAAAGCAAATGTGTACAAAAAGAAAAATCACCACTTAACCAAAAAAAAAAATATATCTAAAAGAATAACGTTGCGGAGAAACTGAACAACAACTTCGTAGTGAAGGTCCCGCACTCACAGCGGAGACGGATTGCGCTCAGTGATCAAAGACTGAGCGTCTCCGTGTTGCCCTGTTTCTGGCCCACGGGAGAGCTTTTTATGCTCCTCTCCGCCGGCTGCTGCCCAGTCCCCGCAGTTGTTTTTTTCCCTTCTCCCCCCACCCGTTCATTTTCCGCGAGTGGGCCTTGAGGAGCCGCCGAGGAACTCCAGCCCGCAGAGAGCCCATCCCGCCCGGGCAGGGTGCAGCCGAAACCCCGCCGGAGAGGTACCCCACGGCCGCTTACTTCATACCACGAGTTTCTGGGGTTGTTTTTTTTTCCCCCTCCTCCCTTCTCCTTCTCTTTCTTTTTAAATCCAACGCTTACCGAGGCCACTGCACGCTACGAGTCCCAGCCATCAGCCACGAAACGTGCAACCACGGCGCCGCGCTGAGCTCGGTCGCACCCTGCTGCATGATGGATGCACCACGACTGACACGAATTTAGTATGCAATTTTTTTTACCCAACCAACCAACCAACAAACCAACCACCACCGCCACCCTGCCGCTGCTGCTGCTGCTTAACTCGCACTTGGTGATCAAGGCATGGTTTGCACGACCCCCCCCCACAGAAAAAAAAATAAGACTCGCGTACAATAACAAAAACTACGTTCAAGCCAGCCGCACATCAACACGGGGCAAAAAAAAAAAAACAAGGAGAGGGTTGCTAGGATAGAGAGGAGAGAGGGCGGGTAATAAACCCCAAAATGCACGAATGTAGGAGGGCTGCAAGCCCCCGTGTGCTAACCCAGTTCCAGCGAGCAGATGGCCCGATCTCGGCGGCTGCTGCAGGAGAGACGTGGGGGGAGAGAGAGGCGACCGCTCGGCGCACCAACTTTCCCGAGAGCGATACACACGTATCCGCCGGACCCCCTTCTTCGGAACCGACAGGCCGAACCTCCCCCCCTCCTCCTCCTCCTCTTCTTGAAGTTCCACTTTTTTGTTTTGTTTTTTTTCACCCGGCGGCGCGACCCGGGCGCGTCCTTTAATCGCGAAGAAACGGCTTCGTTTCCAGAGCCCGAGAATTCGACTTACCTCACTTCCGCAAGGGGCTCGCTGCGCTCGCGGCCGCCGCCATGTTGGCTGTCCCCTGGCTCCGTGCGCGCGGCTCGCTGCCGAATCCCACAATCCCGCCGCGCTCGGCACAGCAGTGCATTAGCGTGTGTGCGTGCGTGTGTGTGTGTGCGCGCTACGAGCCTGCAGCATGGGCACCGTGCATTCTGCAATACTGGGTCACTGCAGCACATCGCCCTGGCCCTGGGATCAGCCCGCTGAAATAAGTCTTTTTTTTTTATTGCCGTTGGCTTGTCGCATGACCGCCGCGCTCGCTCGATTTCCGTCTTTAGTTTTGTTTTTTTTTTGTGTTTTTTGTTTTTGTTGTTACCCGTAGACGTTCAACCTTTAACGATCGCGTCTGAAGTTCGTGTAGAACTGGAGCTGGGGGGAGATCACGGGTGCGCGGGAGGACTGGCGTGATTAGGAGGAACATTAATGAGAAGAAATATAGGTGAAAAGTATTTTTTTTAAAAAAAATAATCAAATCTTACGTTTAAATAATATCAAAGACATGGCGTTAGGTGTTGAGGGGATTTTGCATTCTAGTCACGACACGAAAACTAACGAGCACCGATTTTTTTGGGACACTAAATGTGTTTATTGCATTGGACGTGCTTTGTCTCGGAACCGCACCGTCTCCTAAATCCGCGCATCTGAGACATGAGCCGCATCTTAGACGGCACCCGGCTGACCTCTTAAATTGATAAAAAAACTTTAATGTCCCCTCGGGGTGGGGGAGTAATGTATATATATATTCACGTCGAAAAGTAGGGCAGACGCATCGATCAGGGTTTGTGTCATTCACAACTCTGCTTTGACAGGTCTCCCTGACCTCGTGTTCCGGTCTGTGTGGAGTGGTTGTAATTTTGCATGTGAAAAACAAAATGAACGGGGCAAGAGGAGGTTGTTATATAAGGTGTTGTGAACCTATTGTGCGTCTGTTTCCCTTTCCCGGTTGGAGGGTTTAATTATTAACCTGATGCGATAGAGACCGAATGACTTTGCGTTGCTAGGTAAGCCTATCTGTCATCCAAGCAAGCAAAGGTTGACTGTCGCGGTGCAGCCCAGCAAGACGCTGCGGTTTATATATTATGTTGTTGTTGTAAAACAAGCGAGGCGACTTTTCAAGCTTTTCGGGGACTATAAAATAAACGACTGGAAATGAACCGGGCCAGGAGATGGGTTCCCTGGTCACTTCGTTGGATCGACAGTGGCGGAGCGGCTGCGAGGTCGCCCTGTGAAAAACGGGGCCCCGGCTGGGACGCCCCCCGACAGAGAGGATAAAACGTGGGATTTGGGAATGTGGGTGCTCACTCTCGTAGAGGTGACAAGCGTCCCGAGTTGCAAGCTCTGCTTTGGGCTGGTTTGCACGGCACAGGGTTGGAGGGCCCAGCACGCCTTAAGGCCGGTTCAGGGAATCGATCGCCAACTCTGCAGGACACAGTCCTTATAGCCGATACGAGCACGGGTGCCTGGCTGTGGAAAACATATTAATTTTGAAGAACGGGCCGCCAGCTGTAAGCCTTTTTTAATTATACACCCGACAGTACAATAAAATTAAGTAGTGGCAGGTTTGTCGATCCTGGCGTGCTCGCGAATTGTCCTTAAAAGATTTAAGATCTTACTAGGATGCTTGTTGTTAGAATTATCGTTATGATGTCCTCCAAGTCACCCCCAAAGGAGGATTAATTAGTCAAGAATTTGAACTTGACATTTCTTACATTAAGTGCTTGGCCGTGACCTGTAGCACACACAACTCAGGAGGGTTCTTGTCGATATTATACGCTTAGCAGACACCCATATCCTTTGTCGTCCTGTTCATCAGTATGGCAAGGGCATAGCACTGCCTACAGCCTCACACAGGCCGATTTCAGGGATGCTCTGCCCCCTAGTGGTGGACAGCGCAAGTGCACCGGAAGTACTCGTGCTTTCCCCCACACTGAGTGACATTTTTGTAGTCCTGGCCTTGAAGTACCCCTGTGTCTTTGGGTCTCATTCCAAAACTGAGCTTTTTAATCATTTAAGCTGATTGAACCCTTAATTGAGCCAACTGATTGATTTTTAACAGATCCCCAAGCCCAGGACTTAGTCTCGCAAAATAATCTTCTTTATGTTTGTCAGTTCCAGTAAGTACTGTGAGCAGAGCGCTCTGTTTCAGTTTGGCTTAAAAATGCTGCTGCCCGACAGCTTTCAAAGCAACTCTTATTGTGTATCAGTGAATGAGGTGCGGACACAGGTGGGAACGATGCCGTCAAACTCTCTCATCGTAATTAGTCTTAGTGCCGCGTGGTCCCGCTGGCCAAATTCAACGCAGTCGTCGAAACGGGAGACGTGCTGAAATCCAGGCATCAGGGACAGATTTCATGCCCCTTTCTTGCCTCATTCTACTATTTTAAGAACCGAAAGGATTTTAGAAATACAAGCCAGCAACTCTAAAAATTAAAAATCCCAGGGCGTTTCTCGAAAAGAGTAGGTGTTACCCTGGCATCCTGGCCAAATCCCCCCCCTGGCCTTTACCAGTCAGGGCCTCCTAATAACCCCCATCTCTGAACTGGCTTCATCACTCTGCTCTCCTCCCCACGGAAAATAGAGGTAGAGAAATTAATCGGTACCGGACCAGACCTCCTTTAACCAGATCTCGCTTCGTAAGAGTGTATTGAAAAGCAGGCGATTAGAAATGTTTAAAGTACATGTCTCTCGTGAATCCGGGCACTCAACGTCAAGACCAGACAAGCTTGCACAAGCAGGCCCTACATGGAAGTACATTTAAAACTGAGAACAGGACGCCATTCTTTACCCAAAGGGTTGTGGGAGTCTGGAACAAGCTCCCCGGCTGTGCTGTTGAAACCGATACCCTTGCTTCTCTCAAGAAATGGCCGGATGAGACCCTTGAATCGATTAGCTAGCAAGTGTGAAACGGGCTAGATGGGCTTAATTACTTCCTCTGGCTTGTTTCCGCTCTGGTGTTCTCCGGTTATATAACCGTGACTGGCCTCTATCATCATGCAGCTCTCTGCACATCAGACAGGGGTGAGATGGATGTTTTTCCGATTTTATTAAAGTGTCATTCTTTCCATATTTACACCCAAAAAAAGACTACAATGTACGAGTTAGGTATAAAGTTAACCAGTCCTTGAAAGGTATAAATTCTGTGCTGACACCTGACCCACAATTTCCAATAGCTTTGTAAAACAGATTGTATATGATCCAAAATACCCTGAATCGAGGACGAGGCATTAGCTAGCAATATTCGGCAACAGAATGTTAACTTACTGTTATTGTACAATAGACAGGGTATCAGTATATCAGAGTGTCTGGATGTAGTTTTCATTTTGCCATCTCCTGGCCCGGCTTCACCAGGCCAGGTTCATTTCCAGTAATTTATTTTATAGTCCCCGACTGCGCAGGCCCAAACGTCAGTATGCATCCATCTAACGCGCCCTTTGATCTATGTGTATTGCTATAAGCGGACTGATAACGCGTACGCTTGAAAAGTCGCCTCGCTTGTTTTCCAACAACAACAAAATAAACCGCAGCGTCTTGTTGGGCTGCATCGCTACAGTCCACGTTTCCTTGCTTTGATGACCGATAGGCTACCTAGCAACGCAAAGTCATTCGGTCTCCCTGTTCCTGCACTCATACCCCTGCCTGCTAAATCAGAATCTCTTTAAATTGACAAACATGGGAAATCTGTCCGTGCTTCCCAAAGGGGTGCTTTGTCTATTTCCTATTTACTGTAATTTGCTGTAAGAAGGGTGTTTTCAAATTAAGATGCACTCTTTCTTTAATGTATTGTTAGGGGGCAGCAAGATTAATATCTTTCAGGAACGAGCCAGGGATTTATGTCTTTGATTTCTCCAGCCTCCTGGTGGTACTAAGAATGAGACAAACGCCAGAGGTAGAAAACGGGCCAGGCCTGAGACAAAGTGGAAGACCTACACGATAAGAAAAGCCCCTTTTTTCCCCCAAATATCCATTATACCACAGAGCAAAACTCAAAAAGACATTTCCGTCTCCCTCCAAGAAGAACTCTGCAAAAGGCTTTTAGATCAGGATAAGGTGTGGCCAAACATTTGTAAGAAAATTTAGAAAGACAAGAACTTGGAAGACAAGCCCCAGGAAAAGGAGAAGATTGGAGCAGCAGAGAGAAGTGCTCTATGTCAACAGCGAAAGGTGGATCAAATCACAGGGTACGCTGTGACCTTTGACCCCAGCTAGTCCTTATAGCGCACACCTGACAATGACAGCCTGAAACCAGCAGGGTTGCCACAAGCATATCCTTAAACAAAATTCCTGTTTAAATTTTAGTTGCCCGTAACAGTAAATAAGGGTAGCACAACTGACTTTTTGCTATCTCTATTGTTTGCGCCGTTCATATTTTTGCAGCTCACTTCCTTGTACATTAGAGTTGTGACCATTTTGTGTAGAAATCGAACGACTCATGCTTACCTGTTCCTTCTTTCTGAACCCTCAGGCACACTTACACGCTCTTTCCAGATGTAAAAGTTTCAGTTTCTGCTGTAACTTTCATGAAACGGGGAGCAAACGTCCTGTTCCACACGATCGTAGGTCTTCTTTTCAGTTTCCTGCCTGCATAATATCTTCTGTAAATACCCAGCATTCCTCTCACTTTATTCAGATTAAATAAAATCACCTGATTCAAGGTGTGGATTGATTTGAATTCCCCCCCCCAAAAAGGCAGAATTTTACCTACAATTTCAAAACTTGTCCAAAATACAGATTTTGCAGTAAATGCAAAAGAAGGCAGTAAAAAATGTCTTATATCAAGCCATTTCGTATAAAATGGGAGTCTCAACTTACATCTGTGAATCAAAACAATTACCCATTTAATTTGTGTGGTTGAATGATTATCTTCACCACAAATACATCTTCTCAAGATTTCCAGGCAGCTTGCAAACTTGTGTCCATGACTTTATCCCGACTTGTGCGTCATTTAGTCTTGGTTATAAAGCTGTCGATTCATTTCTTCTCTGGACACAACAATGCGCTGCGGAGCTTTTCAAAAGCCGGTGACTCAGCTGTTGCGATTCAGGGAGGCTTTAGTGTTCAGCTCAGGAAGTGAAAGCTGATTGTTGTATGGCATCGAGACACCGATGCTGACCTAAGAAAAAATGTGGCCATATCTCACCACTAGCTACACATTCTAAGGCGAGAAAGCTTTCGACTCGCTCTGGACCATGCGGTAACAATTCCAGTTTGGTTTCTTTGAGCAATATTAAAGCTGCTCAGAGCAGTGGCCTCTGTACCTGATTATCATATCCCCCAAGACTGGCAAAATAGATGCAGTGCATGCAGGGAAGACTGCTAACAGAATATCAGCTTTACAAATAAATGTACACGAAAGCTTTCATTAAATATATGAGCAAAATGAATGGAAAGAAAGGGCTCCTGTGGTGTTTTTGTACAGCTCATGGATCAGCTGTTATGCCATCTTGACATTGCCAGGGTAATCTAATACACATTTGTATCACTCACACTACACTGGCTACGTAGAGGACTCTGCACAGCCTTTCCTACATTTGTAGCTGCATCCATGGGAGATGCTTCAGGGTTTTAATCCAACTGCTTCATACATCCCTGTGCCTTGTGTAAAGAAAGCAGAAAGCCAGCGTAGCATCATAAAAGTGACGGTGCTTATCTGTCCAATGAATGTGTTCTTTTTAGTTTAATCCATTACACTGAAAGCATGTTACTATAAGCTAATCAAAAACTGTAAAGCATAAGAGTCTGATCACACTTTTTATTGAAGAGCTTGGTTTTCAGATATTTTAAAGGTTATAATAGCATCAACCAAAGACAGAACATACTGTATTTACCTGTTATGAAGCATTCCATGTGTATCTTCCCCCCCCAAGTACAAAAGAGCACCTTTCCAGCTTCCTAACACAGAAAACCATCATGCCCATGAACATAAAAGAATGTCTTTTTTTCCAAAATAGCATCAAATAAAAATCCCTGGATCTGAATAAATCATTATGTATTCTGTACATATATCTTCACAGACGGGACAGAAAGTTTTTGCTTAAGTGTACATTATGTTGCATTTACATGCAGACCAATGCAATCAAAGTTGTAAAAGTACAAACCTGTTTAAAACCTGTTCTCTTTTGTGCACAGCCTTCCCTTATAGCCCCGCCCTTGAGCTGCCGTGCTTCTCACAAAAGACAACTTATTAGATTTAATCCATTATAGGATAAATAAAAATAAAACAGTAGGACTTAACATAAGTACTTCATGTACTGGTACATTCAAAATATATCAGGCATCACTTGTGTGAGCATGCTGTTTCTTTGTCCACAATACAGTGCAAAACAGTTCTTTCCTGAGACTACTTGGTAAGTACTTAGTATCCCTTGATAACCTTAAAATTTGTGTCATTTTTGAAAACCTTTTAGCTATCCATTTTTGGTTTTTTAACCACTCTAAGACAGTATTTCATAAAGAGATTTACTTCTAAAATGACTACTATTGTATGCATTGCATTTTTTACAGTTTGAAGTACATAATTGGGGTTTAAATACAAGGGCTGGTTTTTAATCTAATTGATTTACAAAAAAAGACCATTTATAATTTCTTCTGCTGCACAGTAGGTCAACACACTTGTTTAATCACAGCCTGTTAGACTAACTACTGTCTTCAGTGGCAAAAGAAACTTCTATACAAATACAGTTCTTCTTTTGTCATGTACTTATTCCATCGATTGTCAAAAATAACAATGCCCATATAATTTAAAAAAAGAAAAATGACGACATCCTTCCACAAATGCCTTTTGCTTTAAAAAAATGCTTGTCGAGTGCAAAAAAAGGGGTGCGTTTATTTTCTCTCGCGGCGCAGGAATTACACAGAACGGGTCTCCACCTCTATCTTCTCTTCTGCATGGGAGAGCTCGGAGTCCTGGTGCGCAACGCTCGGCCGCAGAGTCACGTCCGGGCCCCCCCCGTAGATTGATTGCAAGAAGTTCCAGGTTTCTTCGGAGATCTGTCCCGAATCCGCCCCTGTAAATTCGGCACACAGTGAGAGAAGGTCACAGTCCTGCCCCTGTGCGAGCATGCATGCGCGCGTTCCTTGCTTTCAAGCTTAACGCCAGCTCCAGTTCTTATAAACCCGAGCTCTGGTGACCGGAATCACAACAGGCAGCCCCTGGACATGCTCCCTTTCTATTCATCCTTGCAACGTAGCAGATGCGAACACAAGAGTGCCAGCGCAGGACGGTAAATCTCTAACTGGGGTGACAACCCCCCGATTCCGGAGCGCTGAAGTTTTCTTGGGGGGCATTCGTTTCAAGACCTTGAGAAATTAGCTTAGTCCGTCAACAGTGACATCGGTTCCTAGTATTTAACCCCTGGTGATATTGAAGAGCTATAAAAACCTACAAGGCTATGGCTCTCCACAAGAACAGCATGGTTACCCCCGGACACTGCTGCACAGGAGAAAAAGTAAAAACCTCCGTATACAACTAATCCTACTGTGCTTTACTGACTACAGGAACTGTTTTGTTTAACTGACATGATGATTAATTATTGGGTTGCACAAGAAAGATCTTTGAAAAGATCCTCAAATTTCTATTTCAATCAAACATCGCAAGAGTAAAGGAATGATCCCCATGGCTTTTTAAAAAAAAAAATAGAATGTGTGTTTTTTGGGGCGTCTCGGCTCACAGGGGAGAAACGCAGTCAGGTGTTTCCGACTCACCCACCTCTGGGCCACTTTCGACACGTCACAGGCAGCCAAGTCCCATGCAGGGTGTCCAGCACCCAGCACTGGAAGAGAGGAGCGCCCCTCACTGACTGTCCAGTGGTCACAGGGGTCATGGGCAGAGCCCTGGCTGACCAATCCCATCCTACACTCTGCTGCACTCGCTCATCAATCAATGAATCGCTCAATCAATTGAGAGGCTCTACTTAAGGAATCTAGGACACACTAGGCAGCTGACATAACCAGGGCTCGAACCCGTGATCGCAGAACACCGGCTGTGCTCGGGTGGGCACCTTTAATTAATTCAAAGACGGAGATTGAGCCGATTTAACAAATTACGCCTATCCCCACTATAACTGTAGCGGGCGTTTCTGAAAATGCTCCAGTCGGCAGAGTCATGGGACGAGAGCAGTGTCCTTTCGCACAACAAAATAAAAAATGAAGCCAAAACGTCTGACAGGAGCTGAGTCATAACCTTGTTTCAGTGTGATGTGCCCATTCTTATTCACAGCGATCTTGGTGTTATCAATCGGCCCAGGAGGATCTAAAGGAAAAGACAAAAACAAGTTCACTTTGAAATACTTATGATTGATACTACTGTTTTAACAGCAGTGTGTGCTCACCTATTAAGAACAGAATATACAATAGGAACGACAAGCTTTCAATCAAGTTGCACTGAAAGGAAACAATGAAAGCCTACATTAAAATGTCTAATGTGCTTCTCATCTCAAAGCAACTCAGATTAGATTTTAAATTACAAGAGCAAAATGTTGGGGAGAAAACAGCAGGTGATCGAATCGCAATCATAAAAATGCTCTGAATAAGATGTAAGTATTGGAAGTACATGCAAAAAGGGAACTTAAAATGAATAATCAATTACTACCCTCAGGACACACTGTATTTGGAACAACAAAGGTTATGAGCAATTTAATAGGGCAGTTAATCTAATGGCCACATTTCTGGTGTGCAATTTACTTCAGTACATCATTTCAAAGTATTTACACAGTGCTTTTCATATGGAATCAATAGATTCAAATGGAACTAGTAAACGCCATGTGCTACCAATTACAAAGGTTTGCATTCAGACTGTTTTAGATTCTAAAACCCTATTCTCTGAGTCATAAGGACAACGGTATTGCATGTAATACAGGGTGGATGACATTTTCAGAGCTCAGTTTTGAAAGGGCAGTCATCAACACACCGTGCAGTTGTAGATGGGTGGACAGAGATATATGCTTGACGAAAAGTAGCTGTGGGGTGCCAGGGTAACGGCAGAACTTTTAATTTAATTTTGGCAACAGAATAATTTTGAAATAATCTGCTTCAGACAAACAAGGAAAGAAGTGGATTCTGCACTTCTCCATTAAAACATTAACCACAAGCTTTACTCTGACTAATGACAGAAATACAGCTTTGGACAATTCCTGTTTTATAAGTTTACCATGAGAAGCCAGTTTACCGTTTAGCGTGTCTTCAGCCTTCAGCAGTACCAAACAATACTAATAAATAGTGCCATTTTTTAGACCATTATCATTAAGGCTATACGGACACAATGCTGCTGGGAATAACGAGCAGGATCACATCTGAAGGAACATTAAGCTTGAAATTTAAAAACATATGGCTACAAAATTCCTGTCTTTACGGAACAGCATTGAAACCATTAAAATGATTACACAGCCATTTGCCATAAAAAAAAAAATGGCATTATCATCTACCCCAAAGGAAATGTGCAGAATACCGATGAAGAGTCTGGCTTTGGACAAACGGGAACGACTGAGGACCGATGCCGAACCGGTGACAGCCGCACGAAATGAATTTCGGGGCTGGCTGATCGATGAGACCCTGGCTGCGTGTGCACGTTACAGAAACGGTCTAGCGGTCTCAGGGCTCACGGGTACGGCCAGCGTGAGGAACGGCGAACAGTTCTTTAAGCACTGCCCTGTTACTGTCGAAAACACCTTTTTGTTTTTATCCTTCTGACCTCTCTAGGTGGTCACTACATAGCATATTGCAGGAATGACCTCAATGGCCTGTGGTACGAGTTTGATGACCAGAGTGTTACTGAGGTTTCAGAGGTGACTGTCCAAAACGCTGAAGCCTACGTCCTGTTTTACAAGTAAGACGGAGACCTTTCTGCTGGGGCGTTGAGATAAACGTCTTACGAGGAGAAAATATGCATCTCACGAAAGATGCAGCAGAACTGCCTGTCGATGAGGGAGCTCTGGCTATTTATAACCTGCTTTCGAGAGGGAAAGTGAAGCAGAAGCTCAGAGTTTCATGCCGGCTAATTTATTATTTGGAAGACGTGGCGAGTGTGAAGCTCAGGAGATGCGGAGGCAGGGTTTTTTTTTTTTATGAGGGACTCACCATTGTCCTTGCCTTTGACGAAGCCCTCCCACTCTCTGAACCACTGCATGCTGATGCAGTAAATGACTGCGGGGGCTTCCTCTTCCTGGAAGGCTTTGTTCAGCTGTTGACAGAAATGGATCTATTATGTTTGGCAGTGTTTATGACAAGAACTGGCAGTTTCCTTATCTCTGTGTTTGTGGTGAGGCTGGGAGGGGTGGGGTGGGGGGTTTCAAGCCTACAACAAAAGGTTATTGTTCCTTTAAATATATTATATTAACGCCTTAAGGAATTATTAAGAGATGCCCCCACCCATCTTTGATTCAAAATATGGGTGAAAACCTAGAATTAAATATGTACAGTCTTGCAGGATACTGTTCAACGGATTTTGTTTCCCCTTCTTGAAATACATGATATATAACACTGATACAAACAAAGTTATTAAAATAACCCAAAAATATTTTGTAGGGCAAAAACTCCAAAATTCTGTAACGCGAACAGCACCAGAAAGGCTAATTACAACACGTTTCTATCCGATTACATAAAACCTTCAACAGGGGAATAAAGGAAGTCCATTTTATCTTTGATTTGGTCACGTTTGTTTTGGTTTCAGGACAATTCAGCTCACAACAGGTTAAAGCCAGTAAACCGGCTGCCAAGAATTATTAACGGACCTTTTCATTTTAGGACAGACATTTTGATCTTTTATCATGCGAGCAGTTCAAAGTATCTCGAAGGATATATCTCACAGCACAGCAGGATCACGGCACAGGAATCTTAAACAGCGAAGACAGGATGAGAGGGCTGCCCTACCAATTACACTCTCTGTTCTCTGCCTCAGTTCTGAAGGAGGCTGCTGGCCAACTTCTTTAAAATGCTGAGAAAACAAAACCCACTGCACTGCCATATAAAGAGGGCTCACACCTGCTACACTTGGTAGCGCTTCTTACTGAGGGCTATGGTAATTTTCGCACTGGTAAAAGCTTCAGTGCTATTGATCAAATGGACCACTTGCCTCACCGTCCTATTAAAACTACAGAACAAAAAGTTCTCCAGATTGCTTTGTAGTTTCCCAACCAAGTAATGCAGATGGGCTTTAATATTTCACTCCAAAACTCAATACATTATCATGCATTTTCCTGCACAGACCCAGAAAGCCTAATTATGATGTTTCAGTCTGACTGAATTTAATTTGCCAAAAAGGCATACCCGAACAAACATATCCAGCTCTGTTTTTCTTCTTTTTTCGAGCTTCTCTATCTCAGTCTGGCACGTGTGACACACATAAAGATGGTTAACAGCTGGACCTCCACCATACCTTGGGGGAAAAAAAAAGAGGAAACATGATCAGAGACAGACCCAGGTTTTTCAATGCTGACAGAGACAAGCACATCGAGCGCTTGTCTGCAAACTGCTGGCACAGAGAGCCACAGTGGCAGAGGCCTCACCTGCTGTACAGATATTCCCAGACATTCTGGGGAAGCATTAAAACAAGGTCCTCGATGTAGGAAGCTTTGTGAGGTGGCACACCTGCAGAGAACACAAGGAGTGCACACATGAAAGGCTGCAGGGTATCTCAGGAATGGGTAACCAGCTATCGTCATGAAGGCACTTATTTCTGGTGAGGGTCACGTAAATCCAAAGCCTATCCTTGAAATATAGGGAGGAAGGTGGAATAAGTTCCTAGGTGCCACAGGACTCCATCTCAGAGCACACACACACACACAATTTATAGACCCCAAAAAACCATGCCATCAAACATACAGACAGTGGGTACCACCAAATTCTTCTTAATGTGTCACACTCAATTTTGTGCTGTGTGAACTGATCTCTAAGATCCTAGGTAAGCACAAGAGAATATAGATACCACTAACAACAGATACCACTGAATTGTTTTGGGTTTTTTTCAGCTACTGAGTAAACTACATTACTGTCACAGTAAACGAATAATAAGTACCAATGTCAAGCTTGGCATGATCAAATTGTAAAGTACATATATTTTGTGGTGTTCGACATGTATTGCTTGCAAGTTTTGCACTTCAGATAGACACTAGTTACCAACAGGTTCTGCTCAAAGTTCTGAAAGAGCCCATGGAGTTATTTAGCTCTGCTTTTTAATCTCCAACCTGAATACAAGTAAGGAACAGAGTAGGTACTGAACAGTAGCTGAAAAGCACAAAAACAATCTGAACAAACAGCAGACAGATTGTTTTTTGGCATAGCTTTCACACAGATGGTTTCAATTTCTTCTTCATTTCAAGTTTACAATCAATGTTTCTGTCTATACACATCATTTAGAAGAGAGCTAAAAGAGCTTTGGAAAGCAGCTGCACGTTTAAGGGTACAGCCAGCAAGCACTTTGTGTGGTCACATTAAAGGTTTGCCTTCAAAAACCCAGTAGACCCAGCTTTACTTCGGATACATCCTGGAAGAAATTTCAGTTAGCAAGAACAGATAAAGAAATGCATAAAAACTATTCGTTGTTGACAATCTCTTGGTTCTGTTATTGTCTTCAATTGTCACGAAACCTCTTTGAGAACTCGCGGGCCTGGCCTAAGAGAACTCCAGTCGCACTATAACTACCCTATTTAGATCGGAGGAAATAAAGGGGGATGGCATCAGTAAGTGGCAGACAGGAAACGAGAGCTACGTCGTCCGTTACCTCCGTGGGAGCACAGGAAGTCGTTGTTGCAAATCGATCCCGGCTCCGCAAAGGTCTTGAACTTGCTGAGCCACTGTCTGGAGATGTAGAACTGTAGCAGGCTGGGCTCCAGCATGCTCAGGAGATTGGACACTCTCCGCCTCTCCTTCTGAGCCTCTTCGTTGCTCTTCCTGGCACGACACAGCACCTCCATGAGCACAGCCAACCGAGCCACTCGGGGCAAAGTTTCTCTCGAACTAAGAGCACCACAACACATAAGCACGTACTTGCCTGCATGCTGTATGATTACGTAGTAGTACCTCACTGCTCATTTGACTATTTAAAAAAATGTAACATTTCACTCAGTTCAAGTCTCGGCGATAAACACTGTATAAACTACGAAAATGCTACTTTTTCCATTTTTAATCACAGAAAAAAAACACTGACATGAATTTCTGAATTCGATGTCAAGATTTTTAACTTTCTATTATGCATTGATCAAAAGAACAAATCAGGAACACCAAACTTGACACGACAGAAACTGACGTTAATCCGGTTATTTAAATGGAATTAGATGACCATGAGAGCCCCACAACCCTAAATGATGTGAGGAGGCAAGACCAAATAGTCATTCTCATGAAGTCATGGCAACTGCAAGTTCTCAACACATTACAAGAAAATGAACAGATGAGAAAGGACCTTTCACCCATATAGGGTTTTTTTTAGCAGCTACCTGACCTGAGGATCCCATCAAGCCATTTGTGATAAAAGACAGGGTGTTACTGTCAAAAAACATGTCTGTGTAAGCTTCTTCCATGCCTCTGACTTTGTGTGAAAAAATGTCTCCTTTTACCAATTTTGAACAAACGTCCCCCGAGTTCATACTTGGGTCCACCAGATGTCTCTGAAAAAGTCCACTGTGTTGACTTTATATACAGTATGCCTCAGAAAATTGCAAATACCTGAATCAGGTCCCCTCAATGTTCTCTGTTCATGCCCTAGAAAATGTGGTGGTGGTTTTCTAAACTATGTGCAGAGGAGCAATATTTTATTGTATCTTGTTGACCAAAAGTGCAGAGAACATTCTCAATGATGTCTTACGACTGGGCTTTACAACTATAATATAGATCCCTTGATTTCCCATTATCTTCTTCTGCTTCAGGATTTGGATACCTGCATGAATGTACATTAAGTGTCATGCGTGTATTTTCTCCTCGTAAGACGTTTATCTCAACGCCCCAGCAGAAAGGTCTCCGTCTTACTTGTAAAACAGGACGTAGGCTTCAGCGTTTTGGACAGTCACCTCTGAAACCTCAGTAACACTCTGGTCATCAAACTCGTACCACAGGCCATTGAGGTCATTCCTGCAATATGCTATGTAGTGACCACCTAGAGAGGTCAGAAGGATAAAAACAAAAAGGTGTTTTCGACAGTAACAGGGCAGTGCTTAAAGAACTGTTCGGGCGGCACTCCTGACCAAAAGGAAACAGAGCTGCCCTCTGTGCATCAGGGGGTGACCCACATTATCGCATGATTACCTTCAGCATTCACCTTGTCTCAGGGAAAATTAAAACCAATCCATTTCTTCACTGCTCTGTTTAAAAGCATTATAACGCCCAAGAAATTAGTTGCTGGAATTTACATTTACAGAGGTGGTATGACATACGTGGCCATATAATCCATAAAACAATGTGTACTGTGACTCACTACCTTGTACAACATACCGTTTTGAAAAATAACATACTTGAAGTGGAGAGCTTTACTGAAAGGGAAGCGTTCTAGGGTGTGAGTGGAGGAGATATTCACAGAATGTCTAAAATGAAGAGCATGTATAAAAATGTGCTGTATATGTTCAAGGACTTAGGCTGACAGCTGTGAAGGATGTCATTTTCTTGCTGCCATTTTTGACAATGAAAACAACACTTTACATAAACTGTGTAAAAAAAATGGAAAAGAATGCAACAACCAGTAAAAAAAAAAACATTTTTACTGGACCTTTTTTAGGAATGTACCTGAAAAGGCAAATATTTAAACTTGGACTGGTAAACTCTTCACTATCAGTAACACGATACGGGAAACAGTACAGTTCACGGTTCATCCACTACAATGAATACTTTTTGGCCGTTTTAGTCCTCGATTTAGTTTAAACGGATCGGAACCCTCATGTTAAACTGCTGTAAAAACCATTCAGAAGGGCGCGATCAGCCGGTGGAACTCACTGCTGGCGGTGCCATGGTGGCAGATGACCGAGAGCAGGTCGTAGCTGGTGGTCTGCGCCGTGCTGTCTTTGGCCAGGAAGGGCTGCATGTCCAGCCCCTCCAGGGGGAAGGAAACGTGGGTGCCGATTTTGGTGGAGAACATGAGCTCGTGCCTGAATCTCTTCAGGTGGATGCACAAGACCTGTACCGAGACAGCGCGGGAGCTGGGTTAATGCACTTCCAGGAGCTGCAATCCACATTTATCGGGGATTCTTAAAATCGAATGAAGACGGATCAACAGAATAAGTACCTCTGGAAGACTCTGTACTTTGCAAAATTTCACTCCATTTCTTAACCTGAAGCAGAAAAAAAAACATGAATTTTCTTAATCTGTATTTCGTATGAATACCTTGCAAGTTAAAATTAAAAAATGAATGTAGAACTCGGAACTGGATTATCCTACAGTTCCTGCCGAACGCCTGCTACAACCAGCCAGTAAACGCACATCAGGAAAGGTTGTCCTCTGAATTGTTCATCACAGGTTTCTTATTCAATGACCCTTCCTGTCTACTCCACAGGGAAAGCGAGCAGATAGTTTTTAACTTCAGGAGCACCCCATGAAAAAGATACTATGACTGTAGCAAGACAGCGCAGTGCCACAAGATTTTCATCCTCAGCCCTTGCGTGCATACTAATAAACACCAACACGTGACGAAAAGAACATGTTTTTGGCCATGAACGGGTGTATAGCGTACTATTAAAACAATCTGCAGTGGCTTACTTTTTGCACTTCTCACAGCTGTACATGTTATCCCCTAAAAAAAAAAGAAAAATGAAGGTGAAAAACTGAGCAACAGTGTGTAGTTTTTTTCCCCCAAAGGACACATTAAGGCCACGTTCACACTGATTTGATTTCTGTTAACTGTAGTTAATGAAATTGCATTCACTGGCAGTCATTTTGGAACACGTCGTGCAGAGCAGCAAATGCCTTCAGTTTCTTGTAGGAAACTTGAGGCTTCTCTCACCTTTTAGCTCATCTCTTGCAAAAAAGGCAGCTAAGCAGTCTTGCAGTGTAACAACCGGACCCCAAAACCAACTGAGTGGGAAAAAATAAGGAAGATAAGTGCCGAACACACACACACACACACACACATCTTGTACAATGAATAACAAAAGTCATTTACAAATGCGATAAAGGCGGTTTGCAAGCACTTGACGGCCACCTTTTGATATATTCCATGACGAAAGCTATCCAGCCCTGAGGCGCATAAGCTTCCCCACATGAGCCGGCTTTGACCAGGGAGGTCTGGTGCGAGGAGGAGTGCAGCTTTGCCAGATCCTCTTTCCCAGGGATCGGCAGGGAGATGTCCTGGAAGGTTTCCAGAGTAACGGACACCTGCAGGGGGCCACACGCACAGCGCATCCAGTCACATCCACTGCCACCGCCACCTCCCACACGCCCCCCCAACGCGGCTTTTAAAACATTACAAGCTAGGGACCCGCTTCTCCTCGTTTTTCTTTTGCCACACTATTGGGTTCCAATGAAAGCTAAGCAGGAAAGACAATCTTAAAAACAAATGATGTCTAAGATCACCAATGCCACGCCGGGAATCTTTGGGAAGTGTTACTATGCTTAAAGAACATCATAAACAGAAAAAACAGACAGAAAGGTTGTGCTTGCAAATATGCAACGTAAAGGTTGTAATATATATTCACACTGTTATTGCCGTTAACCAGCTGGTTAAATAGGAGTACACTGTATCACTAACGAAGCCCGTTATTTTCATGTCAGTATGTGTCAGGAGCAATCAAGTCGACGTGCTCTTGAAGCCTATCAAACTCACCCGATCACAGGTCAGGCACTGCACAGAGCTGACAATTGTGCCATCAAACACGTCCGAGATCACGCTGCGGTACTTCTTCTGCGTCTTGTTCTTGGGCAGCGAGAACGGCGGAACTGGTTTACAAAACAGAAGCACGATTGGTCTTTCATCGTCGACGGGGAATTTGGCTACTTGAACTTCCCCCGAAAGTATTTACGGAAGTATATGACTTTCACTGGATCCGTGCAGTCAAACGGACTTTTTGCAAGTGGAATCTGGTCTTTAATGTCCGGCCCAATGATCTGACACAATGATCTGTAAAGTCAGACACCCTAAAAACAGAATCCAGCCACAATATTTATAACAAGTGTGAAATCAGACTAGACTGTTTACTTTGAGCTGACTGTCTTCGACTTGCCAACACAAAGCAGCCTCACTTGGCCGTGCCAGAAGTTCTGATTTATCACGAAATGAATTCTGTACTCTTTTCAGGACAGATTTCGAGAAGCCACAATTTTCAATTTTCCTCAGCAAGTTACATTTTCTTCAAGCTAACCACCGCGTAACACGAAAAAAAAAAACAAGAACTACAAGTTAGGAAAGGCCATTCATCCCATCTAGCCCAGCTGGTAGTTAGCAGGTCCAGCCACTTCGTGAAAGAAACCAGGGTGTCAACTTCAATGACCTAGCTGGGGAGCTTGTTCCATACTCTTAAAACCCCTTAAGTAAACAAGCGCTCCCCCTTTCAGTTTCAAAGACACCGCCACACAGTTTGCACCCCCCTGGTTCATGTTTCGCTGTTCGTCCTGAATGAAGCAGCATCAGACAAGAATCATTCAAAAAATAAAACGGAGACCGGCCAACCTTTAGAATAAATGAATAACCGATCGTAGTCGCGTACAGTTAACACCAAACAGAGGAGACGCGTTGACTGCGAAATCAGTCTGCCACAGTCGGCGCACGGGTCTGGTGGGAAAGTGTGCAACGGTCACCTTTCTTGTGTGAAGGGGCCAGGCCTGACCACACGGGGCCAGTTTTAGGAGGACTGCTGGACAGCTTGGCGTTGATTCCTTCATTCGGCGTGGGGCTGTGCGATCGGGAGGAGCCGAACGAAGCCGGAACGTCCGGGTAGCAGTCTGCTTAAAGCACGCACGAGAAGGAACACTGATGAGCAAACGTTCACACAAGCTCCTCACTTATCCCAGGCTCAGAACCCATACAAAAAAACAAACAAAACCAAAACGAGTTTTGAATTCTATAAAAAGGCATGTTACAGCACGGTGCACCCTACACAGCAGACTGTAAGAATAATTCAGTTAACACGCAGAGCATTAGCATGTGACGGGATGGTAAGAATCCTTTGTGGAATTTCATTACCACAGGTAGCCCTCACACGAGGAGGCTCCGATCATCAAAACGTGAGTCGATTTCGGACAAGAACGTTTTTTTAAACAGGGACAGGCGCAGGAAACAAGGTAAATGAACCTGACTGGACACGCGACATCCAAAAAACATACATTTTCGGCGTGGGCCCAAAAGGGCTGCTCTAAAAAACGCCGAAGCATTTTGAAACGGTTCTTTGACATCGACCACGCAAGGGGGGGGGGGGGGAGGCCGAGAACAGCTTCCCCCACGTTTAAACGCAGCCGTTCACCTTTCACCCCTCGCTCCTAAACGCCGATTCTCAACGGGCTCCGACGGCTTTCGGCTGCAGCTCGTTTGGAAGACGTCCCCCCCCCCCCACTGAGGTTCTCCCCTCCCTCCGCCCCCGTCGAGCCAGAGGACGCTCAGCGCAGGGTTACCTGAGGCCCGGCCCTGCATGGGCACCTTGACCGCCCCCTGGCTGCTGATGACGGCGGCGGCGGCGGGCTCGGCCGCGGTGTCGATGTCCTTGTCCACGTCCCCGGAGGAGCCGGCCCGGCACGGCCTGCTGCCGCGGTTCTTCTCCTTCTGCCGGCCCCTGCCGCTCGCCGCGGGGGGCACCTCCTCCTCGGGGATGAGCATCGCCACCTCGCCGGGCTCCTCCGCGCCGGGCTTGGCCTCGCCCTCGGCCCGGTCGCTGCTGCCGCACGACTCGCAGGACTGGAAGTCGTTGTCGGACTGGCCCCGGTCGTCCTCCGGGCCGTCGCCGGGGGTGAGGGTGGGCGAGGAGGGCTCGTCGGGCTCCACCAGGACCTCCTTCAGCTCCTCGTGCAGCTGGTCCATCAGGCAGCGCAGGAACTCCTGGGAATCCTAGGAAGTTCAGGCACAGACACCACACTCTGCCCACTCTGTCCCAGAGACACCACGCAACGCCAGGCAGCCGACCACAAAACGAATGTGGAAAACTAATTCACCCCCCTTTCAACACTTCCTGCAACTCCATTTTTTACACGTCTCAGTGAGAAAGACTGCTCTTTCCTTTTAGAAGGCCACTGCAGAACTATTCAACAATACTGCTCAATAACCCACTTTGTATCACTGCTTATACCTGCCTGGTGCAGTTCATAGTGAAAGGCCTTTTCTACATACAGTAGTTTAGGTGGCAAACGCTCTCAAAGGAAATAATCTACTCGAAAGAAGAACCATTTTAAAAAAACAGAGGAAGTAGCATCTGAGTTTCACACTATCTTTTATACCGGTCATGCAATTCTGCTTTTGCCTTCATACGAAGGGGAAATGTCTAGATCTCGGCTTTCTTTTCACTTCACTGCAGAGCCGGGCTGCAGGACTAACCGCAGATGTTTTGTCTAAAGCGCTCACTGTGCTTGGCTTGTTATTCCTACGATTGAAATGCTAATTATCTTGAGCGCAGTGTAACTGTGGTGTGACAAATTAATATTCACGAGCTGCTACAACTGAACAAATACAGGCACTTAGAGGAATTCCATCACAGCATCTCAGTGCTCTGAGCATAAATAGCCCTGACTAATTTAGAGTCCATGATTACAGTAGGGAAAGTACAGATAGAGCCATTCGTAACAGCATGTTAATTTTTTTCTTTCAAAAGGATTTTACTGAGAAGCATGAAGTTATTAAAGACTATAACAATCAAAAGTTTCTTTTCTCTTCCTGTAAGCATAACTGACTTTCTCCTGGATCATAAATTTAGATTTAAAATCAGCTAAATGACTAAAATGAGAAAACACTGTTCTGTCACAGATTTTCTTCCGTCCCCTACGTTTGTATGAGATGAAGATGGCTGGCTTTGCTATATATTTCTATAAACACTTGCCTGGAAATCAAAGTTGTAACTCACCTGCCAAAGGCAAACTACAAACCCAAACTTTAAGGGCAGGCTTCCACTATGCAGAGAAAAAAACAAATCCTTCCATTTGGTACTGAGTTTGTTGTCAATTTTATTGAGTGAATGGCAGGTCAAAGCTCTGATCCTGTCTTGGTATTGTGTATACGTGGTATGAGAAGTTTTGAATTAATCAAGGACATAGTTAATCAAGGACGCAACGACTGTAAATAAACTAATAAGGTCGGGATTTTAAAGAACTCCTCATTAAGGATTTATTCATTATAAACCGGTTTTAATTGAAGGAAATAAAAAAACAACAAATTTTGATAATTACTTTGTTCATTTTGTATAAGAAGTTATTTAGGGAGTATAATTACAACTCACCTGCTGTGAATATCCGCGGAACAACGGATTGATTGCTTTTATTCCCTGGAATAAACTTGTTGGCACTACATACCCAGGCCTGCAAGGCAACAAAATGCACAAATAAACATTTCAAAACCGGGCAGTTACCTAATGGATTAAACAGCTGCATTTAATTACACTCAGATAATAAACTGCTGCGTTATTGCCATGATCTCCTAAATGATTTAAATGCTTCACCACATTTGAGTTGTCTTGGATAAAATAGAATAAATATATGACTAAATATATATATATAGGTGGTCAACCCAGAAGATTTTGTATTAAATATCTGAAGTTAGCTAGCCACAAGGATGTTTACATTTTCTACAGTTTGAGGTCCATAACTACTCATGATCAATGAATGAGCAAATCACCATAACCCTAAACCATTAAGACAGGGGGGCCAGATTCAAGTATTCAGAAACCTCAAATACACTGACAAAGCCAACCCCAAGGAAGTCCTCGTGATCTAAAGTGAAACACAAACCAGTGGGACAGAAGCGTAGGGGTATTCTTAAAACGGAGAAAAGGAAGCACATCTTTGACCTAAGGACTATGGGAATGTGAAGCAAGCTACTCTGCCCTTCGAAGCTGCACCCTGGTTTCGATCAAGAAACAGCTGGATCAGCTCCTCAGATCACTTCACAACCAGCAACCAACAGATCCTCCTCATTGATTGTTTACTTCTCCAATTTTAGAAATCTTGGCACCCTTGCAGCATCCACTTCAGTCATAATAACCCTGTTTTAATATTTGAATCCCACGTCTTGCAAAGCTGCTCAGCAGTCTCCTGGGGGGAGGCCACACAGACAGTGCCAAGAGTCTGACTACAGGACAGACCGCGAACCATTCATTCTCACTAAACGGGAGCTACAGACAGTGTGTACTCTGATCATTTCCGCATCTGAAACCTGCGACGCGGGAGGCCAACCTGTTTTTGTGCCAAATGTCCGAGACCAGCTTCTGATAGGTCTTGCACAGAGCAGGCTTCTTCTCCGTCCTCACGAGACCTCCGCAGTCGAGGAAAAACTGGGTGAGCGGTGGGCTTCAACCGAAGAGGGGACACAAATAAAAAGAGGGGACACATTAAACAAGCAAACTGCAAAAAAAAAGCCCGTTAGTCGTATCTGACAACTGAGTGCAGATGACACTAGTTGCGCAAATACATAGTAATTATTGTACATTACTGTAAGGTGTTACACCCTAATGTGCTGATCATCGGGCACTGTAGGATTTTAAGGAACATCAAGGGGCAACATAGCATTAACATTATAAGGCCCATTGTATTAATACAGCTCAGTCGAATCCCTTGAGCTCTGAACTCTGCGATGCACATCCATCGTTCAGTAAGTATAATCGCGCTACCACTCCATATCTGAAAAGATAAAATCTGAATCCCCCAACCACCAAACCACCAGCAGAATGCCTGATGTAGGAAATCTCCGATGCTGCAAATCAAATCCAGTTGTATTCAGTCATAAGACCAATAAGCAGAGCTGAAAGATGATCTCGTTATGGCAGAGAACTTCATCCGATAAGATCAGAGTAGAGCTTAAAAGCACTATTAGATTTGCAGTAATTTCATACTATTGAACGCATTCCTCCTCCCACTAAAAAACAAGACAGAAAATGCATGAGCTAGTAATAAACACAGCATTATTTAGTAAAGGGGTTTTAACAGCTTTAAAGCTTTTTTTACACTCGCAGACTAAAAGAGGGGCAAAAACATCAGCAGATGAGGTCACTGTGATCTGAACAGAGAGATCACTGAAGCCTAGGCCATGTCACCTCAACCTCTTTTTTCAATGGCCTTATAAAACGAAGCATCTTTTTGCAGAGACACTAATACTATTTGTGATATTCCCTCCCGGTCCTGGGCTGCCACCTTGTTTCTGGTTTTCATTCCACCTTGGATGCTCAATCACACACTTTGTTACCTATAAAAACCAGTGGAGTTCTGGGAGCGGGCTTGAACATCACTGGCAGCAGACTAAGCCGAGGAGCCCCACCTACCAGTTCGAAAGTGCCTGAAGAGCTGCGTTCATATAGCACGTGTTCCCAATGTTCTTTAATCCGGTGAGGCCTGGAGGGAAACGCAAATGTTGAGAGATCAGTTAAAAATCAAACGCTGAACTGTACAGCAGGACGCTGTCATTCATACTGTAAAGCATAATTCGGGACTTTTAAACAGTGTCTGCATCTGTTCTGCTCCTTGCTACATGGAAATATCTCAAATATCTTCAAATTTTTCCCCACCAGCAGCATCTAGGACAATCAGTATTAGAAGAACAGAAGGTAATTAAGTTACAGAGACAAAAGGACAGTAAGTAAATGTGCAGTTAATGCGTTACTGAAGAGCCGTCAGCACAGACACCATGAGTTTGCTGCAGAATGCCACTGCAGCTACACTGCCGATACAAGCGATCGCGACAACGGTAAGCACTGCTGTGCTCTGGTGCTAGTGGGATGGACTACTGGTTCACATCAACAGGAATCTGGCCTGACAGTCTGGATCACCTGCGCTGGCAAGCTAGGAGCTGGAGCCACTACAACGTCTCGCAGTCACATGCGGCGGCAATGAGCAACGGCTATACCTCTCGTTCTGAACTCATCCTCCTCTTCCATCTCTGTATCTAGGTCATCACAGACAGCTGCCTGGGGAATCCTCAATCCGGGGCTCCCAGGGACTTTCACATCCTGACACCAGAGAGACAAGGGAGAACACGGCCACATTAAGGCACATGGCACTGGCACATCCACAACAAGAGAGGCTAGAGAAAAAAGCAAAATTAAGCCTGCATGCAAGCACATACTGTACTTGTGAGGAACTGAATACCCTTTTCCCCTAACACTTAAACACTGTACACCCAGAACAGAAACTATCCCAGGCACGTTGCCCACGACAGACTGTGGATTCACGTACACTTCTGCATATCAGTTGCAATCAAGCACACTTCACCACTGAAACTATCATGATCCCAGAATTGAAGAAAAAAAAAATTCAACCAACAGGCAAGAAATGATTGCGAAAAGGAAGCGCTAATCGATCCCAAAGAGGCACAAACATCGTGAAATAATAATGGATCGGGCTTCAAGATCTGCACGGCCAAGCCGGCACGTGGTCTGTGTGGGTGTGTGAGTGGTGTCAAAAGGCACCAACTCCACAGCCTCTTCAGAACGCCATGTGATCCAGAGTCAGGAGGCTCTGCACAGAGAGCACCGGCTCGATCCAAGGCCCGGCGTTGAAGGTACCGTAGTTGGAGGCTGGGCATCTCCACCTGAAAAGGCTGTGAAATAGCGAGATTCCCTGTATTTTTTTACACAGCCAACAAAATGGCTAGGTCTAAATTTCATAACGACTGCCTCCCCCCCACTTTCAGGTCAGCAATTAATAACCACTTGTTTATCACTGAGAGACTTACACAGATGATGGGGGAGGGAGGGGTGAACTCAACCACACACAAGCAGGCTTGGGGTCGTACTTCCTAAAAGAAGGATGGGGCTGACGGGATCTCTCGGGGGGGACACCCCCTGTTCCAGTGCCACGGTCACTCAGCCAGCCTGCCTCTCCTCCAGCGCACGAGCGCGCAGCGGTCTCAAGGGGCCTACCTGGCTGCAGGTGTGCAAGGGGGAATGGGGCTTGGCCGACGGGGCTGGGGAGCGGGGCCCCAGCTTCCTCTCCAGAAACACCTCCTTCCCGCAGGCGTAGCACCACACGCGCAGGGTGGTCAGGTTCACCGTCAGGTTGTGCCGCGCGTCCTGGCGAGACAGAGGGGCGTCAGCGCCACGCGGCTCCAGAGGCCCCCGATCCAGGCCCGTGCACCCGGCCGCTGGCTCCTGAGGTCGCGCTGCCGAAGCTCGGCTCTCCTAAAGGAACGAAGCTGAAACGGCCTGCCGGGCCGCTCCGTGGTCTTCCCTACTGCGGTTTCTGATCATCTCCGTAGGGGCCACCTCCACAAACCAGAGGCTTTGGTTAGCAGCCCCGGCAGCGGGAGCCCCCCCCCCAGACGAAAGGGGACTGACGAGTTAAGGCTCGACTCCCTCATCGTCATTCCCGGACAGATCGGCGGTTGACCGCCACGCTCAGCTATTTGATTATTGAAGCCGCCGCACGGGAAATTAATTCAGAAATACTGTGAGCTTGCAGAAACAAAACGGATTACGTACGCACTCTGTACCCCCACAAAACACATCCGATGTATGCCAGCTACCACGGTTAGCTCAGCTGTCTGGGAAACTGGTCATAAAGTTAGCATTCTTTCCCCCTGAAGGATAAAAAAAACACTGGCAAAAAGCACTGTGTGGAATCAGAACCCTGCAATTATAAATTCCACCTCTGACTGCAATACAGCGACAGCCTGTAAACCAGCCCTTGAAACACACTGAAACTGCAGCTTCAGGCCAACAGCCTGCCCAGTAACCCCAGCAGCCCAGGCACAGGGCTCAGGAGCCAGGACCCCAGCAGATGCCAGAATACATTATTAATGAATCACAATTAGCTTTCGAGACATTAACATTAATGAGGCAAATATTTTTGACCGGGGCGTGTTGTGAAACGTTTATTAAGAACCTTTGCCATAGAAGGGGGTTAACACCTCTTGTTTCTCGAAAATCCTGTCTGAGAGAGAGAAGTGGTTTGGAGAACCACCTAAAATAACAAGCTGCTATTTTTCTCATTTCTTTTAACGACCAATTAATTCTGCCTTCTTCCCTGCAAGCCCTTACAAGCTGCTTTTCACCCCCTGAAATAGAGTCTCGGCTTAATCTGAAGAGCTACGTAAAACTGCACCAGAAAATACTAGACTTTTGAATTGTTCGCCTTTTGCAGCTTCTGTAACACACCATGGTTTTTTTTAAGTGACTGTCATGCACATTTCTGACTACTGTAATTAAGCACACGTTGTTCAAGAAAACTGGGCTGAACCCAAAAGCTGTAGCAATCCCAATGAAGAGTCATGAGTTCATTAATAAAAAGGGTTCCATTTGATAAGTAAACATGCTTTCAGACATCCTGCACAGCAGCCAGACCCAGCTCGCTGAAGAGAGAGCTGGCACCAAATACTGCAAGTACTGCACATGTGCACGTCACTGGACTACCAAAAGGCTTGCTTTTAAGTGATAAACCCCAGTAAAAAAGTCTCAGATATAAATGGAGTCACAGGTGATCACCCACTATTTTGTATTTATCACACCATTAAGACATAAATGAGAGGTTCAAGGTGTTGAGGGGCATTTTTTTTTAGTACTGCTCCCTTTGACCGTGGTGACTCTTTCTGCTCTCTCTGCTGTTTCAATACAGAATCTATTGAAATAATTATGTACCACCATTCCCCATGTCTCAGGTTTCTTCAGTCAGTCAATCAATCCAGTGAGACACCCTCGACATCTGATGAATGCTGGCTATACAAGTACTATAATCCACAAATCAAACTGAACTTAAAACAATAACTGTGGTAATGCATCTTTCCCAGAAGTCAAAAGGCTGCGCTAATCGGATGTATTTATGGACACTATATTTTATGTCACAGCCTAAAACACTAAAGCCAGAAAAATAACCTGTTGCTTAGGATGTTTCCATTATCATTAATAAAGAACGCAAAAATCAGATATTCCGGAGAAAACCTGCCGAACCAACCAGCCAATACTGCAGCTGAACATAAGAGTATAAGAAAGGTGGCAAACAAGATTCATGAAGCAGTTTCATGAAGCCAGAGTATCGGCTTCAAACACATGGCTGGGTAGCTTTTGCCAGACTTGATTCAAACTACTTTGCAGCAGCTACAAAGGAAGCTCTTGGGCCGTCTTAAACTACCTGAGAGGCATGGGTTAGCTACACCATGCTCCCTATCGATGTATGACCTTGTACTCCCTGTCCAACCCAATGCTTACCCCTAACACACGTGCTTTGAGCAGGTCTGCTGCTGTTCTGACCAGGGGATCTCGGCAGAGCTACTCACCTGAGAGTGACCGGTGCTGTGGTCAGCGTGCGACTCTCCACATCCCACATATGTACAGCCATTCTACAGGGAGAAAAGAGGAAACCGCTCATTAGTCCCAGATGAAAGGAAAATTAAAAGCAATGACAAAACTCAAAGCAAACGTCTAGATTTCGATCCCCTGCTCATTACCAGGAGTGTGAAAAACGGAAAGCGGCAGAAAACCTGTTTGACTTTCATGCAAACAAACCGCACAATTTTCCCAAAACTGAGCAGGAAACTGAGTCCTTGTAGGATCCTTGCAAAACCACAAACAAGCACAAAGAAAGAAACAACACATGTAACAATGAAAGAGAGTATCTTGGTCTTATAGCAAACACATGCAAGGGTTCAAAATGAAATATTTTGCAAACCAACATTGTAAACAGTTCCTACGACAGCGACTCCGAAGTGGTCTGCAAGTGACCCCTTTCAGAGCCAGTCATTATACAGTCACTGTCTGGTATGATTTATAGTTATAAATTTAGATATATACTGGTTATGGCCGTTGTGAATACATTGCCATGTGCCTGGGTTAACTGCAGTTAAAACCGTGCTGGTACTCTGCCTCCCAGCCGGCTCTGTCAGAAACATGCTTTATCATACTCACCTCCAAACAAGCCCACAAGTTTGGTCCACCAACTTTACAGTCCTGGCATTTGCCCTGCAGAGACATTGTGGGATTGTCACACATACTGTACTTAAACCCGAAACCAGAACACCACAAAACTGAGATATACAAATTATGGAAAAGGACTTTGCCTTACATCTGTAACAACATCATTTTGATCAGGCATTTGTGTGCATGTTACTGTTAATCAATGGTGCCCAATCCTGGTCCTGGAGACACACAATACACCAGTTGGTTTCTGTTACAGCTGGGCCCTCAGGTACACAATCAAACCCTTCATTGACTTATTAATAACAAGAAGATTAATGTGAACTGTTTGTTCCCAGCTCTTTCGCATGTTGGAGCTATAGCCATACTGTAAGTGAAATAAAACCGCCAACTTGTGACTAGATACAAAACGCAAATATTCAACTGAAGCAACTTCCTAGATTTTGGATAAGGCTTCTACCGAAGGTGGGAGGGAATGGAAACCAGCAGGCATGGGGGGTTATCAGAACCAGGACAGGGAGCCACTGCTGCAAATCAATTGTGAAGGAGTGGTTTTCCCTAACCACCGTTTTTCACGAACTCACATGGGATTTCTGGATCAGCTCCTCTTTAGTGATCTCACCCACGCACTCCAGGTGCGGACAGTCACCGTTGACTCCGACGGGCGACATTCTCCCAGACAGATGCCTGCCCGTCCTCGGAATGAAGCTTTCCTGCGGGAGACACGGCACAGGCAGAGCTGAGACAGCTTGTGATACGCTTGTCAGTCCACATCAGCCAAACACCCTGTGCCACAAGGACCACAGGGAGGTCAGATCTTAACCTCTAGGGCACAGCTGACTGTGGCACAAGAAACACATTCTCCAGATGCGCCAGTCTTCTGCAATAACACTTCAAAAGAAATGCAGTTTAACAGATAAAAACTTCAACTTTATCCCTTCCAGGCTTCCCAAGCTTCTGCTTTTGTACACACTATTACGCCCTTTTCAGAGATGCACTGATAAAGTAGCGATAAAATAGTGATCATTACTATAACTGTTTCTATGCAAGGTACCCAGAATACAATAAAGGGAGAGATGTGGATTATATCAGAAAATCACAAAACCAAATACAAAACACAAGGCTATGGCTGCTGGCAAACCCACAGAGACAGGATTCCACGCATTGCTTTCAATCCCCTTTGAAACTTAACGGCTAGAAAATTTTCCAATGTATTCTTATTTTTTTATCCAACCACATATCAAAACCTGACAGTCTAAAAACATAAATACTATCTTCTTTAGCTCAGGGCCCTTTTTTACAACAGAAACATCATTCGATAGCATGGGAGTGGAGTGAAGGGGTTACAGCCCGAATATTTGGTACGTAAAAAAGCTCATGTTTTACTGCAAGCATCAGTCTTAAATCTTAACTATTTAATACAGTACTTGCCAAAAAAAAAAGCCCAGTTACTCCTCAAACGACATTGCTTGCTTTACTGCAAATGACAACCCGAACGTGCTCCCTGTGATTTATGACTTTGAGCTTCCATCATATTGCCCTGTTCAGCATATTGGTTCGCCAGACTCTGCACAGACATCTGCTGCTGCAGTTAGCAGGGAATAATGTGCCACATTATAATTGTGTGTGTGGTACATACGAGAGAGAGAGGCTGCAACTGGACAGAAGGGACAAGGAACTCCATTTGCCTCATATGCATTCCATTTCTAAACCTCTTGATTTTTTTTCATGTCATAATTACAGCACGTTCAGAAGGAACAGGTCTGTTGTACTACTGAAAACCCTTTTCATCAGGCGTTTATTGCCAGGCTCCCCTGCAGTCTGCCACTCCTGTTGTGAATTATACATGAATTAAAGGCTCAGACAGCTAACACGTCCCCAGAGACAGTACCCAGGAAAGGGAATCAGGGCTTTGCTACCGAACAAACATCAAGCACTAACGGTGATTTTATTCTAAATAGCACTCATAGCTGTCTTGATATTATTTTCCAATTTCACACAAAAAAAGAAATGCCCTAACCAGGAAAAATAACTGTACACACTTCCGAACCCTTTCAATGACATCCTCTGACCAAGCCGAAAACAACTACAGAATACAGTGGAAAACAATACTTCCTACTGAAATGGGGCTACTACACTCAGAGGAAACGGCTTTCGTAAGGTATGAATCATTAATCATTTTCTGAGAAACGTATGGTGTGCAGATATTGTGTTGATGTTTCCATTGCTCATATAGCCTGTGAAATCTGAGTCCCTGCAATAATATGAAAATTAATATATAATGCATACTGGTGTGGTCAGATAGCCTGCATATTTACTTTCTTGATACAAATGTGGTGTACAAACTGCATTTAACACTGGGAAAAAAAAACTTTGGATTGTAAACAAAATAATAAATGCAAGTTTTGTTATACAGAAAACATCAAAACACAACGTGACGGAAGAGTTTACAAAACTCGGAGAGGTTGCAAGAGGGCTGACAATCACAGGAGCTCAATGCAGAGTTTTAGGGAAAAACAGCAAGACTGCAATAAAATGAAAATAAAAAATAAAAGCTGGTTCCATTAAATAACAGCTTACTGGGTAGTACAACATACAAAGCTGAACAGCAATCTATTTTAGGTGCAGTGCAAAACTCTGGAGATTGGCATATCTTAATTGCATGACAGAGCATAGCCTATAAAAAGCCAGTGAAGGAGACAAAGTCAGAAACTTCCTAGAGTGTTCAGAATTAGCACCAGTAACAGGCCACTTACACGCTCTTACATCTGTAGGCATCAGGAGCTCAGACAGGGTGATTGTAACCTCTAAGAACAATGTTAAGACAGGCATGCATTCTGTTTCACTGTCAAACACATCTACAAATCTCAATTATGCAGAAGATACCTGAAAGCAAGATCTTTAAAGTGGACGGGCAATCTTCAGTCTAGAAAAGATCCATTTGACAAGGGCACACTATATTATATAACTGTGTTACTGTACACACTTTACTATATTGGTGTTTCTTTTGGGGGTGAAGTAACAGAATAACAGCGATGCCGTGCTATGGATTTCAGGTTCCCAGCTGCCTGTGATGAGCATGGAGATTTCTGGTCGAGACACAGCTCTGCACCACAGGAAGGACTTAGGAGCGGACACCTGGCAGAGGGGGATAATCCCACGTTCTGGAGACAGGCCCCACAGATTTTCTTTTAGGCAGGAGGCATTTTCCATTGAGAAGGTGTGACATTCACACGTGTGAAAGCTTTGACACGCGCCCTGTCAACTCCCCTTTTAGCAGTAGCGTGGCTCATTTGGGGAAGTGAGAGCTACTGTAGAAACCAGCTGGAACAGACCGCAAAGGAAAACTCTGAGAGCCGGTTTACCGGATGTTAATAATTGAACTGTACAGTAGTGGAGTGCAACACCAAAAGCACAAGTGAATCTGAAACTACTTGCTGCTAACAATCAATATACAGTACCTGCAGGATTAAAGGCCCCTAAAAGCGTCCTATTATTCAATGACATGGAAAACTACACTATCTCAAGGTTCACAAAAATAATATGGATAAGGAACAAATAAATCTCACGCTACTTCAAGCTGCACTACAATGCAATAATGACGTGTTTTGTGCTACGGCAAGTCCAGAAATGTGTTTATCTTCACTGTCTTCCAGATTATATCAAGTGAAAAACATCTGAGACCAAAATCCCCAACGGACATATGGGAAGGGCCGATAACACGAGCAGCAGATCTCAGACACACTTACAGACAAAGTGAACCTGTTTGTTTCTTACTGGAAAAAAAAACAGCATTCTAACAATAATCGTACACACCTCAGCTTCAGATTCAACACACGGCACCAATCAATACGGTTGTTTCCTCTGCTCAGCAGAATTGCAAACGTCTTTATTGATCCAGCATCTATCTGACTGGGCTACCTCCAATGCTCGGTAATTGAGTTTAACACCCCGGAAGGCAGCTGACAAAGAAACGACACCACAGGAGATTTGAGAAAAAGACGAGGTGCTGTGTGCTTTATCTTGGACACTTATCGTACTGGATGACTGTAAACAAAATGAAAGATTTCTCCAACATAGCAGGATTTAGAAGGAAAGTGCCTGTTGTGGCTATAAACAAAACAGAGAACAGAATAATGATCTTGGAACTTTTTTTCCTTAAAAAAAGGTTCATTAAGACTCAGTTACTGCTGAGGTTTAATGGAAATTTTGCGAAGTAAACACATTAAATGTAAATGTTGCTAAATAACACTTTCTATTTCAAGAAATCACACTAATTTCGCTAAGATTCTCCCAAGATTTTTTTATAGCAGTGACAGTGTGCTAAAAAAAACACATATCCCCAGAAAGGATTCACAAGCAAGTTATACAAACCTATGTTAATGTTAAGGTGTTTCTCCAATGTGACATTTTAACCTCGTACTGGACAACAGAAATGGCAGAATGTTACTGTAAGGAAATTACAACTGCAAACACTGAATTAGAAAGAGAAAGCACACTCTGACCCTATAGTCAAAATATGCCATATGTGCAATGAAATATTTATGGAATAACTACTCACTTTAGAATACACATACCATATTTTAAAAGACTCGATAGTTCCCAATTCAAACAGGAAACTGATTCAAACAATTACCACCTACAGACCCCATGAACAGAAGCTGGAGAAGCCTTGAACTTGTTGATTTCACTGAGAATACTGCAAAACTATGAAAACCGCAGGGTACGTAACCATTATCCCTGCCGAACAATGCCTGGCATGATGATGACAGAGACCGCCGTTATTCCGCTGCGTGTCGCTCATCCGAAGATCTCCAGAGAGGGGAGGGCTTCCCAAACCAGGCTCCACGCCCACTGTCTGAGCAGGAGAGTGCACTGCACTCCTCCTCCCTCAGCTGCTGCACCCCTGCACATTTCCTGACACACAGCAGCTCGGGTCATGAGCTTGGGCACCCACTCTCATTTTTAAACAATATAGGATGCACATACACACTTGCCATTATAAAATTACTTGTGCCCTACTCAGAGATTTGTAAAAACTCACTGGATAAAACAATTGTAGCACCTGGGGAGAACTGTAGCCTTTACTCTTTCACGCAGTTAATCCAGAAACAGAGCTCTCAGACATTTCTAATATTGTCTTCCAGAACCAGCTACATGTTCTTTCTTTGTTCAAGCTTTGGCACCTTTGAAGGCAAATGCAGACACTGTGCAGAGACAACCTGAACTCCACCACTGATGTGATTGCTCTATCAGGACACCTTACTTCTAACCTACTGTACAGGACGTGCAAGAAGGACTCTTCTGCATTATCTGAAAACACACCACCAATTAAAGACACCTAATTAAATATCCAACATCTGAAAAGTCAACAAAAGACTTCACTCCTTTTTTGCAGTGAATTGAAAACTGTGACTGGGCCAGGTTCCCGGAGGAAGTGAATTAGCTGCAAAGTCACTTGACAGTCTGCCAGAGAACGAACAACTGCTTGAGATATTCTGCAGTTCCCCCGTCCTCGAGAGAAGACACATACAATACATCACCCCAGGCCTAAAGCACCTCTCCAGCACTCGCAATGACAGAGCTTCAAAACTAACCCCTTTTGCGAACAGAAAAATAAACCAGAACAGAAGAGAAAACTAAAAAAACCTGTCTTCCGTTTCCTACCATAGATCGTACATCTGTACAATTTGCAAAGCACATCATCTTTTAGAGTCATCTTTTAAGTCTGGGGGTCAGGCAGTTCACACACCTGGCAAAAATGTTAATATGGACATTGGCTGCAAGACGCACTTAATGACAGTTTGCATGTTGCCCTAAAATCACAGCAGAACATCTATTGTGTACAATGGTTTCGCTATTGTTATTGATTCCTGTTTTGACAAGACGGTGGACAGCACGGCGCAGTCACATGGATACTTTCTTGCACGCAGAAAGGGTACTCACAAGGTTGACATGCAGTGTCCTTTAAAAAAAAAAAAGACTCCCACTACATGAGACAGGTAACAAACGAGAAAAGGCCATCCAGCCCTCCTCGTCTAATTGGGAAGAGTAGATCGATCCCAGGATCTTGGAAGAAGCTTCAACAACAGGGCTGGGTAGTTCGCTCCATATTCTCACAACCCTGTGGGTAACAGTGTTCCGCTTCTTGGTTTTAAACACAGACCTCTGCTTGTTTCTTTGCAGCCGACACACTGACACAGCTCCCTGCTCGAAGCTCTTCATACTAACTTCGCCGTGACCCGTGCCTCATGTCCGAATGAAGTCGACAAGTCTCTCCAGCTGAGCAAACCTGGTCCAGAGCTCTCCTTCGGCACTGAGCAAGTGACAACAGAGGTTCGCCGCTTCCAAGACAGCAGGGTGAGGAAAAAGGCTTTAACTGAATCCAGACTGAGCAAACACGATGGCCTTCTTTGAAACAGACAAAAACAGAATGACAAAACCAGGGTGAGACTTGTCTGTAGCACTTTCTGTTTAAAGACGTGTGCCGTCTGAGAACACTGCCCTCTACTTTAAAGCAGCACAATCAGAGGATGCTCACTTGACCTTCACAGTGGGTGACACTTGAGCCCTGAAATCACCACTGTAGTGCATGAATAAAAAAAAAATGCACAATTTAGGAGAACAGAGCTAATTTACATAAGTAGTGCACAGTGTCACCTAACTGACAAGGGCACACCTGAATTAATTGTTGGAATGAATCATAATGACCCTCTGCCACTTTAGAAGAGGCATGAAATGAACAGACACCCAGCCTCACTCACATGGAGGGTTTTCTGTAGCCAAAAAAAGAACATTTCATACCTTATATGACCAAATCAGCTAAAGCAGTTTTTTTTTATTCCAATATAATTAGAGTATCTAACAGTTGAATTGCTTGTTAATGCAATCAATTCAAAATAAAGCCACAAGAGGAAAAACACAAAATTTCAATTAAAGGCTGTAAGACTGTCCTTGAGTACCCCGGCACTCCAGTGCTGCTGCTGTTCAAAAGCAATCCCAATTATGGCAATTTAACACAACGGATGGCTCAGCAAATCAGCATCCACAGCCCTCTGATCCGATGACTTCAGGGTAAACACGGAACCACACAGGGAACCCACAAAACAATCCAACAGGGGCAAGTGTTCTCCAGAAGCACGATTCTGCTTCTTTCATTGATAACTCTTCCCTCTTCTTCTGTACTACTCAACTCTCTACACTTGCCCGTTTAATACAAACTTAAGCCTCCAAATACACTTTCAAATGCACTGACAGTAACATCTTTCATTTTTCACACATTGATGATGAGTAATAGTTTAATAGTATTTCCTAGAACACCTTAGTATGGGCTGTTCAACGATCTAAGCAGCGCGTGGCTGTTTTCCTAATGTTTTATCGGCTGCCGTTTCAGTGCAAAATCATGACCTTTAAAGCATACTGATACCGTACTTCATACCTTGTCAGCGCTCGGGTGCTTTTAAAAGCCTGCGGCTGCAAGACTTGGTTAAAAAATAAGTGGCTGCCTCATGGGAGAGAGATGCACGTCCAAACACAAACATGACACCAATACAGGGGTTCCCACGCTAATCCTGGGGACCTATGCACCTGCTGACTGAGCTCTCAGTTGCATGAACCCTTAATTGACCTAGTAAGAGGTACACTTTCCCCTCTTTAAATGCTCTCAGTCCCCAGACGTATTGGAAGCTCCCTTTTAACTCTTGTGATTCATGGGTCACACAGAGGATCTCCAACTTGCACAGAGTCAAAAAGGTTCCAATCGAGCAATGTGCTGGGTCAATTAAAGGATTCAATTACGTAACGAGCTCAGCTGGAATGGAAACGAACGCCAGTGCGATCCCCAGAACCACAAGCCCCTGCACTAAAGTACTGAAGTCAGTTTTCTTTTAATGCTAAGGAACTTTCTGAAACCTGAGTGATTCCCTACTGTTAAAATATTAAACACGTTGCACTTTCAGATTATATAACATTTTCTTGAACTGCGAATTTATCCTCTGAGCAGAGTGGCAAGAAACAGTTTTCTCAAGGCACTTCTGGCTTGCATACCGATGGTAACACAGCTGACAGAGTGCCAACATCTTATAGACTTTCAATGTGATACTTAAACATAACGATTTTACTTTCTAAACTTCCTGCCAGCAGCGAACACATTTGTGAGTTATAGTGCTGGTTTTATTACCGTTTTCAGAAAGACAAGGATGCACATACTGCAACAGTAACACACAGAATACTCAACCAGCACGCATTTATGATGGATTATTAAGAAATATCATCAATAAGATGGTTGTTATTATTATTATTATTATTGAAAGAAGAATAATTATTTTTATGAATGAGACCAAGCTTTATCTAGATAAGGCACATTCAACTGATAAGACTGCTCATGATATTTCACTTTCAGACACGCAGGTGGGTTTTTTTTTTAAACAGATTCAGACGAAACCCCCCTGGCATGAGGGCGCTCCAGAGCGCCGGCATTTGTAAGCATTGTAAACCTGACCCCAACGTGACGTGCCCACCTTTAAACCCAAGAACCACGCGTTCCCGCAGCGACACTGCTGCAATAATATTGCAATTAAAAAAAAAAATGAAGGTCCCGGAATGACGGGATTCCTAGTGAAATGTGAATGCGTTGCGTTGCAGGGCCGCTCATGCTCAGGAAACGCAGTGACGCGAACTGCACGATGCGTCTCCTAACAGGTGCGCACACCCCTTCAGTTAACCATCACTACCAGCTCCTTCAAAACACCGGGCTGAACAAGACCAGGGCACACGAAAAACCCTGCACAATAACGGGGAGGCTTGGCTTGTCTCACCGCCTGACATCTGGCCATTTCGGCGGAGGGCTGGCCTTAATTCGCTACAAAAAAAAAAACATCCACAAACCCTCATGAGGTGCGGCTGAGTAACTGCGTAACGAGAGCTGCACAATGTAAACCGAGGTGCAAACGATATCGGTAGATAAAGCTGCTTTTTTGCGCGGTTGGTTGGGTGGTTGTTGCTTTTGCTCTGGTTTTCGATGGAAACGACCCAGACAACCTAGACAAAAGTCACTTCTCCGATATCCGGGGGGGCTGGAGTGACAGCTACTCGCAGCCGAGAATAAATGAGCAAGTTCCAGCCAAGCACCGGTCGCCTCCGCGCTCCTGCGAACAATTTGGCTCCAGAAGAGCCGCACCCCCACCCCCCCCCGGCAGAAATGTATGTTTCTTCACCCAGCCATGATGAAATTAAATATCCCCCCGAAACAGTGACATTCTAGAAAATGCCTGGCCAACGCAACCGACTGCAAACACCGTTTCCAGCCTACCTTCTCAAAGGAAACGTTGAGGGTCGGGGGGAGGCGGGGTGTAGTTACTCCCGTCAGAAAGGCAGCGGCGTTACTGTATATCCTTTACATTTTCGGAGAAATGTGCCTCGTACTCGACCAGCGCTCAGCTCCCAGGTCGCTGCTGCTCCTGCTCCTCCTGCTCCACTACTTCGGCGGCCGATGCCCGCGGGGCAGCTCCTTCCGGTTCTGCACCGTGGAAAGTAGGCTCGCACGATCGCCGCAGCGCCGCCTAGCGGGCCCTGGCCGCACGGCTTTTCCTGCCCGGGAAGGGCGGCGCACTGGGCAAGCAATGACACAGGCCGGCGGGAGCGAACGGTGGCGCACCCACAGCCCCAGTGCCCCCCGGTGGCAGAGCGGTGAACTACACCCTCTGGAAACAAACAACCACTCTAGTCTCCTTGAGGGGTATTGAATGCTAATAAAAACAACTAAACCCCATAAATAGTGAAATCAAACATCATATAATTTAACTTAATTTTAGTGTCTGTAGCTGCTCCATTTTCTAGTTCTGCTAGGACTTCCTGCTCAATTAAATTGTACCATATTTAAAACAAAAACACCAGAAAGGTATAATGAAATATTTTTAATGAAGACTCTTAACTGTACTTTGATCTCTCTATTTAATTATTATGTTTTTATTTAATTTTTGAATGCTTTTCCTCTTCTTAAAATTATATATTTTGTGGCTTTTTTAATTTGTTGCCAAATACTTCCCTCTGATATCTTTTTTATCCCTGATTGTTAAGAAATTTGTCCACAATGGTTTCAGCATGCCTGAAAGTTTGAATTTGTCCTGAACATCTATTTTACAAAAGCTTGCGCCGTATGTATTTGTAGGATATGGACTATCATACAAAAACAATTAAATATGTATTTATTAAATAATGCTACAAATAAGTGAATATTTTCTGGAAAAATAATTTGTGGGACCCTTCAGAACTGATATAAAAATGGATTCAGAAATTTTCTGCAGTCTAGCATGTTGCAGAAATCAATTCTTAATATTATAAATGAATTATTATGATTAACAGATTTATAGATTGGTGGAAAACAAATTACTTTATATTCTAGCAGTAATGGCAATGCTGATAATAATTGATTGTTCCTCCCCTGTAACAGAGTTTCAGTTTTTACATTTTTAAACACAGAAATCAGGTAGAATGAGCTAACCCCCAATTTAAAGTTTAAGCAGCAGTTACATTTGACAGGATCCCCACTAGAAGATTCCTGGTGCAATTTCCATTGGGTTCCAGTAGAAATTAGCAAAGGGTTTCTCATGGTCTGAACTGCTATTTATTGGTTTAAGATGCTCAAGAAATTAACGTCTACTGGTAATGAAAATGACTACCATCAGACAGCGTGTCTCTCTGTCATAGTCTTACTGAATTTCCTCTTTGGGCTGGTGTTTTGTGAGGCGAGTCTGAGAATTTGCCAATTCCATCGCGCATCGGCTCATACTTCGGAAAAGGAGAAGGGGGGAGGAATTTCTGGACATTTCAAATGAGTATGAAGGCGATTGCAACAATAGATGCGAGGCTGGTGGGCGCACAAGGGTGTCGCCCACACAGATGCAATCTCAGCACAGCCCTGAGGCTGCTGCAAGGCTGTTCTCTGACCCAGGAAGCAGTTCCCAGCGCCGACAAGTTGCTCCGTCAGGCTGCAGGCGGCACTCATTCACTCGCTGTTGCAATTGAACCGTGAGGCTTAATTAGCGATTTCTGGTAGCAGCTCGGGAGGGTGGGTAGGTAGGTAGGTTTCCTCGTCTTGAAACTCCGGCATTTGGCTGCTGCCGTGAAGACCGCGCTATTAAACTGACGGTAAGGCTCTGGTCTCATCAGTAAGGTGTACTGGCGACTGCTAGTCTCTGGTATAGGGACCGGGGCGGTGTGTATGCGTGTGGTGGTGGCGGGGGGTGTCGTTTTTCTTCCTGACAGTAACAGTACAGGCAAAACTGCATGTTGCAATTGCAAAATGTTTTTTTTTGGGGGGGCTCCCCAGCGCCCTGATTGTCAAATGTATCCCCCCAGTAGCTACTGCTTTGAAAGCGAGCTGCCTGAACTACTCCTATTGTGCACCTGCCTTCCTTTGACTTGTAAACGAATCAAACGCACAGATTTCACACGTTTTAGGGTTCGGCTATTACTGGAATTAGGTTTATCGCTGGTGCCGGCAAGCGATTTAAATGTATCATCAGTTTTGTTAACCGTTGTTTATTATGAAACCCGAACCGACATTGGCAGTAGTACACAATGGTTTATTTCTTTGTGTTGAATTTGCGTAAGTGCATGCTGCCGTCTGCAGATATGGTAGTTGATATCGTTTTTGTTGATTGCACAGCGCAGGGTTATTGCAATTTTGTTAAGCCCATTTTGCTGGTAAAAGCCGCACGGAGCTACAGTAATTATAGCCCCTAACAGTCCTAGTTCGTTTTATGATTTTTCGTTTGACATTCTGCCACTTGAAATTTAGTTTGAGAATTAACGCTTATATATCTATATGTTATAGACTTAAGCTGTATTGTTTGAAATCTTTCATTCGAAATCTTCCGTCCAAAGGAGAGTTAACTAGGTCAACGAACAAGCGTTTCGAATTTTTCTTCCAGGGAATGTGTGAATAACAGACCCACAGGTGAGCAGTAAATGTCGAAAGGGCAGGTTCTCTGTGCAGGTAGGAGCTCCAGGTCTCCCCCTTGTGCCACGTGCTCTCGTTCACCTCACAGGTTTTTCAGCGGGGGGGACTAATGAGCCTTAAAGACCAGCGCCTACCTAATCGTCTTGTTGATAAGCTTTCTAGCCCCAGTCTGGTGCTGTGATCAGCCATGAGGTCCTTTTGCATCGCAGACGCATACGGAGCTGAACGGTTGGCAGTTGTGCTCAGGGGGGTACAGCTCCAGTCCTGGGGGGCCCACAATGTTCCTGGGGTTCCTTACACGTTATTTGAGCTCGTTATTTGCTTAATGGGCCAAAGCTGAAGCCCCTCCTTGTCCCGAGAAGATGGGGGTTTAAAGAGGTGTGTGAATCCTGCTGGAGGGCAGCCCTTGAGCACGGAGATCAGATAGACGGGGAGAGAAGCAGGGGGTCAGAGCGCAGGGTCGGCCATTTATACGGCGCCCCTGGAGCAGCTGGGGTGAAGGGCCTTGATCAGGGGCCCAATGGAGTAGGATTCCTCTGCCGGCCGCGGGATACGAACTGGCAACCTCCCAGCCACAGAACCAACGCTCCGCCCTCCCGATGGGCTCTCCCGAGTGGCACAGCCCTTAGTCAGTCAGTTAGTTAGCGAGCTGAATCCGGGCGGCGTTGCTTCGCCTCGCTGCGCACGAGGGCGGTGGAGTGTCCCTATCCCGAGGAGGGGGAGAGGCCTGTTGGTGCACAGGCACATTTGGGAAGGGAAACCTGCTCAAAAGTAGGGCCTATGAATCAGGTCAGGTATGTTTGCGAGCAGTCTGCCGAACGCAGCCTGCGAGATCGCTGTCCCGTCAGCACCTGCTCTGGGCTGGGGAGGGACAGTTGAGGGACACGAGGGGCTGATCGTGCGTTTATATGTATGCAGATCGGTCTTTGTTCTAGCAAAGGGGGGAGGGAGGAGGGAGGAAACAAGATAAAATATCGTTTTTTGAAAAGCGAAAATGGTCTCAGGTCAAAATGGGCTTCGAATAAGAACCGAAGAATCCTGACAAACGAGAGGAGACCTGTTTGGCTCTTCTAGCCTGTTTTGGCAGGTAGTGATGATAGTGATATAGTAGTGGTAGTGCGCCGGTCTCTCTGCTGAGGCGGTTTCGGTACTGCGGTTGGCACTGTTATGTGCTACAGCTGGAGGTCAGACAGTAGCGCGCCTGGTGCCGGATGATGAGCAGTCGGCGCTCAGATATCTGTCTTCGGGCTGTTTCCCCTCGTCCAGGAGCTGTCCTTTAAGCAGCAGCGGAGGCCGCGATGGGCATGGGGTAAACGGCTGCTCGGGGGGGATTATGGGAGACGGGGAGCATGACTGAAGACGCGCTTAGTAACGTCAACTCCCAGTCGTCCCTGAAGACCGTGGCGCTGCGGGTCGGGGAGCTCCCTCTTTCGCTCTACAGCTCCCTCCCACAGGTAAGGGGTCCGGCGCTGGGCTGGCGCTTCGTCCTGGGGACTGTTTTGCGGCGGGCGGGGGGGAAGGCCAGGAGAGACCCTTCATGCAACAGGGAGCCACTGGGCTTTGTACAGCCGCAGATAAGATCACGACCCTGGTGTTTCGGGGCTCGGTTTCACACTGCGGCTGCTCTCTCATCACTGTTGCATGCCTCCTTCATGCTCTGCATCCTGATTCCGCGCCCAGCCCTGCTCTGCGCACACACAGACACATCTGTGTCCCACCCTGTTGTCTTACTGCGCGGTGCCTTTACAGCTGAGCTGCTCCATTGATTGAAGCGATAACACTTAGTGGCTCTGATAAGCATTCCTGCCACACACGAAACTCACAGAATCCACGTTCTCAGTCCTGGTTTTGTTCCTAAATAATGCAGTTTATCAGGAGAACTGATATCCATAAGGAATAATATGATTATCTTGTGAATTAGTTTTCTTAATTGATGACGTGTATCCAAAACTGAGAATAACAATCCTGACTCTGTATCAGGTTTGATCCTTAATACGGGGCTTCATATTGATGTAGGTTGTGTTCTCGAAACTAGGCTGTGCTATGGTGCTTTTGTGTTGGCTACAGAGACTGTTGTGTTCAGACCGAAAACGTTTTCTGTGGGAATGGGAGACGAGTAAGGTTGCGTTCAGAGGCCCCAGTGTCGCCAACGTGCCTGTTGGTATAGAAGCATCGCTTGAGGAATGAGTGTTTGAATGGAGAGCTGTAAGTGTTCGATCTCCGTCAGTGCGAGGCGAAGATTAGAAAAGACGGATGTGCCTCCAGACGGAAGGCTGGTGCAGCCGGGGAAGTGGTTTGTGGAACGTATTAGCAAGTGCGGTGGAGGTGGCCAAGATCATAAATCCAGCCAAGAGAGAGACTGGTTTTATCAACCAGCTTTGAGTCTGTCTGGTATTGATACTGTTTCCAAAACGGAGGTGTACTCCACGAAGAAATGACTGTAGTAGACTTGCAACAACTCTTTTCCTGCTCTTTAGTAGTATAGTTAGAAATTCTGCGTTCAGTCTGGCTGACCTGCTTGGCAGTTTTGTCTTGCAGCTGGGAGTGCAATATTGAAGGGACAGCTTTCTTCCACTGCTGGACATGGTCAAATTGCAATGTAAAATGCAGTACCATTGCTTCCGTTCATTTGAGATGATGCGTAAAATGCACAATACTGTATGACGAAGGTGAAATTTGCCCCTTATGGATCCATTTTTGTTTACTGTTTTGGCTCCACTGGAATAACGGGCAATATCTAAAGATTGCGCATAAAAAAAAGCATGGTACCGAATGTTCTAGCGCTGATGAGATTTGCACGCTCTGTGATGTGATCTCGGTTTATCTGCAGCTCTTTTATTTTGTTACGATTCACAGTGGTATTCATAAAGAGCCCAGGGCTGAGTGCAGCTTAATCCAGTCCGTTTGTAATGCCTTTTCTTGTTTAATCTCCGCAAGCTCTCCTTCAGAGTCAGGCCGGCTCTGACGTGCTTGCAGCTCCCAGCCCCAGTTGTCTTCCTTTCCTCCCCCAGGTGAGATGCAGCCCTGGCGTGAAAAAGCTGTTTGCTGTCGCTGCCTTCGGCGCCGTGTCTCTGATTTTCCTTGCTCGTCACTTCAAAAGGAGGAAAGGGAAGACTAAAAAGACACCACAGCCTCCATGGGGTCAGGAGAACTTCGTCCCAGGATTCCTCACCACTGCCCCCTCCGAGAAAGGTAGAGCAGATGGGCACGGTAATAGCTGTTGTTTTAGTTTGTTGTAAAAACGAATGATTTCCTTATATGCGGAGATTCAAGTGAACAGGAAGGTTCGGTACATTTCCCTGCTTGGATTTCACACCGTTCCGCAAAAAAACAAAGCAGGCCGCGCCGTTTCTGAACGTCTCCGTGCTGTGCCGGTGTGACTCTCTCGTCTAGCGGAAAGTGAAGCAGAGTACATCACTCGTGTCCGATGATCATGCATCCAGGAACCTCAAGCAACCAGAAAAAAAAATTAATAGAAATTAAGCAGAATTAATATTAAAATAAAAAAACCTCAGCAATAGTGTAAGTTTGCACTGCACTGCTTTGCTCGCCTCCCATCAGTGCACCTGGTTTTATTTCCATTGTACTCTCGTATTAGGTGACTTAATTTCAGTTCTTTATCACCGTGCTTGCGTCGTGTTGATTTAGGCCAGGTGTCATTGTGTACCGGTTCGCTTTGATCTGATCCATCTGAAAATCCTCATTTCCGGGACCTCTGACCCCCCGTTTCATCCAGACACAAGGCAGTGCACTGCACAACAGAAACGAAACCCACAAGGCAGGAAACATTTGAAATAGTTCTTTAAAGGGTCTTTCATCATGTTCCTTTGCTGTGGGTTTTTTTTGTTTGTTTGATCGGAACGTGGAGTTTGAAAACGCTGCACGTCGCATGCTGAATAAGCTTGGGCAGCATATTTCTTTTGCTTGTTTTCAATACCGTGTCTTTAATTCTTAAAATCCATTATTATCGCTGCGGTGCGACTCACTGTAGTGAGAATGCAGTATGTTCTCGAGGTATGGAATATACAGAATGTGTGCTTCCGGTCTGTAAAGTCTGTTACATTAGTGGCCTGTCCTGTTCATGGTGAGGCCCAGGAGGTCTAATGGGTCACTTGGAGTAATCAGTTTGCAAAACCTTTGCCTTGACCTAAGCAAGAGATGTGGTCAATTAGGTAGTTTAGAAATCATTTGGAAAATCTTTAAATCAAAAATGAAAAGCTCAACACCCTGCAGATCCAAGTCTGTATGAGCTGCTGACTTCAGGGTGACCTGTAGGACCGGCTGGACTGTGACTCTCCAGGGCCAGAGTCGGCCACCCTGGTCGATTTGTAAACGTGTAGAACATCCCGTAGGCATGACTTGGACGTTCCTTTGTGTCTAATTGACTGCTTTGGTTTTTCTGTTCGATAGATTCAAGCCGCTCCAGTAGCAGACAGAATCTCAGCCTTTCCTTGAACTCCAAGGCTGGTCAGACCTACAATCTCTATCCCAATGGAGCGCTTTGCAGCAGGTTTTCTGGTTCAGCACAAAGTCTGGCCTCAGTAAGACTCTTTTGCCATCATTTCTCCCTCTTTTCAATGATATAGAGGTTGTAGTTTAAAACAAGTTTTAACTCAAGTGTCTGTTGTTGAATAAACTGCCATCTGAGTGACCTGTATCTTAACTAAACCCTTCAAGTGTCTTTCAGTTTCTTTTGTAGCTGCAAATACATTAGAATTCTTCTATTTTTAATCAGTTGAATCATGAATAACGAAAAGAATTTGAATTAAATGTATGTATAAATAAATATTGAAAATAAATCCAGCCTGTTTCTAAGAGCGATGGAAGTACAAACGCAGAGAAAGCGAACTGATTAACGGAGGGGCTGTGCTTTGCCATTGTCCGAGTTCTTCCTTGAAGTAACCTGCCATTTGACTGCTTTTCCCCAGGCAAACAGTGTCAATTCTTCAAACAGCTGCGCGTGTGCCAACAACTCCAGCTCCTGGGACAAGGCGGCAGAGGACAACGAAATAAACGCAGTCAACATCCCCGTGACAACCCCGGAGAACCTGTACCTCATGGGTGCGTTCACTCTGAGGCTCGGGTGAAGTGAACCAGTTCAGGACTCATTCCAGTGTCTACTTATCCCATCGTGTCTGTCATTTGTTGTGTATGCAGTTGCTCCATCCATCCATTTTTCTAGCCTCTTCTTCCAACACAGAGTTGCAGGGGAGCTGGAGCCTATCCCAGCAGGCAACGGGTCCACTGCAGGGCACACAGTCACGCCAGGGCCGGTTTTCCCAGAAGCCGGTTAACCCATCAGTATATCTTTGGGCTGTGGAAGGAAATCGGAACACCTAGACAAAATCCATGCAAGCACAGCGCAAACATACAAACAGCGCGCAGAGAGCTCCCCAAGAATTGACCCCTGGGCCTCGGCGCTGCAAGGCAGCAATGCACAGCACTGCGCCAGCGTGCCGCCCACTGCATGCAACTGACGTAGGATGCATTTTGATGGGGGGAGAATCTTGCTGCGTTTCCAAAATATTCATGGTTCCGATTGGTCGTGCAGCAATTATGCATATTTGAGATAAATTATGTAAAGCTTTTGCTTGCATGTGCACATTTAAAATTAATTTAACGGAGCATTCCGATCTTCAGCTTATTAGAAGTCTTTTTTTGCGGCGCAGGGAGAATCGTTGGTCCGGGGCGCAGCCTGGCGCCTCTCTTTTCCGATGCTAGAGCTGGTGACCGGCCTGAAGCCGTCTCGTCCTTGCATGGGCTCGTGGCCGAGCGCTGTGGTGCACGTGCCTCGTGGCCGAAACAGCTTGCACTCGCACGTGGATGGAGATGTGTGCACGCGTGTTCAGACGCTGAATTATAACCAAGAGCAGCGTGCCCGCCTTAGGCAGAGTTGGACTTCTTAAGTGAAATTTCAGAGTTCCGTACAAGTGGGAGGCTCACACTACAGCTGGATTAGTGGAGTAGCCTATATGGAGCTATGTAAATAGTCGCACGGCTTGAGATGAGATTAGATGAGGGAGCCTGCGAGCTGCAAAGGAATAAGCGCTGGTTAATGCCCATTGCAGGGAATTGAAAAGAAAACAGAGGAAAACTGCAGGATGTTTCAGATGAGGAGCTTTCCTCAAGTTGTATGGAGGAGAGAGGGAGAAAACGGGAATGTTTCTGGGTATTTTTCTATTTTTCAGCATCTAATCGGACTCTAGTTTTACACTTGTCCCGTACGGTGCAAATGCTCGGTATTCAAATGGCTCCTTCCCTGAATTTGTACCTGCACCAACGTTGTTTCGTAAGTCAGGAAAGCGTGATGGGAAAGGAAGGTTTGCGCTAGCCGGAGGTCCCTAGCAGACACGAGCCTGTCCAAGGCTAGTAAACGAGCTACGAGGGCCCTTGGTGGTCATTGCTTAGCTCAGTCAGGAGTCCACTGGGACATTGGGAGCTCCTGGTGTCTCCTGGGTGCCAGACGGTGATTCTCCGGAAAGAGAAGTCTCGCCACTGCCCCTCAGCTGTGCGCGCCTGGCTCTAACAGCGGCTGTCCGGCACAGGTATGGAGCTCTTTGAGGAGGCTCTGCGGCGCTGGGAGCAGGCCCTGACTTTCCGAAGCCGCCAGGCAGAGGACGAGGCAGACTGCAGCTCCATCAAGCTGGGGGCGGGAGACGCCATCGCCGAGGAGAGTGTGGAGGTGAGCCTGGAGCCACTACTTCCTGTTCTTGTGTCACACCGGCGGCACGGCATCACGCCGTAAGACGACAGCAGACAAAAGCCCGTTTATTGTAATGCAGGGGGTTGTTTTATTCTTCCTGCTTGGGAAAGCACAGTTTTGCAGGCCCCAGCTACACAATAGCACACCATCAAGTCATGAGGTGTTTCAGTTTTTGTATTACGTGCTACTGGATATTCTGAGGCATAGTTACTTACAGGGCTCTAGCTGAATGGGTAAAGATGATCGCCCGCAGGTTGGGCTATATGCTCAAAGGTTTAAGTCCGGGCCTTGTCACTAGCTGCATGTGATGGGATTTCCCAAGTAGTTGTACACGATTGATGGAGCACAGCAGGATGAGATCAGTCGAGTAGAGCCCTCTCAGCAACCCCTGTAGCATCACGGGCTCTGTCTGTGATAAGCACCCCTCTCCTCCAATCAGCACTGAACCTCTGTACTGGGAGGCGGGGCCTGTTATGTTTTGAGGGGGTGTGGCTAAGGAATGGGAGGAGTCAGAGGAGTCTGCACTTCCTTATTCTCCCCCCGTGTGCAGTCATAGGGTTCAAAGCCTTGAGCAGAGACTTGAAAAACATGCAAAAGATTATTCCAGATCCAGTGAGTATTTAAAAAAATGAGCAATTCCATAAAAAAAACATTTCCTTTTTAGAATTATTTGAGATTTCCAACTGAATCAGATGTGCTTAGGGTATCTGACTAAAGGAAATTTATAGACTGCAAGTAGTTATTACGAGATAGAAATTTGTAGACCTTATGAATGAACACTGACTTTTCTAAATATACTGATTGGGGAACAATTAATAGATTTTGAAAGGCTAATACATATTGAGTTCATATTTTATATATTTTTTTCCCATTAAAGCAAAATACTTGTGGTATTTTGAAGTGGAGGCCAGTTTAAAGGTTAAATATTTAGAGTCACTAACGTCACTTTTTCAAGCCTACAGATTGTAAGATTAAAGGATGACTTATTGATAGATTTCCTGCAGCAAAAGAAAATCGCTTCTGTGTCAGTCCTGAAGAGTCATATGCTCTTAATGAAATAAAAACAACTCTGCAAAATTATAGTTGCTCTTGCACAGTACTTCTCCTGGGGTTTGAACCACTGTTCTTGAGGTGTCTTGGGTTTCCGTTCAGGAGACCCTCCGGGTGGACTGGTCCTGGCGACTGCTGTGCTTTTGCCCTAGGTGTTGCTGACGAGTGCGTTTCCCTCTCCACAGGACATCATGAGTGCCGAGTTCATCCACAAGCTGGAGTCCGTGCTGCAGAGAGCCTACCGCCTGCAGGAGGAATTCGAGGCCACTCTGGGATCCTCAGACCCCTCTTCTCTCGCTAATGACATCGGTAATTGTGTGGTCGCAGAACAGCGCGTCTTGACTGTGTCCTTTAGGGGGAAACATTGAAGAGGAGCTTTGGTAGAGCTAGGGCAGAAACTGCGGGAGCATTACACAGTTCTCAGGTGTTAATTAGCCCTTTATTCTTCCTTTTTTGTGTCTTAACTAAATATATGTAACTAAAATACCCAACTTACACAGTCCGATATAAAGAGGTAAAAACAACTCCCGTTAATCCATAGGCTCCTTGCCTGGTGTAAAATGACTCTTTGAAAAATAGTTAGGAAGCTGTGTAAAAATGTGTTAGCCATTTGGTGCTCATAAAAGTCTGCTCTGTGACAGCACAAAATGTCCGAGGCATTTGAGTTAACTGTGTGCTGGAGAGTTTGAGCCTGGCTTGGCTTCTTCTGCATGATTTTACAAGAATGCTCTGTCTGTGTGTTTAAGATGCATCATTTATCACTGAGGTGAATGTCCTAGGAGAAGAGGGCTGATTTCTTTAAACTGTAAAGAGATCTACGCTTGTGTTGCTGTAGTATCGGTGTTAGGGGGTCAATCAATAAGGTTTTAAATGACATTTGGAAGCCCTGTATAAACAAGAGGCAGGATACAGAAACCCTCAATTGTAGACGTTTCACCAGAGGCAGAAGCTAAATTAATGAGCATTATGTTCTCAGGTCAGTATAACAATATTTTGCACATTTTACAATCTTTAGTCTGAAGTCCCACCTAGGTCATCTAAGGCCCTCCTATTGCAGAACTGTGATCCCTACCTTCTGAATTTTGAAACGGGTGGTTACTGTAGCTCCCGCACCAGCTGTGGGGCTATTTTAGTGACCCCTCACAGCTCTGCCTCGGAACTGCTGCCTCTGAAAAATAAAAATAGATTTTGCTGCACCCTTTCAGTTTCCGCGCGGGCGGTGGGACTAAATCTGGTGTCTGTGTGTTGTCTGTTTATGCTGCGTTCCCAGCAGTCACACTGGCCCCTGCGTGTAGCGTCCTGTCCGAGACCGTTACTGGCGAGATTCGCTGTGTCTTTGTCAGACTGAGGAAGACAACGCGCGACAAGCGCGAGGCTCTCGGCGTTGCTTCCGTGAAACGTGGATCTAAACCCGCGCTGGGTCTTTCAGACCAGTTGTAATCCCCCTGTTGCTTATGACAGGCTGTTTGCCAGACCCCTGCTGTAATGGCAGGCTGTTTCAAGAAATATCAGACATGTCTGAATCTCTCTTGGCGAGCTCTGGAATCAGACGGGACCCTTGGTAACAGGCCCACACGGGAACCAGCAAACAACCGAGGACAGCGAACATTTTTGCAACTGCTCCACCTGTCGCTTAGCACATATGCCTGACAAAAGGGCAATTCATTCACACTCATTCCCAGCAGAAAGGCTGTGTGCCTGTAGTTGTTGTGTTCTGGCTGCCAGCCTGCAGGCTGACTTGGTGCACCCTATAACTGGATGGGTTGCCGGAGAGACTCAGTATCAGTCCTGTTCCTCATCAGGCTGACTATTGTGCAGTACAGAGTGAATTAACCGGTAGAAATCAAAGTCTTCTCAATGACCTCTAACAGCATGGCAGTATGGAGCCTAAATAAGTACGTCGGGTTTGATCTGGTATGCATTGATTATTTTCGTCTGTGTTGTGCTCTCCGTGTTTGGCTCCACTACAGAATATCCCGTGTGTATCGCCCAGTGAGTACTGGGACTGGGCCTTTGTCTTTTCCCAGAAAAACGGCTAATAAGCAGGTTTCAGCCCACCGCTTCGCATACAGTGACGTGTGAGGTGTGTTCAGGCGGCTGTTGTGACCCCACTGCCACCTCCGTGCAGGTGTGGAGGCCACCGGTCCCTGCCCATTCTCTTTCCCCCTGATCGTCACCAGAGGGCAGCACTGTGCGCTGTGCCAGGCTACCCTGCCGGTCTGTCCCAAGAAAACATGGAGCCGAATATAGCCACGGACTCGCATTCGTGTCCGTCACTTACCTCAGCAGAACGAGGCGGCTGCCAATCCCAAAGAGCCCTGCAGCAGGGAGCCCTGGAAGCTTCCAGGGACAGAGACCCCTTTCCGGAGCGGAGACTCGCTGATTCCTTTTCCAGAGGGCTGGCCCACCGGTGGGGGGAGAATACTTTTAAAATCGCTTGCCTGCCTCTGATCGGGCATTGCTTTGTCTGTGGATTCTTAGGTAGCCTGTCTGCGGTTCCTCTTCAACAACCTCACCCTGCAGTCCATGTGGGTCCTAATGCCCCAGTGTAGTGACGGGGACACTATACTGTAAACAGGCGCCGTCCTTCGGATGAGACGTAAAACCGAGGTCCTGACTCACTGTGGTCATTAAAAATCCCAGGGCGTTTCTCAAAAAGAGTAGTGGTGTAACCCCGGTGTCCTGGCCAAATTTCCCATTGGCCCTTACCAATCATGACCTCCTAATAATCCCCCTCTATGAATTGGCTTCATTATTCTGCTCTCCTCCCCACCGATATCTGATGTGTGGTGAGCGTTCTGGCGCACTATGGCTGCCGTCGCATCATCCAGGTGGGGCTGCACATTGGTGGTGGTGGAGGGGATCCCCATTACCTGTAAAGCGCTTTGAGTGGAGTGTCCAGAAAAGCGCTATATAAGTGTAAGCAATTATTATTATTATTATTATTATTATTATTATTATTATTATTATTATTATTATTATTTGCGCGATCCAGTGGAGTGGGAGGCCATGAGAGGGGACGAGCCCATTCAGCTCGCTCAGGTGCAAGGGGCTAATTGGCCTGTGGTTGTCATCCTGCTGCTTCTTCATAAGAGCCAGGGGACTGGCTTTGACATCATGGCTGGGTTGCTTGTTCCATACAGGGAGTATGGCTTCCGTTATTAGCTAGCGAACCAGCCATATTGGTGAAGCCCATGAAACAGCTGGATGAGATCCTTAGATCAACTAACTGCTAACTGCCCGAGAGGCTGGACAGGGTGAGTGGCCTCCCCTCATTCGTGACTGTTCTTGTGTTCTCAAACACACAAGAACTGCACACGTACGCAGTGCCCAGACTAACGCAGCACCCTCCCATAACATTCACCTCGCATCATGAATTCATTTAGGCTCTCAAGCCTTCATGACTCATGGGGAAAAAAAGGCAAGGCCCTTTCATGAATAGTAGTGACCATGCAAACTCTTTCAAAAAAATATTTTGCTGCTGAGGGGGGTTCTGTGTGTTGCGGTGATGCCCTTAACCCCCTGTTCATGTTGTCTGCGTCTTTCCTGGAGCTGGGTTCATATGTGCTCCAGTCCTGTAGATATTCACTAGCAAACTGCCCGAGCGCTTTTTATACATGACCTTTCTCAGCTGTCAAATCATATTATTCACATTAATCTGAGTCTTTCGAGAACTGGCTGCAGTGTCTTGCATGGCAATTGAGCACCGCAGTTACCCATCTGTACCTTTGACAGCAGATGCTGTTCTTATCCCTTCAGTCTTTGAAAGGGGCACTTGGACGTCAGCCTGAAATGAGAGCATTGCATCCGTCTTCCAGGCATTAATAGGTAAAATAGAAATAGTGTCATCTACAGGCAGCCTATGTAGAAACTTGGCATTTGTGGCACACTTACACAAACCACGCTGTGCGTCTTAAAAGCACACTTCATCATAAATATTAAATTGTGAGTCTTTATCTTGTGTTTAGGTCAGGTCATAAGAATATAAAGGTTCCAGAACAGATAGAACGGGTGACATCATCCAGTGTGGAAAGAAGTGTCTCCTGCTGCTGTCCAGAATGGTTATGTGTGACTGTATATACATCAATAACTTAGATGAGTAACTAGGACTGTGGATTGAAATTCATTGTTCGATGTCTGTTCGCTAATTCTTTTTTTTTTATTTTGTGTGTAATCTGTAAGTTCACCAAACCTTTTCTAGATAGTCCTATTCCCAATTTTCCATTTGTTGTCCAAAATAATTTGCAACGGGTCTGCACTCCAAAACTCACATGCTTCTGCCATCTTTATTTTAACAAGAGGGAAAGTTCTTTCTGCAAAACATATCCAAATGGCAAACATGAAGTTTCTCTCAAGTGGGGTCCTTGATATTTTTCTGCCTGGCATAAAGTATGATTCATTTTATTGAGTTTTTAGAGCACTTTTCATCCCTATTATAGCAAAAACTGATGTAATGATACATGAAAGCACACAATCGTTGTGGAACTTTGGTACTGAAGATTTCTTAGTTTTGTAATTTGGAATGTTAGGTCAAAGAATGGGAAAGATTCCCCACATTTTAACACCCCCAAGGTGCAGAGCATGTAGTTACTGTCAGTTTCAGTGTCCCTCTTCGATGCTTCACATGTCTCCTGAGTGCAAGATGAGACTGAGGATAATCAGAAATGGCTGCAATTGCTTGAGGTTAATCTGAAACATTGGGACTCGGATTGAGCTTCACTGCGGGGAATAACGATCTAATAATTGTGTGCAGTGCTGCTTCTGTGGCTGGGGTTTCCATTAAGATAAGAACATGCATCTTTCAGACCACTGGCTGTAAAGAAAACAATATAAGATCTGACTGTTCTGAAGTCAGGAGTCACGTCTCATCTAATTTTCATTGCTTAAAATTATTCACAAGTCACAATATTTTGATGATCTAAAACATGCTGCATGTTACAGATCCTAGTTTTGTTTTTCCTCTAGAAGTAGTGAATTTAGAACATGCTGATTGCTCTGCTCCCTGGCAGAACAGTCCTGCTGGTGTGTTATTTGAGCCTCAGTACTTTGAGTTATCCGAGCGCATGAGAGCTATGTGGTGGGATTCTTCCAGAAGCAGGTGACATTCAGTCAGCTAGAGCTTCTCCTCACTGTCTTCTCGAAGTATATTGGACTGACTGACTTCCACTGAGGGGACTGTTCTGAGCTTGTCTTCACTCAGGACCTGCTGACTCTGGTTCTGTCTTTTCTTAGGGTATTTCCTTCACGATACAATGGGAGTTTAAACTGCCTATCACACTTGCTAGTTGCCGATCCATCCAAGTATCTAATTTCATCCATTTCTTGAAAGAACCCAGGGTATCTGCTACAACAACATGTTTCGGTAGTTCATTCTCAACTCTCACACCCTCGTGCTGTGATGAAGTTAATCCGTATTCCACCCTGCAGTGAGGGTCACCAGTTGTGATCCTCGATAGCCAGTGAGTTCAGAGGTTTTTCAGGTCTCTTCAAAGCAGCAAGACCCAGAGAGTGGGGGGAAGGTGTTAAATTGGTCAGTTTAAGTTGCTAATGAGCTGATTAACCTTGTTGAGGGTTTAGTTGAGTAAGAGATGGAAAGAAAGCCTGAAGACACAATCTTCGGGACCAGAATGGTTGTGGCAGAGGGGGAATATCTTTACCCTTAGAAGTTTCTTGCTATTTCCAGCTGAACTCTTGATTCAGCTTATTATACTTGATCATGATTATATGATTATAATATGACTATATTCCCACCTAACGCTAACTGATCTGTATTTGTTTATGATTGTTTTTAACATGTTTTTTCAACTCTAAAGGGGTAAGATGGAGTAAATTTTTAATTTGTGGGTTTCAAAACGCCCTTTATTCTGGAAGCATCCTCTGCAGATAACCGATATTGTGGGAGTGCTGGACACAGTTCCATTTCCAGCTGTATCTCTTCCTCGGTAATTAGTTAACTGTGAAGTTGTTTGGACAAAAATAAGGGAGCAGCCATTTAATAAGTAAGCTGAGGAATAACAGAGCACTACTGTCTGCGTTCCTGCAGTCAGCTCGCCTCAGTAATCGAGGGCCCAGTAAGACTGAAAACCCAAAATGACAAAGTTCCTCTAGAACCAAGGTTGAAGACTGCTGCTCGGGGATCTTCGAAACTGACTTTACCACACAGTTAAGCGTCTCGTACCCGAGATTGTTTGTGTGCTCCTGGTATCTGTTAATCAGCCAGAGACACTGCAGTTGGAGAGCGCTTGCTGTAGTCGTGCAGTTTGCTGCTTCATAATGACTTCATGACAGGAATTTGATGCTGGCAGTCCATTGGCTCGTGGTTTAATTGGTGAGGTGCGACGAAATCGGTACCTTTTCAAATTAAGGAATGTATTCTGTTTCTTCTGAGGTCTACCAAGTAAATCCCTAAAAAGGCTGAAGAGCGGCCCAAGAATGTCTGATGAAAAACAATTTAAATACCCCTGTAGACGTGATGCATTTTGCTCAAAATCCAAGTCTGCCTGTCTTCATTCTGGCCTGATTAAGTGTTTTTGGAGCTACAGTTAAATTCTTCAGGGACTGTCTGTACCTTAATCCTTCACAGAGCTGCTTAGACAGCTCATTCTGCTCTTGAAGTCTTCAGATGAGAAAACTTTGAAGAATACTGTATTTTTTTTGTGGTGTTAGAGCTAACCTCTTAGGACCTTCAGTGTTTATACGGTAAGGAACAAATGTGTTCTTTTACAGGGCATAAAAATAATTCCGAGTAGATCGTTTATACTGGTGGTAGCATGGAGACATTCCAGCTGGTAGAGAAACAAGACTGTTAAAGCTCTTTGGTTTGTTGGCCACTCACTTCTAGCATAGGCTATGAACATGAAAATGAAATCCATGTTTTTCTTTGGCCTTTGGCCTTTTCTTCTGCATCATCCCCAAACGATACTGACACGAGCAGTGTAAACAACCTGAAGGCAGCACCACTGATTATATTCACCCCTAAATCGCAGAAACGCCCTAGATCGTTTTGAGGTGACACATTTACGTTTTAAAATTTTGCAAATTGCTGAAGAAAGTGTGAAAATTCCTGACGAACCTACAGGACCCCCTGAGATGAGTCACAAGAAAGTTATATGTAATCGATGAGTAAACGGTTCCATTGAACAAACTGGCATTCAGCTGTTTTTAGCTTCTGAGAGGTTCTTAATATAGCCAAGCCACAGTAACTGATAGGAGTGACATTAGCTCGCTGTAAGGTGATATTGAGAGGAAACAGAGGCCATCAATCACAGGGTTTGTGTCAGACACCAGACAACAGGCAAAGTGACACACCAGATTTAAGCAGAGCAGCTTCAGCAGGAGCTGTGAAGTGGCCAGCCTGGGAGAGTTGACATTGAAATAAAGCAGAAATTCATGTTGCGGTGTGATGAGAGCCATAAGCTCTGAGGATTGATGTGGTCCTCCCAGACAAAATAAAACAGCAGCCCTAGTTCCACAAGAGCCGTGCAGATCCCCAGTTGACCGATGGCTTCATCTCCCATCTTTTCATTAGCTTCCATCATGGGTTCGTGTTGACAGGAAGATGAGGCTGGGCAAGTCGAACTGACTTGTTTCATTTCTTGAACTGTAACATTGCGTTTCAGTCTAGACAGCTCCCACTGAAATGGAGCATAAGTGATGACTGACTGACACGCGAGGACCTGAAATTGGGGATCCAGGTCTGCTGGATAGCTACTAGCCACTAGTTTTCCCATCAAGAATGAAGGATCCCCAGCAAGGTTCATACTGTTTACTTCTCCAGGTTTTCTATTGTAATTTCATGTGATTTTGAAGCATTGCATCTTTTTTTTCGTGGTTTATTTAGCTTTTACTAGAGTGACAAAGTCGGCATGTAAACCTTTCATTTTGAAGTTGAATGGACGTCGGCGCAAACCGCAGAAACTGGTGAAATTGTACGTTGGGCAAGCCAGCCACAAGCAGGCCAGCAGATCTAAAATAAATGAGTAAAGGTTAATTCCACACTGAAAGTCTTTTTTTTTTCTATTAAGTGTGCAATGAACCTCTGCTTGTGTCTTTCGAAAGCTGAAGCCTCAAGACTCTTAACCTCTTCTGGTTACAAATGTGCACAGAAAATAAGGTTATTTTTAAGCTTTAATGAGACCATTATCTCTCCTCTCCCAGTCTGTTACATTATTATCTTAACGTCCACCAAACACTGCGATCTTATTTCCTCATTCAACAGCTTGAGGCCAGCAGCTTTCGATACTGCATGTATTTGTGTAAACCACAGTGCTACAGGCACTGTAAGAGAAAAGCTTTTATCAGAACGAATCTCTCAAACGTTTTACATTTTTAATGAAGTAATCAAGAAGCCAAAGCACAGCTTAAAATGGACAAGATGTGACAGATTCAGATGTGATCTGTGTTTTGTTTTTTTCCCTCTACTCATTTCTCAAATGTTTCGAACATGAGAAAGTTAATGACTTTACCTTAAGCTAAATGGAAATCCCTGCTGCCCTCACTGGCGGCTCATTTTCAGGGTTTAAATGTTATGTGGACACTCTTGATCTTACCGACATGTTTCCTGCTCACATTTTTAACAGGCGCAGCAAAAAATATGAAATCAGTGTAGGTTTTTTTTTTTTAATCGCAGTGTTGCTGTTGAGTTTTGCCCTGCAGCATGTCGGTATTTCCGATCTTTAAGATGCCTTTTGTTGTCTTAAAGATAAAAACACTGACATCACGGTGCGAGAGGATGACGACTTCTGTCTGAGGGACACTCTGAGCATCGCGTCCACAGATTCCTTCGTATCGGCGGCTGAGGTAAGACTGAGCGCAGGGTCCCAGGGAGACGGTAATGAATCTTAGCTTGCATCACTGAGCGCTTAAACAAGTTCAAAGACGCCCTGAGGTCTTGAAAGGTATTAATGAATGTGTCTGCAGATACTTCCTCTTTGTGACAGGAAGGCAAGTTGCCTGACCTTAACGCATGAGGTCAAGGACAGCGGAAATAGTTTGTGGTTTTGTAGAAAATGTGCTGAATATTCCGCTTTGCTTTGAATTTGGGAAAGGGAAAGGACCTGGAGACGAAACGCACTCTGTTTTGGCTGCTGCTTGAAGTTCTCTGAACGCTGGGAAATACATCAGCGGCGATCTGGACCATCACTTGAGTGCGGAGGCCAGCAGTGTCACTTCATAATTAACCCAGTGCCAGATTAAGATTGCTGACACGGACAGTAACACGTGGAAACATGGAACTGGACATGAAAAGGTGTTCTGACTCTGTGATCCCTGTAAGGTTTTTGAAGTTTTAGCTTTTTGGGGGAAAAAAAAGTGATTCCAAGATGCAGTATAAGCGTTTTTCTTTCGTTTTCCATTTTCGTTCTGTAGGGGCATGCATGCAGCCCTCAACGTTTCCCATGACTATCTCGTTGACACATTTTTTTAACCTAATGTGGCTGCATCCAGTCACTCCACGACGTGTCTGCTTCAGTTGTTTATAGTGCTCCATGATGCACCTTTCGAAATGAAAATTGTGGCCCAGCTGTGTATTAAGTTAACAAACAATCGATGTTGGGAAGAACGAACAATATAATCTTCTTTTCTTTCTGTGTAAATAATATTAAAAAGAGAGGGATGGTTTATCAGGTGGGAGTCTGTCAGCCATGGTAGAATACTGGCTCAGTTCTGTCATTTATTTCTCCATGAGTCTGACCATCAGGCACTTCACCTGCATTGCTTTATTTCTGGGGGGTTTTGTCACTAAGATTCTGCATCATTTTAATGTCTCATCCAGAAATGCCAATCCATATCGCTGCTTGCGGGTAAGCAAAAAACGAAATAACTAAACCGTAGGCTTGTTTTTAAAAAATGGGATCACTTGGTCAGTTTTTCAGGACACGGTCAGATCTTGCAGACAGTAGTATCCATCAGCCGGTGGCTGTTCTGTTTCTCAGTGCCCTGCCGAAAAAGGATCAAGTCTCAGTAGAGGAAGCCTGTGGTCAGCAATGTGAGGGACTACCGCTCTTGAGACCGCAGATATTTGGGAGCAGCTGCCTTGAGCACAGCAGCTGCGCTGTTGCAGGCTTCCACTGAGTGACACAGGGGCACTAAAACAGAACTCTCACCACCTCACAGCCAGGACTCCAGCTTGCTTTGGTTTGTACCAGCAATGCAGGGGACAGGGTAGCTAAGAAGAGTCAGTGTGGCTGGACACCATCAAAACTAGCACAGACTTCTGCCGTTTGCTGTGAATCGGAGAAGTGTGTTGGGGACTTGGAATTCTGACTCTCGGGAGGCAGCAGCTGACGCCCGCGTTCAGAGACGCTCTTTTTTTTTTTGTCATCCCTGAATTGATGTGTTGTCGCAGCTGCTCGTCTATTTACAGGATAGGCCCTCACCTCGTATCTTCACGCATAACGGTCGATCTGACACGGCAGGAGGAGCATGACGGGGGAGGAAATAAACCAGCCTGGGAATCATGGGGTCAGTCCTACCTTTCCTGCACTCGAGCAGGTGTAGTGCAAGTTCTTAGGGATTCTCTTAGTCCTGGATGGTTCAACATCTTCCATTATAGGCCCCTGATGAGTCCGATTTGGGTTTGTGCTTCACGTAAGATCCCAGACATTTAAAGTAAACAGCTGGGATACATTAGATGTAAAGTATTTATCTGTTATTTTGGATTTTTTTTCCAACCCACGATTTGTTCTGTTGTTGGTCTTCGGCTTAATGCCTGCTCCTAAAGGCGTTGGTTTATAAAGGGAATAGGGAAGAGAAAGAGGTTCCCAAACCTGGTGTTGGAGGAGCTCTCTTTTGGTTTTTGCCAGTTCTTAATCACAGGCTAAATGGTTTCAGTTTTTTGTTTTGGGTGCATATTTCAGTTTTTAAAAGATTGAATGGGTTTTCTAATCGATATCAACTTCATACCGATATCTGAGTTTAATGCCCTCATTCATGCCTGCAATCTAATCAAGAGCACGACTGCAGAGGAAAAACTCTCATTGTGGGTGTGTCTGATACATGACCCCTCCCACCCGTGTCTCTTTATCATCAATTAATTGACTAGTACGAGGGGCTTAGTTAGAAATAACAGTTAGCAATTTGGGGAACAGCTCGGTCTAGTATTTTTGACAAGCCAGGATTGAACAAAGAAACAAGTTAAATGAAAGTCTGAACAAGCAGGCAGATCAGTTAATTACAAAATCGCCGTCGAATGAGCGCTGGAGATTTGGAGCTCAGCTGGAGTGAAAACCAGCTCATACAGCGTCCCTCCAGGACCAGGGCTGGGAACGACTCATCTGCCAGACTGCTGTATTTCACCTTTTAGACCAGCGTGCTTCCCCATCTTGACAGAGAGGAACGAGCTGACGGGGGTGATAAACTGCAGCTGTCATAAAACGAACAGAATGGGAGCTGACTTTCTTTGAGCTCGTCCTCAGCCTCACTAAATCCTACCTCCCTTGATCCAGACCTGGGAGTCTCAGTCAGGCCAGCGGTGGAGCACATGTTGCAGTCATTAAAATCGGAGGGTTTTTTGGTTAGGCCACAGAGGATATATATTAACGCTGAGATAAGAATTCTTAGCATTTACAATATCAGAACCACATGTTCACCTTCGTGTCCTTTTGTTTTTTTTTTTCCTTGCGTTTAACTGCTTTTCTGCGGGCGTACCAAAATCTTTTTTTTAAGTTCTTAAGTGGTAGATTTTAAAGGAAAGCCGTAGTTTGCGATCGCTCAGTCTCAATGGGTGACGGGGAGGCCTGGAGCAAGCTGCCCAGCCATGCGATCAAATCTGACACTCTGGCTTCCTTGAAGAAACGGATGGACAGGGTCCCTGGATCCGTCTGCCTACTAGAAACCAAACAAGCTGTCTGGGCCAAATGGGCCCCTCTGATTTGCAAACTATCCCCGTGTCGGTAAATCTAGAATCGCCAATTGTTTCTTGTCATGCCCACCCAAAATTGTAATAACACGCTCACAGCCACAAACTCCGTGACCGCACACGGGGGAGAACGGAAAGTCTAGGCAAACTCCTCTGGCCCCAACATAAAATCTCCGTCAGTGAGCGCTGGAGATTTGGGGCTCAGCTGGAGTGAAGACCAGCTCGTACAGCGTTGCTCCAGGACCAGGGCTGGGAACGACTCATCTGCCAGACCGCCACATTTCACCTTGTAGACCGGCGTGCTTCCACAGGTAACCTCTAGCTGCCTGTCACGTGCACCGCTGAATAGTACCGAAGATTCAGTCCTAGACGGCCTGCGTCTGAGCTCCTGAGGTGGGGCGTGACGTCTCGGGTCTGTCGTTGACTGGACGTCTTTCACTCTTCTTGTGTACTGATCTCCCCATGGGATTCTGGTTAAGAAATGTGATCCCTGAGTTAATGGGTTGCTTCTGAAGAGAAAAGGTAGTCGGCCAACAGGTTGGCGGTGGTAGCAGGCCAGAAGACTCCTCCTCGGCCAGATCTATCATGACTTGGAAAATCTGTGGCAGATGCTCAGGATTAGATCGTTTTCATCGCTCTCGATGCTGTTCTGCGTCACGCCATACTTTGACCAAAAGCCTTACCTTGTTCGTCGATATCAGGCAAGATCACTTTATTGGCCCTATACAATTCCTTGTATAAGGAATGTGTCTTTTCGCATACCCCAGCTTGTTCTCCATGAGACGCACAGACAGGGAGAGAGAAGCTGGGGGTCAGAGCGCAGGGTCAGCCATTTATACGGCGCCCCTGGTGCAGCTGGGGTGAAGGGCCTTGCTCAGGGGCCCGACGGAGTAGGATTCCTCTGCCGGCTGCGGGATACGAACTGGCAACCTTCCAGCCACAGGCGCAGATCCTGAGCCACGGAGAAGAGACCCAGGCAGGCTGACCCCTCTCACACCGAGGGACTGTGAAGTAATAATAGTTGTGTTCTAATGGCAGCCTGCTGATAAAGGCCTGGAATGCAGATAAGATGGAATTCCAGAGGAAAATGCACAGACCTGAGAGCTGAAGTGGGTCAGTGATAGTTGGAATGGCATTGAAGCAGCCCTGAGTGGAATTTGCTACTTGTAATACCGTTTTGTGCAGGTCGTTTCATACGTGTGATGCACATGTTACTCTGAGGATCACGGGTGAACAGTGTCCTCTTGGTCCACGCCCTTTCTTTGTCTTGCCCCCATGGTCTAGTATGAGCTTGAGCGGGAAGGGGGTGGAGGGAATTCAACCGCAAGACTCCAGTTCCCAGCTGGGGTTGTGCTTTTCAATGCGCAGGGATGTCTTGTACCTCCCGATTGGCAGTGGTGCTTGGTACCTCCTGCGTAGCTTGGATTCGGCAAATCGGGGCTCGTGTTTTCCGCCACCAAAAGTGAGCGGAGATCGCTGTCCCTTTCAGTCGGTTCGTCGGGTGCGCGCGCAGTTCCCCAGTGCAGGCGGGAGGCCTGGTGCGTGCTGAGCCTGCCTTCACTGCTGTGAAAGGAAACTCTCTTGCAGAGGCGCCAACGCTAGACAAGTGTTTATTGTCCTCAGTTTTATACGGTATGTTCTCCCCCGAGTGTTGCCATCCTCATCCGCACGGGTTCGCTAACCCTTGTGCTCACGTCGTGCATTTCCATGCCCGAGTCTGTCCTACAGAATGAGTGACCCCTGCCTTGCCGGATCCGACTCTGCTCTCACGCCACGGGCCGTGCCGCTGTTCTCTTTTGCATGCGCCGCAGCTGTCGGAGCACCGGGACCTGCGGGGTGCCTGCGCGCTGGGGTCCCTCTGCCGCTACCCACTGTACGAGGATGCCCTGCGGCTGGCCGAGGAGGGCCAGATCTCCTGCAGGGTGCTGAGGTACGCTCCGCCGCCGCGCCGCTGCGCCCCGGCGAGTCACTCCAGCGCGCGCGACCTTCCATCAGCGTGCGTCCTGCAGGCGTCTCTCATTTTATCACGCCGAACTTCCCTGACTTCCTTTCTGGAAACCTTGTAGCTCTTTTCTGACCACGAAAGGGTAATAAAGCCGGTGATGAGATGACTCCGTTTGGCTCTTGTGAAGTGCGCCTCTCTGCCGTGTGATGCGCAGATTGAGTTCATCCGTGATCAGGAAAATAAAGGATGGCAAGACGTGGTTATTTTTTTTTTCTTCCACTACAGTTTAGAATTCATAATCATAATGGGCTTTCGTCTGCCACTGACGTGTTGCATCCAACTTGCACAATCGCAGGCGAACCCTCAGTCAGAACTAGAAAGACAAACACTTCAGTGCAGCCACTAGACGGGAACCCAAATGTGAGTCGTCCCAAAAAAATGTACAGTAATGCAGTTTTTCTCGTTTTTTTCTGCAACGCGTCTTGTTGCCGTGTGGCTGGGGGAGACCTGAGCACATTGTTTCCTTTCAGGACCGAGATGCTGGAGTGTCTGGGAGACACGGACTTCTTGGCGAAGCTACACTGTGTTCGCCAGGCTTGTGAGGTAATACAGGGTTCCGTTTCTATCTGGGCGTGTCCCTATCCATTTTCTACCCGCTTGATCCAGTTCAGGGTTGGCCAAGGGGGGGGGGAGCTGGAGCCAATCCCAGCAGGCACTGGGCAAAAGGCAGGGTACATCCTGATGGGGCTCCAGTCCATCACAGTGCACACACAGACACAGACACACACACACCAGGGCCAGTTTTCTCTGTAGCCAATTAACCTACCGGTATGTTTTTATGGACTGCGGGAGGATACCCACACAAACACAGGGAGAACATACAAACCCCACGCAGACAGCACCCCGAGTCTGGGATTGAAGCCCCAGCGCTGTGAGATGGCAATGCTAACTGCTGCACCTCTGTGTCAGTATGTCCCTCGGAAATCTGTTTTGCCAGTGCCATTTCCCTTTCCCAGGTCATTCTTTCCGAAAGAGCAACTCGGGCTTTTCTGGCCGAGACGGGGAAGAAGATTTTGTCCGCCATCGTTGTAAAGGCACGCAAGGTATGGTGCCGCATGGGAGTGACGTCAGTTCTCACAGCAATGGCTAGGTACTGTCGTGAGACGACTGAGGCTTGTGTTTTACAGAACCCAAAGAGATTTGAAGAGGTCTTTGAAGAAATGATGAGTTTCCTGGAGCACACCGATCACTGGGAGAACACCGAGTCAGAGCTGGCCGCACGAGGGGTGAGTCCAGTGTCGAGCGATGACGGGCCCCAGTTTAAAGGGAATGAGAGTGTGGGCAGTAACTTGCCGGCTGGAAGCTGAACACCTGTAAGTGCAGGTTTGTGACATCTACGGCTTAAGAGCCAAATGAAAGTTACGAAGGAGAAGATGCCTTTGAGAAATGTGGGTCCTTCTGAGCATGAGAATTTCAAAAGTTAGTTGTACAAAGAAAAAAAGGCCATAAAGAATTTTCTAAACAAGGGAAGAGCATTTGGTCCATTGAGATCCTTTTTTTATAATTAATAGCTAACTGATCTCAGGACCTCATCCTTCAACAACGTGGCAGGGTTACATGTTGCATACTCCTACAACCCTTTGGGTAAAGAAGTGTTTGAATTGCGCGTCTCTGTAGTTTCTACCTATGCCCTCTGGTTCATAGTTTTTCACAGTTCGTTCTGAAGAAGTCCACTTAATTGGACTTCAAGGTCAGTGCCCTTGAAGATTGTGAACAGTTACGTTTCTTCATCGCCTTTTCTGTTCCAAACTGAAAATGTTCAGTTCCTTCAGCCTGACAGAGTAAGACCTTCCTTTTAGCCTCAGAATGTAGCTGGGCACTGTTCTCTGGACTGATTCCACAGGAGTAATATCTTTTGTGTAAGATAGTGACTGAAACTGACCAGTGCAAAAACTATTCAGCGCACAGGTAGTGAATTAGACTAGATTATTTACAGTATCTTTTACCCACTGACAAGGGATAGTTTTTTTTTTCTCCAGACATTATATAATTGTTTGCCCTTTTGCATGGTCCATTCGCAGGTCAAACATTTGAATTTTTATGACATAGTCCTGGATTTCATTTTGATGGATTCCTTCGAAGATTTAGAAAACCCCCCGATTTCCATCCAGAACGTGGTCAATAACCGCTGGCTCAACAGCTCCTTTAAAGAAACAGTAAGTAGTACAGAAAGGTTGTTATTCTCGCCCCCAGGGGTATATGTGCTGGTTCTGGGAGCTTCCAGACTGTCCAGTGGTCACAGATTTCAGGTGTGGATGATTTGCACCAGAGCCTACTGAGATGAATCAGTGCCAAGGTGGTGAATTGCCTGTTGTTGTTTTTTTGCACATTGCCTGTTGTTTTTTTGCACACTGCCTGTTGTCTCCGTCTTTCTTTTGTTACACAATTGTATTGTTGTTTTTTTCCTCTTTGTACTACTTATGTCCGAGAGCTAGCTAAATAGCATTTCGTTATACCATGTATATGAGTGTAATGACAATAAACTTGAAACTTGAACTTGAATACTTATGCAATCAGTTAATTTCAGTTTTAAGTTTTTAACACATTTTTGGGGATCTATAGAATTTTGTTTTCACCTTGTCATTATAGAGTGTTCTGTGTTGCTCAGTGGCAAAACAAATCCAATTAAGTACATTATAGTTCCATTTTGAAACACAATTAAAATGTGAACAAGTCCAAGGGGGGTGAATACTTTTGATAGCCACTGTTGGCAGCATATTTCATTTGTTTATTGTGATTTGTCATGTGATTTATGAACCAGCTCGTTAACGATCATTATGTTCATTAAGTCAATTTTAGCTAAGTATATTTAGTTCAGTGGGTAGTGTACCTTGCCAAAGAAAGCTTTTGCAAAGGATTTTTTGTCTACTGCTGTGAAGGAGGAGCATTGGTTGGTCTTGATTATTCATGGCCTTATTTGGAAAACTTTGGGAATACAAATGCTGCAGGCTGTGAGTGAGAGCTAACGTATTTAAGATGGTGCTCCAAATTCCTATTTGTGTTTTTTTTCTGTGAGCAAAAAATGTGAAGTATTTCTGGTTACCAGCATTTTGTTCTGCGGTTGGCATGCGCTGTCGAAATAACTTTTTCTCTTGCAGACCATCTCTCGGCCTGAAACTCACCAGTGACATGCAACGTAATCAGCAGTATTGTCATCACAGATGTTTATACACAGTAGCTAGGAATTCAGAGACAGTCAGGTTGAAAATGATACATTATTAGCTCCACTAATAAGGTTTGCCTTTATATACGGTACTTCACCTTGGATCTGAGGAATAAAGATCCCAAAATAACAGGAAATATCTGGTTATTGTGAGTAGGATTTCTCAGTCCATAGAATTTTCGGTGTCAAGTGCAGATCAGGGACTTGATTAGGAAACACTCAGGAATGTTTTCTGTTTGCCATCGTACAGGCTGGAAGTTAGACACATGCTGTAGCTTGCATATTATATTATATTATATTATATTATATTATATTATATTATATTATATTATAATGTTTGTATAGCACTGTTCACAGGAAGCCATATTACTTTGTGATTTCAATATGAGTAAGAGAGTTTTAAAATGAATTCTGTGACACACCTGTAGCCACTACAGTGATGCCATCACAGGAGTAACCTGTGCCCCCTGTTTGGGTTTTGTTTTCTAGTAGCTGCATTTTAAACAAGCAGCAGGTGAGATCACAAATTACTTGAAAGACCTGAAAATGAGGCATCACTGTAGTCTCATTTGTTTTTCTGGATCAGAAAAGGGACTGATCTAATTCTAACAATGTTACACGGATGTTGGCTCTCGTTGTGGTGTTCTTCATGGTTGTGTGTTATGTAAGGGTTTTGTCATGAAAGCAAAAGAAAGATAACATGCCAGTAATACCAGTAGCACATGCCAAACGCAATACACGCTTTAAAGGTAAAAATTGTACATTGCAAGTAACCCAATTGACAAGTCGGGCCCCCTCCCCACATGGGATCAGGTGAACGGTAGTCAGGATAAAATGGGATTGTAGGAGGCCCTCTTGATCTCTCGGAACCCCCCAAAATGCCTTTATCTATTAACCTGGAAATTCAGATGGGAAAGTACACCTGCCAAATTGTCAGAAGTATAATCTTCTGTCCCACCTCTCTGCCTCTTATTTCTTATTTTCTGAGTCACTGGCTGTTTTCTGTGTGCTTCCAGGCTGTGGCCTCCAGCTGTTGGTCAGTGCTGAAGCAGAAGAGGCAGCACATGAAGGTAACCATGAGGAGCAGAGTTCCTCTCCCAGCATCTCCCAGCTATTGCAGTGTATCCCCAGCTCTCGTGACACAGCACTATATTCCTTAAAACATTTTTCAAAGTGTTTTTGATCAAGAGCTGCAGAAACCAGGGGGTGGAGGTTAACGTCCAGTATGCTGAGCTTTGGAAGCGCCGACTGTCTAGATGACCTCTTATCGACTCGGCGCTGAGTTCTTCCTTTCTGTCTTGCGAACAGGTTCCGGATGGCTTCATTGCACACTTCTATGCCGTTTGCGAGCACATTAGCCCCGTTCTGGCTTGGGGGTTCCTTGGGCCAAAGAGTTCTTTGCATGATTTCTGCTGCTTCTTCAAGGTATGTGAGCGTCTGTCTCCAGCCAGTCTGACTCATGATCGCTCTCCTGATGACAGTGAGGTTTGTGTTCCCCGCATTTACCTATTGCTGCATCACTATCATTTGCTGAAACGGTCTCTGTGGAATTAAAACCTGGGTGTAGTGCTTTGTGTTTGACCTTTTTATTGTGCTCAAAAAATCGGTATGTGAAGCTTGCTCATGCATCTCGGTCCCTGGCACTCAATGGCTTCAGCTACACCGTTGCACACAGGTGATCCTCTGAGCACCAGTCTTGATCATCTCCTGCCAGCTGGCAGCAGTCGGAGACAATACAGAGACTAGACTGTGCTGGTTTATTCTTTGCATTTTAAAATGAGAAAATGATTTTGCCCCCGAGCGTGAACTGTGATATTCACCCGACACCCTGGAGGCAATTAACCGTGTTCTGTTAAACATCCAGAATGTAAATTGCTTGTGTTACTAAGTGCCACTTATTTAGTGCGTCTCTGCTAAAGCCAGGTTTCTGTCACTGGGCTAAGATGATGTCAAGGCGTTTTAGTTCCTTTCATTATGCACAAGTGTTTTCAGCTAATATTTTGCATAGCCTTCTGGCATGTCAGTATCTTCCCTGGAACATAAAATACCGCACTAATAGGGACTGGGGGATCATGGTATTTATTGCTGCTGTGGTGAGTCAACGATCAGAGCGCTTGTTTCAAACTTGGCGTGTCTGTCTCCCTCGCAGGGCAGTTTGTTTTGCACACAAAGTGAGCTGGGCTTAATGAATGGAGGGCAAATACACTATAAAATAGGGACGGCTAAAACCCCGCTGCTGAACTGATGACGTGCTGGAAGGGTGACTTCTTCCAGACTTGTCCACGAGCCCCCGCCGAGACTAGGGGGGGGTGGATTGTCATGCTGCTGCCAGTGCAGGGGCAGGTTTCAGTCGCCCCTCGCTCACCGTTCCCAAATCGCACAGATCCCCTGTAATATGTGGCTATGCTTCTTGTAGCATCCAGATCCTCCCTGAGCGTGTGTAGTAATTCATTTCTGATATTCACATTCCCAACCAGCGTTTCGTCTTCGTTCAGAAGTTACGGGACCATCTCGAGAACGTTTTTATTCAGTCGACTGGCTCACGAAAATGGTGCCAAAACATGTTGTCCTCTGAGAAATTGCATCTTTGCATCGGCGTTTCTCTGCATATTGAAGGGACATTCAAGGAAAGTGTTTTTGATGAATGAATAGCCAAACGATCAGTAGACACAGAGTGCAGCGTGCTTCGGCGTGGTTCTCTCTGGTTTTGCGCCGACAGCATAAATGGGCTTAACCCTCTTTGAATTGCTTGTTGCCGTTCAGCCCGGAAAAAACGAAGTCGAAATATTTAGCCATGCGTGAACCCATAAAGCAAATTTCCGATGTCATGTTCGTATGTTTATGATTTAATCTTCCAGCACATGGTGTCAGATTTTCATTGGGGGCCTTAGTCCTCACCGCACAGCATCTTTTACATTCCGGGCTTAACGAATAGGCCTCTGTAGGCCTGTAAAGCAAGTGCCCCGACCGTGACGCGCCAGGGTGACTCCTTGACATTGAAGGCTGGGAGGAGGGTTTATTTGTTTTTCCTGCTTTATATCGTGTCTCGCGGTGTAAAGGGACGGCGCACGAACACGTGCTCCGTCAGAACGGGCGCAGCGTGGCGCTACGACGCTCCGCTCCGTTCCGGTCCGCTGCTGCTTGGGACAAACGAAATGCGCCCATTCCGCGTGGGCAGAAAGGAGGGGCAGCTCCGCGTCAAGCTGATCGTGACCGTGAGACGGTTGCCCAGACGCTGTCGGACAAGAGCATGATGGGGCCTGTGTGTCCGCTCTGTTGTGAGTCTGCGGTCTGCGTCTTGGCAGACGACAGGCCAGAGCTTTGCTGTGGCCCTATAGGAGGGCGCCGCCGTATGGCGAGCTGTGCTCCCGAGGGTGGCTGCCACCCCAGGGAGCCGTTGCGCGGTCCCGCTCACGCCCCGTGCTGTCCGATCTCCCGCAGGACCAGGTTCTGTTCTTCCTGAAGGACATCTTCGACCTGGAGAAGGTGCGGTACTCCGGCGTGGACAGCCTGGCCCAGGACGTGCTCCAGCTGCTCCACCGGCGCTCCGAGCTCCTCCTGGCCTACCTGGGCGCCGACTCCCTGAGGCGGGTCAACGGCTGCGTGCCTGGGAGCGGGCCGGGCCGCGAGCTGGCGGGCGGGCTGCTGGAGGCCCGGGTGCAGTGAGCCCCGGGAGAAAGGACGACGGTCAGCTGCTACTGTGGGAATACCTTGGGACTTTCCGAGCGCTGCGGAGGTATCATCTTGGTGGGCGTATTTATTTTAGTCCTGTCAATACTTGCAATATTTGTGCAGCACCTTGTAGAATTTGCCCAACTGTCCAGTGACCGCCGTACGTTAATATGAAGTGAGTTCTGGCTTCCTGTGTGGGCTATGTGGGCTGTGCTGTACACATTTGATCCTGTACTACGATTGTATGCCTAAAGCCACACTGCTGCTTGATGTTGCCTTGTCACAACATTTATTTCAACACCCTGCACCCGCCTGATGTAACGCACGTCTCTGTACACTACTATTGGCACTCTACACTGGACCTCATAATGCTGGGATTGCATTGGAACTGTTCATCTTCAAATACCGTCAGCTGGCCTTTTTATACTGCAGAGCAGGGCTGCTGTGAATGTATCATTACTTTCTGTTACACACATATATATAAAGCCTTACTTATGTCCTGGGAAGCTATGAATTTTTAGCATTTGTCCGGCACCGTTTTCCATATTCCCGATTAAGTTTTTTCCTCAAAAAAGCAGGAGGCGGAGAGGCACTCAGTCAGAATCCAGCTGTGCTTTTTGTTCTCCGTGAAAGGTTGAGAAACATGACGAGGCGCCGGGAGTCTGGCCATGCCTGCTGCACCGGTCCTCTGGGGGTGTTTGAGCAAGCAGTGGACTGAGGGCCTGTGGGGAGAGGTCATGGCGCTGTTGCCTGTGGTCACTCAGATTGTCGGCCCTGCAGTCCCTGTTGTACTGCATGATCACTCGGAGAAGGGAAGGCAGTTATAGGACCAGAAGAGTTTTCAAGACAATACAGTAGGCCAAAAAATCCCTTTTAGGAGGTGTTAAGTAGAATCATGGATCAAGGGAGAACGAAGTTAATTTTATTTTTATATACCTATACAGTATATAAGCAGCACTTTTCTCTTGTGCGTAAAAATGAAATTTTCACGACCTGTGTGCATATTGTCTGCAAATAAAGAATGAACAAACGTTAACTGGCTTTGGGGTTTTGCTTTTTTTCCAACCATCAAGTGCATTCGTTTTGTTGAGGACATGCAGAGGACCGTAAGAAAATTCAGTTCAGGCTTCAGACTAAACTCTCTCATAATTGTCTTGGCATGCACCGGTGTAGGAAGTATGTATACAGACTTGGGGAGTTTGAATGGAATATGCTGACATGTGCCAAAGATATCATTGGGTTGTATCTCTTCTTAGCAGGAGGACTAGAGAATGTTTTGGAAGCAATATTTAGGCTTTAAATAACAGAAATGTCACCACTTGATATGTTGAGTAAGACCACATTCACTTCTCCTCCAGAATTGTTTGTGTTCGTAAGAAGTCGGCTTCAAGCCAGATAGTCACGAAACAATACAGCAGGGTGACTCTTTGGGGAAATGGTTGGTTTATGATATGTCTGTCATGAGGTTTTTTTTGCTGACGTGCCAGACAAGACCCGTTTGCCAAATGAATATGATCGCTTCTTAAACCTAATGAGCACTCAGTGCCAAGCCTCACTTACAGTACATTGTTTTTGACTGTGGTAGTGTCGAGGTGAGAGGAAAACTTCTGGAAAGAGTATTTTTACTGCCATTTTGTGTCTGCTTTACAAAGAAACGCCAACAAGGGGACACGGGTGAAAACTACACAGACGTGCACAACTGGGAATTGAAGTCCGATATTTACGCATGGAAGCGTGGAGCAAGTTCCCCGCCATGTTGATGAAGCAGATACTCTGATGGGTTTAGCTACCGACTAACAAACGAATGGTCTGGATTGCTCAATCTCGCTGGTTAGCTTCTCTTGTTCTCTTAATTTGTTCTTAATACAGGCAAGGTATTCCTCGTACAGCGCAGCGTCATGTCGCCACTGACATGAACGCAAGGTGCTTTAAATGTGAAGATCGGTCGGGAAATGCATCACACAATTACAGAAAATCGTGTGCGCACAGGAAACTAATCCCGTAATTGTAGGAAATATGATCAATTTTGACGATGTGTACGAAGAGGAACTCGCCGAGTATTGGCATACGATGCAGGTCAAACACCACCTTAGGTCCCTCTTAAGATCACAATGAGGCTTCTGTAATTCCAAAACTTTTCCCAGTCAAGCGAGTTCCTTGTTTTATTGCACCATAAACGAGGGAAAAAAAAATAGAAAAGCTGGGAGGTCTTCAATAAAGAATATAGAAAAGGCGCAGTTCTGAGATTCCTTTATTTCTGCAAAGACCTTTTACAAGAAGATAGGCTCAGATGAATCACGTCGAAATTCCGTTTCAGAGGAACATCGTTGCGTGCGTGATTTTTTTTTTCAGGCACCTGCACCCTCGAAAGCAACACTAGAAGGGTTTTTGCAGCCCGGTAGCCGGCAAGGACAGGCGACCAGCAGAAAGAGCCCGTCGGGGGAGAAACAGAGACTCTTGGAGCGAGCGAGTGAGGAGCAGGGGCACCAGGTCTCTCGTCCTGTAACCAGCGTGCTGGCGGGGGGGCAGGGGGGTTTCGGACAGACAGGAAAAGCCATGTGTGTGGGTTGGAACAGCTGAAGCCTGGCTCTGGATTGCCTGGAATGCGGTAGATGGAGAGAGAAACGAGACTTTTATGGAAACTGGCTGCGGAGCCGTCACTTCACTCACACGGCGCTGCGCGCAACCCGAGTGAGCTACACGCGTCTCCTGTCTGCCACAATTTCGGATTACAGCTCGGCGTCGGTTTTTTTACCGGTTGATCCTTTCTTCCAGGGGGAAATTCTTATGTCAGAAAGCTGCTGAATAGATCGTCCTAAAAAAAAAAGGTAACTAAGCACCTTGATGTTTTTTTTTTTGGGGTAGGAAAAAAAAGATAAATTGGTATGAAAATGACACTTCTCTAGAATCTACGATGCCAGTCTGCTTACCTAACTTAATTTGTGGGGGGGGATTCAGTTACTCTCTGGCCACAAAAATATCGCTTCGTTTTCTAAGGTCAGGATATTGGTTGTAAAATGGATTTTTGAAACGTCGGAACAAGAAAAGAAAGTTATGCGCTTTGTGGAATCTGACGGCATGACTGCACCGGGCATCCCTACGATGCTAAAACCAGCTCCATTAGCAGAAGACAATATCAGCACTGGGACATATACTGTATATATCGGACACGTCTAGCATTGATTTTGGTGTGATTTGCACACTTCGGCGTTCTTAATAACTAATAGGGGAAAGTCGAGTTTCATGCTTAAACTGTCAGAGAAATGTTGTTTGTTTGCGGTTGGTAATGAGACGTTGCAGCTTGAACGCGTTAAGAAAACTTTTAATGAGGAATCTACAACAGGTGAAGGTATGTAAAATACGCCACACGTGGGAGGCAAACCTTTCTTTCCACGGAACCGAAGGTATTTTCTCTGGCTTTAGGCCAGGGGAGAAGTAAGCAACAACCTCCCATCCAGCCTGCAGGACAGTTTAAGCATGTGTGTTCGTTTGGGGATGTGACCTCCGATAATGTGTATAAGATTAATATAACACCCACCGGCCCGTGTCCAGCCGGTCGGCTTGTACAGCAGCAGTTATCGTTGGTAAAATTAGACTTTCCTTTTTTGGTGCTCGGTGTGGCGATTCCAGTCGCCGGACTTTCCAGGAGATTGGGACACAAGAGTATTCCGAAGTATTACTGTCACAGGCAAAGCCACCAAAATTCAATGTTCAGAAACTTGAATTTGGTTTTCATCCAGGGCCGCTGAGTGACACAACGAAATCTGCTTTAACGATTATCTCTTGACTAGCCTAATCAGTTATGACAACGTACTGTATGTAACCTACCTTGTGACAGTTATTAACGTCCGTCTTAAAACGGAGTGAAGTCTTTACCCCCCCAAGCTTCAGTGAGTAAAATCTAATGAGCAGCAGTCTGCAAATTGTAACGCTATATATGAGCTTCTAAAACCGGCGAAATAAAATAAAAAAACGTAGAGGTGGACCCAAGAATGAAGTCAAACAAGCTCTTATAAAAAAAAAAAAAACAGCGATGAAAACCAAGGATGCCCCAGGCTGGCAGAGCTGCGAAACCTGTAGAGGTTAACTCGCGTCACAGGGGTGAAAGATGGCTGCGTGCACATCCAGGCCATGACGGGGGAGGCTCTCACAGCGGAGTCTGACAGCAGTCTGTGGGGCTGTAGTCCCCTCTCGAGGGGTTGGCATGAGACCGTGGAGGTGAGCGCCGCTGTCCTTGGGTCCCAGGTCTGATTCCAGAGCAGGGGGCACCTTCCGTGGGGAGTGTGCATGTTCGCCCCGCGTCCTGCTGTCTCCTCCATGGCTGAGGCCTAGCGGTGTGCGTCTAGCATAGGCTCTGGGCTACTGTGACCTTTACTAGTCTCTGCAGGTTTCTAACAACAGGTGGATGGAGTTTCCCCCTTTCCTCAGGGAGCAGAGTGGGGAATAGAGTTTGGGAATCACGGGATTGCCCCCAGGTGCGCTTAAACAGGTTCAATGGGGTTGAGGAAAGGCAACCTTTTGCCCTTGTCTGTCCTGCTAATGTGTTCAGCACGGTGGAAATTAGTGGCCTTCCTGATTTGGAGTGGATTATTGTCGGTGATCAGAATTACCGATTCAAATAGAAATCGGGCGAGCTGGTGTTGGGAATGTACAATTCGGCGGAAGGCGAACGGCTCAGTAGCAGTTCCTCCGAGATCGGTAAGCGCACAGCGAGCCCTGCCCATACTGTTGAGGCTGACATCACTGTGCTTGCTGCCGAGACGTCGGCTCCTAAACTGGAGCGATGACCGGTTGTTGTCAGTACACCTGCTCTGCACACTGAGCTGTGACTCATCAGCGCGCAGGACAAAGCTCTGTGGACCGAGTTTCACAAATAGCACGCCAGACGTGACGTCCACCCTGACGTCTCAGCACTGTCCACTGAGCAACACCCGGTTCGCACTCATCGTAACCTGGACGTCACGCCTGCTTCCGCCAGAAAAATTAGTCACACTCAGTCCTGGTTTCTCAGGCAAGATTGCACTTTAAAACCCATGCCGCACAGCACTTTGCAAAATAAAATCAACTACTGTAATTGCATTTGGTGCTTCTGAAATCCTCTTACCTCTTTTTTTTCATGTTTGTCAGAGGGATTCCACTACATTTTAATCCAGAGAATTTTAATGCTTTTTTAGTGTATTTATGACTGAAGCAAACATTAAGCCGTTTTGGAACATTTTTTAAAACTGCTTTGTATGATTTTTTGCTGATGTGTAGCTGCGTATTTACTGCATGAGGAAATGACATCATAACACTGGCATAATCAGATCACATGGGCTCTTTTCTTTTTTTTTTTTACTCTTTTCTTCCCATCTGCAAGTTAGCATGTTGTACCGGCTGTGGAGTTAACCAATTATTTCAGCAGGCATAGCTGGGCATAGTACCTCATTGGAAAAGGTGTAATCTATGTATATTTTGTCCTCTGTTCAAGATATACAGATGTGTAAGGAGTGATAATTACCTGTAGATACTGTGATAATTACATAGTGTAATTACTGTACATACCTTGTGCAGAAGTGTTTTTTTTATCTGAATAACTGTTCTTTTATTGTTTTTCTGTTCCACATCAAACATTGAAATCCATTTTATCTCAAAGTGTTATATTTGTTTATAAAAGTGCCAAATTATTTCTGATTAGCACAGCTGTTACACAGGAGGCACAGGACTGTAACTGGTGGCTGGTTTATAGAAACAAGACAGAGGAGTGTGGCCCTTCAGCCTGGCACATGTCACAGATCTATGCACGTCTCAATTGAGAAGGTATTGCTGGAATCTCTTGTACTCAACAGGGCCATTGATAAGAGCAGACGCAGGGTGTTTGGAGTTCATAGTCATTTTCTTGTCAAAAGTATCCAGCCCATTTCTAAAAGGCTTCATGAAAACTAACCTTGGAGACAAGTGCTGAATGAAGTCTTATGTTTGACAGCAGGCTTAATTTTAATTTAATAAGTTAACCAAGTTTCTCTTAATGCCACTGGGAGAGCAGCCGAGATCCATGTCTGCAGCTCCTACTATGGAGGTAATTTTTAAGTGGAAATTATGCATATCCTATTTGTTTGTCCTCAGAACAGGAAATGCGCGTTTTTCCAAACACATGCCTCTTTGGTGAAAGCTCATAACACAGTCGTTGTTCTAGAATGGATTCATTCTCTTAATAAAAAACAATTAGATTTCATGGGCTGTTACACTACTGTACAGAAAGAAATCCCTTTTACCCATTAGGATATTAATTCAAGCCACAACCGCATCCTGTTCATGTGTTGTTATTGTGTGATCTGGCGTTGAACCCATGGGGAGTGACAAGCCCGTTGCAAGGTAGTGTTTCTATTGCTCAAACAGCTCACTCCTCTTCCTGCTCAGGTGCCTTTTGAAGACCAGTGTGCAGACAGTGTCCAGTGCCCAGTCTAAGCATCAGAAACACAGCCATGACTGATGTGGCACAGAAGACAGAGGTGAGTGGTCCTGGAAATTGCTGGACAGTTCACTTGGTCCGGTGTTGCTGGACAGCACACATACAAAAAAAATCAGCTCAGCTTGTCTGATGTGATTTGTAAATGGTTAGGGCATTACTAAATGAGACTTACCTGTAGTAGTTTTAAATAGGATATATGCAGAAATGATGACAAAGTCACAGCAAGGACAGGATTGCTGAGCTAGGAAAAGAAAATGGTGCTTGTCCAAGATTTTTACTTCTCTAAATTAACTCTGACGTTTTTTTTTAAAAAAAGCTTTCCATCTGACTGGAGACTTTCTTAGCTTCCAGGAATCCGGTTTCTCTCGTGTGTGGGGCTTCATACGCAGAGTGACAATGGAAAGATCACATATCCAGGAAAAAAAGCTCAATAGTGCATGTTTTTATTAGAATGGTAATGAATCGTTCAGTGCTTCTGAGTGGTCCTTTAGAATTAAATTTGGGATTACAGTAAAAAAAAAGAATTTCAACATGTAGCCGAAACTAAAATGCTGTCGAAAGATACAGTAGATGAGAAGAATAGATACAGAACTGCAAGTGTCTCTCAGTAGGTCACCGAAAATTATTTCTCTTTCAATCATAATAGTTTTAAAGACTGTGCCATCAGTCTGAAAACTGGAGCATTTTATTAAAATCCCAAGGTTTACAGTTTACCCACACATTCTGTCCCTTTCCCCACCTCTTCAGGGGAAGATCCTAACACATTCCTTTTATAAAACATTCTGAAATCTTGCTTTTCTGATTATCTGCTCCCACCTACCAAAGCAGGGGCATTTCTTTGAAAAATAAACAGCTGTGGCTGGCGCTCATGAGGTGCCTTTCAGAATAAGTCCCTCATGCCTTCCGAGTGGTGATTAAAAACAGTAAAAGCCTTTAGATTGGCAGCTAAAGAATTGTATTTTCCTCAGGAGCGTCACTTCAGAAACGGTACAGTGTTAATGTTACAGTGCAGTTGTATTATACTGGAGAGGGTTTCATCACCGTCTGAGGAGTGTGTCATAGACGTGTACACTGGGGGCTGCAGAGGTAGCGGATCTGAAGGCTCTCTGTTCTGGATGTGGACCGTGCCTCCGTGCCAGTTTTCCTCGACTGGTGGGAGTGGAGACTGCCACAGCAACCTGCCCAAAATCACCGCGGCACCCCCTTTTCAACCCTTTCCTGTCCCCTTTCCCCTCTCCTCCCCGTCTCTCCAAAGATCCTTCTTTCTTCCTCCAAACCCGTCGCGAAATGCTACGTGCCCAGGCTTGGGAAGGGGGATGTTAAGAATAAGTTTGAAGCGATGCAGAAGGCCAGGGAGGAGCGGAGCCAGAGGAGAAGTCAGGAGGAGCACCAGAGGAGGAGGGAGCAGTACATTAGAGAGAAAGAGCGGAACCGCAGAAAACAGCAGGTCCGCACGGATAACCCAATTAATCACGCCTTGCATGGCCTGGGCTGAACACTGTTAGGGGTGACCTTCAGTTGTGTGCTCACCTTTCAGCATGGCAGGCACCCAAAAATAGAATGCAGAAACAACAAAGACCCCCCTCCCCCCCCACTCCCCGGGTAGATAATTGTTTTGTGAGCACTCATGGTGCTCAAAATAATTCCAGGATCCTTTTTGTCTGTGCTCGCATAGTTAAATCATGACGCCAAGGTGAGGCGCAGCAAAACGTTGAGTACGTTCAGAGGTTTGCATTCTGTAAAGGTGGATGTGAAACACGGTTGCTCATAAGGTGAGGCGTAGAGCAAGTAGGTTTGAACAGGGAGCACGCGTTGGCTGCAAGGGAACAAGTACGATCTAATTCCACGTTGAAAAGCAGAAGAAACAAAGTTTCCCCCTTCAACTTTTCAGCGTGAAATTCACCTGTACTTAACTTGTTGCAAAATACACGGGAACTGACTCTGGAAAAATAAAGTTGCTGCAAGTAAAGAAAAAAAAATGTTAAAGAACTATAATTTTGTACCAGACATCTGTCTGATGATGCATAAGAATCTACACTGCTTATCAGAAATAGTAAAGATCAGATCTGTTCCCTGATGCAGAGGAAAATAAATCAAGAATCTCTTGTAATCCTTCCAGAAATATTAGACTCCAGTCTAGACTAGAGTCCCAGTATTTCTCCTTTTTTTTCAGCTGTGTACTAGTCTGATCCTCTCTCCCTCCCTCGTGTGACGAAGTGGCCTAATCCGATCCCGCACGGCCTTCCGTGTCTGTGTGCTCTGCCGAGATTAAGCCGCATGGATTGTGCAAATTGGCATGGGCCCTGAAAGAGCGAACGTGTGCGGACGGTGATCCTGGATTAAGCTCTTAACCTCAGACACTCTTGCTCTGATCTGTGACAGATGAAAGAACTCCTTGCTTCTGATGAAGAAGAAGACACAAAGCCAGCAAAACCAGAAAAATCCTACGTACCAAAAATCACAGGTAAGAAGGAAAATACAGAGGTGGAACGCTAGAAGAACTCTTTCAAATGCACTGACATCAAAGACTGTTATTAGTGCTAGAAGCAGTATTAGCAGCGGTTGTAATGGTGTTAGCGATAGAATCAGTGGTTTTCAAAGCAGTAGTAACGAGCAGTTTTTTTGAAGCACATTGGCAAACCCTTCGACGGAGGGTCACAGATTCAGGGAGGGAGATCTCGTTTCCAGTCCAGCGGTCCGAGCCCTGCCACTGTCTGTGCAGGGAGTGTGAAGGGCAAGTTTGCAGAGATGGAGAAGCAGAGGCAGGAGGCAGAGAGGAAAAGGACGGTGGAGGAGAGGCAGCGCAGACTCACGCAGGACACCCTGGAGAAGTCCAAAATTCAGCGCGAGCTGGCCAAGAAGGCGGAGGAGGTGAGTCTTGGGCGGGGGCGGCGGCGGGTCTGCTTGTCCCCAACGAGAACAGTGGAAAATGTCAACCAAGATGCAGCCCGTCTCTGAAAGTGTTGTAATTTGCAGCCAGAAGTATCAGTATTGCTTGCAAGCTCTCTCAGTTACCCCATGGCCAGTGTATTTAAATCATTCTTCACTGTCTGTTCCTATTAGTTACAAAGTGATGGGGCTGGCACAGCAGGTATCCTGATTTCCTAAATGCAGTGAGCAAGATTTTTAATAATAATAATAATAATAATAATAATAATAATACTTACAGAAATATAGTGCTTTTCTGGACACTCCACTCCACTCAAAGCGTTTTACAGTGGTGTATCCCACTACCTCCACCAAAGTGTAGGCCCCAACTAGATGATGTGCCGGCAGCCAGAGTGCACCAGTAGTCTCACCACACACCGGCTCTCAGTGGGGAGAATGAAGAGATGAAGCCAGTTCAGAGATGGGGATTATTAGGAGGCCGTGACATTTGGCCAGGACGCCGGGGTAACACCCCTCCTCTTTTCTAGAAACACCCTGGGATTTTAAATGACTTCGGTCTTACGTCTTATCCAAGGGACGGGACACTTGGACAACATGCACATTAGCTCAGGAAAAATGTTCTGTGAAGACTACATGGTAAATCTTTCTGTGCACAGTGAAAGAGCAGCAGCAGTACTCATTCAGCATGCTGCAAGGCACACATTCCCAATGTCATCAGTCACTGTATGAGCACAAGCCCAAAACTTTGGGAATGTCTGAAAGAACAGTGATGGTTTACATCAGACTTCACTGAATTCATGCCTTTGATGGAGCTGCACCCCAGTTCACAGCCCAGTTTCTCTGGCACTCTATCCAGCGTTCATACAACCTACCTTAGCCGTAGATTCATTATACTCCTTTTCTTTAACAAGAAAAAAGACCCTGACCTTTTTTCTTTGTTTTATAAAGTGCTTTCTTTCTCCTTATATAGTATGCATCTTAATTGATTTATTAAACCACCACATAATGAACGTAGCTAAAAAACCCAAGCATCATTCAGTCTCCTGGTTGCTCCCTCTCTGTATGCAGGTATTGCTAGTAGAAAGTACGGTGATTATTTTATTATGAATGTACTGTGGCCCAGTCTATGTTTCATACCGCTGTGATGTCAAAGTGATTGAATGATGATTCCCTGAATTAGATTAAAATCATAAACTAGTATATTGGGCATCACAGTGGCACAAGGGTTAGCATCGCTACCTCCCAGAACCCCAGATCCTCCCTGGGTTCAATTCCTGGGGCTCTGTCTGCGTGGTGTCTGTGTGTTCTCCCTGCATTCACGTGGGTTTCCTCCCTGTCCAAGGACGTACTGGTAGGATAATTCTGTAAAAACAGGCCCTGGTGCGAGTGTGTGCGTCCTGTGATGGGCTGGCGTCCTGGCCAGGGTGTGTGTGTGTGTGTCTGTCTGTGTCCTGTGATGGGCTGGTGTCCTGGCCAGGGTGTGTGCGTGTGTGTGTCTGTGTGTGTCCTGTGATGGGCTGGCATCCTGGCCAGTGTGTGTGCGTGTGTGTGTCTGTGTGTGTCCTGTGATGGGCTCTGGCTCCTCCTGCAGCCCTGTATGGACAAGCAGAATAGAAAATGGATGGACGAAAACAGATTAATTAAAATATTGAAAACTCTCGGGATGTATTCACAAAATCTTCACTGCTGTTTAAAATGTGCTTCACAAATTTTTTGTACTCCCATCACTAACACTTTAAAGCACACCGTCTGCACCTGTGACCGAAACTATTCTCAAGTTAAACCTAATAAAATAAACTTTTCATTTACTAGATTGATGACTTAAATAATACTGGATGTGGCTCAGAAACCGAGGTAAATATTTTCTTAAGTCCCTTTCGAAGAGCAATTTTACGTTCCCATATGTTGTATCCCTTTGAAGCCCTTTCTAATGAGTATATGTAGCTAATTAAATCTGTTTAAAAAATCCAGTTAACTTTGTATTGGGCAAAAATTATTTTCTATTTCTCAAGTTGTTTTCGAATGTGCAGTTGCCAAATCCAGGAAAGCTTCCAGGAAACTTTAAAGGCCAAGTGCTCTAAAAAATCGATTCCCCAGTGCTGCATTAACCAGTGTTGTCTGGTTCCATCAATCGTCCCTGACACACAATCGGGAATTCTAAAATCAGTGTTGCATGGAGGGAGCTGTGAACAGCAAGCCATGAGCAGCCACAGCTGGTCCCCTCAGATCGTGTGGCTTCCAGCTGTGTCTCAGGTCATCGCCTTGATTTTGTTCAGTAATGCAAATCAGATGTTCCTATTAGAAATAGACATTGGCAGCCTCACCATTACAGAGAAATGCAGCTGACTTTCAGAACAGTCTCAATAAATATTGGTAATAAAAAACAAAATGATGCAACATCTGTCTTCCTCTGGAGTACAGTGATCAAGGAGATGAAATCGTGTTTGCGCACACCTGTGTTTTTGCGCGCACCTGTGTGTTTGCGCACACCTGTGTGTTTGCACACCCTTCTTTGATGTGATGTGCAGGAAGGCGACGACTCCCTGCTGGTGAAGGTGGTACCGGTGAAGACGTCCAAGACCCCAGGGAAAATCAAAGTCAACTTCGAGGACTTGGAGAAGACGCGGGAGGAGGAGGAGAGGAAGAGGAAAGAGGAGGAGAAGACGAAGAGATACGAGGAGCACCGGCGTTCTTTCCGCGAGGCGAAACGGCGCTCCGTGGTCCACTCGGTGAGTCGGGAGGGGGCACACCGGCGGGGTTGCGGTAGAATCGTTTCTAAGATTGGATTCGCCCCCCGTTTCCCGGAGGGGAGACCTTCAGATCGCAGCCCTGCCAGCTGCCTGCTTCTCCACCTTCTCAGCTGAGGCCTGAAGAACGTGGAGAGGTCACGTCCTGCTGGGTGAACGAGGGCACATGCAGTGAGAGTCCCCTGGCTGTGCATGCATGTCTTGAGCCAGCACACGTTCACCGTTAGTAACTGCAAAGGAAATGACAAAAGCTGCAGACCGATGGTGCCAGCGAGTACAATCTCTCCCCGTATGATCGCAAACAGAATGCAGTTTCTTCAGCTTCACATTCTTGAGTTCACAGACAGAACAGACTGCCAATTGTGGGGACATTCAAAGCTCCCCCCCATTTCCACTGGCACTGACTTTCCTTCAGCAGCTACAGCACGTGTGACTGGCAAGGTTTCATTCTTGACACCCGACGACCTCCCTTCGGGGGGAACGCGTTAAACCGCGTCTGTTCTCGATTTCTCGAGGAGGAGGACGAAGCGCAACCCAAGGAAGTGAAGGAGCAGGTCACCCCCGGCAAGCTGAAGCTGACCTTCGAGGAGCTGGAGAAGCAGAGACAGGAGCAACAAAAGAAGCAGGCAGAGGAGGAGGCCAGGAGGCGTCTGGAAGAGGAGAGGAGGGCCTTCGAGGAAGCCAGGTTGCAAATGGTAAACCAGAGGAGCTGGAGGGTGTCGGAGGATTATGGGTAAAGGAAAGGGTCCCTTCTGAGGAACAGAAATAACAAGCGAAAAAACCCCAGGTGAAAAGACAGTCCAAAGAAAAGCTTTATTAACAGCGCTGGAAGAAACCGTCTCTTGTCTGTTCGAACGCAGGCGACCAGGCTTCTGGAAAGACAGTTTTCACTGCATATATATGAACAGATTACATCATTTAACATTCTTTGAAAAGCAAAAATCATTTAGATGGCAAAAACTTTTACCCGATTTTAAATCTTGTCCGTTGTTGAGCTACCACCCTGAGGTGAGACCTTTGAGCAATGCGAGTTGCGCTTGTTCTTAAACTAGTTTTCAGACACAGTTAACAATATATTGTGTCCGACGCCTTATCTTCATTTAACATGTGGAAAGAAAACAAGACAAATCTTTGCACCAGGAACTTATGATTATGTCTGTGATTGCGTGTGAGTTTATAAGAGCAGTGTAATATTTTGCTAATGCATAGATGAATATCTGGACCTCCAGCATAAAATGGGTATCAGTGGACAGAACTGACACAATCACCCTAACGCTGAAAGTCACATCAGTTTATTTTTGTTCCCCATGAGAGTGTGGATTCACCACACCTCTGAGAACTCCAGGTAATAAAACAAGCAACAGATCATAATTAGGTTACATGTCTTCATGTTGGGAGACTATAGGTTGATCAAATTTTGAAGAAGCTTTAAATGCAAGGGACTGATAATCACACACACAAGTTGAATTCAGACTTGTGTTCTGCGGAACTACGAAAGAAGACAGCGACTGTTTTGTTCCAGGGCAGCACAGAGGAGGAAGAACAAGGTGCCCAGTCCCTGAAGGAGGATCTCCGCCCGGGGAAGTTAAAGCTAAGCTTCGAGGAGCTGGAGAGGCAGAGAGTGGAGGAGGAGAAGAGGAGGGCGGAGGAGGAGGCCAAGAGACGCATGGAAGAGGAGAAGAAGGCCTTCGCCGAAGCCAGAAAGAGCATGGTCAGTACTGGGCTGACCGCACCAACTGGGGAGTGCGTGTACAGCTCATTGCAACAGAGCAGGCTATAATTAAAATGATACTTTATTCTGGATTTAATGTCTAGAGATTTCAGTTGTATTTCCTGGTGTAAAGACTTTCCCAGTTGTTGCTGTTCTTAAACAATCTGAAAAGCAGGTGGTTGTTTGTTTGTTTGTTTGTTTGGTTTTTTTGGGTAATCCCTTTGCTGCTTTCAGCGCGATTCTGCTCCCGCCCGCAGGTGCTGGACGACTCCGACGACCCGCTGGCCTCCCTGCTCACCAAGGAGGGGGTGAAGCCGGGCAGGCTGGGCCTGGGCTTCGAGGAGCTGGAGCGCCAGCGGCGGGCGGAGGAGCAGCGCCGCGCGGAGGAGGAGGCGAGGCGGCGGCTGGAGGAGGAGAAGCGGATATTCGCCGAGGCGCGCAAGAGCTTGGTAGGACCCGCTGGGGGGGGGGGGCGTGTTTGGGTTGGGGGGGGGGTGTGAATCGCACCGCTCCGACGAGCGACAGGGAAGCGTGGACGTCGCGCTTCGTCCGGCCCGCTCGCACGGCTGCAGCGGCAGGCCCTCTCTCATCGCCATCGGCAGAAGTCACAGCCTTCGGGCTTGCAGCAGGAAGGAATCCCGGAACGAGGTCGTTCTCCGAAATTTGTGAAGGGTCCTGGCGCTCGCTCACGCCTACCCGCTTCAGATTTTAGTGCGCCTACACGCACCTATAGAGATGTGCACCACGTCCTTCTAGCATCTCACTGTATGGGACAGTGACCGCTGCCCTACCCCGTCACTATGTGTATTACTGGAAATATCTACAGTTTTATTGGGTATTTTTGACTTGTACTAATTGTACATGCTGACTAATGGCATCTGGTTTATGGCTGTGTGCTTTTACCGTTTGAGCATAGTATTTTATATTCAAATGCACCTTCATCTAAAATTATTTAAAAGCATTTTGTTTCAACAATGCGAACGGGGGATCACCTCCAGAAACTGTACTCAACCACTAATGAGACATGCTCAGATGGTAGCAATGCTTTTTCGACTGTCCCTAATTGTTTTTAAAGAGCCCAGGCCAGGATCAGGAAAATTCAGGAACTGGATATGGAGATGATGTAAGATTTTTTTTTCCTTTTTTGAAATGAAGCATTGTCAGACGATTCTGTATAGGAATGTGTTGTTAAATGTGCTATAATCTACATCAATACCATGAAATATTTTTTCCTTGATGAACAGAATACTAAAATAGCACCAAAAAAAGTAACATCAGGTTTTAACGTTTGAATCGATAGCAGAAGCATTTAAGGTAGCCTAAAAAAAAATCCAGAAGAATCTCTTTCAGGACGTTTGCTTGTTCCTGTGCTTGCATGCACGTGAAAGGCTGGCTTCTGAGCTGTGCATGTGAACAATTCAGCTATAGCTCTAGTCCATAATCTGTCAGCAGTAAAGCACAATGGTGCTCAAGACAAGAGTGTAAAATGTGTCCTTTCCTCTGGACAGGTACTCGATGATGAAGAGGGACTAATAAAAAGTGAGTCTCAGGAGGCTCTAGCACCTGGGAAACTGGACATTAACTTCGAGGAGCTGCTGAGGCAGAAGGAGGAAGCCGAAAAGAGGCGCACAGAGGAGGAACGCAGGCAAAAACTGGAACTGGAGAAGCAGGAATTTGAGCAGCTCAGACAGGAAATGGGAGAGGTTGGCATGTTATTCTACACTAAAAAAACAAAACTCAAATTCATTTAATCTATTTCCCCATACAAATGAACTCTACCTTTTATGTGAAAAGCTAGTTTTACTTTCAGAAATTGTAGAAAATTAACTTTGATCAAAATCCCCAGACAGCCTTGTGAAACCCTTCTCACTTGCACCCTCTAGCGAGCACTGCGGTAACGTTTCAACTCGTTTTAATGTTAAAACCCTGTCAAGTGTTCCAGCTGCAGCCCGGCCCAAGTCACCTGCCTCTCTTCAACAGGAGGAAATAAATGAGAGCAGTGATGTTGTCAGCGCGGAGTACGAAGAACTGTTAAAGCTGAAGAGAGCAGGCTCCATCCACGCCAAGAACTTGAAGTCGAAATTCGAAAATATAAGCCAACTGACCGAAGAGGAAATACAGAAAAAAATCGAGGAGGAGAGAGCAAGAAGAAAAGCCATCGATATTGAAATCAAAGAAAGGGAAAGTGAACGATTCCAGGAGGCAAGTACAGTCCTTCCCAAGTGATGTCTAATCTTTCAGCACACCCCTCCTGAAGTTGTTTAACATTTTACCCTTGTTGTCATACAGTAGCCATATGAGGACATACTGTTTCCATTATAGCCACCAGCTCTGAAATATCCAGTGGTGTATTTTTTCAGATCTTAGCTTGCAGTTCCTCACCTATTTCTTCACCACCTGTAGTCAAGGGGAAGTGTAGGCCGAATCTGTCCCACCAAGATTTGGGCTGCAATAGTGTTTCCCAAATGAATAAATTCCATTCAGATTTAATTGGCTCTATAAAGGCCGAGGCTCATACATGCAAAATGTTACCTTATTAATGGAGTAAATGGAGTACAAAAGAAGCATTTTCAACAATCATGCAGGAAATTCTGGGACTCAGCCCTCGCTTTTGGTTACTTACCTTTTTCTGAGGTATTGACGAGTTGTACTCAAAACAGCCAGGCCCCATCCCAGCAGCCTTGTAGATCCAGTATACAAACTATCTTAAGTCACTACACCTAAAATTATTTTTTTGACGAATCATTCTAGGAAGATGCAGAGGAGGCCAGAAGGGAGGTCTCCCAAGTTCAGGAAGCCCCATTTAAACACAAGGTGGACATGAGAGCTCGGTTCGAGCAAATGGCAAAAGCCAGAGAGGAAGAGGAGCGGAAGAGAATTGAAGAGCAGAAACTACTTAGGATGCAGTTTGAGCAGCAAGAAATCGATGCGGCCTTGCAAAAGGTGAGACGTCAATTCCCTCCCGCCATACCCCACCTACCTACCTCAACGGCTACTTAAACTTGTTTTTTTTTTAAAAAAATGTCCAGAACTCACATTTCCCATTAAAAACTTTATAAACCTTTTTTTTTTTTGCAGAAGCGGGAAGAGGAGGATGAGGAGGAAGGGAGCATCATCAATGGATCAACGTGCGAAGACGAAGAGGAACACGCGAGATCTGGGGCTCCGTGGTTCAAAAAGCCTCTGAAGAACCTGTCGGTAGTGGATGCCGAACCAGTCCGGTTCACCGTTAAAATCACCGGGGAACCGAAACCAGAAGTTACCTGGTGGTTTGAAGGAGAAATGCTACAGGACTGCGAGGACTATCAATACATAGAAAGGGGAGAAACGTACTGTTTATTCCTGCCAGAGACGTTTCCAGAAGATGAGGGAGAATACATGTGCAAAGCAGTGAACAGCAGAGGCACAGCTGCAAGCACCTGCATTCTTACCATTGAAAGTAAGCATCAGTCACCATAGCGGTCTTCTCACATCACGTCCATCAAGGAGTAGATCCCAGGACCACGGCAACACAATTTCATTCTTTTCTTACTTCACACCTCTGCTTTCTTCTCCCAGCTCTAACTTTCTCCTTTTTTTCTCTTCTAGCTGAGGACTACTGATGCCCTTGCTTTACTGGAACTTTGCCTGTCCTTCATGTCTTTTGTGTCCATCTTCATACTCCATCTTTCTTATGGTGGGGCCAAAAGAATATTAAAATCTGGGATTTGTGTCATTCCTCCATGGTTAAAAAAAATAGCACAGTTTATACCTTGCTCCTCCTCATTTAAACCCAGCTCTTCATTCAGAAAATACAGAAGTAGATTTTAAACACTTTCATTTTCAACTGTGCCAAACCAGAGAACAAAATTCTTTACATAAGTAATCTGACCGATATCATTTTTTAATCCTATAACTTAAAGTGCAATTGGATTTTCCATTATTCTTCTGATGTACAGAAATCTCAAAAGCAGTCTTGATTTTTGAATTTTAAAATGCTATTTTAAGTGTAATTCAGGCACCAGGGGAAAATGTTATTGATCACAGCCTTCAGAAACTAAACTCTTGAGCCCTGAAGATGAAGAACTGAATATGAATGAAGCCTGTGAAGAGAACCTACATTAAAAGTTTTTTTTAAACCCGTTGTAAAGTTTTTAACCTTGTTTCTTTGATCTTTATAGGAAGTTTGATTTTGTAGAACAGATACAGAAACATTGTAGCTTCTGGTTTTCATAATTTCATGATCACACTAAATGGCAAAATGTGAGAACGCTACAAAACGTAATTGCTTTGATATGAATATATTCTAAAAAGTGCACACCATCCTGTTGGTGCAAAAACCTCCAGTTTCAGCACAACCAAATTTGTGATGTTTTAAATTTAAATTAAACATTTTAAAAGTCTTACCACTCTAGTGTCATTTATTGCACAACTGACTTATTCAGGTCTTACAGTGGGGAAAAAAAACCTCCACTGCAAAAACAATTCAGACAGCAATGTGAAATTCCCAGTTATTCCTCTTACACCCCTCACACACAAGCATAATGTGGATTTCTAGAAGGCCTGGCCCAAATCTGATTTCACTTACTACAAACCTAGGTACAAAAACTCTTGGCTTTGGTTACAAGGTGCCTTAATTTGTGCTATCCATACTTAGTATTCAGATCTACCCACAATAAAACAAACCAGATACGTGCTGCACATCTGAGACTTCACACAATGTTCAACCGGAGGGGACTTTTCAATGAAGTCCAGCCTAGCTACGCTCAAAGCAACGGCATTAAATAAGTCATAAATTAAGCAAAGAACTGCTGTTTTAGAGAGGTGAAAACTTAAAAATGACTTCTGAAGGGGACTAGCAGAAAAAAAGCTCACAAACTCAAAAGGTACTGTACAGAACGTTAACACTTATGTTTCAGTTCTGTTGTACAGAGAAGAAATGCTGTACAAACAAGGAATATTCAGTAGAGGAATATACACATCCTCCAACAATGTTCTACAATGACTACAATACAAAAAAAAATAAAAGGACAATATCAGCAGAACAATGCTGTTCATGTCTTTCATACCTGGGTACAAAATATTTAAAGAAAGCCATATGCAGGAGTCATACAAGCATATGAAATCTTAAGAACAAATCAATGGGATCAGAAAACTGCTCAAATGTGTGTTTCTAAAAGTCTAATACACACTAATAACAATGCCCAAAATGAAAGACTCACTAAAAGAGACACATCTGTAGTCTTTCAACTAATACAAGTTTATTTTTTTAACATAGGAACAAAGTTGCACACTCAAAACTTGAACAGTTTCATCTATGAAAGTACATTGTGGAATATACACAGCACGTCACCATTGGTTACCTCTAACGCATGCTCCCCTTTTGGATATTTCTCAGTACAGCTCCTGTTTTGTCTTCTTTTCTACACCCCAGGCATTTTCTGCTGAGAACACTTTCCTCAAAAGGAAACAGCATCTCACATGCATATAAATAAAATATATGCAGCCAAACACTCGAATGGGCAAAGTGTAGAAACTTGCAAGTTCTTAAATACTGACAGAATTTATTCTATCCAATTCATTGCCAAAATCTTAAACTTTTCATTAGAACTTGGAGGGAAAAAAAAGTTTCAATTCTAACCATCTTTAACTGCCTAAAGCAAACTTTTCATGAGTCTCCAGATTTGTCAGAGTACCGCCAGTTAAAAGCATATGTTAATATCTACATTTATAAAAAAACTATAAGACATTAATCACCTAACATTATATGATAGAAAAATATTGCATTTTAGAACATTAAATCATAATTTCAAAAACACAAAAAAGCATGTACTTGAAGACAGACCCTAAACTAACAGAAAGAACATTAATTTCTCAGTTATAACAGTTCCTTAAGTTTACCTTATAACTGGAGCCCTTGAATGGTCTACGTTCACCAGTGGAATACACTCAAAGGATTCCTCCTTAGGGACAAACTATTCTCAGGGCCTGATTCTATGAACTATGCTCGCAGCATCTTCAACACTGTGTGTGAAAATGAAGGCAGCATTTTTAAGTTGTATGAACACTACAAAAATGGGGCATTACATGTTTCAAACCAATAATACACAAGTAAATTATACGGCATTACTATTTTCAAATACTAGCAACAAACTGCATGCAATGTTTTGCAGTGACACTAAGGATAGAAACAAAAGCAATACCTATTTTCTCAAAGCATTCTGAAAGGTTACACTAAACAAATCAGACTTACCAGAAACCTAAGTGTATACAAATTATCATAATAAAGCTTGTTCTAGAATATCTACATTAAATGATAAAACTGCACATAAGAATTAAAAAGGAACCAGCAAGTGATATACTATAAAGCTATGCTTAAAAGTCATTGCAGTCAAGGGAGAAGAAATGCACATTTTAACTATATTGCAACAAATACTTAAACTTCGGCTTCATGTTTTGAATATGATCAATTCAATGCCATGCAATTCATTGATGTTCATCACATTAATATGAAAAATACATGAAGGCTGTTGCTATTCTTCTGATTCTTTTTTCTCCAAGGTCACAGTTTGAACCAAATGATTTAACACATCCCTAACAGCTTCAACATTTTCGCAGAACAAAAATGACAAAAGTATGCATGTCACTACAAGGCAAGTCATTCAAGTCATTCATATTTCAAACACTGTTGTCCTTAGGTTATGCTTACCTGTTAAACTGCAGCAGAACCTAAGGTGAAAGGTCTGGGTCACACTGCAAAGATTAAATATTGCACTGTTTGCCATCAATAAAAAATTCAATCATTCAATTATGAATCAGTTCAACAGCCTCCAGTATAAACGTACTTAAAACAATGGCATTTCAAAACAACTCAGCGGAGTACTTCTTCTTCTATCATTTTATAGAGCCTTTCTAGAAGTGCTTACTTAATATTTTCTAATCCAATTCTGAAGCTGCTTATTCATTAAATGCATCCTGTTAAATGATCTTATTAGAGTAAACAGTCCTATCATTATGCGCAAGAAGTGAGAACCTACAACCAAAAACTTTTCTAATTTCAATCTTTATCATCAGTTACATGGTATTATAAATCGCTTTCCTGTAAACAGAAATCCTGCCACATACTACACTGTGCACCCTATAATATTTTAAAAAGTAGTTACTAAAGCCTTCTATTGTAACATTTCATCGTATTGAAAGGGATGGATCAAACCGGCAAGCATTTCTAAAAAAAAGATGGTAGCCTACAAAACAGTCTACAGTACCAATTACGTATGCGGTAGCCTAAGTGCTAGAACTAAGAGAATTCTGCACTTTTCGGTTAACATTGCAAAACACGACCTTCAAATGATTACATTTAAACTTGGAATTTAAGGAAAGGTGTCATGGTAACAGTTGCAATAAACGTGTTTCAATATTTGGATACTTACCTATGAATAGAAAGGATCCTATTTTTAAATAAAAGCAATACTTCACTGCTAGTCAAAACACTACATTTTCAGTCTCTCAAAGAAATACATTGAAAGCAAAAGGACTTCGGATCCATTATATTTGTGATTTTGTACTTACATTGAAAGTGCTCCTTGATGGAACAAATCAAGGATGGTGTACAGCGTAGGCCTCCTCAGCCCTACAAATCTAGACCTACGCTGGATGCACTTTAAAGGACAATGGCAAAGCAAATTGATTCTGCATTCACGTTTTTCCTTTAATCATAACAAAAAGCCAGCAAATATATACAAAGCAGACAGTGGCTTTAAGACACCAAGATGGGGGAAAAAAATCAGTACTTTTGCAAAGACAATTACTGTTAATATGAGAACACATTTACCTGTGCTGTAAAAAAGCAGCAATTTGACTATGATGTTCATGAAGTCACATTTAAGGGAACATTTCATAAAAAATACTTTTTGCTTTCTTACCACCTTTCTAATCTTTCCTGTGAGGGAAAAAGTTGTTCTCTTATTATAAACAGTTCAGACTACCTCAAGTCAGCAAACAGGTAATGTTCATATACAGTACATTGAAAAAAATACTACAGAACTAGGTTGTAATTTCAGGTGTACCATGTTGCTATCCACTACATGCACACTGGCCTGGTCCTAAATCACTGTATTGAAAGCCTATAGAATAGACAAGGCTAAAACAAAACAGGTACTTAAGTGAAAAACTGCAACATTCCTTTCATTTCTTAATATGTTTTAAATACCAATAAAAATTTCGTAGACTTAAAACTTCAAATAAAAACTCAGAGCCATTAACTTTTTAGGGTGAGCGAAGAAAAACTCGAAACTTAAAATGTCATCAAATCTGTACAGTCTGTAACAGACATTCATATACACCTTAGGGCAGAACTACAACTTAACTTGCAAGGCTGAGAATTACCCATATTTCCACCCAACTTACCAACACAGGAGGTTTCATTTTGTTTTATTGCAAAACACAAAAAACAGGCATTTTTTAAAAAAACGAGATGATTTACATGGAAATTACTACAGTTTCATAAACATGAGCATTGACCACATAATTAATGATGAAATACAGGAGCTGGAATGTCCAAATCTATGAACCACATACTAAAAACAAACCGTTCATCTTATACAGGAAAATTGCCTTCGGTGTTTTTTACGTACTCTTTCGAACACTGTTTTAAACCAAAGAAATTAAGATCTTCATCAAGTCGTCTGCATCCATACATTTAACAAAGGTTTTTCGACAATGAAGCAAATACTCTATGTCCACTTCACATTACTGGCCCTGTGCAGAAGAAATACATAAAAAATACATATATGGTTAACAACAGGAACATCTGTTTAGCTTTAAAAAAAATCTAAAAACCTGTATTTGGGGGGGAAAAATGTTAGCGAGGCGCTGGCTCGTGTGGTGCTCTGCTACACCTGGGGAGGAAATGTTAGGACAACACGTATTATACATGCCGATTTACAGTAAGGTCTTTTCTGGACGGGAACTATATTGACCCATTAACAGCAAATAACGTCGGGTCTAAAAAACAAAACGAAACCGTGACGCTAAAGCCAAGTCTTAGCACGACAGTACCTGCTGTGCTTGCGGTGCAGGAGGATGTGGGGGCATGGCCTGGGGGCTGGCCTGCCCATAGTACGCCGCTTGCTGCCTGTAGTACTCAGCCCACGCTGCGCTGTAATCAGGCTGGCCGCCTGCCTGGGTAGCAGCAGCAGCAGCCGGAGCCGCCTGACCTTTTGGGTCGTTAAAAAGAAGAAAAAAAAAAGATTTTTAGAAAACCAAAAGAAAAAAGATTTTTTAGAAAACCTCCCTACTTCCCTATACAAAGGTCCCAAAGTCAAACCCCATTTAACTGTGAATAAATTAGTTCTGGTGTTCTGCAAAAGATAAGTTTTTATATCGATATAAAATTCACTATAAAGCTTAATGGCATAAGCCATTTGCCAATACGTATTACATGAAACCAAATTGGTTTTAACTTTACAAATCTGCAGCCGTGCAAGACACAGACACTGAATTAGGTAGCTGCTAATTTGCAGTGCTATGGAGACGCATGATTTTTATCTCAACTGCTTGTGATGTACTTTCAACTCCAGTTCAAGTACCTTGCTTTTTATAGTACTCTTCCCAAGCCTTTGTATAGTCCTGTGGCTGTTGTCCCTGTTGACCTGAAATAGCAAAGTACATTAGGAATCCTGCACTTACAAAACAAAAAACTGCATTACACTCTTTTAAACAATCCAAAGAGCTGTTCCCATCATTGCCCTATTCATTCAGATTCTAAACTAGACAACGGAATACCAAATTTCATCATTACAAATCTGAATATCTGGTTCCGTTCTCCTTCAGGCAGATGTGTGAAGATTTCAAGGTGTACATAAATGAACAAGCACAGTGCAGTGAAAGCCCCTGTGTAACTTCCGAGAGCATTTAAAAGTGATGCTCTAAACAGTAAAAGAAATAAGTGAGGAAATGAACTCATACTAACAAACTAACCCACTATATAGTCCGAATTTATGTTTTTCAAAATTATTTATACCCAATTTCTTGTAATATTCCTCCCAGGCCTTCGTGTAATCTGCCTGTCCACTCTGACCTGGATTCTGCTGGTCACCTGTTAAAAATGGTACAATTTAATTGATAACCATTCTTAAAAAGGCTGCAGTAAGAATTTTTCTGAATGATCTTCGATGTGTAAGCTGATTTCTACACTAAAATTTCAGCAGCTATGAATTTTTTTTGTCCGTTTCCAGACGGCATTAGCTAATGCACAAAAATGCACGTGCTGGCTGACTATTCAACAACAGAAGACAAAAGAAATCTGTTGATTCTTCGAAATCAAACTCACTTATTTGATTTATCTGTTTTGCATGTGCGCGCGGCAGGCTGAGGACGCTGACAGCTGTTTACCCCCCGACTGGAATTTGGATTGGAACTCAGCAGATTTCTATTGGCTCTGGTTTTGAGTCGCTCATAAAACCAAGTGACAAACTTCACACATCTCAATACAGAAACATGCTAAGCCTCCGCACTGAAGTCACGCAAAACCCACAAACCGCGAACAACGACTTACTTTGTCCATTTGTCTGCGCAGAGCCCGGAGCAGCGCTGGCAGCTGCAATCGGGGCTTGCGGCTGCTGCTGATACTGAGAATAATAAGCTGCCCATGCTGCTGCGTTCGCATCGGCTGCTGCCTTCCCTGCGAAGCATGCAGAGACATGGGTCACCCAAGAACCGAAAGCACACCTCCCAAAAGAGGGCTACCTGTAAAAAGTGGCGGAGCGGTGGCTCTGTGGCTCAGGATCTGTGCCTGTGTGGAAGGTTGCTGGTTTGTATCTCGCTGCCGGCAGAGGAATCCTACTCCGTTGGGCCCCTGAGCAAGGCCCTGAACCCCAACTGCTCCAGGGGCGCTGTATAAATGGCTGACCCTGCGCTCTGAGCCCCAGCTTCTCTCCCTGTCTGTGTCTCACGGAGAGCAAGTTGGGAGTATGCGAAAAGAAATTCCTAATACAAGAAACTGTATATGGCCAACGAAGTGAACTTATCTGTGACACTAAAAAAAAAATCCCCTGCCCTTCACTAGTGAAATAAAGCAAATCTCCCCCTAATGCGAGTTTGTGCCAAAAAAAATAATGGGAAGAGGCTAAAATGTGGAAAAAAATCCCACTATCTCTATGCTCCGTTGCCTCCCAGGATTTACTATCATTCTCGCTCTGGAAACTCGAGTCATGTCTCCAACACTCCTGCACCACAATGCCCGTGTATGCTGGGACTCGAGAACTTCAGTGAAGACATGTCTTTATCGACCGCCATGCTATTGTTTCGGTGAACAACCCTTATGGTATGACATCAAAACGCAAGACACCTGAAATGTATAACTGTGTCGTAGTCAAGAACAAGTTACAACAATAGTGGGGGGGGGAAAGGATAAATTCTAAATTGCAGGTATGTGCGTCATAAGCTTTCACCAAAAAGTAAGCGTTTAATAAATTACTGTATGGAAATGTCAAACACTTATGCAAGGAACAGGGCACCTACCGGGGTCCTGCTGTCCTTGCTGCCAGTGAGGAAAGCCATTCCCCCATCCTTGTGGTTGGTACGGTGCAGGGGGACCACTGTAATGGAAAAACCAGAATGTCAGGCCTCCAGTCAAAATCAACGCAGCAGGGATACAACTGACTTCGTCGACACTGAAAACACCATTAAGACGAAAAAACCCACGCTTGTGTTTCAGTAGTACGACGATATATTGTGCATTGTACACAACACTTAAAAAGCCAGGATGACTTCGAAAATTAGAAGTACCGTGTATGCACATGGGGCATATGCATTCTTACAGGGTTCGCGCCACGGGAGGAGATCAGTGTGAACTTACTGAGGACCAGGCGGGCCCTGGTTGTAGGGCCCGGGATTGTAAGGACCCATTGGAGCAGGTGGCCCAGGAGGCCCAGGGGGGCCATGAGGAGCCGGACCTCCATGAGGCCCTGGTGGGCCGTGCGGACCACCCAAGGGACTGACGGGACCCTATAATGACAAAGGTTTTCAGATATTACCCACCAGACATCATCTCCAGCTGTCCTCTCTCTCTTCTGTGATCATGCTGCACATCGATCAACTGCTTTAAGTTTAGAACAGTTGTTTCACTAATACAAAACCAGACTCACTCCAATCTTTTCTTCAACCAACTGCCTGGCATAGTCAATCTGTTGTGGTGATCCACGAATTGTGAACATCTTCAGGCTCGGGTCTGCATTGGGGGGAGGATTTCTCTGTAGCTCTATTCTGGCACCGGACTGCTGGCTTATGCTTTTTATCGTTTCACCACCTGAAATGAAAAATGTTTTTAAAGAAAATGTAAAAGGTGAAGCTTCACGCATTACCTATGAACATTCAAACGCCATGGATTAATTGTTTTTCTTGGGAGTTCAAACTGGTTCTGTGCTTACCTTTCCCAATAATGAGCCCAGTTTTCATGGTGGGGACCGTGAAACTGAACTCCTGAAGCCCTCCAGGCGGGCCCATGTTCCAGTTGCCCTGACCCCTTCCTCTTCCCCTTCCTCCTGGTCCAGGTGGACCACCAGCCTACAATAAAAATTGTCCAAAATGCATTCTGAGACTGAACCAAACTATGAACTGTTCCAGGTCTTCAGGATTCTGTTGATCGGCTAAGATATTTAAAAAAAACTAACCTGAACACTGCGTAGGAGATCTGTGATTATTTCTGCAGCATGCTGAGATCTGTCAGGGGGTCCCATGATCTGAGCAATTCTTTCTGGAGTACTTCCATCATCTAAAGACGAGAAGACAAATAACACACTGTGTAAGTCTCATGGGTGTAAGTCACTCCATCAGTGAGAATATTAGCTCATTATTGATCTATTTTAGAGCATACTGAAATTTCACTGAATCATTCGTGCTGCAGCCAAGAAACAAGCAGTAACAGGTGAATTAAAAAAATGGAGCTTTTGAACTATTTTACAAAGGGTTCAAGTTCCTACTATCCTGGAACTTACCTGGTTTAAACTGAATCCTCACACCAGTATCATTCTGAATCTTCTTGATCATTTCACCATTTCTGCCTATAACAATTCCAACTGCAAACCTTGGCACGGGAACCTGGAAGAAAATAAGTAATGGGATTAACTTTGTGAAGAAAAAAAGTTACCCTGTTGCCTTTTTAAAAACCCCGCACACTTTCAAGACATTAAACTTGGGCATATCTAAGAAGTCTACAGTCCATTCTTACACATTTCAAAAATATGCTTAGACACTGCTGACAGCTAAGCAGCTTTCACTTACATCTAAGCTGCAGTCACTTCCTCCCATTCGGGATCCATACTCATTCCGCTGTTCTCTGAACCCTCCTTGATCGCGGATGAGCTCCATCACCATTTCTTTGGCTTGCTGGAAGAACAAAAACAAAGACGCTGTAACAGAGCTTTACTTGCAATTTTACTCTCAAGCTCCAAGGACCAGAACATCTGCCTACCTGCACTTTAAAGGGATCGCCTGAAATCCTAAGTGGTTTGTCTGCCCCCGTGTTTTGCGGGCCTTCCTGAATCATTACCATTTTCACTCCAGCACGTTCCTGTTTTGTGGGGAAAGAAACAGTGGCTTGTACACACAACAAAACTGCAGGCTTGCATTTGCACATATCAGGAGACAAAACATTCTTCTCCTCACCTGCAGCTGTTTGATGGTTTCGCCACCTTTTCCAATCACCAGGCCAGCTTTGGAGGCAGGAACAAGAATTTCTTGAACTGCCATTCCCGGCCCATCAGAATGGTGGAAGACTGGTCCAGGCCTTCCTTTCTCTACAATTTCAGTGAGCAACCTCTTCGCAGTCCTGGAAAAAGACATCACAAAACACAACAGCCATTCAAGTCCACAATAAAAATTATGCATTGAACAACAAATTCCCACAATTGTAAATTGTACACATAATATAAATTAAAACGATATGGCATCCGTGTGAGGTTTATTATTTAGATGTGTGCGGACATTTTATACTTACTGGATTGAATCATGAGAACCTGTTAACATCACAGATCTGTCTGGCAGACCACCACTGTCTAAAATTTTAAAAAGAGAACATGTTAAAATTACTCTCAATTCATTTCTACACATTCAAAAGGTAACACATAAGAAACATCTAAATGTGTTACATCAGTAACTACAATGCCTATAAAAACTTCTCACAAATGTGAAAAGAACCCATATATAATTCCTAACCCTAACCCATATATAATTGCATCTAACAAGGTTTAGGTTACAGCTATAGCTACCTTAACACAATGCAGACTAGATTCAAACCTTACCTGGGGCAATCTGTATTTTGCATCCAGATTCTTGCTGCAAGCGAGATATTTGTTCACCTCCTCGACCGATAACTAAAGACAAAAAAAGAAGCTTTAGCAAATCCTGAAGCACTCTCTGCAAAATCAATACTAGCAAATGTAGAGTTAAACTTACTGAATCCAACCATTCCGTCCGGAACCTTGAACTCCTCAGAAACAGACCTTAACAAAACAGAAATTTCCGATTTGGATTATGACTGGAACATAAGAGCAAATATGCAACACTAAGACTGTCACTAACTCTGGAAGGCAATCTAATTACTAGTTTAGAATTTGTTAAAAAAATTGATAAATTTACCAAAGTGCAGATTGCTACATAATGCTGAAACCTTTGTGCACCCACACAACCACACAGTTCTGAAAACATGCCATAACTCTTAATAGGACAATACATTTACTCCATATAAAAATAAAACTTACCTCTGAGGTGCATTCATCCCCCCCATTGGAGAAGTATAAGCTGAAAGAAAAAATGATTAATTAAATTTTTCCAAAAGTTTTAAATGCAACCGTATACTCATATGTAATTTGTGACAAACTGTAAGTAACTTAAACATGAAAAACCTCAAGATTGGTTTATTATGTATAACACTGTCAAATCAAACAAAACAACAAAATAACTTTATATGGAATCTAAAGAATAATTAATTTTGTAACTTACGATCATTCTGTGAAGCAACCTTCTTTGTTTCCGGCTGATCTGTAAAATAGAATGCTGTATTATGTGATGTGATATTTTGATTAATGGTTTACCCCCAGTGTTAAGATCTGAGGCTGAAAGGGAAAGTAAGTTTTCAATGTTAGTTCTATGATATAGCTACAGGAACAATTTGAGACTTAAAAAAACACAAGGAGAATTTCCAACATTTAATACTGACAAATACACACAGAGTTAAGAGATGTACTAGATGTTAAGAAGATCACTACAGAAAACAGGAATGTTAACAGCACTTGGGAACAAGGAAGCGACCATTAAATTTCACAGAATATCATTGTCATTGGAAAAAAGTAAAATACAAATGCAAATCTGACTGCCTTTCCATTTTCCAAACAATTCAAAGACAACACCAAACTTCTCAAATTCAGACACTTTTGCGTGACGTTCCGAGATTTGACTATGACATAAAACGTGTTCCCAACTGCAGAATATAATTATGCCCAAGTACTGAAACAGTTTCCAAAAAAGATGCAGCAAGTATTTTCCTGGAAAAAGGGCCTGAAACTTTTATGCGGGTTCTTGATTTTATGTAAATTCCTATTACCCATGCTTCTAAACACTCAACAGACCTAAGCATGGGGGCAATAAACATGAACGCCGTCGGCCCAATTAATGCTTGGAAAGTTATAACATGGCAAACTTGAACAGAAAGGCAACGCTGCAGATTCTATTGAAGAGCAGTCCGTCTCCAACTGGGCTGACACCTTCCACCTTCACATACTACAGACAGGTTTAATAAGCAAAAGGTTCCTGCCTTCAAAAGGAGGGGGCAATCCCTTCCAGTGTTTTCTACTGCTCAGACTTGTCCAAGAGTCATCTACACATGAAATAAAAGCATGAAATACATGAGCTGAACCATCATGACGTTTTGACTTTCACTTATGTTCCAGGGTAGCGCTGGGGAGCTTATTTATGCACAGGAAGTACACTGTAACCACACCAACAGCACTAACACAGTAATAATTTTAAACTTATTTCCAATTTTTGGCAATATTAAATGATTCATCTTCCTTATGTGCACTTGATTTTTGTTTTACTTTTTTTTTGCAGAGTAGACAAGAACCTGTAACATTTGTTGTATCAGTGCGATCTTACGACAAGTCAGTCTACACAAAATTAGAATCATCCTGACACCTTGCTTACATAAAACAGTGCAGTGTAGCAGTCCTGATTACTGCAAGCTTATACACAAACACAAACTGACAAAATCTGAAAATACAGATTTGTTTGGATAATGGAATACAGCTTCTTAACGTGCATAACACTCAAAAGGAAATAAAAATTAGGCAAAAGGAACTACAAATACTGTGTATTCACCAATTTTAAACAGAATACAAGAAATCTTTACACACTAGCAATTCAAAGAGTGTAGAAAGGTGTAAACAAAATCAGGAAATGACCAGAAAATGGATGCAAAAGTTCTCTAAACAAATCTACTCACCCGCATCTTCCAACGGCCTTTTCTGGCCTGGATATCCAAATTCATTCGTAGCTGGTGGAGGTGCACCACCAGTGTCACCACCAATTTTCGCAGCGATCTGAAAAAAATGAGATTGGACCGCATGAACTGTTGTACTTTTCATTTAGCCGCCTCTGACACCACTTCTTCCAACACTACATTGCTGCGTTACTGGGAAGTTCATTTCCGCCTCGGATAAACGCCTTCACGTCTTGCTCTCTTGTAAAAAGGACATCTCAAGCGCGGAAGACACGCTACCCTCCAAACACATTCAGGCGGGCTGACTCCCGGTCGAGCGAATCCACACTTGCTACAAAACGGCTCTTTTGTCTAAATGCTCGGGTACAACTTGAAAAACGACTCTTCGTGACATAAAAGTTCCCTCGACGTTGAGCCCCCTTTTTAAAAGTTGACCGCACCAAGCAGGGTTTTTAGTCCAAAACTATTCCCTGTGGTCGAGGTTTTAAGATATATTCATATATATTTCATTCGAGATCGAAGGCGCCTCGTCCTTTTAGCGATACAAATATCAGCCCTTAGCCGACAGCGCCACAAGTAAACCGCTTTTCTGCTGCGTGCTTTCTTAACTCGGGCCTAGAAGGAGGAGGGGGACGTGGTCAACTCTCGAAACTGTGGGGGTTGGATTTCACGCCATTTGTACGAAAAGCCCCCCCAAAAACACTTCCCTGGTAAACTTTTACACACTAAGGAAAGCAACTCGCCGTTCGTCAGCGAAGCTGCCGCGGGCGAAACGGACCCTTCCTTTGTTAGGAGCGGTGTAAGAAACAAGGCCCAAGCCGGACCGCTTTGTTGAACGGCGGGCGCCTGCCTCTCTTAAAATGTTGTTGTTTTTCCGACTGATCTTAAAAACTCCCTGCCGGGGAAAGCAAAGAAACCCGCGCCCAGTCGACCTACCTGTCTAGCCCTCTGCAGGGCGTCCTTAAAGGCGTCGTTCATGCCCGCGCCGGAGCCGCTGGACGGAGGAGCCACGCTAGAGTAGTCGGCCATCGCGGAGCACAGCTATCTTCCCTCTCGCAGAAGTGGAGTGAAAATGGCCGCCGGTCTCCGGGAAACAAGGTAGTGCTGCGACACCGCGGCACGAGGGAGCTGGTTGGGCCAGGAGATATCGCGATAGCTGGGGGGAGGGAGGGAGAGAGGAAGCGCGCAAGGGGGCTCGTGAGGCACCAATTAATGCCGAAAGGTGACCTGGGAAGGCGGTGAGGTCTCGCCTGACAGTAGGAGGGGTCTGTTGTTGCCGGGGGGTTTGTTTTCCTTGGGGAAAAAAGGAGGCTCGTTTAAATTTTAAGAACAATGCCCTCATTCTAAAGATGTCAGTTCCCCCCTCTCCCCCCCACCTCGAATTATTGCAAAACCTGCGCTAGTTGTGATTCCTAGTTGTGTAGCCAGCCCCCCAAAATATCGCTCTGCACCTCCCCGCTGGAGCTCAGCAGGTGTGAGCCTGGCCAGTAACCTGGACGGCAGACCTGCTGGGAAAGGTTTGGGTGGGACATAAAACCACGTACTGGGGCAAGATCTGTTGTGTTGTGAGCGTTGATACAGCCATTGCAAAAAAATTCTGAACTTCTGCCCCCATCCTTGAGGGGAGTATACAGCCTACTGGTGTAAAAGGTAGATGAACTATTACTTGTTCCATAGGTGAATCCACTTTTGCACTTTCACAGATAAGTGCGCCACAGATAAACACGTTTCAGCCCTTCGACCTCATGCGGTTAGTTTGGAAGCCCAAGGAGTACGCCTTTGTTCATGTTTGAATGTATATCCGATTTCCCTGAAAAGACGGGCATATTGTATGTATGCGTAGCTTAGACTGTGTCTGAAAATGTCACAACCCACCCCTCCGGCCCGCTGTCTCTTTGCCTCTTGAATTGGCCGTCGGTTTGCGAAGATGTGCACACAACGACTATACTGCACCCCACACCAGACGCCTGGATGCTATGGTCTGTGATTGCGGTCATCCTCTCCCGTGAGCAATATAGTCAACGTTACAAATTTGAATGAATCCGACCTGAAGAAGACGGCAATAGTGCACACGCCTGGTGCAAAGACCACAGGCATCGCCACGTATTTCTGAATACGGATGCTTCCATAGTATGACAAAAAAATACCTTCGCGTTTTGTATCACAAAGGCCAACTAATTTGAAACAGGAAGTCAGTCTTCATTTTGTTTTATATATTCTATAAATGAAATGGCAGGTATATTCGGGCATTTAATTGCTTTGGGAAAAGATGTGTTGCATAAATTACACCCTAAAAGATGAAGTGGCGAGAAACAGAACGCAAAAAAAAAAAACCACCATGATCGTAACAGAACTGCAGTTTAATGAAAACGGGACACGGTTTGTATCACACAGGCCAAATGAAGGCAATCTTCATGTGTACATCACATCACAAATTAAAGTGCAGGTATATTCGGGCATTTAATTGCTTTGGGAAAACGTCTGTTGCATAGTTTACACCATGAGAGCGAAGTGTGAGAAACACGACTTTAAAATATATTTACATTCTCCTAAAAGAACAACGAGGATGCTGTCAGACGGTTAAGGGAAGAGGATTTCCAGCCGGGAAGTTAAAGTGTAGTTTAATAAGGCACAAGGAAATGCTCTTGCGAAACTGGCCCCCATTCCGCTGTAGAAGCCCCTGATCCCTTGATTGCGGTAGATGCTCGTCAGTGTTTCGACGGCACTTGAAGTCTGTGTTGTTGAACTAATGGCTGCAAGGGGAAGAACAGTGAAACAGAACAGTTAAAAAAAAGGAACGAGTAAAAGGTTTATTCGGGGGTGAAAAGAGAAGAAAAGAAACACAACGTTTCGGCGGTGGAGTCTTCTTCAGGTGTCCGTCCACGTTGCGTTTCTTTTCTTCTCTTCTCAGCAGGAAATAAACCTTTACTTCTTCCTTTGCAGCCTGCGTATGCTGACGCAGCTGCCAATATGAAAGCGGTGCGGACATTATTTTTATTTACTTTGTTTTAATCTTTTTTCATAACTTGAATTTATGTAGTAATATGTACCCCCTGACGATCTTTTTGTCTTGAATTGTTATACGTACTCTTGTTTGTATTGTAATTTTTGTTATTCTGTTAAGCATAAATAAAAAAAATGAAAAAAGACGCAGCTGCCTGCTTGAATTAAAAAATAGCCACACCCTTTATATTGTCCACAATCACCTCACACCTGTTTCAGCCCAGAGGTCTTACCTGCAGTTTTTTTAAATTCCAATTTAGTTCTTTACTTGAATCATGATTGTAAAATACTGATTTCTCACACCATTTACAAGTTGATTTAGATGAGGCCTTTATCCAGTCTAACTTACATTTTCTCCATTCACACACCTGAATATTTTACTGGAGAAATTAAAATGATCTCGGGTACTACAGCAGTCTCTCACATGGGATTTGAACCCACAACCTTCCAGTTATGAATCCCCAACCCACCCACTGTTCCACTTGACTACTCAAAGGGTTATTTATTTGAACACATACTGTAAGTTGTTGGATCGGTTGCATAGCAATTTGTTTTCCAAGTGCAATTCACTTCCACCTTCTGCCAATGTGTTTTTCTTTTGCTTTTTGGCCCAGATTCAGTCTCTAGTTTTTTTTTTCTTCCTTTTTAGACCAAATGCTGACGTAGTTCTCCACTCAAAGACTGTTCCAAACTGGGAGTTTCTTGAGTTACATGTGAAATGTCATAGTTAGAAACTGGAAACAAGCAGAGCTCGGAGTAATCCTGTTATTAGGTCAATGAAGTTGTGTAATTGGGTTACTGAAAGCTTGGCTGGAACAAAACAAACGTCAGGGTTGGGGACTCATAACTGGAAGGTTGTGGGTTCAAATCCCATGTAAGAGACTGCTGTGGTACCCAAGACCATTTAAATTGTTCCAGTAAAATATTCAGGTGTGTGAATATTCAGGTCCCCTGTACCTGAGCTTCTTTTAGCAAGAAGTTTAACAACATCAAATTCAGGTTCAGAAGAAGAAACGTCTACTGAGTGGGTATCAGCTGAAAAAACAATCCTTACCCTGAGCTTGTTGTTGAGTTCTGATGACCGCCAGAGGATAACTTGCTGTCTGCCCAGAAGCAAAAGCAGCAAAGCTACAAAGGAACAGCCTGGACTCACTGCTGTCTGCAGCATCTGCTTTTGCCCAGCTCATAACAGACTGCGAACAATGGAAAGCTGATATGAGGAGCAGTTGCATATAATCTGCCTTTTGTCATTTGTCTTTGTCCCAATTCCCAAATAGCTACAAATTGGAGTTGGTAGACCAGTTGGGGGCGCTCTTTCTTCAGGCAGCACCGGGTTCAAAGCACAGTTTCAGTATGCCGGCCGGGGAGGTGGTGCTGTCATCCATACGCATCTACACATCTACTGTTACATCTGTTCTCTTTCTTTTTCTTTTTCCCGTTTACAACCATTTTTTGTGCAATATATGCCAGGGACCTGTGCAATACATTTATATTTATATCTATAGCTACATCTACATTTCTATTCATATGTGTGATACGATTTTCTGTGTACTGTTCTGTTCTGGTTTGTTCTTGTGTGTCCGGACTGTGAGTAACTCTTGTATTGTATTGTATGTATTGTACTATTATTATATAATTCGTTACACTGTGGCTGTGTTGTGTGTGTTAAGCTGCTGTTGCACTGCAATTTCCCTCACGGGATCAATAAAGTGTCTATCTATCCGGAAGATACATTAAATTGAGGTCCTAACCGCTTGGTCATCAAAGGGTGAGGTGAGTCCCCTGCTATACTGCATGCAGAGCGGTTTGAGGTTTGTTTGGATGAATTGTAAATGCAAGGAACTATTATCAATTTTAAAAAGCTCACACAGAAAGAAAAGTTACATTATGTAGTGTCGTAGGAAAAAAACATGGGATTCATAATAGTGCCTTAACCTATACAATGAGGAAAACAGTACATGATCAACTATGGTAATTACATGGGTGGATTAAAGGATCTGCAGGAGCACCTGAAGAATAAAACCGGTTACAGGAGTAATGTTTTATAGCAGATATTTAAGGACTCTGCTGTGCAGTGTGGCTGCTGGCTCATAACGGCAGTTCAGCACTGGTAGAAGACAGCACTGGTAGACATCCTTCTAGATGAAAAGTGCTCTGTTGAATGCAAGGAATTATTCTTAATCATCAAATTGTCCGGCACTTTCAGGCTACGTACCTGATAGACCGCACACTCCACGCCAGCATACGGTATCATGCAGAGGAGGCTAGGCCTGAACCCTCTGTAAAAGGCGACTATGGACTCATTTTGATAAATGGACTTGGCACATTCCTTGAGCCCCGTGTATGTACCTGCCTGCTGAAGATTCAGTCGGACCTTTAAAACCTGAAAAGACATACGCAGCATCTTGGTTAAGGGTCCAAAACCTTCTCTATGTATACGCAGAATGAAGCACATTTTCATTATTGAAGCTGTTTTATAATAGATTCAGTTTGTCCACACATGCATAAATATCTAGGTAACTTTACTGTGTACAGTAAAATTAACTTTAAAGCTATATTAAGTACGTATTATATCATTCATAATCCGGTAATGCAAGTGGGAACTCTGTGCACTTATTGCTTTTGTGCCTGTAACGCATGACTCAGATATCAGCAGGACGCTCTGATACGATATTAGAAGGCCAAGTTCTCTCTGCCACTTGGATGCCAGCTCTATCTCTTCATTGCCACCCACGACTGGGAAACTCCATAGTTGGAACAACATGACGGCCAGAAGACAGAGTCACGATTGATTCGTGTGAAGTACAGTGTCATCGTTCCAGATCCTTCATCCTTTACACCCAGCTGAAGCACAATGTACGCACTGCTGATTTTAAGGCCTCTGTGGGAACTGCTGACTTTCACAAGCTTATTTTTATCTCCTGCGTTGATGTCACATCATATGACAATTGTGGGTGAAGTTTATGTTCAAAGTTTTGTGTCACATCCTCTGCTTTTAGAGAACATCTTTGCCAGATGCTGTATGCTGAGTCTCTTTCTTCTGCAATGTACAGGTGTATTCATTTCTGAAATGCCAAGCACATGTGTTAAGGACTCAATTGATTCTTCATACCATGTGCCCAGTGTTCATTTTTACCTCTAAGGGATAGAACACTGCATGTGCAGCTGCCCCAGAGATGCAGCCAAGCCCAAATCTCTGCTGCACAGTCAGCTCACCTTCTGAAACTTCCCCAAGAATCTTCACCTGCCAAGACACCCATTAAAAGACATTGTGCAGCTTAACCCTCTGTTTTCTAGAGTTAACAATGCAGAATTGCACCGCAGTAGACAAGAGTATTTTTACACAGAACAAATGAAACCATCATCGATGTCTTGCTCATACTGTCAGTGTTCTGTAACAGAAGGAGATGTCCGGAGTGCACATACAGACCCCATGCAGAAGGTAGCCCTGGCCAGGACCTAAGACCTGTGAGGCAGCAGCTCCAACCAGTGCACACAAGGCAAGAATAACTGCTGCATTCAGGAGAAAGTACTGTACTGCCCTACTCTAATGATCAGCACCATGATAAAGCATTCATATTTAAATGCAAACTTTCTTAAAATCATTCCCAAGTCTGTTACGATGCAGTGCTGTGACATTTTGTCTTGTGCAATACAGTGTACAGTAAATGCAATACGTACCCGGTTGTATATCAAACACTGGAGAGTTGACTGGGGGGTGCCTTTCATCACATTCACTGCATTCCCCTGCCACATCGACTTGATACCGCCTGCTCGTATCTCCCTGAGCCCATGTGATACTGCCCCAGAACCATACACCTAAACAAAGGCAAAGTGACCAGCTGGTGATCTGCTCCTTCACATTTCAAACGGTCCTGAAAAAGCTATTGATAAACAACACTTCTCATGCAAACAATCTCCCAGATGGGCTAAAGAGGAGTCCAAAGGCACTGGCCTGTCAACTAATTCAGTACACCCCACGCAACAAGAAAAACACACGGTGCGTCACTGCAGCTCAATGCAGCGCATCTGTGTGCGTGCACTGAAAGGCATCGCACTCAATTACCTGAAGCTGAATTTTTATTCGATCGATTGGCGCAGTGACGGTCCTGGACACCGCGTCTGCTATTCCTCCAGCTAAAATGTACTTCTTCCAGGCTCCAGAGTCTGTCTCCTCCCGTGTGAAGTCCATGGGCAGAGGCCGGCTTTCTCCCACGTCGAACACCTGTTGACACGGCACGAGATTTTACATACGTCAGCCATCGCAGTCCATCTCTATCCTGGAGACTCGGGATCTCTGGCCTGTGGGAGGGGAACAACTGTGGCAGCAGGAGGCACAAAGGGACAGCAGGGTGGGACATGACACAAGAAGACTACTGGACTGCATTCAGAATGCTTATGAAGTTATTTTTGCCTGTGGAGACAAATTGATGAGGAAAAATGGACGAGGTGAACCAATCACATTTGGTGAAGATACAGTGTATACTGAACTAAAAACACATTCCAGTGACAGTACACATGAGATACTAACAAGAGCAGCAGTCCCACAGAGGATGGGTCCTAGGATATAGAGTTCTCTGCATGTCTGTTGTCATACCTCTGGTGAATACCTTCTTTGTTCATGGCAGGATAGAAGCTCGTCCATGGCTGTGTTTGTATGTACTGTATGCCAAACTGAATTGCTCCACAGTGCAGTTTTCACAGTCCACTTGCATATACACTATATACTGTATGTACAGTATAATTAGGCAAAGTAAGACTACACTGACTTCCTTTGCGATTAGGAACAAGGTGCTTCACAATGTAGCCCTTACCATGCTGCGCTTCCAAGAAGAAACAAGCTCTGCAATGTCCTCAGCGGGGTTTAAAATGATGTGCTGCAGAAATTCATTCCAGTCCACTGTCATGGAGTTGTCACAGTCCATCCTATGAGAAACCATGAGAAACCATGAAGGAAATCTCCTCAAGTGTTGCTACTACATGACTACAGGTTGTTGTTTATTAAAAGCGTTTATTCTGTGGCACTATGCACATAAAATATATTGTTTTATTCTGCTATGGCAACTACTGTAACTGTACGTTTAAACTTTATTTATTATATAAACTATATTATATGTCATTAAGGTGTTCGGTTATGTGCTGTAATTGCTGTATTATGTTTACATTTCCATAGACATTGATTATGGCATTACAATAGCATTACAATATTACATAAGCTTTATGAAACATATTTTTCCCCAGGTTTTATGTGCATACAGGAGAATTTTTGTAACACAAAAGACGCCTTTAGCACCAAACATGTGTTCTATGCTTCGTAACTGATGGATCAAAGGCAATAAATCTTTTATAGCAGTCAAATATTAAAAAGTGGCAACAGATCTTACATTTGTATTATTTTCTTTGCATGTTGCTTTGAAATGACCACTCCTAACTCCTTAAACAAATCTATGATATCTTCCTGGTCAATGACCCCTAGTCACAGAGAAGAAATGAATATGAATACAAAACAGTTGAGCAAAAATCTCAAGACAGAAATCTTCCTTTTGCTGTTTGCCCTTGGAACGAACTGTGTCCTTTGGAAAGGGTCTTTTTTTTTTCTAGGACGAAGGGGTAATAAATACCAGATCCCACTGCAGCAGGAAATAACACAACTGTATTGACGGATGGCGAGATACATGATGATTGATATTTAATTAAGTAGCTTGCTGGGATATGCCCTGGCTCTCCAGGAACCCAGAATTGGATGAAGTGGTTAGAAAATGGACAGATGGACGTTTAAAGAGATCTGGACTGCAGTTGTGCCCCTCTGGTTTTGACTAAAGCACCAACAATTTTAACTCCAACCCCCCGCCGGCAAATTACACTTTCTTCACTTTTGCACAACCTGTACAGAATCGTTCAAACGTCACCAACTCACCGCAGTTGTTTTTGTCAAGGACTTGAAAGTTTATTTTCCATTTCTTCTCCCTGTCCATCATGTAGGTCAGGAACTCCTCGTAATCTAAACGCCCGTCGTTATTCAGGTCATAGTCGCCTAGGATAGCCTGGAATGGCACAATTTAAAAAGCGCAGACACGACATGGGATTAACCTTCACACCTGGCAGGAAAATACCGTGTGTCAAGGTCGGCATTCAGCAATTCATACCTGAGCCTTCTCCTCTGCGGCCGAAACTCCGATTTTCTTCATTTCTTTGCGGAGCTCATCTACGGCGATGAAACCATCGCTATTGGCATCTAGTCGAAGGAACAGGCTGCGGAACTGCTGCGTGCTTCGCAAAGGAAATAACAGTTATCATTAGAGATATGTCTCATCATAACACTCGAGATGCTGAGTAGCAAAAGGCGTGCAAATTAAAAATTAAAATTATTGTTCATCGCGCAGGTGTAGCGTACCCTTTGGGTGACGGATGCTGAGTCATCTTCGGAGAGGCTGAATAGCAATTTTTCGTCTTCAGTGCCGCAGCCAGGTCCAGCTCAGTCAACGCGATCCCTGTGAATACCGAGTGCTCTTGCCCCGATCGGACGGCAGGGGGCACTGTGTGGAGAACTGGGGAAGGTCCCGGGCAGCCTGCTGGTGAGTCTCCCAGGTGAGGGCCGGCTACGGAAGCCTGTTAGCGCCATGGAGGAAACAAATGTTTATTGCGTTCAAACGAGACAACATTGCGTTTAGTAGTAGGTCGCAATTGCAAAACATAATATGTTTTTTTTTTAGAACAGCAGAGCTTATGGATGTGAAGAAACGTTGACCTAGTTTAAAACCCTCTTCTTCAGAAAAGCCTTTACTGAACTGGTTCCATTCTTCACCCCTCTGCTTTTCCTAGTACCACCATCCACGGTCTCCTCTCTATATTGTAACTGTGTTGTATCTTGTGTATTCTTCTTATTTATTGTTGTTGTCATCCTGTAAAGCGCTTTGAGAAGCCACCTTAAAAGGCGCTTTATAAAATAAAGTTTACTATTATTATTATTGTTATTATTATTATTATTATTATTAAGATAAAGTTAGGATATGATGTTAGGACGCAACACATAAAATCTATATATCACTCACCCACAAATGTAGAATTTGCGTTTTTTTTTTAAATGTTGGGATGCATGTACCGTAGTAACTGTAAAACTTCATCCATGATTGTTTTTTTAATGAAGTGAAAAATAAAACAAAACTCGCTGTTTCCCGAATGAAACCACACATCCAGGGCCGATGTCAGTGGAGGAGATGAAATGGTCAATCGTGCTGGCCGTGCTGCTGAGTGATGATGTTGAGCCTAGGTTGCTGCTCACGAGAGGAACAGTTACCAGGAATTAAAATACAGATGTCAAGATGGGATCATGACTACCTTTGACACCGTCAGAGAAGCTTAGAGTGCACATTTTCACAGCGTTGAAGAATCTGTTGTGGGCTTGAGTTACCTGTTAGGGGTGCTGTCATTTTAACATATGGATGGGAAAGGTGAGCCCACCAGATACAGGGTTTACACATCCACCTCATGACTGAGTAGGCACTCTTGAGTAACCTAAAGAATGCGTTAAATGATTTTTCCTTTCAGCAGCTCATTGGCGGATTACACAAAGGGTAGATTGATCTTTTGAGATCGGGGACACCTAAGACTGTACCTGTGCAAATATCTTACTTATATCCTCTGTGACTGGACTGTGCTACTGTAGAAAGGCTCCACCTTTAAATCACCTATAGCTAAAGATCCGTGTCATTGGGATCACCTGGGCATATGATGTGTTAAATTATGTCATCGGGGACCATAATCTGAGTGCCTTTCTCTTAATTGAACAGATCCGTTGTTTATTTCATCAAAAACCTCACATGAGTCTCCGGTGTTTCCAGACGTATGGCGGTCCACCGCTCAGACCCTGGAGCTTTTAAGCATGTCGGAGGCTGGACTGGGACTGGGACCAGTACGTTTTGGACTGCAGGGGGAGACCCACACAAACGAGGGGAGATCCTACAAACCCCCATGTTCACTGAGGGCCTTTGTCAACGTTTCTTTCGGCGTTTCGAGTTCAGGTAAACCCGTCAATCAAAACGATGAAATAATCTAACCTTTGCCTAAAGGAGAGAAAAAAAAAACTTCGGATAGCCTACATCAATTTATTTTTTCTCCCTGCGAACGACTTTTCTAAAAAAGTAAGCTTTATATGGGAAATGACGTGCAATGATCAGCACTTACTACTTTCTAGAAAGAGCCACTGGGTTCCGGCGAGTACCAATAGGGGAGAGAGACGCGGCTATTTAAAGGAGCACGCCGAGAGAGAGAGAGAGACGCACCAGCAAACACAAGGGCATAAGTATCGAAGCAATAAGCTGTACAGACACAAACAGGGCTTGGAGGAGAGTGAATATCCCCGATTTCAAGAGCGGCAGCACCCGGCTAGCATCTGCTGTCCACCACCGCTCTCTGCCTGCCAGCGGCTGCTATAAAGCGGGTTTATATCCTTAGGATATCGCGGGCTCCCGGGCTGCGCGGAAAATGGGGAAGGACTACTACAAGATCTTGGGGATCCAGAGGGGGGCATCGGACGAGGACGTCAAGAAGGCGTACCGCAAACAAGCCCTGAAATGGCACCCCGATAAAAACACGGCCGCGAACGCGGAGGAGAAATTCAAGGAAATCGCGGAGGCGTACGAGGTCCTTAGCGACCCCAAGAAGAGAGAGATCTACGACCAGTTTGGCGAAGAAGGTGAGGTTATATATATATAAATATCTCGTATGTGGAGATGTTGCCAACGCAACTCCCTCCCCGTTTCGGTGTGGTTTGTTGTTACCGGATCGTTTTAATTGCATTTCAGGATTAGAAATACTTTCGGAGTTTTTTTGGGGGGGTTTTGTTTCTCCTTTTACATCCAAGCCTGTCCGTTTCCCTTGATTTGAGCCGCACAAGATAAAACGCCGCAGAGCGGAAACATTGATTAAACCGCACTTCGCCAACAGCAGGAGGAAAACCGGCTTTTTTTTCAATTTAATGTGGTTTTGCCGTTTTTCAAGGGGGGAGGCACAACACGGCAATAAAATATCCTGTCAGGAGAACGTCGTAGAATGATCCCGAAGGATCAGAGCGTGTATCCCACCCTGTTTAGCAACAGTAAAAGGACACAACTGGCCGGGGTCCCTGGAATGGGACCCACAGGCTGTTTATTTCGGGGGTGTTATGTTGGAGCTTGCTGGCTGGTGCTGCTGCTGGTGGCCGAGCGGAAAGCTGTAGCGGTTTGCGTAGCTGGATCATACATCTCGCCGCCGCTCTCTCGGATCTGGGGGAAACGCGTCTCGTCTTCTCTGGGAAAGAGGGTAGTTTCCCCCCCTTGTACTGGCGAAGACCATCAATCAGAATAAAGTCCGAGATAGGAGGACAGTAGCTCCCAGATCTCCATCGTCACCCCCCAAAGACTGTTCCCCGCGTACTGGTGTTCCTCTTGTGTCCAGTAATATACAGTATACCCGACTTGCCTTCTTATCGTAGAAGTACTTGAGCGTCTTTACCTCCCAGGGTCAGAAGTGTGTTCTGGGAGTAAAGTAAGTCTTCAGCCACTCCCGGCAGGTGATGAAAGAATTGGTGGCTCACTGCAGCGAGGTTTAATGTTTCTTTATTTTAATGTTTCTTTTGTAGCGTATTGCAGGTTCTTTCTCAGAACTAAAGAACAGTGGAGACGCGATTAACCAAGCACTGGCTTTATTTTACAACCACACCAAAACCAAACACAGGATCTACACAAACATGAGGAGTCTGACGAACACGTACACACATTTAGGGTGGTAATTACCTAACAACACACTCTACTTTTACAGGACTACACAGGGCACTAGAATTACTAGGACATTATTTACACAGGCAGGGTCAGCCGCTGGTCATCGTGCTGACCCTCAGACTCTTCCCGGCTACCACTCCCAGCATGCCCAGCGGTACTACGAGCGCCTAGGGGCGCTTCCTCCTCACCACCAGGCGAGGGCGTTACACTGCCCCCACCTGAAGCGTCTGGCGTCTCGCCGACGTCGAACACCCCCCTCAGGCTGTACTCGTATTCGGCCAACTGCTGCGGAACCCTGCGTGAGCGGCCGCTGCGCCGCGGTGACGGCTGGCGATCCACGGACGCCCCACTATCGGCCGGCTCCGGCCCCGGCTGCTCCTCTGGAGCCTCCCCACACGGCTCCTCCTCCCGGGCCCGGTAGGGGGCCAGGCGGTCTCGGTGCAGGACCACCACTCTCCCCCGTGTTCGCAACCGGACACGGTAGCAGACCTCGCCCACCACCCCGAGTACCTCAGCGGGCCCCTCCCACGACGGCGCCAGCTTAGGACTGAGGCCTTTGCGGCGCCGCGGGTTGTACACCCAAACCGAGTCCCCGGGCTGGAAGGCAGGCCCCCTGCAGCGCAGGTCGTAGTACCGCTTCTGCCGGACCCCCGCCTGTGTCAGGTGGGTCCGTGCAAAGCTGTGCACCCGCTGCATCCGCTGCCGCAGGTCCCACTCGTAGTCCGGTCCAGCCGGCGGTGCCGACCCGTCTCCGGGCGGCAGGCCGAAGACCAGGTCCACCGGTGTTCGCATTTCCCGGCCCAGCATGAGCGAGGCCGGGGTGCACCCGGTGGATTCCTGGACCGCGGTCCGATACGCCCAGAGCGCAAGGGGGAGGTGGCGGTCCCAGTCCCGTTGGTGCCGGGACACCAGGGTGGCCAGCTGGGTGGCGAGCGTCCGATTAAACCGCTCTACCAACCCGTCGCTCTGGGGATGCAGCGGGGTGGTCCGCGTCTTAGTAATCCCCAGGCGCTGGCACACTCTGGCGAAGACCTGGGACTCGAAGTTACGCCCCTGGTCACTGTGTAACTCCTCCGGCACCCCCAGCCTGGCAAACATCCCCTCCAGCAGTGCATCGGCCACCGTGGGGGCACTCTGGTCCGGGAGGGCGTAGGCCTCCGGCCACTTCGTAAAGTAATCCATAGCCACCAAGACGTAGCGGTTCCCGGCCTCGGTGCGCGGAAACGGGCCCAAAACGTCCACTCCCACCCGCTCCATAGGAGCCCCCACCTGGTGTTGTTGGAGGGGGGCCCGAGAGCGCTCGGGGGGACCCTTCTGCGCCACGCACACCGCACACGTTCGGCAGTACCGATCCACGTCCCGGTGGCAAAGACCCCAATAAAAATGGCCTCGGAGACGCTGCAGGGTTTTTTTACCGCCGAAGTGCCCCACACCCGGTTGGCCGTGCACCGCTCGGAGCACCGCCCCGCGGAGCGACCGAGGCACCACCAGCTGCCACCGTACCTCGCCACTGGAGGGTACCCGCCACCCCCGGCGCAGCACCCCGTCCTTTACCTCCAAGGCCTCCCACAGGGCGCAGAGGGCCTTGACGGACTTCGGGTGCGGGGCGAGCTCCTCTCGTGTAGGCCGCACTCCTGCTGCCCTCCAGCGGAGCACCGGGCCCACGTCAGGATCAGCTGCCTGACGCTGCGCCAGGTCTGGCAGGCCCACCCCCAGCGGCCCCTCCCGGGCCGTGGCCGCGGCGCTCACCCCCGCCACGGTGCGGACAGCCTCCTCACGCTGCTCCCGCCGGGCGCAGTGATGGCAGTCCGCGGCCTCGCAGGGGCGCCGCGAGAGAGCGTCGGCATTGAGATGGCGAGACCCCGCACGGTGCACGACAGTGAAGTCGTACTCCTGCAGGATCTCTATCCATCGCGCCATCTGTCCCTCTGGCTCCTTAAAGTGGAGCAGCCAGGTGAGGGACGCATGGTCGGTCCTCAGCCGGAACCGGGTCCCGAACAGGTACGGCCTGAAGTGGTGGACCGCCGCCATCACCGCCAGCAGCTCGCGACGGGTCACGCAGTAGTTCCGCTCAGGCCTAGTCAGAGCCCGGCTATAGTAAGCCACTACGCGCTCCCCATCCGGCCCCTCCTGCGCCAACACCGCCCCCACCCCCGAGTCACTCGCGTCGGTGTCGAGAATATACGGCAACCGCGGGTCGGGGTAGGCCAGCACGGGGGCCCCCACCAGAGCTTCGCGCAACCGGCCAAAGGCAGTCTCACAGCCCGAGTCCCAGTCAAAACGGCGGCCCTTGTCGGTGAGGCGGTGCAGCGGGGCGGCGATGCTGGCAAAGTCCCGGACGAACCTCCGATAGTACGAGGCCAACCCCAGAAAGCTGCGGAGCTCCGCGACGGTGCGTGGAGTCGGCCAGCCCCTCACTGCGGCGACCTTACCTGGGTCCGTAGCCACCCCTCGCGGTCCAACAACATGTCCCAGGAAGGTCACCTCCCGCCGCAGGAGCTCGCACTTGCGGGGGTTGAGCCTCAGGCCAGCACGGCGGATGCAGGCCAGCACCGCCTGGAGGTTCGTCAAGGCCTGGTCAAAACTCCGTGCATGAACCAGCAGATCGTCCAGATATAACACGCACTGGTTCCGCGGGACCGATGCCAGCACCCTCTCCATCAGCCTCTCGAACGTCGCCGGGGCATTGCACAGGCCAAAAGGCATGACAGTAAACTGCCAGAGGCCCTGGCCGATGGAAAAGGCCGTCTTCGGGCGAGCATCGGGAGCAAGCGGTACCTGCCAGTAGCCGCAGCGGAGGTCCAGGGAGCTGAACCAGGTCGACCCGGTGATGTAGTCCAGGGCGTCATCTATCCTCGGCAGGGGGTAGGAATCTTTCCGGGTGACCTCATTCAGCTTGCGGTAGTTGACGCAGAACCTCCACGAGCCGTCTTTTTTTTTAACCAGTACGGCTGGCGCCGACCACGGGCTCGCGGAGGGCTCAATCACCCCCGCTGCGGCCATCTCCCGGATCTTTTCCTCGGCGGCGGTCCGCTTGGCGTGGACCATGCGTCCTGGTGGGATGCGGATGGGCCGAGCGTCGCCGGTGTTGATCTCGTGTTGGACCAGGGCAGTGCGGGTGCAGTCCTCATCCCTCGCCGCAAAGAGGTCTTCGTTCTGGGCGAGTAGCTGCTGGAGCCGCTGCCGCTGGTCCTGATCGAGGCCCTCGCAGCTCCGCTGGAAGAGGTCCTCAACGGCACGCTTCGCTTCCACGCAACGCTCGGCCCCCGCCGCCGCCTTGTCTGGCCCCCCGGCCGACTCAGGGGCAGGATCCGGCACGCTCGCTCCCCGGCTCGCAGGCCTGGTCTGCCCCGGCGACTGACGCCGCCGCCGCCGCCGCTGCCTCTTGTTCCCCCGGCTCCGGCAAGCCCGCGTCCCTCGGCCCTCGCCGGACCTGCCCTCCACCAGGTGCAGTCGCTCCCCCTGCCACACCAACTCCTGCCGGTCCAAGTCCAACCTGGCCCCCACTCGCTGCAGTAGGTCCAGCCCCAGAATGCAGTCCTCCTGGATGGGTGCAAGGTAGCAGGGGTGGCGCACCGTCGCTGCACCCAGACGGAAGGCAAGCACCCGTTTCCCCCGGACTGCAGCGAGCTGTCCCGTCACGGTCCTCAGCCGCAGGCTGGAGGCCTCCCATCCTGGGGGGTTGGTGCCCTCGGTGTCGGGGAGGACGCCCGGCCGAAGTAGGGTCACTGATGAACCGGTGTCGAGTAGGGCCAGGCAGGGTTGGTCCTCAATCCGGCAGTGGAGGTACAGGCCCCGGCTACAGCCGACTCGCCCCACGGTGGCGTGAGGGGCGCCGGTTTTTACAGCGCTCTCCGGAGCGGGGGTTGAGGTGTTCAAGGACGGCCTTCCCCGCGCTGAGCCGCCCCGTTCCCGTTTCCCGACGCCGATCGGGGAGAGCGAGGTTCGGGTGCCCGGCAGACCCGGGCTCGGTGTCCTCTTTTCCCGCAGCGGACGCAAATCAGCGTGCGGGGCTGTTCCGCGGCGGTCGCTGCACGGGCTGGCTCCTCTTCCCCCTCGCTGGATTCCTCCGTCGCCGCCTCGGTCAGCCGGCAGGGCGCACTGCGTCTGCTGGCGCTGCCAGTCACCCCGAACACTACCTCAGCCCGTGTAGCAAGGGCCAAGGCCTGCTCCAGCGATGTTGGCGCGGCCAGCTGCACGTGGCGCCGCAGCTCCTCGGGCGAGAGGGCCTTGAGAAAGGCCTGGAGAGCCATCTCCCGCTGCGCCTCCCGGGGGAAAGTTGGGTATCCTCGGCGGGCGAGGAACATGACATCCGCGGCGACCGGGCCCAGTCGCTCTCCTGGTCGGCGCCGCCGCAGGGCCAGCCTCTCCCGCATCAAGTCCGGCGCCTCCTCTACACCGAAGCGCAGCTGGAGGGCTGCTGCCAGCGCCGTGTAGTCGCCTCTGTCCTCCTCCGGGACGTCCAGGAGCACCTGGCAGGCCGCTCCTTCCAGCGCCGCCGCCAGGTGGCCGGCCATCTCCGCCCGGCTCCAGCCATTCGTCCGGGCCGCGAGCTGGAACTGCGCCTTATAGGTCTCCCAAGGCGCCTCACCATCGTAGCGACCTGGTCGCACCCGCGCCGATGGGTGTGGGAATCGCTGATCGGCTCCGGCAGGGAGGGCATCCTCTCTCCGGGGCGGCCGCCCCAATTCCACTGGCGGGACCACTACTGGGTAGCCCTGGTAAGGGCTGTGGCCACCTGTCGCACCCAGGAGTTGCTCAGGCTCCTTATGTGCGCCGCCGATGGGTTCTGCGTCTTCCAGCGTCAGCCGGCGCTTTATGGAATCGGGTAGTGTCTGCCACGAGTTGTTCATTCTGCCCGCTTCTGACACCAATGTAGCGTATTGCAGGTTCTTTCTCAGAACTAAAGAACAGTGGAGACGCGATTAACCAAGCACTGGCTTTATTTTACAACCACACCAAAACCAAACACAGGATCTACACAAACATGAGGAGTCTGACGAACACGTACACACATTTAGGGTGGTAATTACCTAACAACACACTCTACTTTTACAGGACTACACAGGGTACTAGAATTACTAGGACATTATTTACACAGGCAGGGTCAGCCGCTGGTCATCGTGCTGACCCTCAGACTCTTCCCGGCTACCACTCCCAGCATGCCCAGCGGTACTACGAGCGCCTAGGGGCGCTTCCTCCTCACCACCAGGCGAGGGCGTTACACTTTATTAGCCCTATACAATTTCTTGCATTAGGAATGCGTCTTTTCGCATACCCCAGCTTTTCTTCATGGAGACACAGACACAGACACAGAGACAGGGAGAGAAGCTGGGGGTCAGAGCGCAGGGTCTGCCATTGTACGGCGCCCCTGGAGCAGTTGGGGTTAAGGGCCTTGCTCAGGGGCCCAACGGAGTAGTTTAGCACGGCTCTGTGGCGATCCTGGCTCCCTGAGACAGCCCGGGAGACAGGCCGGTCGCTGGTTCTGCAGAGCGCCACTGCCGGCCTCTAGCCCGTCCCGAGCGACCGCCCCCGGCGCCCCTGCTTTTACCCCAAGGGGGGGTCCCAGCCTCGCGGAGCCGTGCACGGTGGCGCCAGCGAGGCCTGGGGCTTCTGGGAGCGAGACTGAACCGCTCCCGTCTTCTCCTCTCCTCCGGCTCTCGTTAGGTCTCAAGGGGGGGCCAGGTGGCTGCGACGGGCAGGGGGGCAACTTCACCTACACGTTCCACGGGGACCCCCACGCCACCTTCGCCGCCTTCTTCGGGGGCTCGAACCCCTTCGAGATGTTCTTCGGCAGGAAGGCGGCCGGCGGCCGGGGGGAGGAGGAGGACATGGAGGTGGACGCGGACCCCTTCGGCGCCTTCCCCGGTTTCAACCTGAACGGCTTCCCGCGGGAGCGCCACATGGGCCTGGGCCAGGCCAGGCGGCGGCAGGACCCCGCCATCCACCACGACCTGCGCGTCTCCCTGGAGGAGGTCTTCGCCGGCTGCACCAAGAGGATGAAGATCTCCCGCAGGAGGCTCAACCCCGACGGGCGCACCCTGCGCACCGAGGACAAGATCCTGACCATCGAGATCAAGAGGGGCTGGAAGGAGGGCACCAAGATCACCTTCCCCCGGGAGGGGGACGAGTCGCCCGGCACCATCCCCGCCGACATCGTCTTCGTCATCAAGGACAAGCCCCACGCGCGCTTCAGGAGGGAGGGCTCCAACATCGTCTCCCCCGTGCGGGTCAGCCTGCGACAGGTAGGCCGTGGCGCGAGCCTTCGGGGGGGGGAAACGGGGAAAGCAAAGCTTTGAAAGCTGCCCGAGACCTTTGCTCCTGGTGCGTCTTAATTCCAGAGGACCACCAGCTACGTTTAGGGGGAAGACGTGGTCTCTCAAGAGGTCTGGGGAGCAACTTCTCAGCCTGAGCCGATCCTGCAGATTTGGGGGTCACGAGCAGTAGAGGGAGTAGGATCCTCTGCTGCTGTATCTCTACCCAGAGCTTCTGAAGCCCTTTGGTTGACTGGGCTGACGTAAGCCGCACGTATGCAGGCATTTCATTGGTGTAACTGGATAATCTGAAGAAAAAGTTGACCGGGAGCCATCGTGCTTTGGGGGAGTAACTCCTGGTGCACTCGCTAGGTTACATAACTTCAAACATGCCGTCAGACGTGGGCTCCTGCCAAATGTCAAGTAATAACAGCAACAGTGTTCCCACCTACAGCATGCACTCATACAGGCTTCCTGACTGTAAATGGTCACACTTTTACTGCTGTATTTTTAGCTCCGTGTGCAACCCGAGCGATCCCTCGAAGAACCGAACTGAATTAATTCACTTCCTGTGGTGCTTTGTTTTTTTTTTAGAAAACTCTATGAGTGTTGAAAGGCACACAGAGCAAGACCTCTGTTGCTCCTGTTGGTTTCGGCTCAATACTCCACAGTGTTTGCTCTCAGTCTTTTGGGATGGTTTTCTTTTTAATCCAGTCTTTGCAGTAAAGTGGTGCAGTGTGAGCATCAAGTCGGTCCAAATTCTTGTGGAGGTGTTTGGATGGGAAGCCTGCAATGAGGCTACTTACCACTTAAAGAAGGAGCTCCTCGGTGGAATCCACACTTCAGTAATGTTATCTGTATTTTATGTAGCTCAACATACAAACCGGGGCACTTCTCTCGAAGAGCATCTCCATCCCTTTTCAAACCACTTTATCCACACCTGGGTCGTGGGGGGGTCAGTGTCATGGATGTCTGAAGAGACAAACTGTGGCAAGGCAGGAGAGCGAAAAAGACCCTATGCGTAGCGCCAGACGGGGGTTAGCCCGGGCTCAGCTGGTCAGGAAATGCCGTACAGAAACCTATGCTCTCAGGCCACGGACAGGAGTGACCTGGTGCTAGGCGGGTCTCAGGACATCCGAACCTCAATGCTGAGCGAGACGCAGAGCAGAAAGTAAATAAGCTACACAACAAGGCACACCAGAAAGACATGAATAATCACAGGGAACTGGGAACAGGACAGAAGTAGAGTGTCCTCTAGGTGTCCCTGGCCCGACAGCCGGAGCCTATCCATTCAAGCAACAGGCACAAGGCAGGGTGGACGGGCCCCTAGCTGGCCGCTGACCCTAATCTGTGGTACAGTGGTTTGTAAAAGGACAGCCAGGATAACCTGGAAGGGATGCATAGTCACACCCACTCACACCAGGGCTAATTCTACCAGAAGCCCGTTAACCTACCGGTAGGACTTCGGACTGTGGGAGGAAACCCACACAGGCTGCACCCCTGGGTGGGGGCTGAGCCCGGGTCCCCAGCCCTGCGAGACAACAACGCTGACCACCGCGGCACCATGCCACCTCTTAAGAGCATCTCATCACTTTCTTCTTCTCTCCTCCCTTCCAGGCCCTGTGTGGTTGTTCGGTGACCGTGCCGACGGTGGACGGCAAATCCTACACGTTGAAGTGTGCGGAGGTGATCAGACCCGGCATGAGGAAGATCATTTCCGGCCAAGGACTCCCTTTCCCCAAAAACCCGGACCAGAGAGGTGACCTCGTAGTTGAGTTTGACGTGGCCTTTCCGGACAGTCTCCCCGCCAGCGCCAAGGACGTTCTGAAACGCCACCTGCCCGTGTCTTAAAGGACTCCACAGGAGCAGGGCAGCAGTGGCCACAGCACATCCCTTTCTCGTGTACGGACAGTACCGCTGGTCAGACCCCTTTCGAGGACGGTGCAATATATATATTTTTTATCGATATGGTGTTTATTTTTTAAAAAAGAAAGTTTGCATGCTACGACTCAAACGAAAAGTGTAAGTAAAAAGTTTTGATGTCTTCAAAATGTTGCCGAGTCATTTCTTGGTCAGATTATTACTGCGAGACCACCACCACTCCTCTGTGGTTTATTCGATTTACTTCAGCTTGTGCTCCTTCCTGTCTTTGACTTCCAGAAGGATACAGTTTCTTTTTTTTGGAAGGCCTGACCACAAATGCAAAATCGTCAATCGGTAAATGCAATCATTATCCGGTCTTTCAGCAGAAGCAGGTTGCACCCGTGTTAAGGGATATATTAAAGAATGGCATTGGGGAGTTTGGCTGAGAAGGAGCTGCTTTGACCTAAAGAGAAACGCTGTGCAAGCAGGGAAGACGGGCTTTGAGCATATAGCAGAATGGAGCTTATTCATTAAACTGCTTGTAACATCCCCAGAGTTTGCCATAACTCCAATACATTTGTGAATTAGATTCCTGGGAGTTTGCACATAGTGCCACTTGAGGGCACTATTTCATTCTTCTGTACAGGGGTGTCTTAAGTACGGTACTATGTCAAGCCTGTGCTTTCCTGCTCCCTGAACTGTAAATCTGCAGACGTTTGTAGAAAATGTAAAAATGTTTTTGTGAATGTAGCACAGTTGTGCCAGTCCACATTGGACATCTCTGGTCCTGGTCAACTGCAGGTGAGGTCTGCTGGCATTCCAATGGGTTGCTAAACAAAATCATTAAACGGAAAGTGGCACACTGTTCCACTTTTTAAAACTCTGGTTGATTTAAACTGTGACCACCTGTTAGGACACTGTTTCTTTCCTAGCAGTCCTCTATGAGCCCCTGGTGTATGCTGGCAAACTGACACCCTGTAAATGTCAGAGGGGAACCCTTGTGTATTCACACTGGATACTGGCTGTGCATGAGTCAGTTTTTTTTTTTTTGGGGGGGGGGCTTTAGAAAGACATGATGAAAATGCATCCCCATGAATAAGTCTGTTTTTATCAGCACAACCGTTCTGTGCACACGGGCTTCCTAAGACCATTGGAGTGTGTTGAAATTAGTCTGTGGTGAGAATGGGTCTGCGTTTACCCTTATCTACTGTACTTCTCTGTCTGCCAGCTTCCTGTATAATGAGTGCTACCACAGCCAGTAGGCTAAGCTCTTGTTCATGGGGTCCGGGCAGGCTGCAGGAAGCTGATGCCGTTTTCTCCATCAATATGGAAAGGATTAAAGACAAGGCAGGAAAAATGCCTGCTGCTTCACCAGAATTAATCATGCTTGCTATGGATGTGAACTGAGGGGTCTGTGCAAACAAATAACAAACTGGTATGACCCATTATCTTAGTCCATGTTCAAGGTGAGCTGGAAGAAGTTTCCCTGCTCCTCTTTACGAGGGCCTGTTGTCTCTGAAGCAGCAGTCAGCTGAGCTGTTTTTCCTTGCCCACAACAACAACAACAACAACGGGGAATGTGATCCGTGTCTTCAGTGTACTGTGCTTTCAACGGGAATATAATTGTACTCTGAGGAGTGGACAGAGAAGTGACACAGGAATGTGTGATGCCGTTTTCCTATGAATAAATGCAACAGTTTTCCTACTTGTGCAATTGCTTGTCCAACAGGTGGAAATGAAATGGGTTTAGATAAGCCAAAAATACTGATTACACTATGCTAAAACGATCTAGAACAAGACATGATCAAGACAGTGTTGACATGTACCCTTTTAAGATAAATTCCACTGCTAATATCAGTGTACCCTAGGGTTTTTTTTTCTCCTTACTAAGGAGTCTTTGGTTCCTCTCCTCTGTTGTCTTCTGGTCTTCTGTTCTGTATTGACAAAATGTATCATCAACTGCATTGTTAAGCGCCTTGGGGCAACCTTGTTGTGAAAGGCGCTATATAAAAGTGAATTGAATTGAATGTGGTAAAATTACTATAATGTAAAGGAAACCCGGGCAAATGAATGGTTTTGACAAGATACCCCATAATACTGTATCAACTACCTGAGTTTATTACTCAAAATCACCTAATCAAGGACCTGCTCAGAATACTGGAGTGTCTTTGCTCCATAAACTCAAACGCAGGACCTCACACCACCCCACAAGCAGCTACGTTTATTTCTGATAATTTTACGAGGAGGAACATAACATTACAAGCATGGAAAAAAGCAGACATCCCCATCAGTTCCACTCAGCGAGTTAACGATCTCTGAATAAAGTTGAATTTCTTCTTGGCCAAGATTTAATTTGTAATCCCCCTACAAAATAATAATTAAGCCACATATGCATTTTACTACTCGGCATACACATGAAATATCAGAAGTTGCTTTTCTCCAGGCAGGGACGAACCCTTTGAGACCGATACCAGCAGAAGTTGAGATGTTTGGTGACGCCCGGGCTCCTGATAGACCTGCATCAGGGCTCGTCCACTTAAATTGCGGTCCCGCGTGTGCGTGTGCGTGTTCTCCTTCGTGCTTTATTCAATCCGCGCCCTGTGCGGATCTGCGCCACACGTCCCGAGGCTGCCGCGCTGAGGAAGGGAGTGCTGTCTCTTTAACAAACTGATATCACCTGCGACAGGTGAAGAAGTTTCGGTATGACGTCCTCCGCGTTAACTGCTCCGCCCTGGACTCCTCGCCCACTGCGCCTGCGTTCGCACAATGTCGCAACAGTGAAGTCTTTGTTCACCGCCTGTTAAACTCTATGGCAGAGCCTCTTTTTTTGTTTTTGCAGATACAGCGAACGGGAAGACACGTTCTTATTGGCCGCCCTACCTGTTGAATATTGAGGGCTTGGCGATCGGCGAGCTGGCGCCGTGTCACTGTCGAAGAACGAAGTCGAGACTGTGAAAGGCAGAGGAGGGCGAACTTTTTTTCCGCAGGTTGATTTCCCGGCGAGAGTTTCTGGCGCAGGTTGCCTTATGTTTTGAAATCTTTTGGGGTTTTTTTTTTTAAAAAACAAGCAAACAAAATCTTGCGCCAGCGGCGGTGCTGGTGGTGGGGGGGCTTAAGCCGGAGAAGCGAGATGCCACTGGGACTCAGGAAAAAGAAGAACAAGTCGAGGGAGAGCTCGAATTTGGTGGAGAATGAGGAGGGGGGGGGACTGGCCGGAGGCAGCGGAGCCAAGGCGACGGTCAACGGAGCTGGTCTGCCACCCCCGCCGGCCAGCCTGCGACCCAAGCTGGTTTTCCACACGCAACTGGCGCACGGTAGCCCCACCGGCAGGATCGAGGGCTTCACTAACGTCAAGGAGCTCTACGGGAAAATAGCCGATGCTTTCAACCTGCAGGCGACGGAGGTATATACCTTGCGCTGGGTCGTGTTGCGATTTCAACCTTCCCCTTGTCGGGCTGTACCCGGGACTGCCCTGCCGGCCCCCGTTTCGGTTTTCAGCGAATGCATCCGATTAGCAATCCCGCGGTGGCAGAAATGCAGCTTGGCTTGGTTGTTTGGGAGTCAAAATGTGTGTGTGTGTGTGGGGGGGTGAGGGGTACTGCGTTTGCTGGCGCATCACAGATCGTTTTAATTAAAGTGTGCCGCAGGTCTCCAGGTGTACGACTCGGATACGCGCGGTCTGCGTTGAGAAACCTGTTGAGGTGCAAAACGTTTTAGGTAAAATGCACACGAATATAACTTTTTTTTTCCCCTCCCAAAGTATTTCCGATGGTGAGCACGACGCGTTCAACCCGAGCTTTCTGTTTAAGCAAAGTTAATCAGTGGCTTAATATTCCGGGTTAACGTTAAACTAGAAGCATCTTATTTAGCAGTTCTTAATTTAGGTCGATTGAAGTTGTTTTGCTGGGTCAGTGCAAGAGATCTATGGACTAGATTAATATTTAATTGATATTTTTTTGTACTCGACGCAAAGCGATTTTTGTTGCTGAAGGGAATTGTTCAATTATTAGCTGTGATGGCGATACTGACACTAAAGTAACCTGAACAAATCGCAGATGTTAAGATTGCACGTAGAGGCAGATCAATGAGGTAAAATGCCATTAAAAAAAACACCAGTCGCGTTTTGACATACCTGTCCCGGCGAAGCACAATGCTTCACATTGTTCAGTACGCGCTGCGTAGCTCTTGCCGAGTAATCCCTGCTTCTCACGGATAACGCGAAGTATTATAACAATCTATTAAATGGTTCGCGATTAAAACTGCTTTGCGAGTGAATTAATAACTCTTTCATAATCAAACAGATCAGGCAGGGGTTCAGGACCAGAGTGGAATACTGCTGTTGTACCCTTGAGCGAGATGTTTTCTCTGAGTGCTCCAGTAAGCCCCCAGGTGTATCGAAGCTTCTCCATGTTGTTGTTAAAAACGAGAATGTCTCAACTGACCTTCCTGGCAAAGTAAAGGGTGTAGTTTAAAAAGAGCTTCAGGTGCTCAAAATTAAAAAAACTGGACTTTCTCTCTCGGATCAATGTCCCGGTTTGCCTCCCCTCTCCGGAAGCCCTTACCGTCGCTGAGTGCAGCTCGGCAGTAAGACAAACGCCTGGAAATGAGGCTGAGCTGAAAGTGAGTGATCTCTGTGCAAGCCTTTTTCTCTCAGGAGCCGGTGTGCGCACAGAAGACTAGACTGTATAAAGAATACAGGCGCGACATACAAAGAGGTCGCACCTGCTGAAGGCCCTACAGCCGAGACGTCGTGTCTCTTTTCTTTTCGTTTCAGCGTGGGGAAAAAAACCTTTACCTGTGCCTTTGCTTGAAACCAGGGCTGCATACACGAAGAGTAACAAGTATTACTCCCATTTGAATTCCTGTGGTTCTTTCTCTTGTTCCTTTGCCAGAACACTACAGTAATGATTAAGCCTAGCTGATGTGCTGATAGAATGTATGTTATCATTCCAGATACACTTTCAAATATTCTTCTTGAATTCCGATGGAAATAGGTGGGCGAAGATGCCAAATAGTCTACCATTTCAGTCATGCATTTTTTAATGGTAAGGCTGACAAATACTGACTCTTCAGGGGTGATATTTTCTGTGGGGAAATTGTTCCTTTCCCATATATTGAGGGACCTTGTTTGTTTGTTTTTACTCGCTTAGGTGAAACACTGCCTTTCATCAGGAATTGAGGTGATCCTCTGTCTTTTAGAAGCAGAGCACCTGGGCTTCCCTTGGATCTGCCCAGCCATCAGGTTAGCCATTTAAGCTGGTGTTGTAATTGCGGTAAACTAAACCATAAAGGGATTGAGGCATCACTCATGAGTCAGAAGTTTATCTTTCTCCCGTCAGCTGATCTTCAAGATCTGCGAGGTAGTTTCGTGTCCCGCGTGTGGCAGCGAGGAAAAGGCCCAAGCTCAGCTGCGTGTGGCTGATGTTCTGGGATCTTGAGAAAGTACTCGTCGGAGTGCTGGGGTCACTCCTGCACGGCTGCCTCTGAAACCAGATCTCGCTCAAAGTTGGTTTCGCATGAAGCGAGGCACAGCCTGCTTGGAATGGGTTTCCATAGGGTTACTGTTGCATAAAAGGTTAGACTTTGATCTGGCAAAGCACCTGAGTTACTGATCTAACGTTCAGAGCATATGCTTCCTGAATAATTTAAAAAAACAACAACATGCAGATCTAAAGATCTATCGTGACTGATGAAGTTAGGTGAATGCCTGATGCTCACCTTATTTAAACTAATTTGAACCCGTCACATACTGTATGTTTAATTGTCTTTTCTTTTAAAAGCGTTTTGACTGGGTGTCTGATTTAGGTGCCTGGGGTGGAACGCAGGGCTATGGGACTCATTGGTTTTCAATACCACACATTCGTTTTCTTGTACAGAACTGTCTGCTCCATTTTCCCATCAGTTTTGAATAAATGTGGTACCTAACCTCAAACAGGGCAGCATTGCATGTTTATATATTGAATAAAAGTTTACAATGTGCTTTTTCCCCCTTGTATGATCTTTAGGTTTTTTATTTCTAAAAGTATTGACTCTTATCCCAACTATTAGTCAGCTACCTTAATAAGCTTGTATGTCTAGTGTACTGTGGCACTATACTTGACCTGATATACTTTGAAAAATAGCTTTTCAGCTTAAAAACGTTTTGTTGGAGTCAGTGGATTTTCCTTAGTGCACATGGCTAATTGGAACATGTAACCGGTGTGTTTTCAATGCTTTTTAATGCTTCTTTTTCTGCTTTTCAAACTTCATCAATACGTGTGGCATAGTACAAAGGAAAGTACTTCCTGGTGACAAATATTTGCATAGCTTATGTCATCAGTGTTGAAAGGTCATTGGTGATAGTTTCCTAGCCTGGACAGAGTTTATCCATGGGACTTTTTATATCAACTGAGGCCTTATTGAAGAGACTTAGTGACAGCCTTAGCAGGAATAGGCTGACAGGAAAGAGAGAGTGTCTGTCTGAAGCCAGCCTGACAGCTGATGTTCAGTGTTAGCTGTAAACAGGAAAAAAAGACTGAGTACAGAGGAAACTAATGGAGAGCCCAGCTTTGGTGTTTTATGGCATGCAACAGAATTTCTGTGCAGGTGCTTTGTTGAATTTCCAGACTGGTGTCAGAAACTGGCTCCTTTTGCAGGAACTCCATTCTTGGCATTGCTGTTAGTTGCTTTATTGAATAATGGACCTCCTGTTTATATTATTTTTATTAATGAACATTTGTCACTTGTGGGTTTTGAAGTATATTAATGAGGTTGCAGCTGATCTGGCAGACCATCCTGAGAAAATGTAGGTGGAAACACAGTCTATTAGCAGACTGAAATCCTGTTTCTGCCTTAAAATAAACCTTTACTAATTAACGGCTCAAGTGTCAATATTTTGAGTACTGTTTATCTCTTTATGATGTAATTTCAAAAAATTTCAAATTCAGCAAATTTGTTTTACCAGATTTATTTTTCAGACATTCACACTCCTTAATTGCAGCTATAATTGCTCATAAAAACGCTACTTATTTTACGCTTTGAAGTGTGACGCTAAAGCTTCAATACATGCTCCTTAATGGATTATATTACAAAATGAATAACAAGGTCATAAATCACAGCCTCAAACCAGTGTTTACTGCACTGGGCGCTGCCCAGGGTATAGCAGATTGCTGGATATTAGAGCACTAATGTATAATACTTGTAAACTGGAAAAAAACTCCAGGATACAACCCCTTCCTGACATATAGTGTCAAATCCACAGTGACCAGTTCTGGAAAATCAGTTGTGCGTTCCAGGGAAGGCTACAACAAGAACAACCAGGCGTTTTCCCTTTCGGTCCTGCTTGTAAAGATTCATGGTCAAATCTCTTTATCGGCTGTCTGCCAGAGAACAACTAGGGCAAAGTCCCGCAGCACCGCCCAGTTCTCGAAAACAGCTGAGCCCCTGATCTTTCCACCACTTGACTTCTGTTCCCCTGCCTCAGATAATTGTAATTGTTGTCCGTAAAGCCTTCAGGACTAGAATCAGATAAACTACAGTAGCTCTGAAATACCCCTGGTGTTTGGGGTGGAGCTGGCCAGTTCTGGTTTGTAGCTCACAGCATTTGGATTGCAAACTATACAGTGGTTGGTTTTGTTTTCCCTATGAGAGAACGAGAGTTTAAACAGTAGCCAGATTATTAGTTGGCCATTATACCATACCACGTACACAATGTGTTAACAAATAGGAACAAGCAGAATTTTTCTGCGAGGGATACTTGCTCCTTAAGCGCTTCATCTTAAGGCAGAGTTCCCAGTCCTGCTCCCAAACACTAGTTTGTGTTCCAGTCCAGCTCGGCCAAGCAGCTGAACCCTTAATTGGCTTAAAAGTAGGATCCGTTTGAACCGTTTGATTGTTTTCAGCTCAGGGTTGTCTTTTAAATAATGCATGTCGTAAGTCAGTAACCTACAATTCCAAACTTTTGTGTAGAACAAAAACGAAGCTGGCCAATGTTCCAGTCACTGAACTAGATGGACGCATTAAGGCTCCCGTTGAAGAATTGGGATTGGTTGACGTGAAAACCAGCAGGTGTGAGGGCCTCCTCTATCAGGATTGGGAACCCCTGGCTGAAGGCAGTGGTTCCTGCTTGGTTGGGTAACCGTAGGCTTGCCAGTTGTGTTTTTATAGAAGCCCGCCCTCTTGCAAAGAGCCGGTGGTGTTTTTATAGACGCAAACCTGTTTGCGAAGAGCTGATTGTGCTCCACAGCCCCACAGAGCAGGTTTAGTGTGCCTCCGCACAGAGAGCCCACAGGTGCCTGTAGGGACTCGCGCACACATACATTGGAGTTCTTAACCACGCATATCTCTAGGGACGTACACAGTGCAACAGTCAACACCACACAATGTAGACAACAGGAGCAATAAATATGTTATGGAACAATAAATATAGGAGTGAGGCAAGGAAAATAGAGGTCGCAGGGGTCACTGTAGCGCCAGGAGAGCCCTGCCCATCTAATCCCAACCCTTCTGGCCTGGTGCGCCCCCTCCTGGAGACCTGCTGTCACAGGTGGCTGGCGACATGATTGTCAGGGTTGTACACGTACCCCGACAGCTCATCCTCTCTCGGGGCCCCTGTGTCTTTATTTATTTTTTCTTATTTCCAGCTTCTGAGACTGATAGGAGCTGTTAGGAGCTTCTTCAGAGCTTCTTCCCCAGCTCAGACGTTTCGTGTTTCGTGGGGGTGGGGGGCAGGGGCAGCTGCTTGATACCTGAGATGTTTTTATTGGCAAGCCTGACATTAATAGTGAAGACAATTCTGGTTTTAAGTTGCTGAATGTTTATTGCATAGTGTTAAGATGCGCTGGAAGCAAATCATTATTTGAAAGACGAGGTGCTTTGATTTTATTTCTTGAGTGTAGAATGCTGAGGTTTGGCATATTTTTTTCCCTTCTGAAGGAAACTAAGAGTCCCTACATTTATGCATGTATGTTTTTAGAAAAACATATGGATTTCAGTTCTTCAGTGTTTTTGCCGTTATGTTGCTTAATTGATCCTTCGTGACTGACCGTGATGCACTCCAGGGTCTGTTGCATAAACACATCGGTAGCGATAGAGTTTTGATTTGGCACAGGTGATGTTGAACGTCATAATCGAGAAAGAAAACGAGTAAAATAAAAAACACAGCCGAACATCACGCCCGGTTACTTTCAAGCAAGTTCCCAAGTGGACTCGCTGGCAGTAGTGCCAAGTCCTTTTTAGTGACCAACCAAGCATTTTTGGAACTGTCCTGATGGACATCAATGAGTGTGGACAAAACACGCAGAACAGACCAGCCACTGGCCAGCCACGTTGGTGCCAAATGTCATTTGCGTTAAACGAATTTGCCCATGCCGTGTCTGTTCTGTAAAATGTCAGGACACAAAGTACAACAAAGACGGTCGTTTTCCCCCGCCTTTGGAATTTCTAGGTGATAAAATCCGTTTGATGCGAAGGAACAAGCACAGGTTAGTTCCACGCCGAGAAGTCGTGAGAGTGCTGAGCTTCTCCGGGTGTGAGGGGGAGCCGGGAAGGTGGTGGGAATCTAAAGCAGAGCTGGGAGGAATGGGCCCACATGTCTCTCCTTGCTGCTCTGCAGCCTGGGATTGACTTTGACTCGCTCCTTTACGCTCCCTGCTCGAGGTTCGTCAGAGGCTGAGGGTACGTACGCGTGAAAGCTCCTCTGGTGGGGTTTCCCAGTTTCTCGGGGGCACTGAGGGAGCTGCAGGAAGTCCCCGACATCCTGCTGGGTGGGCACAGGCTAAAGCCGTGAAGATAACCTTCAGCATGGCTTCTCTGGGGGCCTGCAGTGGCCGGCAGTGTTTAACGTCCCAAAACCCCCGGAATGGTTTCTCTCACCATGAAATGCCCAAAGGGCTTGAAACTTGTCGGATTGGTAGAACAGGAGTCAATCGAATCCGTTTTTTTTAATTGCAGATGACGAACCTGGTGTTACTTTTTCTGGTTCCCGTTCTGTTGTGAAGGTTTTTTTTTTTCCGCTTTGTAGTACATCTGCCTGCCTCGGTGGGAAATTTAGTAAATAGAGGTACGCAAAAAGTTTCATTAGTTTTCTGCTGTAGCTAGGAGATTCATTCTGCTCCCAGGCATATTGGTGAGGAAAAACAAATTAAGGCAGATGTAAGGAATGTGAGGGGTGGGAATGAAAGGGAAATTCTCAATAAAGGAGGAATGGTGCCCACCCTCCATGGGCCATGTGGAAAGAATTAAAAGCATTCCTAAAATGTTTTATGAAAAAGCAACTCGCGAAGGAGATACTAACAGTTTTTTTTTGTTTTGCTTTTTTCCTCCCTTCAAAAAATGTCAAGTATCGGGTCTGGTTGAGAAGGGTTAAAATATTCTTGTGCTTGAGTTGTTTGACGGAGATCCAAACCTTAAGAGTAGGTCTACTAACTTCCAGTTTGTGTGGTTTTGTGATCGGCGACGGCCTCCTGTCATGAACAAGCGTAACATTGTCGATGGCATCTCACAAATGCTTTTAGTTAGGATTTGAATTTTTACGATGCATAGATCTAAAACCTCACTTAAAGCAGAAAAATCTGCAGAAAAAGGGCTGCGTGTGTAGGTATTTCTCATGTTACATTGTTTTCGTACCTCTGACTGCAACTGAAGTGTACAGAGTACAGGACTCTGTGGTTTGACGTTCAGTCTGTCACCATTATGCCTCGGGCCACAGCTGTTTATTCTGCCTCGGGATGAATTACACGATGTGGCTCGGGCGATTAATTTTTTTTTTCTTTCTCTTCTTTGGAAGTGATCAGGTTTGATATGGTGTGGAATTTTTTTCCGGCAGGAGCCGATGACGATATGAAGGGCGTGCTGCCAAGGAGGGTGTGTGATGAAGCTTGTAAAGTGTTTTGTACAGGAGTGCCTTGCAGGCCAGAGGACACATCAATAATGATAATTAACATTGTTGTGCTACCCTTGGGTGTTGCCACTCCACTAAATTTGCAAAGGATTTGGGTGGAAAGGATTTAACACCCATATGCAGTACCATTCTAATCGGCTCAACTCAAGTCTTGTATTTGGTCTGTATAGATAAGTGAAGGGCATTTCAGGTAACTTTGATACAATGGCTTCAGGGGAGTCTTTGTATTTCTTGCTGTCTGTTCCACAAGTGCACGACAATTTATTGCGGATAACAGCTGCTCTTCACTGTAAGCCTTGCCCGTTCTCTCTGCAAAGTAAACACACTGCTTTGCACGGGGATTCCTGTGGGACACAGAATTGATGGCAGTCTTTCAGAGATGTGTAAAACAAATCTTCCTAGAATTTCAAGACGATTCTTTTCTGCTGTCTCTCCAGTCACTATGCTAAATGGCAGCCAATCAAATGACCGTTTCATGATAAATGAAAGGTCTATTTCATTTTAAAGAACCAGTCTTCCCCATGTCTGGCTTCCTGTTTAGGTCCCGAGATGGGGTTTTCGTCAGATGTTCTTGGCAAACGGGGGTACGAGCAGATGCCCAATGTCGTTGAAAGCACACGCTCCCATTGCATGTGTTGCACAACACTGGAATGTGAGAACAAGTGCGACTCGAGTTGAGCTGCCTCTTCTGTTCACAGAACATGTTTCAGCAGATACCCTCGAAGCTGGAGTGATTTTAAGCCTGGTGTTTGCAGGACTGGAAGATACTACTTCCATTCACATATCCCCATCGATGGCGTACAATATACACCCGCTGCCTTTATCATAGGCAGTTTAAGAGAGCTGTTTAAGTTTAAGAGAGCTGCTCTGAAGCAGAGAGCTGTGTTCTGGTTAGCTGACGTATGACAGAGTGAGGTTATTGATGGAGCATGTCAGTGGCGTGTCTGCTTTCAGTCTGACTGTCTGATTTGTTCAGAGTGGCTTAGTTTCAATAGTAATTAGTGCTTCTGAACTGATGTTTGTCATTAAATTGTGCATGGCTAATTATGATTCCAGCTTGCACATCCTGTCCGTGTTGTTGATTTGTTTGATGTTGCAATGAATGTCTCTCTTTCTGAGCAGACGTTACAAACTTCAAAGTAAGTAAGTACAATATCTATTTTTTTTTTATTTGAATGCACTTCAAGCCTGAGTGAAAGGATTAGTTGTAGGCGAGTGATTTTTATTTCTGCTGCTTGAGGTGTCCGCTTAAATGTGCGTGTTTACGGTACTGTCAGCACATTGTTTTAAACTCTGTGCAGTGCTTAATAGAAAAAAAATCAAATATTAACCTCAAAGTAATGGCCTGTTCTGGCACTTTTTTTAAAACTTGCTAATAAGTGTAGGGAATCCATTAAGAAAATAAAGCAAAGCCGTTTTAGTACTTTTTTACATAAAAGCATATAAAAAGTACTTGTCTTCTCTACAAAATGCCTCCCATTTCCCTCTAGAATTGCGCACTGTGACGCAGAGGTGTACTATGTCTTTTCATGGATGAGGCTCAGACTCCTCTTCACAGCAACAGCTCTGAAAGCCTCTTTATCTCAGCCGTGTCCTTTCTGCGTATCAGCAGCTGGTGGGCTTCAGTAGCAACCTGTTTCTACGCTGTTAGCAAATTTGCATCCTTTTTTGATTTTCCTTCTCTGCTTGAAGCACGAAAGACCCTGACTAATTTATGAGATGGTTTCAATATGCATTTTGGAATCGTTTGTAGACCGTAAATTAAGAGGAGCGACTACAAACCTTAATACAGTACCTGTACTCTCCTTGACTTTTTTTCTGTAGCAGAATTGTTCTCATAACTGTAGATAATACTCAATTATTGTAGCTGCAGTATCTTTGCTGCAGTTTTATTTTCGGAAGTCAAATTAATAAAATACAGAATTGAATACTTAAAAGATGAAATACTGGAAGGTGTGTTATTGCATTTGAGTTGTGAAGTTTTTTTAGTCTTAATTTTACTTCTGGTCCCAATTTGGTTGGGGGGAAAATGATAACCTCACAACTCAAATGCAATAACACACCTTCCAGTATTTCATCTTTTAAGTATTCAATTCTGTATTTTAGGAGTGAAACAGTGTGCTCAAGGGTACAGCAGCAATGATCCCGTTTGCGATTTGAACCTGAGTCCTAAACTACATCCCGCCTGCTAATGTGACAATGATGCACTGTACGTGTGAAATCTTGGAGCTGCACTGACAAGGATTTTGAGGTTAAACATCCCTTTGGAGGTCAGAGCCATACAGGTAACAGGTATACAATACAGGTGACTTCTCTGCCCAGACAGAGTACGCCTCGGTCAAGGCTGAAGCTCTGGAAGAAGCAGGACGTCTTAGTGCTGAAACCTCATCATCCAAAGCGCCCATCTCTGTTACGTCACTCCCAGCGGCTGTTGAGATCTCATCCCCCGCCCCCCCCCCTCGGCTGGCGTAGGTGCGCCTCCTCCACACTCCCCCCTCCCCTCCCCGCTGCGGGCGGAGGGGGTCTGGCCGCGGTGCGGAGTGGGAGCCGAGATTGCCGACGTCACGGCGGCGCCCGAGACGCCGCGCGTTGTTTCCGTAACCAGGGGCAACGCTCCGGTCCGCGGCGCCTGGCACCTCTTGCGGGCTCTGTGAAACGCCGTGTAAATAATGGGAAACTCCGATTCAAAGCCCTCTGATGCTTGCTTAATAGGTGTTCAATTGTTTCATTCTGAATCTCAAAAAGACGTGCTGGTTTCACATGGAAGCGCAGCTGTGCGAGGGTCGAGTTTCCATAACCAATTCGTCTAATTTGAATATCCCTAATGAAGCGTGAGGTATTCACCGTGGAAAAAGAGACAGACGATTAAAAAGTTTTAACTTGACTGGGTCTTGTTAGCCCTATCGAACCTTGCTGGGTTGTTCACATGCCTAAAACTTTTCTTAAATTGTTTATTGGTAGGTACTTGCGTGTGGTGTTGCCATTATATAGTAGATGTTTGTGATGCAGTGAGTTGTATAAAGTAGCTGGAGACACAGGCATGGGCCATAAAGACATGTCTGCTTTCACCCCGTGTGGAGTTGCAAGAGACACTGGGAGAACAAGGCAATAAAAATAAAAGAGAGTCAAGGTCAAGATCTCCACCAATATAGGAGTACCAGCATGGGGGCGGAGTGGTGGCTCTGTGGTTAAGGATCTGCACCTGTGGCTGAAAGGTTGCTGGTTCAAATCCTGCAGCCGGTAGAGGAATCCTACTCTGTTGGGCCCCTGAGCAAGGCCCTTAACCCTAACTGCTCCAGGGGTGCAGTACAATGGCAGACCCTGTGCTCTGACCCCAGGCTCTCTCCCTGTCTGTGTGTCTCATGGAGAGCAAGCTGGGGGATGTGAAAAAGACAAATTCCTAATGCAAGAAATTGTATAGGGTTAATAAAGTGATGTGTATGATACCTGTGTGTGAGCAGCATGAATGCATTTTACTGTCTCTGTGAACACAAAACCTGGGAGAGTGCTCACAACGACAGTATCTCACACGGAGCTTGGCAGTCCTCACTGGTCCAATTCGTTTGGCTTCCAGAATTGTCCCTGGGTGACGTTTTGCTTCATTTAAAGTGGCTGTGGCACCAGGGAGACGTCACTAGGAATAACTGACTCATGGCTCGAACGTTTGCACTTGGCCCTTCCTGCCTCTGCCATTTAGCCAGGGGGGTATGAGCAGGGCAGTGCTGTATCGTGTTCCTGGCGATCGCATTTCCCTCCTCCTGCCAGGAGCAGGGGCAGAAAGGTGTGACTCCAGGTTCTGGATCGTGGTCGCGGTGGCGAAGGTCGCTGTCGGGCCACAGCCTCCGAATGCCAACAACAACCACGCAAGAACCGCAGCAGGAGGCATAACAGCGAATTCGCTTTCAGAAAGCTGCCGAAATGCGGGGTACGTCTAACGACTGCAGTTTGAACTCGAGCCAGTCAAGGTTAAACAGTCGCTATTGTTTTTCCAAAGTAATAAATTATTGGTATTTCTGTCCAAGACATTTGATTCTTCCCTTGGGAGTTAAAAGTAAGGGAATAAAGTTACTCTTAAGTGGCGTGATTAGCTGTACAGGACTTTAGCTACAGCAAGTAGCTAGGGGGGCAGCTGTCTCTTCAGGTAGAGTCTTTTCTCATTTAGCTCTCTGTTGCTGTCCTGGCTCTGGTAACTGCAGGTTTGCTTACAGGGATAAGGACACCTGGTCTCCCGGCAGCTTAAATATGGGCTTTGAAATAATTCTTGCTGGAATATGGGCCAGGAAGTAAGGTGCTGCGTGTTCAGCAAGTGTCCTTTGTCTAACAGGTGCAGGATGATGAACCTGGCCTGAACCCCAAATGTCAGACAACTGCAATCCCTGCTACAAACAACAGAGATCAGAGACGTACCCTAAGATGTGGGAGCTCCATGGCATCCAGATCAAAGAGGAGACGCTCATTTAATATTCACGCCCTGTGGTCACGTGCAATGAATAATCATGAGATCGGCCACTTGTTTTACTTGTCATTAATTCCAGACACGAGAGCCCTTGTGCTCCCGAGACATAAGCCCCGATGCCTTCGTGAAACCCTCCCAAATGCGCATGTTCCGCGGAACCTCTTATCTCCAAGTGGTTCTCCCTGTCCATTACCGGAGCTGCATTTTCAGACTATTAATGCAGATCTGAAGTGGCTTGGTTAGACTAAACAAAATGCTGGGGATCAGGCGTGACTTTGTGTCGTCAGGAATGGTGGTGTGCCAGCCAAGTATTTGGAAAGTCTTGGCGTCGTCCTTAGGCTGGTGTCAGGTTGTCTGACTGCAGGTTCTCACACGTCCAAACCAGAGGCTGTGCCCAGTTACTATGAAGTCAATTACTGTTCTCTTGTTCCTAAAACAGTTTGTACTTCTTGATTTGATTCTTCTCCTGACCATCTTGTGGAATATTTCAAACTGGCTGCAAACTCCTTCCATCTTTACACAGAACGCATTGTACATGTCAAACGTGCACACTGCCTGATGAACTAGATGATACGGTTCTGTCTTGCACAAAACATACTTTATCGGTTGTTGACGATGACATTTTGTTTTTAAACAGATCATGTTCTGCACCTTGAACACGCACAAAATTGACATGGACAAGCTCCTGGGGGGACAGATCGGCCTGGAAGACTTCATATTCGCCCACGTCAAGGGAATCAAGAAAGAGGTGGAAGTCATCAAAGCAGAAGATGCCTTAGGCCTCACAATCACGGACAACGGTGCTGGCTACGCTTTTATAAAGGTACACGGAGCTGAAAAGCCACTCTTTGTTTCGGTGTATTCCTTAAAAGACTTTCAAAAGGGGTGAATAGGAGCATTGTGGCAGTTTTTAAATGCTGTCTCGCATTGAGAGTCCATCTGTTTTCTTTTTGTGCTTCTGGGACCTTTGCTACATTTTGTATAGGGGGGAGAAAAACAAATTAACCCTCAAGGCCCAGTTTCAGGGGGTTACTGACTGTGAAACAGGCTTTTCTGGCGAAACCCTGAACCGCCACCTAGTGGTGGTGAAGTGTAAGTACCTGTCCCGGAGGTCTTCTTGAGCCAGATCTTTCTAATCTGAAGCACGGGGCCTCGCAAATCAACATTACCCAGCCTGAGTCTGACCCTGGAATCAAAACCGCAACAGAAATTACAGCTGTAGTGGTGGGGAAATACATTCTAACAACTGGAAGGAGGCCATTCGGTATTGGCAGTAAACCCCAAAAGTATTTTCCGGCTTTCTGTGCAGTGATCAGTGTTTTGCTGTGTGGGAGGTTGTGACTTGACATGAGCTGAAATGTTAGAAACCCCCCCTTCTACTGCCCCAGGGGGATGCTGGGACAGGGAAGGGATACTTGGGCAGGCACTGGAGGGCACAGGCTGTCTTGTAGGGTAGCGAGGGGTATCGAGTGATGTTGAACAGTAGTGCTATTAAAGCTTTGTCTTTGTTATGTCATGCATTATTTATATTAAGCAAAATTCTTGAATTAATCTCTTATGGTTACATTTACCTCGTAAATGGTTTTGTGCAGAGGCTCCACTTTAAATGCATTTAGTGGTATTAACGTAATTGTGGATAGAACAGATTTGTGCCAATCGTTAATATTGAAGTGTTGCATCAAGCTCACATGAACATTGTCTCAATTATACAGGCGACGGCGAGGTAGCAGAGCTATTCCAGAGCAGGTAGATTAATGAGGAAGGATATCCTGCTCCTGCTGGGTGGGTAGTTGAGCACCGTCAAATCAGCCTGCCAGCACTGGGGAAAAATGGGAGGAGACTTTAGAACCCAGAGAAATCCCACATACTTGCTAGGAGAACATGCAAACTCCACGCAGAAAATCCCTCAATCCAGAACTGAACTCAAGACCACAGTTGTGAGACTGTCACCCCACTGCCAGCAAGAATAACAAAGTATCTGTTCATCATCAAATGATTGTTAATGCTATATCTATTACAACATAACCCAAAGCATTAAGCTTTAAAAAGCCTTAAAAAAGGCCTAGATCAACTCCGTCCTGTGTTGCAGTTGACAAATGGAAACGTGATGCTTCTTTTGTCCTGGGCGAATCAATCCAATCAGATGAAGAATGCCATGTCAAGGAAATCAATTGCTTTGATCAGATTTCCTTTGACTTAAATAATGGGTTGAATGCAGGAATTTGACAAAGGATGACGTGTGGATAAGTACTGCTTGGTGTTCTTGATGAAGATCGGGCTCTTCAAGTGTTGCTTGTCCCTTCTGTTTGCACGAGTGAAACGGCTCACCTTGTGTTCTGTCTAGTGTTCTGCATCTTTACCATTAGGTGTCGGTAAGTATTGGTCTGACCTTTTTGGTAAATCTAAGAAACGTTCAGACAGAATGCAGCTGAATTATTTATCACAAAAATTATTAGCTGCCGCTAGTGGTGTCAGTGGAGCAGCAGGTGGCGCCGTTGCCTCAGGGCCAAAAGGTCCGAACCCATGCTCCAGTCTGGCGACCAGGCAGGCGCCGCCCTCCGGATGAGATGCTGATCGAAGGTCGTGACGGTCGGGTCCCCCTGGCACTGTTTGGAAGAGTAGGGATGTTAGCTCTGTGTCCTGGCTGAATTTCTCTCTGGGCTGTAGAGTCTGGCCTCCCCAACATTGCCCCCTTACCTCCACCAGGGAAGCGGTTTCCTCACTCCTTCACTGGGCCCGCGGCGTAGCAGGGCTGCAGTTGCAGAAAAACTGCCTAGGGGGGGCGCTACTCCACCTGTGTGTCCCTCTCTTCGGTGTCTGTGGAGATGAAAAGCGCTCCACGAATATTAGAATTAGCCACCATGACGTCCTAAGTAACTAACGGTTCTCGATGACTCGATTTCCAGCGCATAAAGGAAGGCAGCGTGACGGACGGGGTCAAGGTCATCTGCGTGGGCGACCACATAGAGTGCATCAACGGCACGAGCATCGTCGGCACCCGGCACTACGAGGTGGCCAAGATGCTGAAGGAGCTGCCCCGGGGACAGACCTTCACGCTGAAGCTGGTGGAGCCCATGAAAGCTTTCGGTAAGTAATGCGGGCCTGAAGACCTGCCAAGCGTCTTGCTAGTGATTGGGCGTGACCGTCTGGCTAGAGGTTGGGCTCAGTATTGTGCTCGCAGAGCGGAGACACGTTTCTCCAGGCACTTAGCTGCTCCTTCGCTTTTGTCTGCAGAATGTATCTACAGCAGGTGAAAACTGCTGCAAAACAATGTGTGGCACTTGCAGTATATGTCCTGAAGGTGGCGCAATGCTCTAATATTCAGAGAAGGGTCCTCCACCCACCTCCCCCTTTCCTCTCCACACCCCCCCCCCCACCCAGTTTACGCACAGCACTGCTCCTAATAGCTCGGTTTCCAGGAAACCGAATTCACAGCACCCATGCTGTTCTGAAAAGTCTGGACTGGAAGGAAAAGAGTTCCGTAGGAGGTAAATAACTACTGAAATAGCTCTGTACTGTGAACTTCATTACCTTAATTTGGTATGGAGGGACAGTGTATGTTCCTTGTACAACATCCAGGATGTACGCATCCACAGAACATCCACGAAAATGATGCGTGATGTTTTCGGAAGTATTGCCGTTTTCTCTCCAAGATAGTGCAAATGTCCAAACCCGCTCATGACGGAAAGATACTCTTCGACACTTCGGGGATTATTAGATTTTCTCAGGTTTCAAAGTATATTTTTAAACACATTCAGGAATCCAGACTGTACAGTAAAAACAGGAGCTGGGCAGGTGAACAGTGTGTTTTAGAGTGTGAGTTTGTTCTTACCAGTCTACACACGAGGGCTGTATTTTAACACTGATTTGATGCCATTTATCCAAGGCTGTCCAGTGCTGGTCTTCAATGTCCTCCTTTAAATGACAGGATGGTCATGAAAACCATGGTTTTTGTGCTTGAAAAGCTCATTAAAAGAATTCTAAAGAAGAAGTTGCACCCCCCTACATTAAATTCTAAAGAAAGTTTGTACATTTACAATATTTACATGCCTTTAAAACAAGAACAACTATACAAATCCTGCTATTTTTAGAAAGTAAAATATTTTTAAAAAATGCAGTAAGGGGCTAAATGGCCTGTCCAGTCCTTTAAACTTTCATCTAGCCCAACACCTTCCCAGCTGGGAAGAAACAGTCCAGTTAGAACAGTAATTGATCAGGCAGGTTGTTCAGAGCTGAGCTCCCTGCAGAGATGGCACCCCCCCTAGGATGCAGGAAGCCCTGCTGATCTCCTGACGGAAAACAGCTGTTGATGCTCTGCTTAAGAGCACGAGGAGAAAAGAAACGATTTGCAAAGGTGCTAGATGGCTGCATCACAGCTCTGGGGCAGATTGAGCTGCAGTACATGAACCAGAACATATTTTGCTGAGCATAGAACCCTGTTAACTCTCATTTTCTTGATTTGTTTCACTTTGAAGCTTCTGGGTGGAGAAAAGTTATAGGCATTGGAAATTGAACATACCTTTTTGTGCCTTAGCTGCTTACTCAGTTAACAATATTTGGTCAAATTGTGTAACTTGTAAATTAGATTGCACCTGCATTTGTCAAAGTACACTCTTGAGATTGTGCTTCCCACAGTTAAATTATGTATCGAAAGTGTTTGTAGTTCTAGTTGAAAGCTGCTGAATGAAGCCGTGTATCTGAATCATCCCACAGGATGTTGTCAGGATTCAAACCTTTGGAAGCTCAGGAATGCTGCGTTAGACACCATGCAAACATTCTAATCTCTCTCCATCTATCCAGAGTTTTTTTTTCTGCTGATTCAGAGGAAGGACATGGAAATTTCTTGAGTTGATAGGAATTCTCTTATCTATACAGTTTCCTTGGTAAACCCTTTTCCATGTTATGTATTGTATGTTGATTTAGCTGTAGTGATGAGTTTTTTTTTCTTTCCGACACAGTCAGAAAGGGATTAAAAGTGGGCTCTGCAAGCAAACGTTACGCAGTAAATGAAAATGATCAACCAATGATCACTTCTTCTTGATCACTATTACATGAGATTTGTTTCAGTCTTGTAACACGGATATTGCAGCCTCTGAAGTGGACTGTACAATCCGTATCCACAACCTGAAGCCCAGAAAGCTGAAAGCTGAAATGAAGGCTGCACTTGACTGGCGATACTGTGCCAGTTCCTCTGCAAACAATTTAGGCCACGTTGTCTGAAGCTGTCAGCCTGTTTTATGTGGAGATGTCACACTGCTCCCTTTCTCTGCCTGTTTACAGCTCCTCCAGCAGGAATGACTGATAAATGCTGCTGTTTTATAGCCCGTGTCTTTTGATACTGAAATGTTGCATACTGCATCTGTGTTTAGTTGTCCCTGCAGCGCTATAAACTGACAATGACACTAAATGCTCCCCAATCCACCACATGCACAAGAAAGGGCTAATTTGGTTGAAGCGATGGCTGGTTGAATGACGAGGAAGAAATGCAAGCACAGGGACTGGTGTGTTGAAGTGCTCGTCTCATGAGTGGGTTTTGAAATGCTAGTGCTTGGTGTACCACTGTGTAATACATGTCCAGGTGGCAATGAACCCTCTGAACCTCCATTCCTATCGCTTCCTTTTGTGCAGGCGGCTGCCAGTAGCCGTTTCACTTTTTTTCGGAAGAAAAAAAATGAAAACTGTTATTTAGGACCATCTCTATTATAGAATTGACGCAATTCAAGTAATCGGAGACTTAAATAATTGGGCTTTTCAGGTAAGTCCGTTAACGTTTTCAATACACAGTCAGAGGAAACTTGTTTCGTTGGCCATCTTTTTATGTTCCTGAGGCTATTTTTCGTATTTTATTTTTATTTGATCATTTTCAGATTTATGTGCTGTTCCTGTGACTTATCACGGGATGGGTTCACCAGTTCAAGGTAACCCAGCTCATGACCTGTAAGTGAGACTGGACGTCCTGTCTGAGCTCAGATCATTATGGCTCATCACAGGAAAGCAGACTATTTCAACTGCAACATAGCTGAATGTTTTATTTGTGAAACCATCAGTATTTGTGTGCTACAGTTACAGCCCTGGGCTGGATATTGTGTTGCTGTGGAAATGCGATCATGGGGAGAATACTCGTATGACTGGTAGTTTTGTGCGCTTCTACATGGAGCGTGACACAATTGATAATTAAACCCAGCAGGTGTTAAATGTGAATAGTTGTTGTGACAAATTTATCTGCATGTATCCAATTTCAAACAGGATAGAGTGCCTCTTCTATGACTAGAAAATTAATATAGTTTTCCATTGCTCTATAAAAATAAATGAGCATTAGTTCCCTAAATTAAAAAAAAAAGTCTGTGGCTTACAATTGTTCATTAGTGCCTGTTCCTGGTGATCACTCCCTTGGAGCCTAGATAAGATTGGGTTTTCCTGTGTCAGGAGACCCAGCCCTTTTAACGAATGTAACTTCTACGCTGCCTGAAGTGTGGGGCTTTGTGCCTGTGAAGGAAGAGTGATCCTTAAGCGTTTCTGCTTGAATAAAAGACTCACACCTGCCTCAAAATAAAAAATGCTTTTACAGAACAGCATAGTTAATGGTTAAATGGCAATCTTCAAAGAAATAAACATTACACTGTGTACAGGAGCTCTGAGCTGAGCCTGTTGGATTGTTTTCTGCTTTCAGAGGAGATTATGTTGCAGCAATACAGCAACAGTGAGTGATTACTGACCCTTCTCTTGTGGTGCGAGTTTATTTCTCTCTAGTCTCTTTTAGAATGCAGATAAGGTGTGTGATGGGACTAAAATAGCTCACCATTCAATATTTATGAATTAGGTCTTGATCTGCTTCAATAGCCTTGTCTTTTAGATGCTTGGAAAGCTAAAACACTTTAGCATGTTCAACTAATAGCTTTATTTGTATTCAGAACAGAATAACCGCTCAGATGTCCAGCATCTTTCTCTTAAGTTAATATTTTCTGACCACATTTTTTTCTTAAAATGGCATTCCAGTCTGTACTATTTAATTATGCTTAAATGCCCTTGACAAGACTTACTGCAGTAGTTATTTGTATTTTCTGGTACAAGTACAGGTCTTCATTTTCATCTTAGTAAGATATGGTGAGATTTGTAAGAAAATAGCTTGATATTAAATTATCGATTTAAATTATTTGAATGTATTTTTGCAGTGATAATGCTTTAAACCTTCGTGCTGAATGTTAGCCCAGACTAGTTTGTTTTTCTTTGCTTAGCTTGGATGTAATTTGATTATAAAGGAATGTTCTACATTGATGATGGCAGGAGACATTGTTTAAAAGTGGCCAAGCATTTCCAAAACAGACAGGCAGTTTGATAAGTTAGTGCCGGTCTGTCATCTGCTGTTGTTTGTCATGAGCTGTTTCATGAAACGCTGGGGGGATAAAACAAAGTGAAAAATGTTTGTTGCTTGCACATTTCATAACACTTCTTCCTAGTTTAAGGATATAATGTTATTATTGAAGAGTGACATTTAGAGGCAGTCTCAAAGAAGAAGATTAAACTGTAAAGTGTTTGAATGTGCAGGCTGTTGCAGAAAGAGGGGAGGGGAGGAGTGATTAAACTGTACTTCGGCTTTTCTAGCATTCAAGGAGTTATGAGCAATTCTGAGCCAAGATTAAGGGTCAGTTTTCATACTGGTTTCAGGCTGTCCCTGCCTCTGTAGGAGAGTATTCTACATGCCATAATGGGAATCCTATTGTGACATTAAGGAGCAAAAATATATTATGTTTATTTATAAAGTCTGATCTGTTGAAGCAACACACTTGTGTTCTGGGGAGGGAGGGTAATTGCATTTTCCTTGAGGTATACTCAAAGGCAGCTCATTAAGACTGAAGTAAAACTGATGCCTTTAAATGGGATGGCTGTGAACAACTCGCAATGTAAGAAAAAATCAACCCAATTGCTGTCTCAAAAGTGTATTAGTGAGACAAAAGATTTTCAACTGAGTTTTCAACCTTTCAAAAAGATCCAATAGCTGGAATCCTTAATTAAGTCAAGTCATTTATCCAGACTTGCTGTTAATGTAGATATGTTTAAAACAGGTTTTGCACAAGGAAAAGCTGGACTTAGGTGGATGTTTATTTTGTGACCTGAGTCTTTGGATACAGCAGGTCTTTCCCAGCCAAAGTCCTGTGGTTTTACAGGTAGAATGATTAAGCGTGTTTAACTGGACTGATCAGTGATGTCAAGGGTACAGTTCAGTGAGACCGAGCTCAGCTGCAACAGACTTTCCATCGCGAGCTAAAAGGAGCAGACCCCTGACCTGGTTTCAGCGCCGTGTAAAACGTGCAGCTTCCTCTGAACCGTATTGCCTGCTAGTCTGCTCCCGAGCGTGAGTGCTCCTTCATGGGCAGAGACTCCGGAGCATAGAGACTCTTTGTGACGTGCTTTTGTTTGGCGCAGAAATAATGCGGGCCCTTTTATGCTCCATGGATTCTAGGATGTGGATTTTTTTTCCTCCCTTGAAAAGCACATTTTCATTCGGCGTGACTCCTAAGACCTTCTACTGCTTTTAAGTTTTTGCTCTTTCGCGAAATGAAGTGTGAGTTTCTCACAGTTGCGGTGCCGAATCACTGTATACACAATACCAACCGTGTACAGTACAACCACTGCTGTACAAAATTTGTTTTGCTCTGTAGAATAAGTTATGGTTGTGCATTCAGGCTTTATTCCTCTTTGTCATTCAAACACCTATCCTTCTGACAAGATAAACCCAAATCTTGCACATTGGTGACGCAGTAGTTTGTCCTTCACTCCGGAGGCAGTACTTTATTTTGTTTTTTTCCTCATGAGAACATAAAACTTACGAATGAAAGGAGGCCCTTCATCTCCACTAGCACAATTGGTTTTTACTATGATCCGGAGATCTCACCCAGGTGAAAGAAGCAATGATAGTGGTTTTGACAGCATGGCTGAACAGCTTGTTCCAGACTCCCACAACCCTGTGTGTAAAGAAGTGCCTCCTGTTCCCCATTTCATTTAATTTGTTTTCAATGTCTTTTTTTGTCTTGGAGACAAATTTACAAAAGTAACGTTTGTTCTAGTTTCAAATCAAATTGATTTTTTTCCCAAGTCAGAATGTTTTTCGGGGATCATGGCCGTATATCCAAAACCGTCTAATATCACTAATACCTCTGAAATCAGCCCAGAACATACAAACTCTGGGAATTTTTATCTAATATACTACAATGTTTCAAAGTAAGCTGTCTGAATTGAAAACTGATAAATATTAAATACAGAAAGCAAGACGCACACAAAAACATCTGCTTTTGCTTTTATACTTATTTTTCTGATGTTTGGGTTGTTTGAAGCTACAGTATGTGCCTTTTGTATTTTTTCCTAAATAGAAGTGCTGTACTTGCATTGTTCTATTTGTGGTCTGGTTGTTATTATTTCATCCCATTACGTAAAATAAGCAACTTGTTCCTCTGGACTAAATTGTAGTTTTTCTCAGCACTTAGATGGAGGTGCTTAATCCTTTTTTTTTTTACTTCAAGAGATATGCATCATAAATCAAGTGAATACAGCACAAAGAAAGGCCAGGATGACTTCAGTCTTTAAGCAGATGGTTTGCTGGCTTCTGTTTTTAGAGGCTTTCAAGACTTAACTCACTTTGTCTCGTTTTCTGCTGTTCAGCAGTAACATGTTTTCTGGTCTGTGAAACAAGGCAAGTTTTTTTCAGGAGCTGATATTTAATAAATTGGATGCGATTCTCTTTTTTTTTAATATCGCTGTTGTTTCAGCAGTGTCTTGCTTAATTGCCTCTCTGAAGTGTCATGCAGTGTGACAACTGGCTATCGCAAAAAAAAAAGGGGTTCTCTTTTGTACCAACTCTTGCCTTCAAAGATAGTCATGTCATTTTAAAAGTGGGCAGAAGTGGTGTGTGTGGTCTTACTTGAAAAACCCTTTTGTAAGAAGGATGCACAGGAGAGCCATTCAGCCTAGCCTATTTAGTAGTTAGTATCTACAAGATCAAAGGATCTCTTCCAGTTGTTAATTGAAAGAAGCCAGATATTTGGCTTTAGCTACGTGGCTGGGTCGCTAGTTCCCTAGTCCGATGATGCGTGAAGCTTGCCCTAGAGTATCAAATAAGAATTGCCTGTATAAACGGGGTGCTCCAAAGTGGGGTTGAGAATAATCCTTTAAACAGCGAGGAAACCTGAAAATGAAACTAAAAGTTCAGTTTGGGACCCAGAAAAGTTAAAAACTAAAAATTAATGGCACGCTCGCCACCTGTGGCACCCCAGTATTGGTGCTGTTGCTTCAGCTTATTCTGTAAATGCTTGACCGTAACCCAAAGTGCGCTGTATCTTCGAGAGTTTTGAAAGCTCATTACGAGAGGCCAAACCCATCTCATAGTTAAGGGTTTTCTTAGCTTTGCTCCGCTTTGGCCCAGAAGGCAGCCGGAGGGGGCCCGGGCGTGACATCGGAGCGTGCCGCCAGCGCCCCCCTCAGCGATGTCTGTCCTGTTTTGTCCCCATGGCAGAAATGATCGAGCCCCGGTCCCGAGGCGCGAAGCCTGGAGGAGAGAACAAGATCGGCACGGGCCGAGGGACGCTGCGCCTGCGCTCCAAAGGCCCCGCCACCCTGGAGGAAGTCGTAAGTCGGTTTTCGACGGGCTCGGAGGAACGAACGCTCGGGTGATAACAAAAGGCCGTGATCTGCGCTCGCCAATGTCTGAAATCTTTTTTTTTCCCCACCAGCCGACGGAGTTTGAGGAAAAAGCCGTGAAGAAAGTGGACGACCTCCTGGAAAGCTACATGGGAATCCGAGACACTGAGTTAGGTGAGCTGATGCGACCGGCCGACGTGATGATGAGGGTTTCCTTTCATCCGTAAGCTACCTGCCCCCTCTTGCTCGCTCATTTTAAAGAAACGTGCCTGGGCAGCTCCAGAACCCCACCACTCTTGTGGTAAAGTAGAGTTTTCCCGTTTCTTTTCCTACATTGCTTTCCATCGGCATCCTTGGGTGCTTTCTTTAAGGACCACTGTGGAGTAGCTCTTGCAGGATTAGCGTTGTCATTACCCGTCACGCCTGTGCTCGTCTTAAGCCCCCTCGCAACCTTCCCTGTTCTGAGAATCGCCCCTCCGTTCAGAAGTTCTGGTTCGGGGCTGGTTAAGCAGGCTGGTGACCCGGGACTAGAACTTGGATCCCCCCCAGTGAGAGGGCCGTCGTCTCCGCCTGTGGGCCGCCTGGTGCCCCGCTGCTCTCTCGGGCCTTCCTGCCCCCTGGGGTCTAATTTCCGGTCTCATTTCCGTCAGCTGCCACCATGGTGGAGGTGGGGCGGGACAAGAGGAACCCGGACGAGTTCGCCGTGGCCCTGGACGAGGCCCTGGGGGACTTCGCCTTCCCCGACGAGTTCGTCTTCGACGTCTGGGGCGCCATCGGAGACGCCAGGCGGGGCAGACTTTAACACGGCCGGCTCTGTAAATGCTTCAGAGAGGAAGGGGGGAGGGAGGGGAGGGTGAAATTTATATTAAAAAAAAAACAGTGTTTTGGGCTGTTTTTAAATAGAGGTTTTTATAGCTTTAGTACAGGAAATAACTGTGCTTTAAGGACAGATGTATTTGTAACCAAGATTTTTTTTTTTTACAGTGTTTTAACTCGAGCTTACGTTTCATGTAAGGGCTTCACGTCTGCAGCTCCTTCCCTGTAAATGATCTCCTTTCCCGTCGGAATTAGTTGTCTGTGAGGAAGGTGCACAAAGATTTGATTTACCTTACTTTACTGCGGCGCGGAGAGGTTTTTGAAGCTTCGGAGTTTCTTTGTGGGGAACAGTAGTGGCATTCAAACGAGAAGCCTGCACGACTGGACAGTCTTCGTTCTCTGCAGGCGCTGCCGAAATCCTGGTCATAGAACGGCCACGGGGTGTCTAGACAGTCTAGAACATTCCTCTTCGACTCCCTGTAGATTTCACCAGGGAACCCTGCGCCCCGTCCCTTCTGACTTCGACAAAGTACCGTCGTCCTCAGACCTGCGTCAGGGTTCACGGGCCTTTTGAGAAAGTCGTTTTTTCTGATCCTCTTCCAAGCTAAACTGTATCTAAAAATGGAGAGAGCACAATCACAGTGGACTTCGTGAAGGGACTGTGCTTTAATTTTCTTCGACAGGCTTTTTTTCCTTGTCTGTGTTGTTCTGGAGCCCAGCGTGGGTTTGGATTTTTAAAAAACTTTTGCTACACCATTCCCTCTGTGATGTTAAATGCCCCTGGAGACTGGGTAGTGTTGTAGCTTGCTTTCAGGGAACGCTGTAGAACAGAGTGGCATTTATTCCACCAGCGTGTGGCTGTCTGAGTAATCATTGAGGTACAGGATCAGTGGCTGATTTTAATTTGAAACCTTAGGTAATGGGGAATAAAAGCACTTCTTATGTGTAATTTCAATATTAACATTAATTTTTAATGAGTTGAACAGTTTGCTGAAACACAAGAATATACTCTTACAAATGTCACAAGATCTTATATATTTTATATTTCTGTACTTAATTTATTTGTTTAATAAAACAATCTTCATATAAAGTGGGAATGTTTTTTTTTTTTTTTTACAATGTGGTAAACTAGAAAGATAATTAAAAACCTTTATGTGTCTCTGGAACAGCCTGTCTTGCGTAAACTTTTTCCTTTCCTTAAGTGTTCAAATTTTGGAGGATATATTGTTGGCCAAATTTTTGAAGATGATTATTTTGAGTTTTGTTTTTTAGACTTGGGAAGTTGTCTAACAGATGGTGTGAGCAGACTGAATGTCCAGTTTCACTTAATTTCATGCATGTGTGGAGCCAGCTTTGTAAAGCAGGACTGTCGGTAGAGAACATCTGTGCGTCAGTCCAGAATCTCATGGACTTCTGTGTTGAAAAGAAAACTGTTAATAAAGAAAAGCAATGTGCCCACTGGACTTCAGATGTTTTATTACTGTTGACGTTATTCCAGCTGACCTGTTGTTTTGCTTTGTTTCTTTGTACTGTAATGGGTTTTTCTGTCATCTCTCTATTAACCATATGAAAGTGCAGAACATCACTGCACTTATGCCACTTATTAACATGCAGACATGCCCTCCATTCAGGAAATAGGGCTGCTATATAACACTAAAGCAAAGGATCACCTGGACTAAGTCAGAAATTCAACTGCTAAGACTGGACCAACAGACTTGTACTGTCAAGGGAGAACCAAGATCCTCTTAAACAGATTCTAAAGAGGTTTTTATATTAGAATAGCTTCCTTCTCCAACATTTTTCTCTTCTTATCTTGAATTTACTGTAGCAATTCTTTTTTTTATTATTATTTGGATTTGTTATCTTGGCAGGATAAAACCATTAAGCCGGTTGTGCAGTACACTTCTCACTTTTTTTTACTTATTACAACATTTTTAAGCTCTCCGTATAAGGGCGAAAACAAATCGATATTTAACACCACAGAAACTGTAAGTTGGCAGACTGCCTGCCTGGCTACAGTATGTCATGACAGCCCTATTGATAGCAGCACTATGAAGTAGTAAGAAAAAACTTATTTCAACTGATGCATTTTTTTTTTTTACATTTCCGGGCAAATGTTTACAAATTGTTACCTAAGCATAGTCTGGTGTTTCCTGCAATTTGCTAGCATCCGAATTGTTATTCTTGCTCCTGAGAGGGAGAACTTCCCACAAGCCTTCATGCTCTTAAATCCTCTAGCTGTTCGGTCTCCCCTCTCCAGAGACGCAGAGGATTAAGTGTGGGGATTTCAGCTGAGTTCCCTGCAATTGCTGTTTCGTCTTCCTGTCCCATACAGTTCCAAGCTGTCAAACACTGATGTGTTTTTTATAAACAGCTCAGTGTTAAAAAATGCATGATGTTTAATGAAGTAGAAACCATTTGGTTTGGTCAGTTATGATGTGATGTGGGAATTTTTTTTGTGTAACTGCTGTTGTAACAGATACTGTAGACCAGGGGTATCCTGGAGGGCCTAGTGTTACCTGGTTTTTTACGCCAACCTGAGTTGTCAATTAAACAATTAACCTAATTATTTCCTTAATTAGACACATCTAGGATGTTGCAAAGGTCTTTTATATTTCATTACAAGTCGCTATAAAACACTTTGGAACCACATTAGACATTGCAGTTACGCAGATAAATAATTAGAACCACTGTGTAACTGTGAGCTCAGTTGGAACAAAAGTCAGGACACCTCCAGGAATGCTGTAGATACTCTGCTCTGTGCACATTAAAAATGACTGCGTGTTTGTGTGTGTGTTTACAGTAATGGAACTCCTTATTGGACTATCCTGTAATGCACATTTGACATATCAATATACCAGTAACTTTCTTGTCAGTCCTTGTACCAAACCGAGCTGTTCTCTTGTATATCTATATATAATTAACTTAATTAGGTTATTATAATTAGTTAAATCAATCCATGGGTTCACAATAATTTTTAAAATGGACTAAAAAATAATGGGTATAACTTAGTCAAGTGATACTCTTGAAAAAAGAAAGAAAATAATTTCTTGTCCTAGAGAAAGTCATTTTTTAGGGAGATATTTTTAAAGCTATTGTGTGTGTATGACTTTTTTATCTAGCACTAAGTTCATCCATCATGAAAGGCATAACCTTTTTACCCAGTGTGGCCATCTACATACTGTATAGCATTGCACAGCCAGTTACACTGAAAAAGCCTTTCCTAATCATTTTTAAAATATTTTTTTCTGGCTGTCTGGAGATACAGTATGTCCAATGAAGATATACAGCATTATATTAACGGATGACCTTCTTAAAATGGGAAAGGCAGAATTGTCTGTAACTCTCCAACAACATTTGTTTCCTCTCCAGTCACCAGGATAATTTTTTTATTTAAAGGGGCAGTTAGATGTGACTTAAATCAGAAAAATGCAAGTTCAAGCCAGAGCTACAAGCCTAACGAATCCTTGTTTGATAGCTTGGTCTTTAGAGGTTGTCTTGCTGGAAGCCGTAGTACAAACCAAAGAGCGGATTTAAGATTTCCACTGTTTTTTGTGTTGTTTTTTTTTACTAAGACTTTAAAAAGGAGTTAAACTAATGTTCACGACCTCCAGCTTGTGTAGGATTTGTGCAGGTTGTGAAATTTAGCAGCTCTAGCCCTTTCAAGATTTGTAAGCTTTTTAAGTTTTTGCTCATCTTTTGCTTTTATTTTCAAGATAGCCAAATGTATTTGTGTGGAGGGGGTGTTCTCACTGGTGTCTTTCACATGTAATCGATCCCTTTTTCTGAAGCGATATTACCGTGACGAAAGCAGCTATAATTTTCAGGTGTATTGGCATATCCCTGGAAATGAAAAAATATCTCCTAGAACACAGCCACAAAAATAGAATCATAGTGACCATTTCATTCCCAGTGTCACTTCACAACTGCACTAAACTGCTCTTTTCTGACTGTCTGAGGACGTCTGCAGTCTGTCTTGGCTCGCTACATCTCTGTCACTATGAAATTGTGTCAAGAAAATATATTTAGGACTTGCGTGATTTAAAACATCTGACAAAATGTGTACCCTTTCCGATACTTGTCTATCACCAGTGTCATCAAAGAACATTCAACACTTTATTCGTAGCTCTCTGTACGTCAGCCCACGGCATCACCACATCCTGGAAGTGAATGGTTTTGGAAAGTCTCCCAACAAGGCCGGAGAGTATGGCCCCTCTATCTCATATCGATCTGCACCTGCTGCTCAGATCAAACTCGAAACAACTGAAGAAAACAGCCACTCGCCCACATTGTGAACAGCTTCCCGCTCTTAATGTTAGAAGGACATTCTTCTGCTCATTGTTAAAAAAAGAGACATGAATTAAAAAACGAAATGAATACTTGACGATAACCAAAGTTTTTTTTTAACTTTCGCCTTATTATCCATTATTTTCCTCCACAAAACAAGAGAATGAGGACTTTTCAGAAGATGTGGATGTAATCCTTCCCCGTATTTCTGTCCTTGGGAGTAATTCAATAAGAACACACTGTAGGACGTTCAATATTTAAGGAATGGTCGTCATCCTCTCAACATTTACTATGGGGAAAAATGCATGTAAAACTGAGAACAAGAGGCTTTTCTTCATCCAAAGGGTTATGGGTCTATGGAACAGGCTACACAGCCACGTTGTTCAACCCGACAGTTTGGCTGTTTTATGAAACAGCTTGATGAGATCTTTAAGTCAATTAGCTTCCACCTTCCAAACTGGCTAAATGAGACTAATGGCTTCCTCTCGTTTTTAACTGTTCTTGCGGTCTCGAAGCGGATTTCTTGCTATTGTCGTGTGATGATAGCGATGTGTCACTGGGAGGAACTTGAGACCCCTCTGTGACTCTTTAGCTTGGCAGGAGGAAGGCTGTCACGGCACCTTGTGTGATGTTCGTCAGAGGCTGGAAAGAGTGAACAGCAGCCTGCAAGAGAGACCGTCCCCTTACCACAGGCTGGGGGTATTGTACGCGTCGGGGAAATTCACTCATCCAACAGCACTGTACTCCACATGAGCATAAGCAGTTTCTTTGTTACACCGAGGAAGTATAAAATAACACTTTTTTTAAAGAAAATCATGTGAAATAAAGTATAAGTCAGTACTGACATCATGTACTCGTGAGATAACAACAAATACATTCTTAGCCCTTAGTCTTTTCTCATATATATATATGTAAAGATGTAAAGATGATGCTTATTCCTAAAGTGCATTAAGCTGTCACCTAGTTACTCTTTTCCGATGTGACGGAACAGCAGATAGCTTAATGAGTGAGACGAGACCCTACTGACCCGCTGTACTGTAACGTACCCAGTCTGGCCTGATGGGAGATTTGGGAATGGCAGTGCTCAATGAGTAGGGCTCTGTGGTAGAAAGTAAGTGGCTGATCCAGACAGCACATTGCATCACTGTGCTCTCTGCTGTCTCTGCACACTGACACACTGACATGTGTCGAGGGCGAGAGTGGAGTGAAGACGCCAGCAATGTGTTTTTATGAGGAACACATTTCACCTGAGCTAACAGGATCCTAAAACCCTAGGAGAAAGGATTACGTTTCCTGCCCTGTCGCATCCTTTTCACACAGTGCCTATTGTGCCAGTAAATTAGAAAAAGAGCGTGCTGCTTTTCTGGGGTCTGTTGACAGCCCATCACCAGATGAGAAATTTTCTGTTGCAGCCTTTTCCATCCTTTTGGGCAGATTCTCCACGGATAAAAGCAATTTCCATCCTATTGATCTGGATGGAAAAAGGAATGCAGAAACCTCAAAGCAAAACTCTGCTACTGCCATTAGGTGGAATGTTCAATGTGGCAACCTTATACAGTATATAGGGAGTTAACAGTACATGGGAGTCGAGCACTGTGCAGGCCTTCCAGACAGAAGAGACAGATCTGTTAGGCATGACTACCTCCTGTCTGCTGGCTCTAGTGTTCCATGTAGCCATAGGACCAAGTGGGTAGATTGTAACTCTGTTTGAGCTGGTGTGGCTCAGAGATTGTACGAAACAGAGAGGCCTCCATCTATCATCATAAATGTGACGTTGTAATTGCGTCTTTCCTAAATTGAGCAATTCCACCCTTCCATTTTGAGAATGAGAAGTTAATGTAGTGACTCCTTTAGGGGTTTTGTTGCCAGTGAAGAAAGCATTACATACACTGTCAAGCTATTCTAAAAGAGTTACTCTAATTTATAATATTGCTCTGGAACAGGGTTTCCCAGTCCTGGTCCTAGAGGAGCACATACTGACTGGTTTTCCTTCCATTCAACCTTAATTACCTAATTGAAGCCTTAAGTGAACCAAGAAGTTGCTTCATAGAAATAGCTTTTGTTTTGTCCAAAAACATGTTCAATATTCTGAAAACAATGTTTAAAAAAAGAACGGAAACCTTTTAATGTACCAGACTAACAGCATAAGTACTTCCTCACAGCCCATGTCACGGTACCTCTAGTGTCGTACCACTTGCTGAAACAAATGCTAAAACATCAGGACAGTTAAGAAACACACGAGCACGCTATTCCTGACGTGAGTTGGGGAAGTACTGCATGACTTTAAAATCTGCTTTGTGAAAGGGATTTTCCTAGCCTTAAACAATAGAAACTAGACATCTCAAGTTTTTATCTAATCTAATGCATCTCTTTATATAGCTCTATTTGATTGAATCGCTTGTTTCATCGACCAGTTTTCTGTGACTTAAATTCTTTAAGTATTAAACTCTTTACTTAAATTCTTTAAGTAACACAAGCACACATCATTTTGCATCGCAATCCTCATCATAATCAGCTTCAAGATTTCAGGATCTGTGCACCCCCAGATTCACTGCCCAACCATCTGGGTATCCAGTCACTAAGTCGAGCTGACACCCTGTCTTCTTTCAGAAACGGTGCTTGAGGTGTTTGGATCGACCAGCTACAAACAGGCCAGAAGGGCCGAAAGGCTCCCGTCCACACCCTGTCTTATGTTCTTCTCAGTGTTGTGTATTAGAATTGAAATCAGCACTGCAACTTGAAATGTAACTGCTAAAAGCAAAAGGCAGAAAAAAAAACAGACTACAAGAAAAGAAAAACATTCTTTTGGCCTGTCAAATGAAAACAAATGAGTGGGCTTGTGCTCAGGACTTGATCGTCATATCTCTTTCTCATAATAAAAATGCATCACGACAAACATCTTGAAAGATAACTCTGTTGGCATGTCTTGTGTAGCTATGCTTAGAAATGTTATCCTTAGAGATGCAATTCTTAGAGATCCTTCTGTTAATGGACTTGTCTCCGTTTCCTGGCGGTTTGATTTTTGGTTGCACTGTGTGTGACTGATGCATGCTTTCAGGAAAGAGCATTAAGACGTGAGTGATCTTTTTCCAGACTTTGCAGGGCTGAAAGCTCAGTAACAAGGGCTGTCTGCGTGAGAAAGGAAGGGCCCTCATTAATGGCTCTGGCTTAGAGAACTAGAGAACTTCCTCCTCATTTGCTAGTATTAGGTAACAACTGTCATGGCCCTGTTAATGGCACAACATCTCCAACCTTTTTATTTTTATAGTATAAAAATATACTATAATACTATATACAGTAATCCTATTTAAACTCCATATAATACTATTTAAACTCTATAATACTATATAAACTAAAATCTTCATCTTAATTAATCTTAATCTTATATTTGTATGCATTGAGGATTTTAAATCTACCCAATTCGGAATCGTCAATCACTTCTTATTTGTCTCGGGTCACGTCAATGACTTGATGCTGAATGCAGGCCTGAAAGTACAACAGGCAGTACGGGCAGAGTGAGGAAAGGCACACATGCTCCTCTGGCACCCATCTTTAAGCAGTCTCCACAAGCTTCGAGCTCCACAGGGTCCTACAGGTGAGTCCCTGCCGACTGGAGGAGCACTACCTCCTCCTCTGATGTCACTGCAAGCCTGCACCTGCCCGGGAAGTTGCTGAGGGAACCCTGGCTGACTAAGCTCAGCCCTGCCTCTGGATGAGCCCTGCCTGTCGTGCTCCACAGCTTGGAGAATCCCAGGAGCACGACCCAGCCTTGAAATGACAACTTTATGGTTACAGATCTATCCAGTGCAATAAAACTTGATGAGCTATTGTGTCATGTCTAGAAGTTACAAGTATTGAATAATAAACCAATTCCTTTCAATTGAGCCATGAATTCTTGCCCAAAACGCTTGGTTTTGGAGTAGTTTTAGAGGTCTAGCGATACAGGGTGTGAGGTAGTGATGTACACCAGGGTGCATTTTCAGGTCTGACCAACGCAGGAGTCGTCCTTACATTCGAGCTACAGTCCACTCGCATAGAGACATCTTGCTTGGAAGCCGAGACAGGTGTGAATTTGGCTCAAAATAGTGTGTGCAGTGTCAGAAAACCGCTTTTTCAAACGGATCTGTATAAATTAACAACAAATAATGCATTACGAACTTCAGGCCAACCATTCAGAAAACTCAGCTTTAGGAAGTGGAAAAATTGCATCCTTGTTGTTCACTAATCACAATGCTTGGCTCTTCCGAGTCTGAGGTGAGGGATAGTACGAAGGCTGATAAAATTCTCTTCCCCCGTCTGTTACTGCAAATTTTCATTCAGCCATTATTAAGAAGCTGCTTATTCTTGATAAAGGTTCCTGCAAGCTAGAATCCACTCTGGAAGCACACAACTCAAGCAAAAACTACACATTGGAAGAAAGCCATCATTTCACATAATAACATTTCCTAAATCAAAAAACCAACAAAATAGTTACAGGAATGGGTTCAGAGTGGGATCCTCTTTACAATGAATTCCAAAAATACAGTCAGTAGCACAGCTTCCCGTAACAAATACCCTATGAAGGGTATTTTGTAATGTGTTCAGTTCAGTCAGGGATTATTAATGGATCATTCTTACAACATTACATGTAGGTGAGCTGAACACTCTTAGGCACAGCAGTTGGGAAATCCTGGCTGGCTTTGAATCAACTTGATACAAGAAAAAGCAGCTGCTTGCTTAAAAAGGAAAAAAAAGTGTCCCTGTTTTTTCTGTTCTTTTAAGGTGCTAGTTGGAAGTTGGAACTGTTGTGCAATTTTTTGCCAAGAGTTGATAAGCCTGCATTACTGGCGTTGTGGATTTTGGAAAGCATAAAAAAAACTGACTTAGAGAAGAACATAAAAAACTCAAGTTGCACCACAAAGAGGGAAAGGAGACCCAAACTGTTTCTCAGTACACACAACTTCTTTATTTTTAGAAATTTAGAATTGACAATATCTTCCACCACCACTACCACACACACAGCCCTGTTTTTTTTCTCTACCTTGGCATAATGTTATTAAAAATGACATGCCACTGTTACGCCAGACTGGAGCCTTGTCCTGTTGAAACAAAGCAGATTTATATTGTCAGATGGAAGACAGACACAGCATCTAGTGACATCCACACAGTGCTGAGGAGGCCTGGCACAATCTTCAATGCCTTTGTAGAGAGGCAGGGAGATTCTCTGTCTGGGACAGCTCAGGCAGTGTGTAGTCAGTTTAGCATCTCTATCGACTGGTTTTAGTTATTCTGCGTTTGTTTACTTGGTCTTATCTGTCATTTTTACAGACATCGCCTTCATGTTGTTTTTTATGATTCCTAGTAAAAAAATGAAATTCAAATGTTTAATTAACAGACGGAGCACAAGAGCAAGCTTCAGTAATGTCTCCATTTCACTGTTTCAGAAACTCTGGTGGCACTGACACACTGTATAGTAGTGATACTGAGGGTTTGAGTTAACTCCCTTTAGTGAAATACATCAGACTAAGCAAATTGACGTTTTTTCCTTCTGACCAAACCAATCAATAAAATGAGCGAGTTATTAAAACACTAGCCCAGATGAAAATGGACCTTGCATTCATTATCTTTGGCTGGAGACTGGGTCATACAATAATAATGCATTTGGCTTGGCTGAAAAATGACATTTGTGTCTTAGGATTTTAGTTCACTTGCAATTTATTTCAATTACAGATTTTCTATAATAATCTTTCATGCTGATCTCTCCATTTCCTCCCCGATCAGCAACAATAATTCTTAGTGGTTCGGTTGTCCTGCAGAGACACGGGTAATGTGGCTTATTTTTTCATTTTAAATCATCAATTCCTTTTTTATATATATATGTATATGTATATTTACCTAAAATGGTGATTTGCAGGTTCCAGGAATCTCTGTTTCCTAGCCAGCCCTGACTGACTCATCCCAATCCTACCTGACCCAAGTGTGCAGTTGTAACAATATAGCTTTGAGCACAGAAAGAGATGGAACAATATACAGTAGGTAACAGCATATCGATTAATGACCAACAAGAGCATGTTCACTACCGGAATGCACTCACAGTGGAAAGATTGTCAAAAGGAAGTATGACGACGTTCTTATTTCAGTCCCCTTTAGCTCTCATTACATTTGGAACAGTTCCTACTTCACTTTTCCCTTCCTTTAAAATGCCTGTTAGCTTTTCCACAGGATTCTTTGTTGCACATGAATCACCGCTGAAGTGGCCTCTGTAGTTTAATCTCAGCAGGGCTCTAGTACCAGTTATATCAGCTTGTCAATAATGCATGCCCCTTGCCTGAAAAGAGGATTGGCCTGCCCCTGTTTAAATGGACATTTATGCTCAGAGCCATTACAACTTCTATAACAAAGCATCTGCATCCAGCTGCTCAATAAGTGACTAGGAGATGTGCGTCATGGAGGCCTACAGCCTCAGTGGGTGGAAGATTTTCTCGCAGTGGGAGAGGAGTTCAGGGCTGGCTGAACTGGTTGCATACCCCAGCTGGCGTGCAGGGCTATGCACCAGGCCTTCGCCCATTGTTTTTAACACCACGTTTATTAAATACAACATGAAATCAACCTGAGGGATGTTCTCAATGTACTGTACCTGTGCAAGACTGCGGTTATATCTAAACAAACTGTGAAGTGCAAAGCAAAAAGAAAAGAGAAACCTGGAGCATTGTCACAGCTGTGTCCATGAACTTGAGTTTGGCCTCAACTGAAATCCTGAAACTTTAAGATGCACAGTGGTGAAACTGAAGTCCTAAGCTGAACTGATATCACCGGTTAAGAATCTGCTGCCATGTCAATATCATCACAGTTATCGGGTTCACCCAAGAAATAAATTAAAGCAGAAGAAAGGCCAGAAATCGCTGGTTTATCTCAAGTACTGCTGGTTTCCCGATGTTCTGTTCTGGAAAGACAGGGAAACATATATTTCATGAATCTATCCTGCCTGAGAATTTCCGGAATTGTGAAAGGTTTGGAACGGCACACTGGAATCTAGAACTGAGGTGCATGGCGTGCACGTCACATCTTGTGCAGTCTGGGAATTTGCTTGGAATGGTAGCTGACAGTGAATCGGTTTGATCATGATGGCTTGAGAAGTGAAATAACTGTGTCATTAACTGCTGTATTTATGGGCGGTGTGTCAGTTTGCTAAAACAAATGGTTTGCAGGTCGATCATGGAAGAAGAAACATATGGAGAAGGCAGAGCAGAAATTCCATAACGCAGAAGCAACTTCAGAAAAGTGCACTGGTTTCCCTAGAGTGGGTGTTCATAGCGTGCACATTAATCTGGTGTAAAAGTGTCCGTCCATCTTGTGTTCAGGGGCACTGAAAAAGCACTTAATATTGTTTCCCAGAAAAGTGCCAAACTCAATCAGCCTGACCTGCCCTTTTTACAATCTAAGATTGCGTGGTAAAGAACATTCGTAACATCATGACAATATTGGACGAGAAGTTCTCACAATAAAGCCAGAGAGGCTACTTTTTATAATGAGTCTTATGTACAGTACATGCTGGTGCCAGAAATGTACCTGTAGCTATGGATACCCTCGGATTCTGGCTATAATAATTAATACTCCCTCAAGAGCTGTGAATTTCCCTTCGTGACAGACACAATACAGAAGCTCTTTTCCAAACACACGGCCTGATGTAGCTCTAACACTGCATTATTAACTCTGCTGAAGAGCTTCTCCAATTGCAGAAGCTACATTTCCTTTGCAGTTTCATCTGAATGAACTGCGAATTGTGCCTGAGCTTCACAAGACCAAAGTAGCACAGCGCTTTATAGCACAGTCTAACTGGATATTCTTCCGAAGCACACATGACTGAAATAATCAGTCTGTATAGCCTTATCAATAAGTTTAAGTGTAATTGGTGAAAGTTCATTTTGTCAGCACTAAGCACAATAAAGACCAGAGCATTGTGACTTTAAAAACAGAAACGTCCCTTGTAATCCTGTCTTTAACTTCTGTTTAATTAAGAATTGAAACATGTTGAATATTTATGTATGAACAGTGAATAATAATAATAATAATAATAATAATAATAATAATAATAATAAAAACATTATAGAGCACCGTTAAATAACATCTTAAAATTAAGAGATATACTTTTCAGTTGTAAAGAAAACACAGTAATACAGTAAAGCAACATAAATGTCAATTAATGCTTGATAAATAAATAAAAATTATTTACGACATGTGTCCGTCAATAGGTGCATTTAGTATTTATTCTATGTGGGGTTTTTTTCTGCTCATCAAAAAAGTACATGGTGATTCCCAGGGCACCAAAGTATCAATGAAACAGAACTGAAGTGAACGAATTAATACGGATTTTCAATAAAAAGCAAAATATGAATTTGGGATTCTAATGGATGGCCATTAGATGATGGCTTTGATAAGGACAACCTTTTGAAGCATTTAAACCACGGTGGCGTCTTGCACAAATGGAATGAGGATGACCTTTTCAGCGGTATGTGCACAAAGCATATCTAGAATCAGAGTAAAAGCAAAGCACGACGAACACATTTTCCAAAATGCGCTACAGCAGTTAAAACGGAAAACTGCACACGGGCGTTTAAAGTTCGTCCTCGGAAGAAAATAGGAATGAACCGGCCCACATCACGAGATGATGTTGCCAACAACGTGCCAAAACTTTACAGAGAGACTAAAAGCTGTTCAATGGCTAATCAAAGCCAGGACATATTTGTTGTTTAAATAGAGTAGTGTCTGTTATGCTGCTTAGGTCCTCTCTGTTCAGGGGAGCTGAAATGTGTCCTCCAGCAGGTGCGCTTATTATTTATTGTATGTGGTCTTTTTTCTATGTCAGAACCGCCAGTTACACGTTTGGTGTCATTACCTGGTCTGTGCCGTTTCCTCACGGGTGTGGCGGAGAAAAAACACACACAAGCACGCCTTTCAACACGTCACCTGAGCTCCGGATACACGGGAGGTCCTAGGAGGAGAGGCGTGCCCCTCACAGAGACGAGCTAGCGCTGGGCAAGCTGCAGGGGGCGCTGTGCCGCTGAGAGCCCCGGCCAGCTAGGCGCTGGCTGCCCACGGCGGTGCTCGGCTTAGGAATCCCGGTCGCTGTGGGCTGGAGCCCTGGATAACGGGCGAAGCTCGGCCTGCCCCCGGCCAGGCATCCGTACCTGCTGAAGCACAAGGTATCCCATCCCCCACCCACCCCGGGGGTATGCATTTCGTGAAAGGGGAGCCTTTTGAGGGGTGTGCACGCAGAGGGTTTTGGTGCATTGAGTGAGTTCGGGAGCGTTTTACCAAAAAAAGGTAAATCGTTTGTCAGATGTGTATGTTTCTTCTACAGTACCCCCACAATTAAACTGTTACAGTATTGAGCCTCAGTATCCAGAGGAGTTCTTGGATACTTAGTTTCACTCTCTCAGTTACACCCTGTTGTGCTGGCTGCTACGTCGGACATGTGTTTTTAATTTATTTATTTTTTTTGTATCTGTTAACTTTGTGACTGAGAAGAGGAGATGAATTGGAGGGAGGGTTGGAGCCGTAGACAAGACGAGCAAAAGAGACTTTGATGGGAAATTGGAACAACTGGAATTTCTGCGAGCCAGAAACGTTAAATAAACCGTCCTCCGATAACAGAAACTTAATTTTAAAAGAGCTACTTGGCCTTTGCCCCCTGACTCCTTCATATGCCTCTTAAGTCTGGACAGAAATTCCTGTTGTCAAATTCTTGTGAATTTGGAGGTGATCTCCCTTATCAGTTCCCTTTCATCAGCAGGCCTGCGGTAACTCATTAGAGAGCGATTAGAACAATCTTTAAAAAAAAAAAACTTGTGGTGAGTATTTGGAAAAATAATTAAACAAACAAAATGCTTCTGTTTTGAGTCCTATTGTGTGTCTCACATATTTTAAGCATATTATCACTGCTGAAAAAAGTGGTAAAAAACAGAAGATTTCTTCTCTAACCAACAACATCTGGCTGAAATTGCAAGGCAGAGCTTGTTTTTGCTGTTCTTTTTTTAAATGCCCAGCAGACAATGCTTTGATAAAATATAGCCATGTGGAAAAACTGTGCACATTTTGTTCCGACTTCCATACCTAAGCATGAACCAGGAATGCTTGTTTTAATCCCTTGTTGGACATGCTCTCCAACAGACCTCCACATCTGTTCCAGTAATGTCCCTGGCGACGTTGTGAATTCTGCTCTTAATAAAACAAAATACTGGATACTGACAACCAGTACGCTCCGCCATCTTTGCACCCCTCTTCGCTATACTGATTTCTCCAAATATCAGACTCCTCCCTGTGCTATCAATTATGCAATCTAGAGCTGAGGAAGAGGAAGAGCAGACCAGGCTGAGAAGCGATCTGGGACTGTTTGCTGTGATAGACAGAGCTGGCTATTTCTTTTCCTCTGTCTTCGTTTTTCGAGGTTTTCTTGTTCGATACATTTGCTGTGCGGCTCGTTGATGAGCTCAGATGTTTTGTGGTTCACTGTTTCTTGTGTGTGTGTGTGTTTTTTGGGGGGACTACAGCGCTGTGCTGTACTTTGTGTACCCGCGGAGGAAGCGTATTGTGGTTTGTTTGGTTCAATAGCTGCTTGTTATCCCTCCCCTGTGGGGTGGGGTTTTAATGAATAAAATATCAAAAAGAATTGTTCAGGAATACCTCACTGCAACCTCAGTCTTAATAATTCCCAACTGCTGTGTAAAATGTTGGACAGGATCCTGGATGCTGTTTAACCCCTTTTTCCCTGCAGGAGCCAACTGAAGGCTGATGGCTGCTGACTAAAAGCCTCGCGCTTAGTCCTTCATGCTGGTGCTGTGCCTGAGGAAGTGAAGTGAGCAGCACAAGGGGGATTATGTAGAACAATTCAGTGGCCCAGCAAGAGCGAACTCATTAACCATGAGTAGGAACCCGACCAGGACGGCTAATTGTGGTGCAATTCAGAAGTCAATCTGCACTTAAGGGCGTGGCAGGCTGGCAGAAAGACATCTTTCATCTTAAAAGATAACCCAATGAAGGGCTGGCGGCCCGCGGCTTTTAAGGATTGTGAGCTGCCTCAGCCTCTTTGCAGAAGGGCAGTTCGGGGGGAATCTGCTGACAGTTTGGGCTCTTATTTATCGTTATCGCCACGTCTTCGAATTGAGACGGGGTTTTGAGCACTACGCTTGGCATAAAAATCTTACCTAGCAACGCCTGACTCAAGTTCCCAGGTGTGTGGCACTGTCATGGACTGTCTCAAGCCTCTTTACAGGACAGTGCAACACACCAAAATAAGGAGGAATACATCGGGTTCCCTTGAGCTAGGAAGCAGGTCTGCGTTTACCCCCTACCTGTAGCACACTATGTGTCGATCTCTCTATCTCCGTCTTACACATCTTGACATTTGTCTGCAATTGAAGAGTTGCCCCTCTTAGACAAGCAGTTCTGTTCACTTGCAGGGAAGCATACTCATTTTATTTGGTTAAATTGCCCATAATAAAGGTTTGATTGGTGGGAATACAAAATGTACTTCAGCTTTGCGGACTTACGAGTTTCTATATGCCATTTCGTTCACACTGTTATCAGTAACTGTACTGTTTTTTAATTTCCGTGGCAAAGCAGTTATTTTGAGGTAGGCTTTTTAAGTGACTTCATATAATCTCGGGTTCAGTAATGTCCAATAGAAATTAAACATATCTAATTTAACTAATAAACAAATTAAGCATGCAGGGCTAACATGGATTTCTGATACAAGTGGAATTGCAATTGATCAAGAATCAACAGAATAGTAAGCCATCTCAACAGATGGATCTTTCTTGATTGTGTGTTTCTCTTCTGCATTAAGCATTTCATTGTACTTGTGCGTATGACAAATCAACTGAACTGTAACTGTACTGCATCCCCTTTAGTTCGACAGGATGTTATAATAATCTGCTGTAGAAAGAAAGAAGTAGTGATACCAGGCTATGCAACTCATTTTGGAAGCTGGTTTTTATTCCCTGTCAGACAAAATAACAACTGGAGCATGTTTCAGATGGCTGTGGATTGGAGTATGAAAGGGATGGTTGATTATTCCCACTGTTGGTGCTTCTTTAGGTTTCTGCTCTACAGTAAGTGTTCTGACCATCCCAGAGAAAACGCAGGGGAGACCACAACATGAGGCACACTTACACAGGAGTCACAAGCGACCGAAGAGTCATGGGAAAAAATCACTGATTCACGTTTGAAAGTCTGAAGGAGGAGGGAAAAGTCAAAACTAAATAAAAACCCTCAACAGCATGGCTAGTTTTACGTCTGTAACCGGGGGCTGTAAGCACCATGTATGAACTCTGCAGTGTATGAACACTGCAACGCATTCTGAATCTGCCTTAAAATATCTATGTTAAATATATACCGCATTACTAAGGCTGATTTTGTGTAAGAAATGGAATCGACAGAAAGTGTCCTAAATGGCACACACAAATGCAACCCTTTGAACTCTGCATTCGTGGTCTGGAGCAGCCCTAGGGCAATGGAAATGAAAGGTGTGGTGGCCAATAATCTTATATGGCCATGAGCACTGATGACCGCAAGACACCTGGGCCTTGTAGAGGCTGGCAGGCGGGTGTTTTCTGACCGTGACAGCGGCTGCTGTCAGGAACGTGATTCTGATCCATCTGTCGTGCGGCGCTGGGGTTTCATGTGAACACCCTTCCTGTGCCCTGGCATTGCAGAGCTTCAGAGTCGCACTCCTGTGCTTCGGTGACATCCGAAGCAGTCTGCAGACGCCTGTTGGGACACTCTTGGAGCAAACGCACATTTCCTTTAATAGCTGCTCAGTGTGTGTGTCTTCCGAAACACTGCACTGTTCCCACAGGTGTTTCCATGGATACTTTTCATACTTTCACCAGTTTTCATCCAAAATATGTGATTAGAAGCGATGTTCATGTCACTGTGTGTAAGAGCTTCACTGTGTCGAAGAGTAATAAAGTATATCAGAGAACAAGAAGGAAGCTCAGCTTGTGGTTTGTTGCGAAACTAATAATATAGTGCTAGTGAAATATGGGGGTTGTTTTTGAAATTAGGTTTCATGTCAAAGGTCGAGATTAATGAACAGGAAATGGATTAGAAAACCCTGTTTTCAGGCACAGTTAGTACTTGTATTTAAACTTTTTAATGCTAATCCTTCCATTACAGTAGCAGAAATACATTAGTGGTAATTCTACGTTAATGAAAGCTGGAGCAGTTAAAACAGCTCTATAAATACCAAAATCATGGTCTCAAGAGGAACCCTTTTAAATTCGAGCAATTTTATGTGTTACTACTCACTTTAAATCTACTTCTCTGTTTTACGATCCTCCCACCATTCAATAGCTGGTTTGGTAGCAGTTATTTTAACTGACCTCCTTTAGTCATCCCAGGCACAGTACAAAATAAAAGGGAAATGCTGGAAGACAGTTTTACTATTGCGGTTTATGACAGGTATATAACATTACAAGCCAGCTCTTATTAGAACTGTACATTTTCTGATGTATCGTGTTCCTCCTGGCTTAGCTATAGGCTCGCAGGATTATCATGAAGTCCTAGGAACAGCAATTAAAAAGGGGTGTCAGGTTTAGAAGAGTAATGTTTGTCAAATTTCCTGTCCGTGCTTTTTGGAAAGAACATTTTGAAGATGAGCAAGATTGTACAGCGTACAAGAAACTGTAGCTGCGAAGGATCTCTTGAAGAAAACTAAGTGTTCATGACTAGAATGGAGATGATTTCAGGTACTGTACAATGTATCACCATGTTATAAAAAAGGCTATGGTGCCCTGGAAATGTTCCAGACCTTATGTACATTCTCAGACATAAAAGATTTGATGACCCTGACAAGTTAAAACCCTGTGAGTGGACTTTATTCAAGCATTAAAGTTTCTTGCAGGTATTTGAAAATGGTACCCAGTGGGATTTACACTGAAACAGCACCCAGAGCTCACAAGTGGATGTGCAACAGGAGGCACTCTTCATACGAAGGGGTGTTGAGGGGTGAGCGGAGCAGTGGTGAGCACGGGGTCCTGGGTTCAGTTCTGGTCCTGGGGTGCAGCCAGCGTGGTGTTTGTCTGTTCTCCCCCGTGTTTGCGTGGGTTTTCCTCCAGGTGTTTTTAACTTCCTCGCACAGCCCCCAGGGCATACTGGTAGGTCAATTGACCAGTGAGGAAATCCTCCCCTGGCGTGAGTGTACGTCTGTCTTCGTCAACCCTGCGGTCCCATCCGGGGGGTGTCCTGCCTGGAACCCGTAGCTTGCCAGTTTAGGTTCCAGCTCCCCCGCGATCCTGAATGGGATGAAGCAGTTAGGAAGCGACTGAATGGTAGTTGAGGTCTGGAAGGAACTGATACCCTGGCTGGCTTTAGGGAAATGAACAGAATACTCGCCTAATCACAACCAATCAAGCTTGTAGTAGGGAGTAAAATGCAATAATTAAGAAATACGGCATGCATAAAACACATGCTTCTATTTTGTAACTATATAAGTCTTTTTGTCATAATTTAAGAACCTTGATGTATTTCCCAGAATGTAATGGAAACCACAAATAATGATTTAAGTGGCAGTACAATTGATTTTGTGCCATAGTAGCTCCTGTAGAACAAGCGTGTGCCATCGCATTAATTTTACGTCATTGTAATAAATCTGCATCGCTTTAAGTCTTAGAATAGACCATTCCTTTTTATTGTGTTCCCGTCCAATGTGGAATCACCCGTTTTGTGTTCATGACTCATCTCACAGCAGCAACTCCCAGTACGCACAGGGGAGAATGAGGGATTACAAACGGGACCTCTGGCCTGCTTACCCCTGGGGCCCTTCACACTTTCACAAGCTGTGCAACAAGAAGCTCTGCGTCGACTGCAGGGCGGAGCGGTGGCTCTGTGGCTCAGGATCTGCGCCTGTGACTGGAAGTTCGCCGGTTCAAATCCTGCGGCTGGCAGAGGGATCCTACTCTGTTGGGCCCCTGAGCAAGGCCCTTAACCCTAACTGCTCCAGGGGTGCTGTACAATGGCAGACCCTGCGCTCTGACCCCAAGCTTCTGTCCGTGTCCGTGTCTCCATGGAGAAAAAGCTGGGGTATGCGAAAAGACGAATTCCTAATGCAAGAAATTGTATAGGGCTAATAAAGAAACATTATTATTAGGAGAGGCGAGTCTCTCGCTGACGTCACTGTAGGTGCCCAGCAAGTTGCAGTAGTCTATTTCCCAGACTGGAGAGCAGTCTACTTCACAGACTGGTGTTTCATTTTTAGGCAATGAATGTCTTTTCAAGATCATTACAATCAGCTACAAAATGTACGTTTCCCCGCTCGAAGGTGTAGACTGAAACCCACATTATTTCACTGGGGACAGCACCATCCAGTAACGGAATGCTTTGGGAATGTATGGGATACTTGGTGGGACAGGTTTGGCTTTATCTGCTTGGTAAATGGGCAGCTTCCCGGGCGCAGGACAAGGAGACTCGAACCCCATTCAGACTGGGTGAGCCCAGGGGCAGCTGCAAGGTGGAGGAGGGAGGCTGGAGACGAATGAGAAGGGAGGTGTTTGTGTTCGATGTATAGAGCTAAAGTCCATAAGGACAGCTGTGTATGATTGACTTGTGGTTGTTATTGCTTCTGAACATCCGTTAATAACATCCATTTATAGTCAGTGCTTGTGATTAAACAGAGAGCTTTAAATGATGCCGATAGCAAGCTTTTTGAGCCTGTCACAAGACCTGTTCTCCCTTATGGTTGACTAACACATTTCTGATAGATTTTCATCCTTCTTCCTGCTTAGAGAGAAGGTTTCTACAGAATCGACCTGAGCTCTTTGAACTGTTTTGTAAAGAATATCATCCGTCCGCTCATTTTAGAGCCCGATGAATTTCATTCTTGTCTGAAATAAAAAGATGGAAATGAACATTCCCTGGGGGGGATTGATCGATTTCCCGGCGGGAGATAGCAGCTGGCGTGGAAGGTCACTGGGAAACACACAGTCCCCCTCCACGGCCAAGAAAATGATTTGCAGTATGACACTTGCACTGGAAGTTTTCCTTTCACTCAGATTTAGATTCGGGGTTGCTCAGACATTTTAGCGCCTGAGCAGTTTTTCGAGCGATCCATCAGGTGTCCTGTGACATTATTTTGCAGGGAAGCACAGTATATTCTTGAGCACGCGCCACGGATGATGAGAAAGAAGTGCCGAGCATTTGTTTGCTCAACACTAACTGATCAAGTTCTCCTCATCAGGCCCCTGTGTGCTTCTGTTTGAGAAATAATAATTGCACAAATTATGACCTTTGCTCAAATCTTGATTTGTTTCAGTTATCGAATTTATGAATATCTAAGAGACCAAGCATATTAACGGTAAGAGTGGAATTTTAAAGCTTGCCTGCTAAGGATTGCTTTTTAAAAAAGTTTCCCATAATGAATTTGGTGTCGGTGTGTTGCAGTCATACCTGTGACGGCCAATAGGTTGCTGTGTTTTTCACTTTTAAAAACTCAAAACTCCTGTGTAATATAAAGACATTTGACAGTGAGCTGAAAATGGAAACATTTCAAAAATATTCATGTTAAACTCTTCTCAAATTGTTCCTCATTAACATTTTAATAGAGCAGTTGAGCTAGTTGCTCAAGTCAGATTGATTGCTACAAGATAGATGTGTCCGATTGAAATGAGACTTATTTTCCTATTTTTCCTATCCTTATTCTCAGTTTTCTTGCTTTTTTTTGCTGTTGCAATTTCTGTAGCCGCTGTCTACTGAAGTAGACATACTGTATAGATAGGGCACTGTCCTATTAAATGTTACGTAACTGTACTATATAAAATTCATTAATGCTGACATTTAAAAAAATGGAAGTGCTTTAATGTCATACCATTCTTTGATTAAAATTAAGTTGGTTCACTTGCACCACTTTATTTTTCAGTAATTGGTTTAGTTCGGAAAGGAATCCTGATGCTTTTGGGATGCTGTATAACATGAAGTGGCATTCTTATCCTTATTAAATGTGAAAAGATTCTGCTGCCTAGTTCTGAGCCCTCCCGATATCACTTTGCAGCAAGCAAAAGAAAAATGAGATAAAAAATAGAGCCGTATAGAAAAAACTAACAAGAGAAAAATCATTATTCTGCATGGGGGCAAAAACATAGTTTACATTGGCTTTTCAGTCTTTTTTTAGTTTGAAAAAAAAGGAAAGGCTAATCGATACAAGAGCAACTCTTTTCATTTTTGCTACAGCAGAACTTGTTCTGTTCACGCAGAGGGACTGGTCTGTTCTGAGAGTCCACAGTACGAGGGTGGCGGCGTGGCCGATGCAGACACTGTCATTCCCCATAATTACTCTCCTCTCCCTGGTGGCTCAGTGGGATCGTTCTGTTCTCCTGTACCTGCAGGAAATGCTCAGCATGGCCTGCGGATGAGTCTCTCGCGCGGCGTTTCGGACAGAAGGACTGGAAAACCTTTGCATCTCTCTCTTTTTCTACGGCTCTTCAGCGTGTCCACTAGTTTCTCGATCCACGGAGACATGGCTGTGTCCTCATCTACAGTTTAACCAGAGAAATAAACCCAGGCCCCCCTGCTACTCCAGCACAAACGAGCCAAGACATCAGAGATACATTTACCTTTTCCGGATTTTTTCTCCCCCATCTTGGCAGTGGAGTGAAATCAGCCTGGGCCTGTGAAGTGACCTTCCATGGGCCAGGTGGAGGAATGTTGTTCGTTACCAAACCGTGTCCACAATCCTTTCTTTGGAAACGTAGTAATGATGGCATAGCCCAAAAGGTCCACTGTCAGAAATCATCCTTCTGCAGGTTGATTGCTTATGAATGCATTCTGTTCTGTGAAGAAACTGATGGATTCTTCCCATTAAGAAAAACAGAGCAAGAGGGGTATAGAGGCAGTGAGGTTTCTTTGTAATTCTTTGGAAACATTCCTGATGGAAACGTCACAAACGTATGTTTTTGACAAACAAATTCAGGATAAATTCAGCATTCATTAGAAATAAAAGATTAATAGCAATTAGCATTAGTTGTAGGACCTGTAAAGTGCTGTGCTTCACTAGTTCAATCCTAGTTCACTAGTCTAATCCTAGTTCCCACAGAATCACCAACATTTCTATACACATTGACTATGGAGTATATTTATACAGCTAGGTAAGGTTACAGCTAGGTTACTGAAGCAAACAAACATCCAGAATCTGATTAAGGAGAAATACAACATAGATTTTGAAAAAAAATAGGTTTTGTTTAACTGTCTTGTTAGAGAGTTTTGCAGCAATGGGCATAAACTGAGCTGATGATTTTTAGTGGGATTTTCTAAAAATACTTCCTCATAAATTATTTCTTTTTCAGTATATACCTGTAGGCAGCTTGTACTTGGATTGGCAACTGGTGAATGGACAAAAAATAAAGAGTACAGATGAGGAGCGCGTGCTCAAAGAGGAGTAAAGTAATGAACGGAGTTCCACAGGGATCTGTATTAGGACCATTGCTGTTCTTGTTTAATATCAATTATCTCAATTTTCGTATGTTTGCTGATGATAGATTAGCAAACAGGTATAACAGCTGAAAATGAACTTGAAAAAGATTTAGATAGAATTCAAAGCAAACATGAGTTAATATTTAATGTGCAGAGTGTTATGTGGAGGTAGCAAAAACCTAGACTATAAATTTAAAATGAGAAACACTATAGGTTACAAGAAGCAAATAACGGAAAAGGCTTAAATATGTCTACATCATTACCATATAACCTAGAATGAAGTAAAAGAATTGTAAAAATAAATGTTAGGAAATACTGTATATAAAAAACTACATCTTTTTAGTGTTGAACAGAGAAGACTATGAGACTGTGATTAAAGCATTCAAAATCCTCAAAGTTGAAGTCACCTTCATCAACTGCTACAGATTCTTTGTTAGCAAAGAACTTCAATAGGAAACCAGCATTTAAAGGTTTTTAATTTCAGTCTGCAGAATTATTATATTATTATAGGTAATTATTTTAATTACAGTCTGATTCTGTAATGATTGTTGTTGCCAGTAAACAAATATAGCACTCTGCAGTCACTGTGCATTCATTTAATTTTGTGTATTTCTCTCACTTCACATGTTTTTTTGTTCCCTCATTTATTGCTTCCAGAAAACAAGCCACTCACAGTACATAATCGACCTCCTTTACAGACTGTCTCTGCGTTGTCCTGTGGGGAGAAAACCACAGCATATCCTCTCGAATAAAGACCAGGAACCATTAGACATGTTTCAGTATTTTGACAGGACTTTGTGGGGTTTATGAACTCTTTTCAGGATTCTCTGAACTTTGGGGGTATCCTGAAATAAAATTATTTATTTCCAGATTGTTTAGAGATATAAATCTGCAGGGATTTTTCTGTAAATGAAATAGTTTCACATCCCGATTGGGAGTCAGCAGCTTTAAACCGCCCACTGCAACCACCACAATTTACAAGCAGCACCACAGACGCACACCTGCGTGTTTTCTGAGATGAGATCAAAAGACATCTTTGAATTTCCCAGTAGTATAGTGATTTGTTTTCCTTAAATACATTTCGTTGCCCATGCAGTGTTGACTGATATGAAGCAATAGATGAATTTTAAGTTATAGAATCCCATAGATGTATAATATTTATATGACAGACAAAAAGAGCAACTGAAGGCGACAGTCTGCAAAACCACTTTGTGGTCCTAAATTAGCATTAAAGTGGGATAATTAAAGTTCTGTCTAAATGTTTACTTGCTTATTCATATGCTATTATTATTTTAAATGTGTAAAAATGTATTACAAGTTTTTTATAATAAAGGTACTCTTTAAATTGCATTTGGAGTTAAACTGCTACTGAAGATTGACTCTTACAGTATATCTTATTTTGTTGTGAACAAAAGATCCAAAATGCAAAATTCGTGGTGAGCCAAGGCTATGTGTGTAAATGGTGTGCAATGTTTCCACAGTCTTTGAGCTTTGAGAGATCTGTATTCACAGCAAACATGAAGAGCGTTTTTTCAATTGACAGGGAGAAAGGCCCACAGTAGCCCTCTTCATCTACTAAAACTTATCATGAAAATGAAAAAAATAAACCTACATTATCTTTTACATAGCAACAAAAGTTTATTTCAGGTTTCACATTTCTGTGTTCAGGAGAGCATCCTCTGCTGTTTCCTCTTCTTTTCCCACCCGGAAATGTTACTTCAGCCAAAACAAGACAGAATTTGAATAAACATTTTAACTCGTCCTTGACACATTCTAAAGCTGTGAATTTCTAGTGCCGTCCTGTCCCATTTTTGCAGTGATTTGCAACAGTATTAGTAAAGAAAGGTGTTAGAGTCACTTTTGAAGTTTACCCCACTAATTTAAATCGAACATGTGGCACATTGTTAAATATTTACAAAGATGTAGACTCTAACAAAGTTTTGTTGACATAGATGTATTTGTCTTGGAAGAAATAGTGATCTTGTGATCTCAACTTTAAGTTGAACAATACATCCGCAAAGTATTCTAAATAAAGACATCCATCCATCCATTTTCTAACTGCTTCTTCCAATTCAGGGTCGTGGAACCCATCCTGACAAGCTATATAAAGCCATTGTAAATATATTCTTTAAAAATTGGTTTTAAATATATTCTTCAGAATGCAAAAAACCACTCCAACCCAGAGACAATTTCAAAACTGGGACAATACCATATCATGCCTCATCTGTTTTCGTGTGAATCCAGATGAGTTCCTTGTTTTAGGAGAAATTGCATTTCTTTTTTTATGCCTATTGTTATTTTAACACAGGTTGGTGTCAGGAGAAGCCGTGTTCCAGCTGTTTAATGGAAAGTATTTGATACTCAGCAATGATCAGATATGATCCCACACATCCTTCACCTGCTCAGATAGCACGATATTAAATGATGTATTCATAAAAGAAATTTGTGTTCTTGAGGAGAAAATCTGTGACCCTAGAGTACTTCATTACACAAATGTCACTAGAATCAGGTGTTGAGTTAACCTGTTTACTTGAGAGCGAAACTGCTTTGGAGTGTAGTCTGCATGGACAGAAAATCCCCTCATGTTGGACATATTTAGTGGGAATAAAACAGCCCATTTGAAATGTCTGCACTCCCAGCAAACAACAGTAATTGAATTAGAACTGAAGTCTGACTTCATTCAAAAGGAGAAATTTCACCGGGGCAGGAAATTTAGAATTCAAAAGAAGTCAACAGGTTCTGAGCAGCTGTTTGTTATGATGAGGCAGGTTTCATGAGATATTTTCAGGGGGCAAATTTTTAAAGGAAAGAAACAAATCTCAAATCTATTCTATGATTCTTTGACAGCAAAACATCATGTGCTTTGTTGAACAGAAGAGGTTTTTGTACTTCTTTGCTGACATGTTGTCTCAGTCCCACTGCACTGCTCAGCCTCTGCTTTTGTACACGTTGTTTATACAGAGATGAAAGCTTCCTCTTAACTAAAAAACTGCCACTGGCTCAGTGAGGCTGAGGACAGGAGGTAACTCAGATGTAGATAATTTAGGAAATGGGCCTCTTTGTACAGTAACAGACCAGGAGGAACATTACAGATCATCACACATGCTCAGGTGCCACTGCACGAATAATGACAGAAGATTAGCCCAGATAAGGCCATGGAGGAAAAAAGGCTACTGTATATACACCCCTCATAAAAGCAGGCGACATTGGAGAAATAATCGATTTTCTGTTAGAAAAAACAGACAAACAGCTGATTTAAATTGTTTGGACAAAGCCACACACGACTTCAGCATTTACAGTCCTAATGATTTACTGTGGTATACTATGGCAAAAGCCGCGGGAAAAGGTAGCAAATTCGTGGTAAAATGTGAAGTTTTTCACTGGCTTGCAATACGACCACCGGCTAACGCTGCACAGCAAGTTCAAGACAGCGCATAAACCCGACTGCGGGGAAGCAGTCAAATACGATACGTGACAAAGGTGAAATTCAATTTGCGCACAATTCTGGAAGGAGCGAGGTTGGAGAATTCAGAGTTAGCGTGAGCCCCAGCAATGAGTGAGATGTGTCCCCTGTGTCTGTCACAGGTCCCCGGGACTAACAGCCTGGATAGCACAACATCATTCCCGTGGTCCAAAATCACTGATGCATTCTTAACCCTTATGTCCTTATTCACAAAAGCAGCAGAGCTAGGCGAACTAGAATTTTAATCACACCATAGACGGGGAGATTAAGACGTTAATGATTAAATTAAAAAGAAATACTGCGTTTATCAACACAACTCTACCAGCCTGTCGTTCCCTGCTATAGATGTCTATTGAACTATATATGTCTGTGTAATGTGATACTTTCAGCTCGCATTCGGATATTAAACGGCAAGATCCGCTCTCTCTGTCCATCTGCCTCACAGAGAGTTAAGTCCTCCAGGAAGGGAATCGAGCTCCGTGCATCTCCTCGTCCTGGGGGCACGGCCCTCGCTGGAGCACGCTGCCCTCTCCTAACGCACGACTCCGGCTGCCTGTTGTCATTCTGTTGCAGTGATAGCGTTAAGTGCTCTCCCTCTCAGATCCGCAAACACTGTACTGGACAGGACACTATCAGCCCCAGACTGCCTACATGCAGTACCCGGTGGTCCATAACAGTCCTAGAATGAAACCAAAGAGGTGCACAGATCAACGAGGCTGTTGCGAGACCGCTTTCGTCGGAGGGCGTACAGCCCTATAGCCCGTTTATCTGGGTATAAATCACACCACGAAAGCGTCATGGAAGTCAATATGAGTCAACATGTAGTTCTTTCCGAACTGAGCAGTGTCACTGCGGAGGGCAAGTCGGGTCCATGCACTGCACCAAGGAGACTTAAATGCAAATACAGTAGTTGTGCTTTTTTTGGGGGGGGGGAGTCGTCTCCGCGCTCTAAAGGGGCGCTGATTGCAGGAGAGCGCTGTTGAAAAAAAAGAAATGCGCATATTCCCCACCGCGCCGCCCGCTCAGCAGGCTGCTATAAGGAGCCTGGGCTCAAGTGTGAGCTGACGTCTCTCTCTCAGCGGGTACTTTTTATAAAGCCGCCGCGTCCCGCAGACTCGCCACTTGGGCCGGAGCCGAGCACACAGCGAGCGGGTCTCAGAGGCGAACCCTCAGCACAGCTCTCGCACAGGAGCGCGGCGATCGCCCTAGTACCAGGTAATTTCTTTTACATTTACTATGATTATTATTATTTTTTTTATTTCTGGCTTGTCGATGGCCGCGGTGAAAATTTGAACACGCTCCGATGAGTGTGTTTAATCTTGTTGACTCCTATGGTTACAAACTGGGTTATTTGTTTTTTTTTTAAAAAAGTTTTAAAAAAACAAAGATCGCGCAGTTGCGTTAAAAGCATTCTGTTCGAGCGTGCAGGATGTGAAGTTTCCCCTTGATTAAATGTTTTTTTTCCCCATTTGTAAATAATGGCTTAAAGGTTTGATAAACAGAAAACACTGTTATAGTAAACTATACTTGAGCTTCTGAGATGTTTGGGGTGTCGCTGTTAAAATGTTTAGCAAAAGAAAAGGTGCGTTGAAGCAACCTACTACTACAAATATTAAACAGCTGAAAGTACACTGAGCTTTTGTGTACATCGGCCAGCGGTCAGTAATCTCTGAAGTGTGCGGCTGTGACACTCCTGTAAATTGAAATATTCTTGTTTTTTTTTTCTGAAACAGAAATGAACTAGAAAAATAACAGCTTTTAATAAGAATGTTCGCATTTGGTTGGGAAAATCAAATCAAAATCAAATACACAACTACCGTGTGTAGCACGGACACGACTGTTCAAGAGATAAAGATTATACTGCAGTATATCTTGATAGGTTCGTTTTCAGTGTTTTCCTAGAACCAGGTTTATACTTCGATGACTTCATTTCTCCTGTACCTTAAGAAAAATCTGACACAAATCCTTTGATAAAAATACATTTTTGAATGAACCCATTTGAAATCGGTGGAGAAGCTCAACGCCTATCAGGCTGCCCCGATAGAGAATTTATTAGTTACATTGTCAGTTTTTAAATGTAAAAGAAGAAATCAAAATGTTTGAGAAAAAATAAGATCAATTGTAATTTTAAAGGCCTCTGTGGGCCGTTTTTCTAGGTCTTATTTTGTTTAGAACAAAGAAGTTAGCCGGTGAATAAGCTTTGAGCAATCCCTTTAAGATCCTATGCACCTTTAGTTAATTAAACTTTAATTTCTGACCCTTTTCTGTTTTGCAACAATTTAACTTTAACTGTGTTGTGACTCAGAGTGGAAAGTTTTGCCCAGTATTGTCAAAATGCCAGTGGTTTTCACTTATCTGCTTTCAAATGTCAAAAGGGCAAAATTCTAATTAGCAAGCCACGCTCATGCTTCACATGGAGTTCCTGTTGTCCATGTCAACTTTTAAAATCATCATTTTAAAAGCCGTGTGCCTTGAAATGAGAACGAATGGAATCCCAGTGGTTTTGAAAGCCAAGTAAGAAATTGTCTGGAGAGCACTGCTTTGCAAGATTTGTTACAGAACCCCTGGAAATGGGTGATTTGGTCTGTTGAATGCTTAGTTCAACAGTCACCACCACGGGCATGAGCTTTTCACCCCACTGCCCTCAGGCAAGAGATACAAGAGCATACGGTCACTTACCACTAGATTCTTCAATAGCTTCTATCCACAAGCAGTGAGACTGGCGAACACAATTAGCCATCCCCCTCGGACCACACCTACACCATCACCATCTACCTCATTGTAATTTATTAATTGTACGTCTCCAGTCATTGTTGACACGTCTGTATTGTTTACATTCAAACTGTCTGCATGTTTACTTGCACATTGTCTATTGTTTGTTTGTATATTGTCTTGATGCACTGTTTGCACTTTGTCTTGTTTTTTACACTTGTTTTACAATCGAGAGACTTTCTGTAAGTAAGAATTCCATTGTACCAGTACCGGTTACATATGGCAATAAAGTTCAAGTTCAAGTTCAAGTCTGCGGAGTTTGAAGCCCCTCCAGGCTGTGGCCACCCCCAGTTCAGTGCAGGGGAGTGAGCCTTTGCTTTGTCGTGTTCGGCTCACAAAGTGTCAGTGCCGGCAGGCAGGTTTCGAAGGGGAAGCTCTCACAAGTGATGTACAGTACTTTCAAGCGCGTGAAATCTGAAGGCGCTCTCTCTCCCCGGAAGATGAAAGGATCGGTGTGATATTCCGATCAGGAGGCCATCCCGCAGTATGTGCATCAGACTTCCCTGAAACAATTTTGTTTCTATAATTCCAGGCTTCCCCGTGAGACAGCCATGTCTGGCAACATAACTGTCACGCTGGGACTCAGCGCGGTCAATTCCTCGAACACCACCCGCACCAGGGTGGAGCTGTCGGTCATCGTGTCCATCATCTCCATGACGGTGGGAATCCTGTCCAACAGCCTGGCGCTCTTCATCCTGGTGAAAGCCTACCGGCGCTTCAAGCTCAAGTCCAAGGCTTCCTTCCTGCTCTTCGCGACCGGCTTGGTTGTCACGGACTTTTTGGGGCACCTCATCAACGGCTCCATTGTGCTGCACGTGTACTGCCTGCACAAAGAGTGGGAGAGGTTCGACCCCCAGAAGGTCCTGTGTGGCTTCTTCGGGGCCTCCATGGTGTTCTTCGGGCTGTGCCCCCTGCTCCTGGGCAGCGTGATGGCGGTGGAGCGCTGCGTGGGCGTCACCATGCCCATCTTCCACTCCACCAAGGTCACGTCCAGGCACATGAAGAAGCTGCTGGCGGTGATCTGGCTGTCCGCCATGCTGGTCGCCCTGCTGCCCATCCTGGCCGGAAAGCCCTACGAGGTGCAGAAGTCCGGGAGCTGGTGCTTCTTCAAGATGGGCAAGAGCGACTGGCTGGATGTCTTCTTCCCCATGCTCTTCTCCGTCCTGGGCCTGCTGTCCCTCGCCGTCTCCATCCTGTGCAACACGGTCACCGGGGTCACCCTCATCCGCTCCAAGATGAAGAACCAGGGGCACAGGAAAGGGACGTCCCACCACTTCGAGATGATCTGCCAGCTGCTGGCCATCATGCTGGTGTCCTGCATCTGCTGGGGCCCTTTTCTGGTAAGAGCCTGTAGATCATCTCTGGTATGTGCTGCACCGGACAGAAATCAGCCGTGGTGCTCTAGAGAGCAGTTTTGCTGTTTCCTGCCAAGCTTTTATTCCTCTTGCACTGGCGGGGTCCGCCGGATAAGCACACTCTCCCGAAATGAGCAATACTCGTTCTTACTGGACATCCCCATGTGCAGTACAAAGTCAGACTGATGGATTTCTTAGACTCACAAAGCAGGAGTGTGGTTCATTGAAAACAGCGCAGTTGTACTTTAATCCCCCTTTTATGTTTTTCAGCACAGAATGAAATGTGGTTCTGATAAACAGAATCCACCCGATGATATCGACTGAAACGCGATAGAATATCCAGCTCAAATCTGCTGTGGATGTGAAATATTTCACCCGAATAGAAAGTAAATTTGCTGGAGGACAAAAGGGATTTAAAGTAAATATTAATATATTGTTATTTTGATTTTTTCTATTACAAAGGGTAGTAAGCGCACATTTTGTCCCAGGCTAAAGAAGTAGCAAGCCTGTGAATAAATATTAAATATTGCAGGCGTGTCTTGTGCAAACTGTCACAGGCACTGAGGGGAAAAAACAAATACAGCAGTCTATTTCTCGTGCTTGGCCAGCCATCTCACATTTTATTCCTCTTGTATGGTGCATTCAGTCCTCTCACAGTAGCTGCTTTAGTAGATGTAAATGGTGCACTTCAAATGGCTGGGTCTCTTGCCACCTAATAGAGACACATTTGGAAAATGACAAGAAAGAGCATTTTCCACACATGTAGCAATATTGTAGCACAGAGCAGAATCTGCCAAATGTTGAAATACATTTGAAAAATGCAAGTAAGTGCATTAATATATACAGTACTGTGTATGTATATATACCATCTTGTACTTGAAAGCCTTCCAGACACATTTTGGTATGTACTGTAAATATAAATTTGAAACATGCCAATGTCAATGTCAATATGTGCTGAAAATATATTTAAATGTAAATGAGGGGGACCATGGGGTTAAAATATATTTTATTTTTCCAAACGTTTCTTTGATTTTAAATCCTCCAGTGTGCATCTAAAATGAGTGTTTTGGAGAAGATTATTTTCTTTCAGTCTGGTGTTAGCTTTTAATACACCTTAAAAAAAAGAGTATTCACCAGCGTCGTTGTGGAACAACAATGACATTTATTCTTTGTGGTACACCATCGTGCATAGGTTTTATTAAAAAAGAGACCACAGTCTCATTTTCATCCCTGCCCTCTTGACACAAAACAAATATATGGTTGGAGAGGAAGCCAGGAGAAAGCAGGGGAATAGGAATTTCAAAACCAGACTGAATTGCAAGAAAAAAAATTCCAATTTTCAATCGCTTGTTTGGAAGGGAGGATTCATGTTAACTGTAAAATCCCATGTTTCTCACCATCCATGGCTTTTAAACAATATGCACATGCACATTGACATCCTTCTGGCCACCGAGAGAGTAAAATCTTAATAGTACTGTAGGTGTCATGTGGAAGATTCTGGACACATGCATACCACTTACACAATACTTCCACACGTCAGAGCGAGTGAGGGTGGGGGTTTTACATTTAGGGACTGGTAAGTGATGGCAGATTGCAGGACAAGATTAGGAGAGTTATTTTAGATTCGATTTGAGATTTAACCTGGAGTTTAAATGCGTCAGATGTAGGCTGAGAAGGAAATACCTTTCCACTCCCGGGCAAAAGCAGGTCGTCTGTAAAGAGTCAACTGGTTTACAGTTTTTCATTTCTTTGGATTGAGTGTAATTAGAAGCCAGCCCCTGGCTCTATTTATTTTCCATTAGAGTCCATCCCTCACATGAATTAATTCTACTTTTGCTTTGAAGTTAGAGCCTGTTTTTTTCCCGTTCTCAAATACATACAAATATGAGACATTAGGGTTATCGGTGCAGGACGGTGTGAAAGGGTCATGCAAGAGTTTACAGCAAAAAAACAGAGGCAGTTTCTTCATGTGGAGTAGCGTTGTAAGGAACAGAGGTGTGTGCTTTCTGCAGGTGTGCAAGGACATGGATGGGGGGAACGAAAGGCTTTAAAATCCCAAGGAAGATGAGGAAGGTTAAGAACGAGATGAGACACAGCATCTCTTTGGCCCCTCTAGGTCTTTTGGGTGTCAGTAGCTAAGTGATCCCTGGCTCTCATCTAGATGTGTTTTAAGACAAACCAGGGAATCAGCTTCAACAACATGGCTGGATAGCTTGTTCCCAGACTCCCACAACCCTTTGTGTCAAAAATACTTCCAGTTCCCAGTTCGAAACCCACTTCCTTCAGTTTCTCCCTGTGTCCTCTGGCTCAAGTTTCACAGCTGTTTCTTATGCCAGTACTTTCAGGGACATTCGAATCAGGTTTCCTCGTTGTCTTCTCTGTTCAAGGCTCTGTTCAAGGCTGTTCAAGGAGTTACATTCGAATCAGGTTTCCTTGTTGTCTTCTCTGTTCAAGGCTCAAAAATTCAGTTGTTTTAGCCTGTAAGTGTAGGACATTCCTTTGAGCTACGAAATTCATCTGGTCAGTCTTACCTGCACTTGCAGTAATGTTTTTTTTTACCAAAATCATAAAAAATATTCTACATGACGTCTCGCTAGTGCAATGTTTATTTTTTGCATTATAACCAAGATGAAACTGTGCATTTTAAACATGATCATTTTTAAGTCTAAGCTGTTTTAATTTCATTTTATGCATTGTCAAATGAGATTACGTCTGTCCTCCAGTGGAGATATGACGTGTGTTGTGAGGTGAAGTGGTATATATTTTGTTTTTCTGTACTGTACACCACAGGAGAAAGCAAGGAGGGCACAGTATCTAAATGTCCTGTCTTGTTTCCTGGTGTTGAAGGCATCAGACAAGATTATCTGTTATCAAGGCAGAAAGTTTTGATGCATTCTCTGGCACTAAAGAGGTGTTTTTGTATTTATACCCCTAAACATCCTAGCCTTGAATTGATTTACCATAGTCTTTGTTACTGCGAGATTTTGAGTTTTTTTTTAATGAATTCAAAATAGCATGTTCCTAATTGTTTATAGCCTATTTTTTTATCACAGCAAGGAAGTGCTGTGATAATTACTTAAGTATTGATTCTCCATCTTTATTTTTCAAATTAAAATTGTTTTTTATTAGTATACAATACACAACACATCTCCCCTCCCCATCTTACAACTACAGACTGAAATATGACTGTGATTGCAGGATAAACCTTTTTTGAAACGGGAGAACTTTTTGAGAGCATCTTTTTGCTGTAGCATAATGTTTACTTTGCTTGATTTGCCTTTACTATAAGAATGTCAACAAATGTGTTCCTCCTGATTTAAACTAATGTAACACTTTCCATCCTCCCCCCTTTCCTTGATGAAATATTGATTATTTCAATTTCCCAAAGATCTAATGTGCACATTACTTATTTGAAAACAAAATTAGCGGAATGGTGAATAATAAGTTACAATTCGGAGTTGTACTGCTCTTATGATAGGTCTATACCTTATACAATCCCCAGTTTATCTTTGCTTTACAAATCTTAATGGATGTATAATAACCAATTCTACAGCTGATCAATAGGTCTGACGTTCAGGAAACAATCAATACCTTTGACTCTGACAGTCAGTCTTGATATATTATTCATTTCACGCTTCACCACCCATAATGAAAACTGAAACTGATAGCCTGAGGAAGTGACCTTATACCTTAAATACCCCACTTCTACTGGGTGGGTGTATGAGCTCTAATTCAGGGGTGTCCAGTCCTGTTTCTGGAGGTCCGGTGGGTCTGTGGGTTTCCATTCCAGCTTAGCTCATAAAGAGTTACGCCACCTGGTTCGTGGCTCAGCTGGACCTGCTTGGACAGCTCCTTCCAGCTTTTCAGGAGCTGCTGATTCAAAGAGACTTGGAAAACCTGGTGAGGCTGGGGCCATCCGGGACCAGGACCGGACAGCCCTGTTCTTATTGAAGCCATTCAGCCTGAAGAGCAGGGCAAAACCCAACCCGTGGCCTGACCAGCCTACTCCATTGCTGTACTTCTAAACAACCAGCACCGTAACCACTAACTACATCCTGATAGATAGCAAGTAACTAAATAAGGAGCTAGACAGTACAGAATCCAGCTGTGGAATGGATTGCACTGGCCAGATGCTCAGTAGCCCCAGTACGGTGGTCGAACACAGCTATTTAAATATTTTTGTATTCTGTTGACGTAATTAAAAAATAAATCCGGGTTTCACTTTATTAATTGCTCCGGTGTGCTGCTGTCGAGCTGCTTCTATACACCTGTCTCATTCTGCTCACAGTGACGGGGGGGATTTGAAAGTGATGCAGGCGTCAGTCCAGCCTACGTTCCACCCCTCCGGCTCGAGACAAAGTAGCTTCAGGACCCACAGGCCTTCCTAGGCAACTTCAAACGAGCTCCTGCAAGTGGCAGCGGTTCTGTTTGGATCAGTAAAGTGGGAAATGATTCCACCTTCATTTCCGAAGTTTCGAGCTTCATTTCGAGCTTCATTTCCTAGAGTTCCGAAGGGCAGCAAGATTTCGAACATATTGTTTTTAGCAGGGGAAAGACATTAACTTTGATTGCATTTGACATTGTTGGTTTTCTCTTTAAACGTGCTTCAGCTACCAAGCACAGGTCTTGTATCCAGAGCACAGATATGAAATTGTGGCTTAATGGCAGACAAATTGCTAGAAGTGACCTTCCAAAGGCTGCAGCAGGGGTCTTTTTGAAAGCAGCTTATTTCTTTTTCCCTGTAGGTACACTTGGTTTCCTGTTCTGAGCTGCCAAGAATCATCCCGCCCATTTAGTTTAATGGTCCCACTTGATTTCTTATTCATTAAAATTTGTGTTAAGTAATGTTTTTCATTAGAGCAGTCAGTCGCAGACCTGTTAGCATTGATACTGACACAAATGATAGTTGGGGTGATTAAAACAGATGTTAACTGGAATATAATTTACTGTGGCATCCATCTGTCCAGGATGAGAAAGCTGCTTATTCCTGATGTGGGTTGTGGCAAACCCGGAGCCTGTCCCCCAAGTTTAGGGTGCAAGGTCAGGTGGGACACCCTGGTTGGGACTCTGGTCTGTCGCAGGTTTACACACAACTGAGATGCACCACTTAGCCTCCACAGCATGTCTTTGGGAGGGGAGAGGAAACCAGAGCTCCTAGCGGAGACATGGGAGACCAGGCAAACTCCAAATAGATAATCATATTAAGTCATGTTTCACTTTTCTGAAGAAAGATCTATGGGCTGTGTTATTGATACGATGATAATACAGTGCTGTCCTACACCGGAACACCTTTTGTTTCCTTACTCGCCTGCTGACCCTGGAAATTCCGTTTTTCACTTCCTGTCTGTTGTCAAACAGCTGTTTGCATCTCTGTAACACGCTCGCCAGCCAAGCTCCAGTTGAACTTCACTCCGGAGCTCAGAAATCACACTCCAGGGGGAGCTGAAGTTTCAGAGCTGGACCTCTTTTGTTTTCTTTCCTGACGGAGAATGTAAAAGATAACCCACAAAGTTTATTTGACCGGTATTCGTACCCAGTGCAGCTTGAACTTGTACCCATTCATTCAGATGGGCATGTTACTGGAGCAATATGGGTGAGCTCAACGGTACAACAGCAGTGTTTCACCAGGGATTGCAACCCTAACCCCTGCTTCCCTCTAGCCTGGACTGTACAGTATAGAATGTATTCCAAGGGAGAAAAGTAAGCACCTCTTTTTATTCACGGTCTGCAAACTGATAAGTTGTGACCATTTGTTTTTCTTAAAAAAGAGGGCCAGACAGTTTTGGCTATGAAGCTCTTAGATTTGGCTGTAAGTCAGAGATCTGTGGTTCTGAGTCATGGAGTTGTAACGTAATAAATCTGAGATCCTTCAGACCCTTGACTGGTCCAAACCAGCAGCTGTGGTGATTCACACTGTACTGACTGTACTGTGGGTCAAATCCAGAGCCACTTTGTTTGTGAACATTATACATCGTCACCAATGCTTTTTTTATTGTGTGTGTGTTCTTTCGTTGTTGCTCTTGCAGGTCAATGTTATAATAGGAAGCACTCAAACCCAGGATGACCGCAGCTATGAAAGGATGCTCCTTGCTGTCCGAATGGCGACCTGGAACCAAATTCTGGACCCCTGGGTTTACATCCTGCTCAGGAAGGCAGTGCTGAAGAAGCTCTTTCTGATAACCAAGGAGTGCTGTGGCCACAAGGTCATCTCCATTTACAAGTGGAACTGCAGCTCCATCAAAGGCTCCATGAAGGACAGCTCCATCAGCAGCAGGCCAGATTTCAGCGTGAGCAGCTCGGTGCGGAAGAGCACCCCGAACACGGTGACTCACTGCTCCGCGCCCTGTACTTGATCTGCCGCGGCCGGCGCGCGACACGAGGACCCAGCCGTGCTTGGCGTGAGCTGGCGGAGGCCAGCCGGGCTGAAAGAGGAACGCGTCCTTAGAACGGGGAAGAACGCTGGATGTAAAGCAGGCCACCAGCCGGCATTTCGGCGGACTGCGATTTCGTTGGTGTTACTTCGATGCATCGCTGTCATCAGCCATGTGCTTTGAGTGCTTGCCTTTGGAAAAAACCTCACTGCTGAGACACTAAAGAAGAAATGCAAACCATTTCAGCGCTTTGCAAACATCCTGTCAGTATGAAGGAGCCTGTTACAGTAATATGGTGGAACAAATAGGATTTGGGATGGTGCTACATATTTTCACGTTTGTTCTGTAACCAGTGAATGTGGACCATAGCTTCAGCTAGTGCTGGTTTTGTGCTGTCGGGCTTCAAACTATGACGTAACATGTGGACTCAATTCTTTGTTCATCGACCCCTGTGAGTTGTCACAATGACTCCACCTGCTGAGCACTATATTCTGATTTACATAGTACAATTCCATATCCATGTACTATAGATACACGCCTACGCAGCAGAATTGTGGTTAAATGTTATATGGCACTGTGTGAGAATGCCTTTGTAAATGTGTTCATTTTTCATTTCCGGATTGTAACTAGATATGTGATGTTTAAATGTCATATTCCACGCTGACACTGGAGACGCAGTAGATGCTGCCAGTTCTAAGCTCATGCATAGCGTCTTTGGTGCCTCAGTATATATCTTTGTGACCCTCAGCTCCCCAACTTGCCGGGACATTTTTAAGTGTAGACGCACAACTGGAGTGAATTCCATGCACAGGAGAGACACTAGTAAAAGTGCTTTGCGCACTGGGTGGGGTCTTAGAGAACCGACCTGAAAGATAGCTCTTACTCTGAATCGGGTCGGTGTTTCACTGTCGGTTCTGAGGCAGTCCTCTGTGGTGACTCTGTCAGTGCCTTTGCGGATTCTGAATGCTTGGATCATGTCCCCTTGTAGTCTGTCTAGTCTTTGTTATTTGAGGTCCACCAGATGCCTGTACCTGCCAAACGCAGGAGAAAATTTTCCTTATTGTTATTAAAATGTTTTTGGCTGCAACCCCTTGTGTTTGTGGGGCAGTTCGTAAAATGTCACATATGATTCACAGCTGTTGTCAACACAAGGGTGAGAAACATTCAGACGATGAACAAATGACTTATCAATGTTTACTTATATTTACTAAATTATTTAAACATTACCTCATTGCATTACCTATTTTTAAAAAAAGACACCTTGAAACAAAGGTTGAGGAGGTTCCCAATTTTTTTTTTAGCTCATCTTAAGAGTTTTAAGATTTTCAGTTATTTCTGTTCTCGAAGAACTTGTCTAACTTTTCTGCTTTTGTCAGGAGCGTACCAACTGAATGTATTTTCGAAAGGGGACATTCACACGGGCTGTATTGTCACCTGTCGTTGTGATGATTAATTGTTTTTAATGTATGGAATGATTCAAAGGAAATAATAAAGAAATGGTATCATCAGTCAAGTTTATGAAGATTTTAATATATTACAATAATGCAGATAAATGTTTGTTTGTAATAGGAAAAAAAAAGGTGCAATTATAATTTTCTCAACACATACAACTCCTATTGTCTAACTGAAAAGGCTACCTGTAGCTCTTACAGACGAGCCATATATTGTACATCACCTTCCAACACATGATCGGAACAGTATTTGGTACTGTATATTGTAACGCAACGGGGGCTCAGGCGGGCGCCCTTGCCGCATCTGGTCGGCCCCTGCACCGTCCGGGGCTCGAACCCGGGACTTCCGCGTCTCTCTGCAGCGACCTAGCCCCGTGAGCCAAAGAGAGATCTCTCCACAGCCCAGTAGCTGTGGTCCTGCTATCACAGGGAAGGGCGGTGACGTCACCCGCTCTGGTACGCCGGCTCTTACACAGTGCCTGTCGGCCGTAAGCGTTACAATATTAACAGGCCTAAAGTGATTTTTGTTATTTCTATAAGCATTTCTAAAGGGACTTTTCTGCAGTCCTTTTACTACTACGTATGGCCAGTAGCCACAGACATATATAACAAAATTCAACTCTGACTGGTTCAGTTTTTAGCGCATAGATGTGAAAATCTTGTCCAGCTATCTTGAAATAAACCACAGTATTGGCTTCAGCAGCACGACTGGATGGATTGTACCAGACTCCTGCAATCCAGCAGTCTGCACCCATAGCAGCCTGCACGAAGCAGGAAAACACCACACAAAGATGCCATTATAAATCTCGGAGACTAAAATTCAAATCCAGGCTAAGCCGCAGGAGTCTCGGGTGTAGGTCTGGGAAAACCTGGGGAAAAAATCGTGTTTCTTTTATAACATAAAACAACAACAACAAAAAAAAAACAACAACATTCTAGAAAAACTTTAGAAAACACGTGGGGAGGGGACTTGTCAAAAAGGTATCTGACGTTTCCTCTATCTCCAGATAAGAGCTCTTCAAAAACTCGAAAGCGCCGGGTCACAATATTTCCAGGTGACGAAAAGTGTGCGGTCATCACCTTCCGCGCACACTCTCAGGCGATTCTGCCGATGAGCGGGATCTGTCACATTGGATGATAACACTCCGTGTCGCGGACGTCCCTGCTCACTCTCCCGGACTTTCAAGAGAGAAGGAGAACTAGCTGCTCCGCACTCCGGGTCTGGTCGCTCCTTAGTAGAAACTGCTCTGCGCGTTTCCAGGTCCATTTCTGCGTCCGGCGCCACCGTGTGGACAAAACAGGCTCAGTCTTCTCTTAAACCACGGTAACACTTTGCAGGCAATAAATACATCACCCAGACACTCCCTCATCATCACTCTCGCCAAGCGGAGTGGCCGTCTGGTGTGAGACCAGCTGGCTGGAAGCCAGGGACAGCTGCTTAGGGGCGGCCTTAAGTGAAAAACGCCTTGGAAGGCCTGCGAATTGACATTGTAGAAAGAGCACAGCTCAACTGGTAGCCAGTGGCTATATGACACGGCAGCTCACCACTGGCAGCCCACTGAAGCTCAGCAGGTGTGAGCCCAGCCCAGCCAGTACCTGCATGGGAGACCTCCTGGGAAAAACTAAGGTTGCTGCTGGAAGAGGTGTTAGTGGGGCCAGCAGGGGGCGCTCACCCTGCAGTCCATGTGGGTCCTAATGCCCCAGTATAGTGACGGGGACACTATACTGTAAACAGGGACCATCCTTTGGATGAGATGCAAAACAGAGGTTCTGGTGCTCTGTAGTCATTAATAATCCCAGGGTGTCTCTCAAAAAGAGTAGGGGTGTTACCCCCCCCGGCCTTTACCAATCATGGCCTCCTAGTAATCCCCATCTATGAACTGGCCTCATCACTGAGAGCTGGTGTGTGGGGAGTGTACTGATGCACTCTGGCTGCTGTCGCATCATCCAGGTGGGGCTGCACACTGGTGGTGGAGGGGATCCCCATTAGCTGTAAAGAGCTTTGAGTGGAGTGTCCAGAAAAGCGCTATATGAGTGTAAGCAATTATTCTTCAACTTCTCTGCAGTCATATGAAAATAAGAGGCAGCGATGATAAACTACACAGTGTGAAAAACCTTGTACGTGGACATTAGCAAAGCACAAGGTGAACCCTTTCTGTTCAAAACTTTATTGTACAGTCAGCCATATAAAAAGAAACAAGAGAGTGTGGAAACACCACCTTTCACTGCAGACAATACTCACATGCCCATCAGAGAGACAGGGATACAAAGCTCAGGAATTTAGGTATAAATCACAGGTTGCACACTACGTCTGTATTTTAACACAAAGAATCAAAAGTACATGACTGTTAGAAAAAAAAAACATTGTTTGTATGCGGTCAAAATTAAAAAGCTTTTAAACATGCACTTTAATTGCCATGCCAATGAAAACAGACACCAGACAGGCCTTTTCACATCGACTTCCCAAGAAGAGGGTGTTTTCACCAGAGCAAGTCTGGAATTCAGGAGTCAATAAATTAGTAAATGATTATTTCTGCTCACACAATTAATATCCTGATGAAGCAGTATGGTGAGTAATACTACATACCTTACTGCAACTGCCTGAACAATGTTAATGCTAGCCAAAGTAATCACAACACTGCGACTTTGACGTTGTGGTTTTTATCACAGGAGTTCAAATTAAACATAGTTTGTGAATGATAATATTGAGATTATTTTAGGACGGCTTCCTCGTTTACAGTAAAGCATTTGTTTTAATTTCTGGACATTTTAAATCGGGAGAAAACGTCTTCCCACAAATAAAATACAAAAAGCAGCTGAATTTAAAAAAAAAAACTAAACCTGGCCATTATTCCAGTGAGGTTTAGTTCTCGTAAGGCCACACAAACCAGTTTTAACATTCAGACAGCAGCGCTAAAAAGATACATTTATATTTAGCGTTCTTTTCAAAAGTCCTATTGGCTTCGCTTTATAAAAAAAAAACATTGAAATCTTGTAGTTATGACATGTGGCTCTGCTAAAATAAAAATCAGATTTCTTCATCTCACAGTCCAGAAAGGGACACTTCAAACATAACAGGTCTGCATGAGAACAACTGCTTCGAGGTAACACTCTTTTAAAAACATAAGCACAGGGTTTATAAACCTTATTGCAGTTTGTCAGTCAACGGTAGATACCCTAGCAGTACAACACTGGCTTAGAAAAGGTTGATACAAAAACGAACTCAAATGCAGCGTGTTCCCCCTGTAAGGGGGAACTACAGACTTCATCGCCCTTGACGCCTGCTAGTGACACGGAGAGCTTTTCCTTCAGTTCTTTACTGACAGCAGCGAGCTGGAGTGTAGTGGGTGGACGAGCGGCTGGGTCTGCTGGCAGCCCTGAGGGAGATGCGGGTCTCGGTAGGTTTTCAATTTCACACGTCTTGCGCTTGTGCCGGGCTGCAAGGATCCGGCGGCGTGCGCGTCCTGGCGCGCAGCGGGCGCGCCGCCGTCGGGAGCGCGCCGCCGGCTCCCTGGCCCCTCCCCTTCCCCCCACGCCCCGCCCCCCACCACCCCGGGCGGCGGCGGCGCGGGGCCGTGTGTCTCTACAGCTCGTCCGCGGCGTGGGCCTGTCGGAAGGCATCTCCCGTCAGCCGCCCCTGGGCTTCCTTCATTCCGGCCACGACTGCAGAGCACCGGACAGGGGAGAGATGGACAGCACCGTGAGCACCTCCCCACCCCACCTCCTCTCGCACCGTGCGGGGTGGCCTTTAGAATGATTGCTGGCGGCGCACTACCCCCACCTACTGGTCAGTCAGGGTAATGCACACCTTCGCTTCACAGTCCGTCTTTGACATACTATCATTTTCACTAGACCGTTTCCACATGTGAAACCCTAAAGGTTCATGGCCAGGTCCGTGTCAAGTGCCAATTTTTAACATGAATGTAGAGTTGTTTTACTACACAGTATAGAGCCAACCTGAAACAGCCAGTTGTGTTTCGTGTGTTGTCTCTGCTCATGCCTACCAACCCCATAGCCGCACACGGGAGAGAATGAGACCATACAAGCCACTCCCCTTCCACACGTCACAGGCCCCGCCTCCCAGTCCCAGAGGTTCAGTGTTGACCGGAGGAGAGGCGTGCCCGCCATTGCCAGTGGTGCCACAAGGGGTCGCTGTGTCGCGAAGACTGCCCTGTTTGACTCATCCCAATCCCAGTCACCGTTAGCTAGTGTCATAACTGGGGCTCGGACCCACGACACCTGGATCTCAGAGCTCAACCTGTGCTAAAGCTAGCGCCCTTACCGGCTGAGCCTCTAGGAAAACCTGGAAAATTTGGAACGGTTGCCGTTTAGCTCCAAAGCAGAAAGCCAAGAGCCAGTGGAGACCACGATGATGCCCATCTTACCTTGGTCAGCGTTGCTGTAGAAGTACTTGTAGTTGGGGTTTCCATTCTTGTTGGTTATCTCCGGGCGCACCTTGCCAGAGGGGTCTGAAAAAAAACCAAAGCAAAGAGCTGTTTAATGAAAAAACATTTATTTATAAAAAAATAAAATAACAAAAACAAAGAGGACTATTAATATGTCGGCTAAATCATATTCCTGCACTAAAAAAAGAATAACTGTAATATTGTTTTATAGGCAAAGCACACAAGCTGTTCAAATTCAGAGCACACATTTATCATTTCCATTCATGTCGAATGACATACCTTTTTACTGATTCTCAGTGCAGCTGTGAGCATGTATTTTGGATGTAAAGATGAATGTAGGTCACCTGAAGGACCCATATAATGCAGTTACTTAATCAGCAAGGACTAGGGTGTTGTAATTAATTGAGACTTTCAAAGGGCTTTGTCATCTGCACTAAGGACGTGCCCCAGTGTCCACACCTGCGGTCTTGTGGCCTTCATATGTGCATTCCTGCAGGGGTCTGCAAGAGCTAAGGGTCTCATTTCTAGTTTGTGTTTAACAAGGGTGCTCACGGGCTCCCCCAATGAGCCCTTTACATGCCCTCCCCGTAAGTCTACATCAGAGCCGATACCCCAAATTCCTTGCAATGAGGTGACCTTTCATGTTCTAAGCTATCAAAGTGGAGTGAAGCTGCACAGAGAATAAAATATTCAAGTGCATGTTGAATAAAGTAAAACATCTTTTTTTTTTTACAGTTTTAAAACTCACGGCATTTTATGTAAAAAATTCATTAGGCTGCTTCAGATGCATACGTATTCTAGTTGCAAAGTGTGGACGTAAAGCTATTAGTTCATTAACTGAGTACCCCATTTCTACCGATGAGTGTTTGTTTACCTCAGTTTTATTTTGTACATGGAAAGAAAGTATTTGATAGAACAGAATTTTGAATGCACAGAGAGAGGCATTGCCAGGCCTGCCTTATTTAGACAGGGAGCTGTGACCAGCGAGTGATGTCATGCGAGGGTGTCCCAATACCCTTTTTGTCACAGTACAACCTCGAATGCTTGTGTACCCTAAGGACACACCTGCTCTACTGTACGTCACTAAAGCGCAGTCCTGGCGGAAAGACCTAGGGCTCTACGCGACTTCTGGGACACAGCAGAATTCAGCAGTGGGTTTCTGTTGAATGCCTGTTGGCAAGTCTCTTACCGAGGAAGAGAATTCTGGGAATGTAGCCGCCATCGGGGCTGAAAGCGTCATCTTTGGGCTCCTCTTCATCCTGCGAGCGTGAAGCAGTTTCATTTCATTAGCTCCCCGCTACGAGGTAAAATCACTCACTCATCCAAGGGCAGCAACCCCTCATTACCTTCTCAACACAACACCTTAAAAGGTGGAAAAACTGGGGTAGAAAAACAAACTATTCTGACAGGGAAAAGACTCTTAACATTGTAGCTGCTGATAACATCATGCAAAGGTACCAAGTCTTGCAGTGGGATGAAATTGATCAGATTGTTATCTATTGATCTTTGAGAATGAAAAAAAGAAATTCAGTGATGTATTTTAGGTGGGTTATAAGCTTTTTACTGATCCCAGTACTCATGGGAATTATTTCCAGTCTCTCAGCTGGCCACATAACATTCGAAACCAGAGCACAGCTAGACAGGCGTCTTACCTACCTGTTGCAACTTGAAAACATTTCATATAATCTCGAACCGACTGTTATTAACCCTATTTGTGAACCATGTATTCTTTTAGATACCAAACGAAAACCCAAAAGTATGACGGTATCCTCACCTCAAGGTTGACCATGACAAAGTTGTGGGCCAGCTCAGAAATCTCTTTAGACTCCGCGAACTTGGGCTTCAGGGCTTTTGAGACACGAATAGGGAAAGGAAAATTAAACCTCACCTCCGCATTCACCACCTGTCAGATCAATAATATATGGGCACATTTATGTACTGTGATTTCCATCAAAATAAAGATTCCTGTAATGCTATAACTCAACACAAGCAGCAGACAATACAGTGTGGGCGACCAGAAGGAGCTCGAGAATTCCGGATCAGTTCAGATATCCAGATGCCGGATTAAGAAGGACGAACTGACTAGGGCAGAGGGTGCGTAAAAGTTATTTTGCAAAATTAGAAGTGTAAAAAGATTGTAAATTGTTTAAGTAGTTTATTTCAAAATACAAAAGAAATGAACATTTTATAAGAAGGTGAGTTTGCACATCAAATAATGCTCAGGAAGAATTAGGAAATACATTGCACTTTTTTTCTATTTTGTTTCTTACATTTCACATTGCTACCTGTAACTTGTATGGCCTCCTCTGATTTGTAATCTTGCTGTCCTTCCTGTACAGCAGCATGCTAATTTACACATGTGTTGCTTTGGAAATACAGGGGGAACTGCAGAAAGACTGTACAGCTGACAGGCTCACAGAAGGAAGGAAGGACAGTAGTGGGCACATCTTTTAAAACCCATCATAAAAACCACTTTTATCCCACGTCTAATTTTGTTTTCCGTATTCAAATGTGCACCTGTGCATTTCTCGTGTCTTTGCGTTTGCTATGTTTTACTGTAAAGCGCCTTGATGATTCTTGAAAGGCGCTGTATAAAATATTACCTTTGCAGGCTCCACACCAGGACTTGTGTATGATGACCATGAGGGGCAGGCCACTGCACATGAGGACACAGAACACACAGTCAGACCACGTGGTCACTGATCATCACTTACAAGTACATCCCAGTCCGCTCTGCAGCACCTCGTCACAGAAGGCACTTTATTGTGTCCCAGTTGCTGTATTGTCTAGTTGTCTGTTATCATGCTTGTTTTGGACATCTGTAATCCTATCGTGAGTACTGCATTAAGTACAGACATAAAGGGATCACATCAAAGAAGAAAGCAAACTACAGTACAGTCCCTGTGCTTCAAAGTATTGGGTTACTGCAGCAGGTGACAGAGATGAACACTAGATCCCAAAGGGAAGTCTCTCACTCTTTCCACCTGCGTCTCTTGACAACCAAGATCATACAGTATGTCGAGGCTTTTTTGAGAACGACAGAGGTTACGTGAAAGCGAGTGGACCAACTGTGATGCAGCTGAAAGGAGTGAACTTGACTTTTCCAGCAGGGAGAACTCCTGTATTTCTCAATGTCCTCGAGAATTACGGGAGCTCTCGGACTTTCGTTGAACATGCAGCCAGAAGCTCCTATTTCACAAATTAATCCGATTACTCCGTTGAAATGAAAATATCAGATCAAAACTGGCGTCCACTGCACTTCAAGTGCAGCACGCCATAAGTGCGAGTGGATCAACAAATTTCATGTTCTAATACAGAGGCTGGCACAGAAGATAAACACCCTATTCCTTTCAACTCTTACGTTTCCCTCTTAAGTCTAGCTCAGATCAGTTTTTTTTTATTAATTTATATTCAATATTCTTTAAATTTCATACACAAGCAATTTGGAAGGGGTAAATATTTAAAGATGTCTATCCTGCAAAGATCGACAGTGAAAATGAAAGAAAGGGGACGTGGGTGGAAACTCAGAAGTTGTGCATTTAATAAGTTGTTGCAGGAGTCTGGAACAAGCTGCCCAGCCCAGTTGTGGAAGCCGATACCCTTGAATGATACCTTGTATTGCTCTTCTACTCAATATTAAACAAGGGGTGAATGATGTTTAGGTTTATACAATAACTAGAACTTTGGTATTTTTTGGGTAAATGTAGTACATAACTTATATAGTTCTAATTAAATAATGTTAGGATATCTAATTTGAAGTGTAGGGTTTAATTTGAGGAATTGGATGCCAAACTTGTACAACAATCAACTAATACCTCATTTAGAATATTGTGTACGATTTTCTTTCTTACAAAAATAAATATTGCTGCTTTGGAATCAGTCCTCAGAAGAGTGACCAGATACATTCTCAGACTTAACATGTGCCACGTCAACAAGCTAAAAGAACTAAATATTTTCGTCTGGAAAGAGAGGATGTTACAAAGGGGACCAGACCAACACAAACCAGCAGATCACAGTGGAAACAATGGGGGAAAAGGGCCTGTAAAATTGAGAACATGACACACTTCTTCACACAAAGAGTGGCGGGGGTGTTGAACAAGCTACCCTGCCATGCAGTTGAATCCGATACACTGGCTGCGCGAGATCCTGGGTCCAATTGGCGACTATATGCCGAACGGGCTGGCTGGGGCGTCTCAGGTTCTTACCTAGCATCTGCTTCCCTTTTGCCATCCTCCAGACTCCTCCAGTGAATATTATCACCAAACCCTGCAGAACAACAGGAACAGCGGGATCATCCCTCTGCCAGTGGCGGAGTTAAGCCGACACAAGCTCAGAGGGAGTTTTACTCTCTTTGGTCTTTAAAAAAAAAACAAAAGAGTAGCCAAAGCATCTAGACTGGAATGAGGGAAAAAGTTCTTCAAAGGCTTCAGTAAGATGGCTTTGACTGATACCGTAACCATCCCTTGAATAGAATACCAGTAAATGGCTTTCAGTGCACTGTGCGCCATACCAGTTACCTCCTCCTGTACACTTGTTAACAGACAGCTTGGAGAATTCATTTCAGGAGCTATTTTAATAGTTTACTAGGAAGATCAAACCAAAACCGCTAACAAGAGTCACATACTGCACATAAAAATGCAGTCAGTGGGGAAAAACGCGCTGAAAGTGCTTCTGAAGATATGCTTCCTTCTTTAATGAACTCAAAGAAAGCAAGAGGAGGTCTCTCAGAGTTACAGTGATGTTTTAGATTGAGGCAGCATTGAGGAGTAGTGTTGAGGCCTCCGGGCTGCTCACTGTAAGGTAGTAGTTTCAGTTCCTGTGCGAGGTATTGCTGTTGTACCCTTGAGCACAGAACTTCCCAGAGACTTCTTCAGTAAGAAACCTAGCTGTATAAATAGGTCATTCTGTACTGAAGTGTCAGAAGGACAAAGTAATGGCAATGAATATCTTTCATAACCATTGTTCTGTTACTACAAAACCTGACTGTGACAGCTCCAGGTACAACAATGATCTTATTCACTAGCTTGACCGGCCTTTAGTGTTTCGCGACACTCCTAGTCTTATATTTCAGTTTTGTATATCATATTGTATTCTGACAGCAGATTACCCATTCCTCTCTACAGAACAGGTTGCCTTTCCTGCTGTGCACGTATTGTCAGGACTCTCTTCTCCACTGGCTGCAGGAACGAGAGGAGGCTTAAAACACTGAGGAAGAGGACGTAAATGATGAAGGACCAGTGCACAACTGGCAGCGCCAATAGGCACTGCTTTCGAGCTTTCCTTTTACCCAAGCTGGTTAGTCCCTCATGGAACCTACCTTTCCTTAAACTGTGATGGCTAAGCTCATTCCACTGGTTTTAGAGTTTTCAGCATATTCACGGGAAATTAGAAACCCGCAGGACAACTGCAATGTGAGGAGCAGGTCAGTGTGCTTAGGTTTTGAAAAAGTTAACAATAATCCAACAAAAATGCTCAACAACGGCCTGCTCACGTTTGTAACCGTTCTCATGTCCTAAATGAATCTGATTTACCGTATTAAATAAAGATCAAACCGTCTGTCCTAGAAAGTCCTAAGAAAGTCCGATGACCTCCCTTCATTTATGGGGAATTGGAGAATCACATGAATGGCGAAGTTTTATTGTAGAAAACAGTACAAATGGAAAAACAAAACCGTAGCATTTAAAAGGAGATAACCTGATATATTTTGCAGCGAAACTACTTATTTTTGACGCAAAGAGAATCGGATTTCCATTAACAGCACATTAGACAACACTTTTCGAACTTAACTTGCTGGCATTGTCGTGGAACCTCGTTTGCGTAAACGATTTGTTACAAATGTGTAAACGTATCCCTAAATACTTTCGCAACACTGTAACGCATCAGCCAGGCCAATAAGGATTTGTGAGTGTGATTATGCAAGATAAAATATTATTTTAGTATAGTACATGCGAGCATAATAGATATTTCACGAAGGATTTTATTTATACACCAGAAAACATGATTAGTTCACCTCTTCAGTCTCAAATGAAATCTACATGCTACTACTGTACATGGATCTCACTAGTAGAACTGCAGTATGAATTTCACGATTTTCGGAGATTAAATAACCATTAACTAAAAAAAACAGTTCGTCCCTCTCTCTCTCTCACCCACACAAGGTTCACAAAGATTTCTGTAACAGACATGCAGTGATGCCTTCAGTGAAACGCGCTGCCGACCAACATGAATTCAACATTCATCACCAAAATATAGCACACCTCACCTCTGCCAAGCCCCTCTCCTGTAACCACAGAGAGAACGACCAAAAAGCACAGCACAGTAAAATTAACCAGCGGCATCTGCATCTTCATTATGAGTTTCAGATTTCGGTAAATATAGGACTCAACCTTGTGCCAAGCCACCAAAACAAAAAAAAAATCCAACCCCCCACCCCCAGCGTAATTTTACTCTCCTGGTCCGACCTCATCGAGGAAGTGACGACAAGCTGCTGGCTCGGTCTGCGTTTTTTTGTAATTAAAGGGATCGTAAATATTTCACCTCCATTTTCCATACAGGCGCACGGCAGTGCTAAGCAGAGAAGAGCACGTTTCCAAGCCGCCGTCCGGGGGATTGCCACTCTATCTTGAGTTACTTTTGAGACGAAAAACTATTCCAGCAATATTTTTGTATATTATTTAAATGAAATAAAAGGTAGCACTCATATACGGTTGCTTAAAGGGGAATTTTAACCTCCTCTTTTATATGTGATCAAATATCTTAAACTATTAAACTCAACGTTCAGATAACAGTGTTGTTGTTAATTGCTATTATATCAGTGCATGGCTTCTATGAAATAAAACAATCTAAAATTCTAGCAATGGACGGTCTATTTTAATATTGGCTACAACATGTGATGCGGTTGGCAATATGTGAGAGCAGTCAGCGATGGGATGAAGCAACAAAATACATATTTGGCTAAAATATTATTGAGCAGTAGTTTGACGTTCCAAAATTATTGTATTATTGAAAATAATTTGTGATATAATTTAAATACAATATTATAATTTTGTGATATTTAAGGAATTATTAAGTGTTAAAAGTCATTAAGTAAAACTACTGTTACAGAATTTTCTATCTAGTATACTGAATTATAAATTATTGTGACCACCGGAAGTCGTGCCGGCGGACTGTTATTTACTGCGACACCGCGACAGCCCTCTCTTCCGCCAAGGCGGGGGGCGGGGCCTCTGGCCGTCACGTGATAGCGGACGCAGGTTCTCCCTTAGATCCGCCATCTTTCGTCGCCGCGTGTTCCTGTCTCTGCGTCTGTGTCTGGATCCCCGTCAAGAGAGAGGCCATCTCTGCTGTAGTGGTGCAGAGGGGACGGAAAATAGAAAAACAGTAAAAAAGGTGCGGGGAAGAAGGTTACCGTGCGAAACGAACCCATAGAATGTTGTCATCTTTTTTTCCCCGGCCACAGTGTGTGGACAGTGTGGTATTTGCTAATGGTAGCCTGCGTAAATACTACTGTGTTGGCTGAAAATGGGCCTTAGCGTTTATTCGTAAGAAATTGAAGTGCTGGCATAAACCTGGAGCTGGATTTGTGGGTATTTTTGTTCGTATGTGATACTAATATCGCGTATCAGAACAAGTGGGCGCATTCTTGCTGGGTGTGCTGGTCATTTTAATAAAGGCACGTTCATTGTGACTACGGTGTGTGTGTTTTATCTCGTACGCTAGGCAGTGCGCCGAGGGCAGAACCCAGTTGCAGTTTCTCTTTTTTTTTTCTTTCCTGATCAGTCAGTGTGTGCTGACATGCCCGTGAAAGAGCGAGGTTTTATCAAGGCGCCGATTAAATGTCCTCTTGTCGTTAACACGTGTTTTTATTGACATTTATGTCTGTCCCTTCTCGTGTGAAGTGGATCTGTTGGGGACAGCCTTGGTTTTTACGTGAAGGGTCACTATGATTATTCCTGTATTTTTTTTTTCTGCATCTAAACCGAGTTTTAGGTTGGAAGCTCTTGATGAATGCTGGACCTAAAAAAGGTTTTTAAAGCACTTAAGTAAAACTCAGTTGTCCCCCTGCAGAAGAAAGTAAGTTTGAGGTTTTGACTGAAGTTCTTAAAAACTCCGGTACATGACTGTAACTTAACAGCTTTATTCACCAGCTGCCTCTCCTGTGCTCCGTCAGGCACAGCTGCTGAGTGAGGTACCAGCTCTTTCTTGTAAAAGTAACAGAAGCTGCTGTGTTCTTTTTGTGTTTCAGATAACGCTATGAATCAAGAAAAATTAGCCAAGCTTCAGGCCCAGGTTCGAATAGGTGGAAAGGTAGGAGTCTTTTTTTTTCTCACCCCCGATCTCCTCTACAGCTTGTCTTTGCTATTCAAAGTAGTAACAGAATAAAATCCGGTCAAGTTATCCCTCTCAAATGGCTTTCATTAGTACAGTTATTTTGAACCGTATGTCTTGTTCTTTTGTTATGTACTTTTGTGATTTCTTCCCAAAAGAACAAGGCAGGTCCGCGGCAGTCACATCGCTGACTAGCGCTTCTTCAAGAACGCAAGGTCACAAGCCAGGAGGCCACCTGGCTTGTTTAATTGATAGATGAGGACTGAGTTCTGCTTGCTGGCGGACGGTCTGTTTTGACACGCTGTACCTGTAAACCCGTCGATAAAGCCACACCAGGCCTGACCCTGTCAACTTCCAGCTCTAGGGGCGTTGACCCTGCCGGTCCCAGTCGGGATCAGACGATCTCGAACGGTTGATCGTGATGAGAAGCCCTGCGTTTACAGTCCACTCTAGGTTGGATCGGCAGTGCGGTTAGCCCCGAGATCAGTAACTCAGTAACTCTCCTGGTTATACAGTGTCGTGCTGCCAGTCAATGCAACACCAGCACATGGAGGCCAGGTTTTACTCGATGGGCATTCTGGGCGACATTTCTTTTTGCCGTCGGCGGCAACATCGGCTGCTCGACGCTTGCTCGGTCTGAGCATTTGCACGGGATCAGACCGCCACGTGGCTGAAGCTGATACTCATGGCTTCCCACGAGGAGCGGCCCCGTAGGATCCTCATGGCTTTAAGCTTGTAACTACAAAAGGGACAAGAGGGGCCGGATGGCCTCGTCTCGTTTGTAGCCTTTCTTGTGCTCTTAATGACGTCGGTCACGAGTGAAGCTGTTCGTCCCTCTTCCTGGGAAGCCGGCACACCCCTGAGGAGAAGGTGCAGTCCGAGGCAGGGTTCACAGTCATTCACCCTGCCGTTCTGGGAGTGGGGTCAAGGTCTACTGGGGTTGATCGGATGAGAATCAGAAATGGCCGTGTCAGTGAACCTGTCGTTCTGTGACTCATCCATTTAATAGTCTTGCGGCTTTGATAGAGCTGAGCATCCCTTGATAATGGCGGATGAAGGGGATGACTTTGAAGCTCACCCTCCGGTCAGTGGAGTGGGACACGGACCCGTTGAGCACTGTTTGGAGACCCCTGTTATTTGCCGCTTGGTCAAAGCAAAGGGGTAAAAAGAAAAAAAACAGCTCTTCGTGCTGTCCACACAGGCCCTAGTTCTGCTTGCATCGGCATTCCTTTCATGGTGGTGTTTGGTTTGTGCCATTCATGCAGGGGCTGGTGGCTTTTACCAGCTCTGCGATTTCAAAAGGACAAGAGGCTCATGTCCCTCTACTGTCCCATCTCTTCAAAGCCATTCTGTAGAAGTTCGTTTAGTAGTATGGCTTCTAGCAAATTTTGGACTCTGGGTTTTGGGATAGATGATGGAAAACATCCAAGGGTTTAATTTAAGCCAGTTCTTCCAGGTTTTTGATGAAAACCTATGTTCTTTGTGATTAACGGGAATTGGCTGAAATGTTAGCTTAATCTCAAAGAGAAATGTTGTCATTCTCTTGCAGTTTTGTTTTGGTTATTCATTGCTTTCCACATCCTGGATCCTCAAAACTGTTCCTGGCTTCCTCCACTCCTGTTGTTTTTGTGCGCGCGCATGTGTGCCTCTGTCCCACGTTTTCTCCTGTTCGGTCTGCAGGGAACAGCGCGTAGGAAGAAGAAGGTGGTACACAGAACAGCAACGGCTGATGACAAAAAACTTCAAAGTTCTCTCAAGAAACTGGCTGTGAACAACATTGCAGGCATTGAGGAGGTGAGTAACCTCATACAAGCCCAGTGTCACAGGGTCTGTTTCATTGGACACCAGTGTAAAGTAGCGGTGAGGGATCTGGGCTTGTATTGAGAAAGTTGTGGGTTCAAATCCTGGGTGAGGCACTGGAGTTGGACGTTTTAGCATGGCACTTCACTTGGGTTGTTTTTGTAGAACGCCCAGCTGTATAAAATAGGTACAAAGGTAAGTCACATTGGATAAAAGTATGAGCCAACTGATAGTTATGTACTTAAGGATCTTCTGGCCCTTTCGTGATCTGAAACAATCTTGAAAGGAGTTCCTTAACGTGCGCAAAATAGCAAAACCACTTCGTTTAGCCTGACTGTCTTTAATGTGGCATGTGAAGGCAGATGTTGATAGTAAAAAGAAAAGACCCGGATAGCAACGCGATTTATCCCCCCCCCATCGGGAGCTTGTTCTGATCGGCGGGTTGTCTCCGCAGGTGAACATGATCAAAGACGACGGGACCGTGATTCACTTTAACAACCCCAAGGTGCAGGCCTCCCTGTCTGCCAACACCTTCGCCATCACCGGCCACGCGGAAACCAAGCAGCTCACAGAGATGCTCCCGGGCATCCTCAGCCAGCTGGGCGCCGACAGCCTGACCAGCCTCCGCAAACTCGCAGAGCAGTTCCCGCGGCAAGGTGTGTGTCCTGCAGGTGATTGCAGGTCAAGGGATCTCGAGATGCCCGCTTTTGTTTTGATGAGTGATGTGTGCCGTTTAAGGCTGTTGCGGTGGCGCAGTGGGTGAGCATTGCTGCCTCCCAGCGCTGGGGCCCCCCCTGAGTTCAATTCCAAGACCCGGGGAGCTATCTGGGGGGAGTTTGCATGTTCTCCCCTGGTTTGCTTTGGTTTCCTTCTTTGGGTGCTCCGGTTTCCTCCCGCTGTCCAACGACCTACTGGTAGGTTAATTGGCTCCTGAGAAAAGGGGGCCCGGTGTGGAAGGGTGTGTGGGTGTTGGTCGGTGTCTGTCTGCCCCGTGATGGATCGGCGTCCTGTCCAGGGTGTATCCTGCTTTTCGCCCGTTGCTTGCTGGGATGGGCTCCAGCTCCGGGGGTGCAGCCAGAGGGGAAGCACTAAATATGGCTTTGCCTCCCCAGCTGCCTCTCCATTTTCGGCGTTACCTAAAATCCTGCACCGTCATCAATTTACCCACAAAATAAAAAGTAAATGTAGGAAACAATTGACGCATCTAAGCTGTTTTTTCAGAGAGCGTACACGTAGCCTCTGTTAGCAGGGGTCGGTGTGGACCGTCCCTACGCCGCTCGTTGTGAAAGCAGCGTGAGATTTTGGCCCTGGCTTGTGCGTCAGTCCCGCCTCGCCCCCAGTGCCAAACAGAAGTGCAGTAGTACACCTTTCTAGTGGAACATCCTATTTTAGAAGGCAAATAACATCATTTAAAAATGTCACCCCCCCCCCCCCCCCCCAATATAAAATTCTGGCTGCGACACTCTCTAGCCCTCCCCCCACGTCCCTAGATTGGATGAAGGGGTGAGAGAATGGATGGGTGTGTCGTTTTCTTTAGGGAACTGTGTTTTTTTTTTGAAGGGTTAGAATTGCCAGTGAAGAGTTATCTTGTTTACGTGCCCTCCCGGTTTGTGATCGCCAGCTGCGCGCCTCCCGTGTCCCGGCTCTCGGCTGTGCGCCCCACGATACGCACGCGGGGGGGTGAGGGAGTGTAGGCATGTTCCTGAGACTCGGCCATCTCTGGGCCACTGGCCTTGTAGCGCATCACTGCCCTGCGCCACAGTGAAGGTGCATCCATCACTGGTACACAATTTGCTCACAGTATTTATTGTATATTGTAAATTGCGTTTTACAATTTCGCATGGGTCAGGTGTTATTTACAATTTTTACAATACTTTAATGTTGGCTGCAGTGGATGAAGACTTGAGTGCTTTCGAATGTCCAGAATGCAGGAGTGTTTTGTGAGGTGCACCCATAATGCCTATGGAAAGGCATATTTTTTACCCACCCCAACATGTTTGCTCACATACACCCTGCCTCCTCATCTGTTCAAGTTGCAGAACTCTTTCACTGCCATCTTCTCTGAAAAGAGCTGGCAGTATGTCAAAAGAATATCTTTTGAGGGATCCAAACCTTGTATAAATGAATAGATTGAGTAAACTTGACGTGCTTTTTTTTTTTGTCCCATGTAGTGCTTGATAACAAAGCACCCAAAGCAGAGGATATTGACGAAGAAGACGACGATGTCCCAGGTACTGATGTGTTTACGCTCATTATATCCGACCTGCAAGATGAATTAACTAAAACTTAACATTGTGTTAAGAGTCTGGTGAACCTTCATGTCAAAAAAGGTTATTTAATTTGAACCACTCTGATAAAAGTATTGACTTATGTAATTATAAGTAGCTTTTGAATCGCTCAATTTAGTGACGACTTTAGATGATATTCTCTAATTTCGTTATATCTATGAATGTTTGTTGTTGGGTTGGAAATGCATGACCGGAGAAGCAAGTAACTTTTTTTACTTGATGGACATGGCTGACAAAATGTGTTTGCAGCTTGAGGAGAGGACCGAGATCTCCTTGAGACGTGCATACTTGTCTTCTGCGTCTTCTCCTGCATCTAGAACTGTGTGGTTATGCATCAGCAGACTGCTGTTGGTCTTTCCTCTGAAGCTGGCTGTTTTTTTTTCCCCCTAAATCAAGTCTTTACTCCAGATGGCTGTAGTAGGAGGGAGTTAAAGATTGTGTAAAAACACCAGATGCTTGAGGCAGTCGGCACAGTGCTGGTTACGTCTTTGGGTCGATGCCGGAGCAGTGCAGTGAAATTTATTGAATTACTCACGGACTCGTGACCGGGGGGGTGGGGTGGGGGGGGGGGCGCGTTCATGAAAAGGAATCGTCACAGGATTGAAATGTCTGCGATGAGAAGGCACGGGGCGGTCGCTACCCGCTCCACAGCCTCCAGAAGAGCCAGAGCAAGGAGATGGCGGGACGTGAAGGCTGTGTCTTTTGTGCTGAAGTGTGAGCCCTGGCGTTTCTCGAGCTGACCCCACCTGGCCGACTCTTTCTCCCCTTGCAGACCTCGTAGAGAACTTCGACGAAGCGTCCAAGAACGAGGCGAACTGAGGCCGGCCGGAGAGGGGGGGCCGGAGCTCTTCCTGCGGCGGGCAGGGGCGACGGCGTCCGAGGGAAGCGGCTCGTTTCAGTGTTTTAACCTTTAGAAACAAGAGTTATGATTTCAGCGTTGCGACGGACGAAAAGACTTTTTTGTATTTTTAACAGGCTGCCCGCTTCGGGATCTTCCATTCTGGACCGATTTGTGCACTAAAACGCCATCGACACAATTTCCTGAAAAAAAAGGGTTCCCAGCATTTAATTTTTTGTTTTAAAGCGGCCTGGTATGCCGGCTGCAAATGCAGTGGTGAAGGTGAAAAGCTAGTCTTATTTAATTTTTTTTTCTCCTTGCAAACTCCACAATAAAAGATTGATTAACCTTTTCTATATGGTGCTGTTTCATTAGACAACGCAACACTTTGTATGAATACGGCTGGTAAAGGATAAACAGATTTGATAGCCGTTTTATTAAGGGGAATGGTGCTTGTGAATCACCTTGGCTTGACCCTGGGATGTTCATGAGGGCACAAGGGACATGAGTACTGTCCGTTCTCTTCTCAGAAACCAGCTTTTGTAAGGTCATTTCACACACTGTAAACCCCATAAAGCATTGCAGGACAATTGGCATCGATGGGAGGGGTGTCGTACTCTGGCTGGCTGGAGCCCAGTCACGGTCTGCTAGTGTCGCAGCTCAAACGATGCTCTTATCGCCCAAAGGCTAATTTAGTGGGTGTATGGAACAAGCTACCCAGCCACGTGGCCTTGGATCAGTTAACTGCTTAAGCACCAAGTGGCCTGGGTAGTCTTCTCTCATTAGTACCTGCTCACATGTTCTTATGCCTCGCACCTCGGGCAGCTGGACCGGATCTCTTGAGTGAGCCGATTTAATAGTTCGGCCAGCCTGGAGCCTAAGGGCAATAATCCGGGTTCAGCCGGGGACTGTAAATCATGCTTCTGTGTTCCCGGGTTGAAATCGACTTCCCACTGCAGCGGTGCCTGTAACTGGCCTGCGGGGAAGAGGTTTCATGCCCAGCCGTCAAAATAATCCATCAATTAACGCAGCGAGTTTCGATGAACATTTTCTATATATTCCGTAACCTGAAACAAATTAATAATCCAGCGGTCATTTTTTTTTCCCCCAAAATGAAAATATCCAACAGGGGGCACTGTTTTTTTTCTTTTTAATATCTGTACTTGGGGAAAAGAGCTGGATACTGGTTACTCTGTCGCACAGGTTTCAACAGCTTGAGCAAGAAAGTTTTGCCAGCGATCCGGCATCGTTGCTAGTGGCGTATTAATGCAGTTTCACTAGCATCCCTGGACAGAGATGGAGGCCAATAAAAAGTTAAGGTAAAGGCGTAATAGCATTTCTTCTGACCAATACAAAGGCTAAAACATAACCTGTAATTATATGCGGGTGAATCGCTTTATGTATTAGAAATATCAAGCTTTTCACGTTTATTTTACGATTTTTGTGTGTAAATGTGACGACTTTTCTAGAAACCTGTACCACACGCTTGCTTCCAATGAAAATGAAGCTTTTATGCAGGGCAAGCGGTGCCCAGGGAGTACTCTCCGTGTCTGTTCAAGGTGACAGGTCACACGATAAGGTGCACGCAAGATGAAGTGTTTCAGACGTGCACTCAGAAGTTGTGAATGCACTGCAGATCATGGTGTGAGTCACAGCACGATTTAACTCCGTTTTTACATTTTCTATTGGTCGGTGAGTCTCATGAATCCAACTGGTAAATGTGTGAGGCATTCAGGAATTCACGGATCCGTCCGATTACTGTGACATCCCGACAAAACGGTGAGTCGAATTAATCCCAACTTTTAGGAATTCAGAAATCTACGATCGCTGTGACATCTGTAAAAGCGGTCTCGTCTTTTAATAATTTCGCATTGCTTCTCCGAGCCCTTGACTTAAAGTGAAACCCGGTTTGAAAGACACTTTTTGTACGAGTCGTAACGCTATCTTGTAGCATCTTTTTCAGCGCCCAATGAGGCGCCGGAGGCGATGTCTTCCACGGTTCAAATTTTACAGACCTTTCGCCGCTTTAATCTTAGTGCGCATCAGTCATTCACAGAGATTAGCCGACCGGCGACCAGGTTAATTTTTCTGCACCTTCATCCGCAACGCGAGCTTTCGGTGTAAAATGCCGTCTGCCGCAGACTTTAAGATTTAAAAAAAAATAGTTGTATATTCGTATTAAGGCACAATATTCACGTGCTTAAGTGAGGGGGGGATAATTATTTAGCAGCTCCTTCGCGGGCAGCATGAGAGTCCTGGCGTTTCTGACATAATTATCGATGTTTGTTTTACAGCACAGACCACACTCTATTCTGGCTGTGCATCTCGGTTCAAGAAACATTGTAAAGAAGACGGGATAACAAGCCGATTGCCTGTTTGCCTACCTAAGTAGAAGAGCTACGGTTATTTATTTTGCATCATAAGATGCCTGCGCCTACCTTTCCTCCGGCCTAGAGGGGGCTGTGTTTTTCTTGACTCACACTATCCGCAGATTCTATTGGCCTGAGCTGGGAGAATTGTCGAACAGGGCTAGTGTGACGCGGATGCCATTCCGGCTCCAACTGAGAACCCGGCGGAGCGATAAATATTTGCAGCACTCGGAGCCAAAATGGCGTGCTGCCGTGCAGTTTCCTTAACCTTCTCTACGTTATAATACTTGGGGGAGGTGTCCTTCTGTTCCCTATCTCAACTACCCGACTTGTTCTGGAGCCTGGAGACATCGGGAGTTCAAACGAGGAGACTTATAGATCGTTAATATAGAAAAAAAAAAAGAAATAGATATCCAAGGAGAAGCCTTTCGGACCCGTTAGTTCCCCGAAAATACGCGGGATGTGGAGGGACGTGTTTCGTGGCGTTTTAGGATCCTGAGAAGATGAGGGGACCGCAGGTGAGACAGAAACGTTCGAGTTTGTTGCGTGTCATGTTGAAGCAATGATTTTTGAAGGAGGGGGGGGTGTGTGGATATTAATTAATTCACACCCCAGATTGCAAGCGGGCTGTGTGTCTCATTTTACACGCAAAATAAAATTGCAAGCTTCGGGAAAACGCAGTGAAATCGGAGGCTGGAAAGGTGTCTGTTGTCTTTTTTTTTTTTAACCTGCCGGTGAATAAAACCTAAAGGGTCGCAATTCCTCAGACGAAGATCCTAGCGTGTAACATTCTTTAGCAGCGTAGACCACGGTGCTCTGCCAGTTGTACAATAATCTGAAGAGGAACCGGCTCCCCGGAGCGTGATCGCATTTCGTTCTGCAAATCGGTGATCATGCCTGAGCCCGGCCGTGGAAAGTCACTGCAGAGGCTGTTGTTATTTCCAAAAGTGCATCATAGAGTTTGGTCTCGTCGTCCGCCTCCTCTACGGTCTTGGCGCTTTCCGGCTAATGCGGGACACAGGGTAAGCGCTTTCCTCGCGAAGGGCTGTGGCTTCAGCACGAGTGTTTTTATTTTGTAAAGCCGCGGTTGGTCCCGTTGTTTACACGAAGTTGAAGCCCGGCCTTTATCCTACCCCCCCGGCCGCGGCAGAGCCCTGTCCCAGCCGCAGTGACAGCGGGACGGACTGGTGCAGGATCGGGGGGACCCCCCGCCGCTGTTCCTCAATGCGGAGAGCACCCCCGTCCTGTTCATTTTTCTGACCCGTGTTCACGGCTGGCCTGGGCCGTGGACGCATGCCCTTTCAGGCGATTGATAAGTGTCGAGCTGAGACTGCTGAATCGCACACGCTCTCTCGCCTCGTCTTGGGGTGGCATTTTATTTTGGTTGTTTTCGAGAAACGGGGCGGGAAAACACCCCAACAGCATGTGATTTGGAGAGAGCGAGTGACTTTCCCTTTCCTTTCAGATAAAAGTTAAATTGGTCTGGGGCATCCGTCGGCGTCCTGGAGTCCTGCGTGTTTCGAGATCGGATTTGCTATTGCCGATTTATGTCCCCAAGAGCTGACTATCGCCCAGTTTAGCCTATGGAGAGAAACTCCTCACCGAGTAGCTTTGTCATGTGTACAGAAAGGAGCTCAACGTCTCGGATCATACCCCACTATTGTATTTTTTTTTTAGTTTATAATAATTTGCTCGCTGGATGTCTAGATGACTGCAATCGTAGAAAAAGAAAATCTGTTCCTGAAAAGACGCCGATCTTATGTCACAGTAGGGGAGTTGAGTCATTCCGTACATGGGGAATTTGCATATTTTATCAAGTGGAATGAAGCCACATCATTCCCTCGCTGGTGTCTTTGCAAGGAGGGGGTCTTGAGCGGCTCGCGGAGACGGGTGGGCGGCGGAACGATGTGGGGTCTCGAGCCGGGGTGCGCACCGACGCCGCGCCGTGATTGGCTGCGGCGGGGCGGCACGTCACAGGCCGAATGTAAAGCCGCTCGTGGCCTGCATGGTCAGCCGAGGACGCCTCAGCGCCCACCCACCCACCCGGTGCACGCAGAAAAGGCACGATGGCATGTTATCCTCTTCCTCTTCCTCATCGTTTTATAAGACTCTCGGCTACCTGCATTTGTCCCTGGCGGTGGTATCCCGGCTCTTTGCCCTGCTGCAGCAGGAACCCGCTTGAGAAGTCTTCGCCCTGTTGCGGTACCCGCCTATCACGGTTTATTTTCTTTCAAATTGTGTTTTAAGACAAAAAAAACACACACACACACACAACACACACTCTCAGTATGACGTCGTTGCGTCGCTCGCATCGTTTTAAGACCTGGATTTGTAAAGGCGCGTCCTAAAAGTCAGTAAGCCCATAAAAACCGGTGTATGGAAAAGGTATTTTATTTTGGTCCCGCTCACGGCACTTCACTGTTTGGGGTGGCAGGCCTTCGTGTGTCGGCTGTTTAAAAAGTGATTCACCCCACTTCAGGTGAGCTGTCATTTTCGTTCATGCGGAGGATCAGGTTGTCAGCCGTTAAACTGGTGCTTCACCGCCCTGCTCTCCACAACGGATTTCTGGAGGGAGAAAACCGTGTTTCTGGGCTCTGTTTTAGGGTCTGGAGCTTTGCATCCATATCTAGTCCTTAACAAAGAGTGTGTACTCGCTGCACAAGAATTCCTCATACAGATTCTGAAGTAATCGGGTTGGGTTCGACATCCCTCCTTATTTTGCAGTTTCTGTACATATGCTGGAGTCTTCTGTTTTATAAGCATAATTAAGACGGAAGATTACTGTGATTATACTCAGTGTTGGGGAGGGAGTACTTCAAAGAGAGAATCCAGGGCTCCCTAATCCATTCTTAAATAACTGTCACTTTGACGCCATCCTGAAACTTCTTATATTGTAATGGGAGCATTTGCATAATCCAGCACGAGGTTTTGCTTTCTGCTAATTTCTCCACTGGAATGAAGCGGAGGATATAAATACCCGCCTGAGCTTGATCAGAAAATACTCCGGCTCGCTCTGTAGCCTCGGTTTTGTAAACCAGCACTTGCTGCTGAAGTGATGCCCCCTGGGACGTGATGATGGGAGGAGGTGGGTGTGACGGGACTGAGAGTCTTTCCTGGTACACCAGTGGGTCAGGGTGACCCCCCACTCCCATTGTTTTCCTTTCTCGGTGACACAATCCAACGCCTTCATTGGCTTAATAATAAGATAAGCCCGAACTATTTGTTCCCAGCTCTTCAACGCGTTGGAGCTTTAGTTGACATGTTGTGATTTGTAAGTGAAATAAAATGCAAATATCCCAAAAGGTGAAATGGCTTTTTAGGTCAACCAAAGCTTCAGTGTTCTATTGAAGGAGAGGAGGATTGAAAACCACCAGGTGTGTGGGTCACTAGGTCATTGGGGAATCCCTGTGTTACACCCCGATTTGCTGTCTGAGCCTCGTAAAGTCGGGCTTTGTCTGCGTGTCGGTGGCTGGTCTTTTTTTCAGGAGGCGCATGAAAAAGGAGAGGAGTGCTCTGCTCACTGGAGAGGGGACGTCTGACCTCTCCTGGAAGATTTACCTGCGCTCGTGCAGGAGGGCAGAGCTGCGAGTCTGCTGTCTGATCACTGTGTGCGTGCTGTCGCAGTCTCCGCTGCAGTCTTGTAAGATGTTTAGGTCACTTCATTCCAGCGTCAACCCTCGGGGGTGTCAGGTTGTTCTTCGTGTTGTTTCGTCGCCTCCAGTGAGATCTAGTTCAAAGCACAGGGGAGAGTCTTGTAATAGCTGTCAAGGCTCTCTGTAGCGCTGCACAGCACACATCCCGTTATTTGGCAAGCTGACGCTGTTTCGTGCCATTTTTGGTTTTCAGTTCAATATCGGTGTAAAAATGAGGTTTTCTTGGCCAATTTTTTCCCCCCTACCTGGATAAAAATTCAAGGGAATGTGTGTTCTTGCTCTCGGGTTTTTTAAATGTTTGAGACCTTTCTCTTTTTTTAGCCAGAAAGTTTTTGGGCGCGGTGTGTCCCGTTGGAAAGTACTGTTGGCCAGCACTGGAGCTCCCATTTCTTGCCCAGGTTTGTGCGACCATCTGTTTCTTACCTCCTTTTAGATGAGGCCGCTAACGGACTGCATGTCGCCGTCGTGTGCAGAAAAAAAAAAAACAGTTGTCAAGTGGTTTGGAGGCCTTCAGTGAGCGCTCGTGTTCCCCGAATCTCAAGCCTATATTGTAGCTCCACACTGAGCTTAAATCCAGACTAAGCAGCTCTCCGGCTGGAAACAGAGCATTGTAAAAACTGGGAGAGGCCAGGCATTCTCCCGTGTGAGGATACACCCCTGATCTCCCTCTCCCACCCGCCCCCCACCATTCTTCACCCAAGGAAATCATTAATCGGCATTTCCTGTTGCCGCCCTCTGTCTCTCCCAGCATGGCCAGGGCACATAGCACTTGGGACAGGAACTGAGGCGTGGAGCCGCAGAACCCTGGATGGCCCTTCCGGGCTCCCAGGCCCCATGACACGTCCCCTCTCTGTGCCTCTGGTTGCCTGGTAGGAGCTCCTCATACTCGGTTCCTCCCACTCCGAAGAACACGAAAAGAAAGTCTTGAGGAAAAGGCCGGACGAGACTGTAAGGCCTCGGCTTGGAATGTAGCGCACGGCCTCATATTTACATGTGGCGAGTCGCTTAACAGCGCTGCCAGGAATGCCGCTGTGAAACTCGGGAGGCAGCTGGAAACTGGACCTCTGCCACAGGCTGAAATCCAGTATTTTCTTTATCTGGGGGTACAGGCATCACTTGAGAGGCAGGACAGACAGGTGGCGTTAGCTAAATCTTCCTGGCCGCGTTTTGGGCGGTGTATGCACACCCCCTGGTTTCAGATTCATCAGATTAGGGTGGGAGTTCTGCGCTGTAGGTACAGGGATCTCGCTGTGCAGGTGTAGATGGAAGTGCTGAATGAGGGGTATAGGGAATGTTGGCTCGTGAGGCGCAGTTCTGTCCAGTCCCTGGTTCGCTGTCGCTCGTGACTGTGCAAGGTTGTGTGGAGTTTGAAGCTCGAGGCCAGGGGCCGGTCAGAAGGGGTTAGCTCGTGCACTCGTTCTTACGGATTTGCATGCCAAAATGTAAGTAGGACCTTTATTGAGTCATCAAAATTTAATATTAAAATATGTCTAAAATTAATTTATTAAGAGGCATCATTTAGCGCGATGCTCTCCCTTGTTGAGTTCAGTTGTTAACGGGGAACTGCAGTCTCGATTTCCCAGACTGGTTATGACATGTCAGTAAAAAGATAAATGCATTGACAGATTCGACAAATTTCCAATTAAACCCTTGGTCTCACCGCGGGTGAGAGCGAGAATTCAAGAGAATTGTGACATGGTGCAGCGCTTCCTGCTCACTAGTCACTGGACCGACTGCTATACTGTGATGTGTGAGGGGATAAGTACAGGTTGTGCAGCAGACATTTCGCCGCAGAAATGTTCCAACATGATCAGCATGAGTTAACAAATAAGCTCCGTTTATCTGCGCTCAAAGTCAAGAGCAATATTTGTATGGGATTAAAAGAGATGTGTTCACAGTGTAATAGGGCCGCACAGGTCAGCAGAAGTTTTGCTGCCTCATTCTGAATCGCAGAACATGGTGTTGCACATACCTGGAAATGAATGTAAATACATTTTGTGATGTAGATAATACTTTATTGATCCCGAAGGGAAATTGGAGGTTTTACAAGTTACTGTGTACATTTTACTTTCATTGTGGTTTGAAATGCGCACATCAGTGCCGATCCTTTCTAACCCAGAAATTTAAAAATAGCATTGCAGTTCTGCTTTAAGTGGCTGAGAGAGGGACACTCGTGTGTATTGTATAAAAAAATACCTGTTCACAGAGGTATGGTGGTCCTAATGCTGGAAAAAACTCCCCAACAAATCCGAATCTTTATGCCGAAAAGGGGGGGAGGGAGAAAAATGAGTCCCTGCTGCCGTCATTGCAAGAGGTTTTAACAGAGCCTTGGCGTTAATCCATTTAACGCGTTGCTGAGGAGAGATGCTCCATGAATTGCAATAGGTGCTTCTTCTGGTCTGGAGGTTCTTATTAAATGCGTCCGAGAGTGACATAGTGCTAAGTAAGCAACACGGTAAATAGGACGGATATTGGAAATGTCCAAGATGAGAGAATATTTAATCCTAGACCAGAGATTAAAAGGCTTTCCGCATCACAGCTATTGTACAGTTTCGTGCACAGCGTTTTCACCTATATTTTGTAATCGCTAGTGATGATTGTTGAACCCACCCAGTCTGGAATAGCCAGTTATCTTTTTTTCTCATCTTAGCTAGCAGTTCTGAACCCTGTAGCTGCACACAGGAGAAGGAGGAAGTGTAGGTAGGCTCCCCCCGCTGTCCATCTCTGGTCTTCTAACCTGTCATTGGCTAAACAGCCCCATCCCGGTGGTTCAGCACCGACTGGAGGAGAGTTACGCCCCCCACCGATTGTAGGATACAGTTTCAGGAAAGCCAACTGTGGGAGAAGGTTAAATGGTTCAAAGTTTTAAAATATATTCTGCTTGAAGCACAGACCAAATGCATCTCTAGAGTTAGCAAATCAAAGGCTCGAAATCTGTGACCCAAGCGGTTAATTAAATCGGTCAAGAAAAATATCCGAAAGCATAAAAATGATTACTGCTTTTTCTTAACCTTTTTTTAAAAATGGAGTACCATAAATTGCCAGCACGAGTTAAAGAGGATGTTTTACAAACCCGAGAGAGAAGAATATTTTCATGGAGGCTAAAATAAATGAGCTTTTTCATTATTTCCACAGAAAATGATGAAGTATCCCTGATTTAATGAGAATGTTTTAGGCCTGTGGTTTTAAATGTAGTGACCACAGCCCAGTTGTGGCCCAGGAGAGCCCTGGGCAGGATCCAGTCCAAGACTTGGTCTGGGCCTGCTGGAGCCTGTGGAGTCCATGCGCACAGAGCACTGCTCATTCTAATTTCTATTTACCAAAGTACAGTGACGTGCATTTCAAACTTCAGAATGCGAGGGACTTCTTGTTAGACAAGTGGTGGTGGACATGTGCAACAAGCCATGCTATTGATCTGGCTTCACTCAAGACGCTGCTGGAATCGATTGGTTACTGGCCACCACGTGGGCTGGACGGGCTGGACGGGCCGAAGGGCCTTTTCACATTTGTGATCTTTCTCGTGGTTTTATTTTGGGGAACATGTAAAGCAACGGCACACGTAGACGTGATCGGCTTCGTTCTCGGGTTTTTAGAGCCCGTGTAGCTGCTCACTTGGGAAGCTCTGGTGTTGTAACCCCAGAAACGCAGGGAATAAAAGAGAGGGGCAGCAGACTGCATCAGCTGCTGCGGATGTTGGGTAACGCCCTTGCCCTGTTTTTAAAGACATTCTCGGAATGCTGGGAGTAGAAACAAAACATTGTCTAACGTTTGTCTAACCTGCCTGGTAGGTGTGCTTATCGGTCGGTAAGTGGGGTGGAACGGTGGCCCTGTGGCTCAGGATCTGCGCCTGTGGCTGGAATGGTTGCCGGTTCGTATCCTGCAGCCGGCAGAGGAATCCTATGCCGTTGGGCCCCTGAGCAAGGCCCTTCACCCCAGCTGCTCCAGGGTTGCTGTATAAATGGCTGACCCTGTGCTCTGACCCCCAGCTTCTCTCCCTGTCTGTGTGTCTCATGGAGAGCAAGCTGGGGTCTGCGAAAAGACAAATTCCTAATGCAAGAAATTGTATGTAGCCAATAAAGTGATCTTATCTTATATTCACTTAAAAATGAGCAGTTTACATTCCAAAAACATCGGCTTCTTTCTTGTGTGAAGTACAGACGGGTTTAGCTGTGATGGTAAAAACTACTTATTTTTTTGAGCTGTAAATCTTAGACTTTGAGATCACACTTTAATTGTGAATCATTACCTGCACTTGAGACGTGGTGATTTAACGTGTGGTCATTTGACATTAGCTTACCAAACAAACTGTGCCCAGTGGGTTGGTTCTGTAGTGTGATTCATAAAATGTGTAATCTAAATCTTTATCATTGTGATATCAGTGCAGACTCTCCCATAGTCTGTAAGTGTAGCTTTGCCTGCATACATTGTAAAATTTTGGAGGATTTTACCTGTAGCCATAGCATCAGAAATCATATCCACCTGTGCTGCATTGCGGTGTGCACCTGAACTTCTCTGTAATGAAGTGTCATTGCTTAGGCTTTTTAAAAAAATCAACAGTGATGAACCTCTTGCTGATGTAACGGATGGTCCTAAGAATATATATTTTTTAAATCTAGGTCTTGTTCAGCATTGGGCTTAATCTGCTCCTGAAGGGCCATTGTGCTGCAGGGTTAAAACTGTAATTAAATTATTAATTACCTAAGGAGCTGGCTTAATTGTTAAGGTTAAATAATTCAGAGCATGGCTGCAGCTAGCACATGATCTGGTGGAGAGATACAAATGGGGTGCCAGGATGGGATTAAATATCAAAGTCTGGTATGGTTCTCTCTCGTCCTGGGGTCTACAGGTCGCCAGATTCATCCACGGCTTAGATCCCTGCGTAAACACAGGTTTAAGGCTCCCTGAATGATCTATTGAGGGTCCACAGAAAGCTACAGAAACGCCTCTTTACCTCATTCCTGCTGAGTGGCTGCATTAGCAACAGAATCTCCTCATAGGGCCCAAGTGTGATTCAAAATTCTCCTCACCTTCGCACCCAGGTCTCATTCTGTATGTGAATTCGCTTGCTGCAGCATTTCTACAGCTGTTGCAGGGCTGAAAAACTCTGACTAAGCTGTATTGAGGTTCCCCGTTTTAAATAAAGCCTGCAGTCTTGACCCATTCTGCAGTCTGGGTGTGTGCGCGAGAGCCCGTGTGTTGAGCGCCGTGCCCACGCCCTCTCCTCTGATCTCCGAACCCTGTGTGCCGTGCCTCCCGTTGCAGGTGTGGGTGCGCAGCGCGTGCGTGACTCGCCGGAGAGACCGCCCAGCCCGTGACCAGCATCTGTGTTAAAGCGGACCTGTGAGCAGGTGAGTGGGGGAGGTGTGCCCAGGAGAGGCTCCATCTAGGAGATGACAACGTGAAATGCAAGGTGTTATGGGTGAGGAGGAAATGCCACGGTACCAGCTGCCAGTGGTGACAGGTATGGTGCTTCCAGCTGCCCAGATGCCGCGGTGGTTAAAGAAGATTATTTTCACCCACGGGCTGCTGTCCACATCCTCTTTCCATCCGAGTCCTCGGGACGCTGCCCTCCAGTTCTGGTGGATGTGTGACCAGCACAGCAAAGAATTCAGAAGGCGGGGATGAGGCCCTGTGCCAGGCGGGTATTGACCGGTTGCCAGGATGGGGTGCCACATGGCCGCGCTGTGTGCCAGTAGATGTGGCAGCCTACCCTCTGCTCCTGTCCAGAGGCATGTGGGCGGGGGAGGAGGGGGAAGGGGATTGAAATGCAGAAACACAAGAGCATGTAGTCGCTGCAGAACCGAAACAAGAGGGGAAACGTGCTCTGGTTCTCTTCCCATCAAGATCAGTGAGCAGTTCGGGGCGAAATGTGTGTTATTTGCATTCCTGTATTAGCTTGTGTCCTTATTCGTCTTCTGGGTTATTCAAAGCTGTGTGCTGAAGCCAATCTTTAAAGAAGGAGCAACTGATAAATGCATTAAACAAAGAGTGATGGTTTAAATAGAAGATGCGCTCCTCGTGTAGCGTAATTATTTCTTCTCTTGTGTAATACAATTGGAATCCTTCCAGAGCACACCCCTGTTCTCGCAATAGTAGTCTCGTGTCGGGCTGTCTTCTCGGTCACAGCTTGATCTGTTTCTGTTTCTGTTTTCTCCTTCCCTTCAGGTTCACACGCCGCCCGGCAGGGTGGGACGTCCTGACAAATGGAGAATTATTTCCAGGCAGAGGCCTTTAACCTTGACAAGGTGCTGGATGAGTTCGAACAGAATGAAGGTGAGTCACTGCTCTTTGTCTGTGGGCAGCCTGTCTCGTCACAAGGTAGTAACGTTTCTGGGCTGAGCTGGAACTATCCTTCTGAGTGCCTGACTGGTTTCTGTAAGGGGTTCTGTAATGATGCTGCTGCACAGCCTACAGCCTGCTATTTAGACTGCTGGTATTTCCATTGATAATCTGTGCAGTTTTTGTTTGTGAAATTAAGCTGTGAGCCATTACAAGTCTGTGCGGTGAACCCTCTGGCTCCCTGCTATACTGTACGTTGAACCTGAACCTCCTTCCTAAAAGTTTCTGCTCTGACAGAAAGCTGTTGAACTCCTGTTGAGCTTGGCGTTTTCAGAGGCTTTAGAGCATGCATTCTGTTGTGGGGAAGACAAATGAGGTGGGGAACTTAATTCAGAGTAGTTAATAAATTCAAGCCTGCCTCAGGCCAGCTGGATGTGGAGGTCTAAAATACTGTATTACATGACCTGACGTGATTGAAGAGCCATGTGGCTTCGGCTTCCTGGGTTGTCCTTCAGTTCACACTGTATTGTTTATTTGAGCGCTTGAGATGTCATTTTTAAGTGTCTCCTTCCAGTATGACTCCCAGCTTCACAACCACTGAGCAAGTTCACGTGACTGAGGTTCATGTAAGCACAAGGAATCATTTTTAGTTTTTTTTGTCAAAACTAGGGGTTCACGGTAGTTTCTGAATGCGCTGTGGGGCCAGTGCAGTGGGTGTCGCTGAGAAAATCCTCACCTGACTAACTTGTATGAATAAGCCACAGAAATGCCTCTAGGTTTGCAGTTGTTTTGAAGTTTTGTGAAAGAGGCACTGACAGTTCTTCAGTTACACCTTTCCAGAAGTAGCAGCTTTGATCAGACAGCAGTTTCGGGGAAAGCTGCACAAGCAACACAGAATCGTGCTCGAGGCTGCGTCTTCCCTTGAGAGTTAAAACCAAGCTGGATCGCTCAGCTGTTTAACATCGGACAGGGAAAAGCAGGATGTTCTTCGGGTAAATGCAACAGTTAACACTGATTTGCTGAAAGGACTGCAAGAAAGGTTTAGTTTTGGAATTCCATGCTGAGAGAAAAAGAAGAGACACAACATTTCAGCTGTGGAGCCTTCTTCTTGACACTTGAAGAAGGCCTGACAGCCAAAACGTGGTCTCTTTTCTGCAGGAAATAAACCTTTTCCTGTTCCTTTGCGTCCTACGCATGCTGACGCAGACCCCTGCTTGAATTGGTCTTATACAAGTATCCAAAAAACTTCGAATTCCTTCACCTTAAATGACATGAGCGCTTTTTCGTGCCTATTCGGGTGCTTTTTCTTCCAGGCACTGCACTGTATTCTGATTTTTTTTTTTTGTCGTCGTGCGTTGCTGTGCATCCGTCGACACTAGTGTGGCAGCCATGTGATGCTTGTGTGACGAAGGGTGTTCTTGTGCTTGACAGGCCATGCCTTGGCACGTACCAGTTCTGTAGCAAATGGGGGGCGCTCCCTGTACCCCCTCTCGTTGGTGCACGTGCTCGTGTAGCCGTGCGGGTTATATATCACTCCTGTGTTTCTGTGATGCGGGGAGTGGCAGCAGTGCAGTGGTGGCGTATTGAAAGAATGCGGTTCTCTCGGAGGAGTGCGTGGGGAGGGGTGGGGTCTGTGGAGTTCTTGCTCTCCGCGTGAAGCATTCAGGTGTCAGTGTGATGGATGGGACGGGGAGGGGAGGGGGGGGGGGGCATTGGATGAAAGGGGGCAGGGCTGCAGCAGCAAGATCAGGCCGGGACCCAGAGAAAGCATGGCAGCACCGGGCACGCACCCAGAAACACCACTGGGCCTGGCACAGGCTCCTGCTGGGATGGATGCTTAACGCTCGGCTGATTATTTTTTTTTTTCTCAAATCATTTCCCCTGGCGCGAAAACAAATGTCCTGTCGGGACTGGTACAGTCCCAAGCGTGGGTGCTGCTGCAGCAGGATGAATTTCCAGTACGAGTTTGCCGTGAGGCTCAAGGGTTCTGGGTTAATGGTGCATGTCTGAATAACTGTTGTCCGATGATGTCGTGACCTTGCGGTGGTTCTGGTGGTTCGGTTTCTAGTTCGTTGTAGCGTAGTCGATTCTCTGCTACTCCTTTCGCTCGTTTTTTTTAATTCTCTCCACAGATGAAACGGACCCCCCCGCGGTGTCGGATACAAAGTGGACTCAGATTTTAACCCCGTCTCCTCACCTGCTTTCCCTGAATCCCGCCTTGGCCTGCCCAGGAGGGAACACCAGCGATGGCCAGCTGCCCCTCCCCGAGAATCCCACGGCGAGCCGGGAGGGAACGCAAGGGGACTGCTGCGCTAACGGGAGCCAGGACCCCCAGACTCCCGAGGCCGCGGCCTCGGCGATCCAGGACCGGCGGTCCGGGGAGCAGTTCGGCTCCCTCGGCCGGAATGGGGACTCCGGCCCGCACCCGCCGCCGTCGCGGCGAAATGTGGACGGAAACGCAGGGGGCGGAGATGGGCAGCTTTCAGCCGGCGCGGGTGACGGCAGGACATTGCTGAGCAAAGACGTTTGGAGCCGTCCGGCAGTCTGTGGCAAGGAAAACACGGCTCTGGACAACGGCGGTCCGGCCGTACCGGACGTCAACGGATGCGCGGAGGGAGTCCTCTGTGATCGGCCTCCGTTTGAGGCCGGCTCTCCCGACTGGAATGGGATTATCGCCGTGAATTGCTCGAGCGCGACCCAGGAAGGGGGTTCCGTTAAGAAGGATAGGGATTGTGCGTTCCTCGGCACGTTTGCCGAGGGGAAAGAGAAGGACGGTTTGGTTGCGGCAAACGAATGCACTTTCAAGGACCCGACAGGCAGGACTGCTTCACAGCCACCTGGGTGTGACGACGCGGCTAACGGCTCGCCAAAGGGAGATCAGAACGCAGGCGGTCTCGGGTTCGAAGGGGGAACGGGACATGCAGCTCTTGCTGAAGAATTGGGTTGCGGCAACGGAGAATCCGATTCTCCGGACGAGTCGCTACTGGGAACGGCTCAGCCGGCATCCGAAGCCCATGCTCACTCGGGAGGGGTCATGTGTGACGTATCGATGGGTCTAGACGAATCTCCACAGGAGGAGGGGAATCAACCCTCGCGGCCCCAGGTTTCCTCGACTGGGGAACTGAAGAAGATGGAGGAGAGACTCGGGCCGGGACAGTCCTCCGCCTCCTCCAACGGAGAAAAGGATCTCGAGTGTGCTTTCTCGTCCGAGTCCCCTTCCACCGTTTCCTTCCTTCCCAATGGCCTGGATGGGGAGGGCTTGGGCAAAGACCAGGACGATGAGTATTCCCAGCCTCTGCCCTCTAAAGAGGACTCTGTGACCGAGGAGAAGGAGGTGGAGGAGAGCAAGATGGAATGCTACGAGCAGACGAGAGGCTTGGAGGCCGGGCAGGGGAATACTGGAGCTTCTCCCGCAGTGCAGAAGCTGAACAACAGCAGCGTGCAGCCCGTCAGCATCCCCTACGGAGGGGCTCGGCCCAAGCAGCCGGTCAGTCTGAAGCTGCAGATCCCGCGGCCGCTGTCGGGCCAGGTGCAGAACGAGCTCGGTCCGCACGGCAAGAACAAAAACCTGGAGCCGCAGGGCCGGCCCTGTGCTGGAGACCTGTCCTGTGCCAACGGCTACAGCGAGGAGGCAGGGACAACGGGGGTGAACGGCGAGAACGAGGGGGCGTTCGACTCCGGGGCGTCACTCGCTCCGCCGGGGCTGCTGCTGCCTGCGGAGAGCCCCGATAACGACCTCCAGGCGGGGCACCTTGGGCAGCTTTCGAAAAAAACGTTCACCGCCCTCGGAGAGGTGGCCCCGGTGTGGGTCCCAGATTCCCAGGCGCCGATCTGCATGAAATGCGAGGTCAAGTTCACTTTCACCAAGAGGAGGCACCACTGCCGGGCTTGTGGCAAGGTGAGGGCTTCCACGCACGGCGGGACAGTGCCGTTTCTGTCCAAGAGCGTCTCGGGCTCAGTTAGCTTGTGCTTGAGTACGAGAGGGAGCTCAGCGACTCTGAGCGTCTCGGGCTCAGTTAGCTTGTGCTTGAATACGAGAGGGAGCTCAGCGACTCTGAGCGTCTCGGGCTCAGTTAGCTTGTGCTTGAATACAAGAGGGAGCTCAGCGACTCTGAGCGTCTGGGGCTCAGTTAGCTTGTGCTTGAATACAAGAGGGAGCTCAGCGACTCTGAGCGTCTCGGGCTCAGTTAGCTTGTGCTTGAATACAAGAGGGAGCTCAGCGACTCAGCATCTCGGGCTCAGTTAGCTTGTGCTTGAATACAAGAGGGAACTCAGCGACTGAGCGTCTGGGGCTCAGTTAGCTTGTGCTTGAATACAAGAGGGAGCTCAGCGACTTTGAGCGTCTCGGTCTCAGTTAGCTTGTGCTTGAATACAAGAGGGAGCTCAGCGACTCCAGGAGGTGCTTGGAGATGCTTCTGCTTTAAAGATACCAGCGAAACCTGCAGACATACCAGTCATCAAGGATCAGGATAGGACATGTCTGATTTAGATGCTTCTGAATGCAGTATATCTGGAGCTGAGGTTTGGGATTAAAATCATATTTCCATTTTTTTTCCCATCTTGCGCGGACACTGAAGTGTTAAAGAGAAGCTTGAAACGTTTTAAAGTTTCATATAGCGTAGTCGTTTCTCTGCTACTAGTGTAGTTAGCCTGCCCCTTACAATCAGTTACACCACCGAGAAAATGGTGATGTAAGCTTTGCAAAGCAGCTGAAGCTTAATGAATTTGTAAAAGTAATTAAAAAAATCATTAGCCTCAGCACCATTTAATATTGATTTTGTGTGTTCTGTAATGTCCTGATTTACAGTAAGCTATAGTGTTTTGATCTGAGGGTTCAGACTGGAGATGGAGAACTGTGAAAAGTTTTGTTTTTGGTTTCGAACCGACGTCTGAAAATGTTGTGTGCGTGTGTGTACACACGCGTCTCCCAGAGGACTCCCTCTGCACGTCCGTTGATGTCCAAGAGGGAGCTCAGCGACTCTGAGCGTCTCGGGCTCAGTTAGCTTGTTCTTGAGTACAAGAGGGAGCTCAGCGACTCTGAGCCGGACTGCCGTTGTCCAGAGAGTTACGCGAGAGTTAGTCTCGTGACAGCTCGGTCAGCTGGGTTGTGGCATCAGTCCGCGGCCGTTCTCGAGCAGCTCAGAGAGGACTTGGCTGTGTCCTTTCCTCTCCGGTCCCTGCGGGAGAGAGGCTGCGGGAGTCTTCCCTGCGGCCTTCACAAAGATTTCACTTTCAAGACGAGGGTGGGGCTCAAGCAGTTAACTGGCAGGGGTCGTACTTCCTCAGGTGATAACAGCAATTCTAGTGCGGGTGTCCTACACGGCAACGCAAAGCTGTTGTAGCAGAAGGCTGGTGGTTTAATTGTACTGGCGTTCTTGTAGGTGTCTCGTCGGTTTAATAGTAAGGCAGGTATTTCTCAGCTTGTGTAGATTATAAATCTGAAGGTTAAGCCGTGTTCCACAGACGCCACGCACCTTGGATATTTGAGCAGATATTAGATAATCAGAGGGCGGCTTTTCAATGGCTCAGCGCATTGTTTTTCCGACCCATTAAACTGCAGTCAAAGACCTGTTGGCGTCGCCCGCTCTGTTTGTGTGCAGGTGTTCTGCGCGGCGTGCTGCAGCCTGAAGTGCAGGCTGGTGTACATGGACAGGAAGGAAGCCCGCGTCTGTGTCACCTGTCACTCGGTGCTGATGAATGGTGAGTATTCGCACGGCGGTCGCAGCAGCTGTGCAGCTCCTGGGGCCCTGCACGGCGGAATTCCGGCGAAGCGTGTTGGTAGTACTGATTTGCCGCGCGGGGGGGGGGCTTTTTTGATATTTCTATAGTAACAGGATGTTTTTTGCATCATGTTTGTCCTTGACGTAGCCTCTCACGAGCACTGGGCGCTTAAGAGGAGCTTTTTAATTACCCCCCCTTCCCTTCCCGTCCCCCAACCTTTCAAATAAACCCAGCATACCTTTTAAAAGAACGTTTTCTCTCCCTTTAATCAGTTCAAGCCTGGGAGAGCATGGTGAGCACCTGTAACCAGAGCCCCAACCCCAACAATCCTGCAGAATACTGTTCCACTATTCCTCCGCTGCAGCAGGCTCAGGCTTCTGGGGCTCTCAGCTCGCCCCCTCCCACCGTCATGGTGCCTGTGGGTGTCCTGAAGCATCCTGGGACTGAAGGTAGGATGCCGGTCGCTTGTGGTGTACCACCACTCCGCTGATAGGCTGCACCGCGCTCAGTCCCGTAGAACATCATACGGTCACGAACGTTTTTGCTTTGGGGTTGTAGTTTTCGGGATTTTGAGTTCCTTTTTGGTTTTGAAGAAGATCTTCAAATCATGCATGTTCGGTAAACTGTGTAAAACTGAGTTCTTGCACGGGGTAGGTTTTGGGTCCCCTTGCAGGGTGGTTATCTATAACGTGAATAGAAACTCCAGAAAAGGGTGTCGTCTCTTTTTGTAGAAGAAAACTCTTTATCGGGAAACGCTTGAAGAAAAGCTTCGGAATGTTTGCTGGAGCTCCTGTTAGAAATGGTTTCTAACTTTTATTAAAGCAGTATTACCAGTAAAGGATTCAGGTATAAAAGCCTCTCGCCGTGTTCAATGGAGCAGACGTTTCCCTCTCTTAGAATCACTTTATTGGCCATATACAATCTCTTTTTGTCTTTTTCGCACACCCCAACCTGCTCTCCATGAGACGCACAGGTAACTGTCTGTGTTTGTACCCCGCGGCTGTAGGCTCGCTCCCCAGGGAACAGAGGAGGGTTTGGTTTGCGGATGGGATCCTCCCGAATGGAGAGGTAGCCGACTCGTCAAAGGTGGCAGTGAGTGGGGCAGCCCCTTCAGGACCCCTGACGGTGTCACATGACTCATGCAAGCCCCCAGCAGCCAATCCCTGCGCTTCAGAGGTAAAGCCGCTAGCGGGGGTTAACCCTTTGTGAGCTGCATGTGCAGGGTTTGCCGACGGCACGCCTTCCCTTAAATACTGCGCTCGGCCTGAAAGTCGTATTCGGTCTCATTCGCCGCGAGTCTGTAGAAAGCCTCGGTGCGTGCTACACGCCTGGGAAAAGTCTTAATACCTCTTGAAATGCTTTTACTGGCTTTTGCTCATCTGGTCTTGGTTCAGCTGGCATCCGACTGTCACCGGCTGTCGGCTCAGGAGGGCTTGTCCCCGCTAACCCCGGCGCTGTTCTCCGCAGGCCGCCTCGCCAGCGCGGGCCGCCGCCGCCCCCCCTGTGGGCAGCCCCGTGGGCAGCTCGGTGAACCTGATCCCCGAGGACGGTCTCCCTCCCATCCTCATCTCCACCGGCGTCAAAGGAGGTACGGGGAGCCAGCTCACAGGTGCTTGTTCATGCCTCCTGAGTCTCCGCTGTGGTCCGACCCCTGCGGTCGAGCGTGTCCCGTGCCCCTAGAAACCCGTTTGAGAACGTTTACTGTAAATAGGCGAGCAGCGTTACTGGATCCGGATGGTGTGAGAACGTATTCCCTACAGCTCAACGCATGATACGCAGTTCGTCCGGTACAAAACAATTGGCAGGCTCTCTGTGCCCTTGGACACCAGCTCTTGATCTGACTCCCGGGGGACTCATCAATAATCCGTAAGAGCTGTGCTGGAGCTTTGCCAATCGGATGAGCTCCCGTCGCAGCTCGTTTCGATGGGTGTGCGCCTGCCCCGTCGGGTGAGGAGCTCCGCTCGGTTTACTCCGGGCGCCCACTTCCTCAGAAGTCAGACGAGTGTCCCCCCCTGGCGCGGGCCGGCTCACTGCGGTGCCCGCCGCCCCTGTTGAGGGGGAGTGGTGGCGGCGGAGTGGCTGCCCCGCCCCCCCCCCCCCCCCCCGTTGTCGTACCGCGCTGGCGCCTGACCCTTCCCTGACGCCTGTGCTCCCACCCCTCAGACTACGCCGTGGAGGAGCGGCCCTCGGAGATCGCGTTGATGCAGCAGCTGGAGGAGGGCGGCCCCGACCCGCTGGTCTTCGTTCTCAACGCCAACCTGCTGGCCATGGTCAAGCTGGTCAACTGTGAGTTCGCTGCGCCTGCTGTCCCTCATCGGTCTGGGCGGCTGAAAGCTGTTCTTGCAGCAGAATAATGGCGTTACCTTGCAGTGGCTTAGAAAACCAAGATCCTCCCCATGCTGGGATTTTCCTTAGGATATAATAATGAAAACGTGTTTAGTAAACAAATTGAAGAGGCATTTAAGGTTTTTTGCTTACTGTCTGAATAAACAGCTCTGGTTATTTTCAAGATACTAGCAGAGCACTTGATATTTTTAGGGGGCAATACGGCTCTGTAGTGTTTTATACATGCTTATATATTGTCAAGCCTGGGTCTAGAATAGTTAGTCATTAACTTGGCTTGCTACTAACTTGGTGTTTGTGACGGCTTCAGGCCTGCTGTCCAGTGGGGTTCGGTTTGTCTTGGCGGCGTGGGGGCGAGGAAGGGGTACAGTCGGCCGCGGATCTGACGCTGCTCTCTCGCCCCAGACGTGAACAGGAAGTGCTGGTGCGTGACGACGAAGGGGATGCACGCGGTGGGCCAGGCCGAGGCGGTGGTGCTGCTGCAGTGTCTCCCCGACGAGAAGAGCATCCCCAAGGACGTCTTCAGCCACTTCGTCCAGCTCTACCAGGACGCGCTGGCAGGTGAGCGGCAGGCCCGGCTGAGTCACGGGTTCGAGTCCGGGTTCACGGCCTTTGCTGGCGGTGGCCCATGGCTCTTGGCGACAGGGTGACCCCTGTGACCTTGACCATAGCCCCTCGGGAGTAACATCCTGCAGACAGCCCTGCTTCTGGGCACTTTGCGCTTTTGGTCCTCCGTGTCCGGGCCATTGGGATGTGAGCTTGGCTTCAATTCCTGATCAGGGCGACCTCTCCCTGTCATCACGCCCCCCAGGAGCCTCACACGAGCTCAGTTTCTGGACAGGAAGTTGGCTTGGTTCCTGAAGCTGTGTAGTAAAACCCAGTTGGACCCCTGCCGGAGCAGGTGGCGGGGCTACACTGTGAGCCTGAGAAATGTTCAGGACTTGACTGGTGCCAGTTATCCCTCGGCCTGGCAGATGCGTTTGACTTGTTTGACGGAGTCCTGAAAGCGCTTGTTTGGATGTGTAGAAGTGCTGGTAGCATTCAATTAGTAAAATGCCTTCAGTGTATTTGTAAGTGAGGATATACACCCCCATAGGGAATAACTGCTGTACAAGGGTGAAAAGCCCACCCCTCCACCGCCATGAAATAGATTGTTTATAGTCACGTCAAGTCCGTGAGGAGAAATCTATCCACCCTACTTTGGGAAGTAGTTCAGTTTTATTATCGGGAGATGATCTGCGTCAGCTTTGGTTGATCGTAAAAACGTCAGGGAATTATCTGGGCGATGAAGGGTGGTCTCCCGTGCGGAAGTTAATTTTGTCGTGGCCTGCCGTCGGTTTTTAACGCGCAGGCATTATCCGAGTCGAGCTGCTGAACGTGGTCACAGCGCTGGTTTGAGCCAGTGGTTTCGGCTCGGGCACCTCTCCAAGAGCAGAGTTAATGTTCCTCTGCTGATTTAGTGGCGTTTCACTGAAACACTTCACACTTTTCTCTTTCGGTCTCTGTGCGGGCCGGCGACGCCTGGGTCCTGCACGGGCAGAGCAGGCTTTGCTGCTGACTGACGCTTTGTCTGGCCTCCCACTGCGTGTCAAAGCCACATTGTCTCCTCTTCCACCCCAGCTGTTAAATACTGCCCGCTCGGGCCTGCGGGATGTTTTTGCATTCTTAGATGTATATACTGCTTATTTGTTTTATTTTGGCACGAAAATAAATCTTACTGCTGGCATGCTGAGACAGGCTGGCCCATGGTGGCCCGTTTTGCTGGGATTTGCCATGAATTGCTGTTCTATACCAGGAGATGCAAAAGCCTAGCTCTTCCTTCCTGACCCGGCCAGTCAGGGCCGCTCGTTCTGCTCTTCTCTGCAGTGCCTAGTTGGAGAAGCTGTTCAGATTCATCCCAGGGGCTGGATTTAAAAGCCCCCCCCCTCTTTTGCCCTCCATTGACTCTGCGTGTTGTGTGTTTGCAGGGAACGTAGTGAGCAACCTGGGTCACTCCTTCTTCACGCAGAGTTTCCTGGGCAGCAAGGAGCACGGCGGATTTCTCTACATCAGCCCCACCTTCCAGTCCCTGCAGGACCTGCTGCTGCCCAACCCTCCCTACCTCTTCGGCATCCTCATCCAGAAGTGGGAGACCCCCTGGGCCAAGGTCTTCCCCATTCGCCTCATGCTGCGGCTGGGAGCAGAGTACCGATGTGAGCACAGCTAAGCCAACCGGCTTCAGGGACCACTTGGCACAGGTTCCCAAAGCGGGGGCTGTGAACATACCTTTTTAGAACCAGTGGGTTTTGTTCCAGGTGCTTTGCAGAATGAACCTGGCTTTCACCAGTCGGCGCTTTGCTTTCACGCACGCGCACGAGCGCAGGTGAAATGAACTCGGTGTTGCCCTAGTGGTGAGCATGTGGTTTGTGTCCAATTAGCTAAACTTCTGAATGGCAGAGAAATCTGTTCAGTATTTACCACAGCAGTGGGCACGGAGGTCCAGCAGTAACCCCTGTGATCTCGCAATGCGGGGCATCTGGTACCTTCCAGTACTTCACCTGATAACTACGCCACCTTGATCTTTGGATCTGAGCCTGTCCGCGTTTGATCACGTGTAACCACGTGTGGCCAGCTTAAAACCAGCACTTCCCAAGTTTTTCATGGCACAGAGCAAATCATTTTAAAAACGGAGCTAGCATTTCTAGAAATCGCATTTATTTTAAGATCAGTCGTAGACTGAGGAATATATTTGACTTGGCTATCGTGCCCTGACTTTCAGAGTGAGAACTTTTTTTGGTGAACAGGGTGATGTCGTACTTGGCGCAGTGCTGGAAACAGCTGTGTGACGCTCCTGGACCACACTTTTTAAACCTGATCTCTTCTGATGCCATGACACAGAGTTTGAAAAGCACAGGGTTAAACACACAATAAGATCATTTACTTGGCTTTACTTTTCTTAGTGCTGACAGCGCCATCTAGTGTTCACAAGGTTAAGAGTATTTAGTATAAATGAACGGCATTTTTGCCTTTTCAGGATCTTCTTCAAATCTGCTAGCAATCAGGGTAACGATCAATCTAAAACCGTAGCAGTGTTATGAATTAGCAATTTTGCTTATTGCTAGACCAGCAACAAGTTGCATGTCCTTCGTCATGAGAAGATTAGTCAGTTACTTACATTTTTCCGATGCCACATGAGTGACTTTCACACCTGTGATGAAAGACGTTGGCTGAAATACATGTCAAACCTAAGTACGACCTTTGAGGTTCACCACAAAACCCTCACTAGTATCCCATGTGGCTCAACAAATAAAGATTAAATGGGTCTGATGGAATAAGTCCAGAAGGTGATGTAATAAACATTTATCATAAGCCTCTGCTTTAGACCATATTGTATCAATAATGTTTTGTAAAAAACAGAGAAAGGAGGATTTGACGTGGAGGATTGACCACTGTGTCCTCGCAGTCTGGGAGGCAGTAATCTGCAGTGTCCCCCTCTCTCTTCCTCTCCTGGCAATATGCGGACCATGTGGACAGCTCCACACTTCTGCTTCCTAATCCAGGATGCTGTGCTAAAATCTGGGTTTTACATAGAGCCGGTGTTTTAAATTGGAAGGGCTCAGCGCTCATGCTCTCGAAAGAGACACGGTTTCTGTGGAGAACTTTTTTTTACGTCGAGGGTTTTTCTGGAAGCAAAACCACAGAAACGCACTGTATCCCCTCGGCCTTGAACGACTTGTGTGGGGAAGCTGCTTCGCTCCCGGCGGCGGCTCCACTCTCGGGCCCGTTCGTGCCCGTATTGTGTGGGTTGGCCGCGTGCTTCTCCAGACCGGAGTGGCGAGGGGAGAGCCCGCCCTGCCCGTCCTGCCTGTGAGGTTCAGCTCTTCCCTCTTGTTCCCCCTCACAGTCTATCCCTGCCCCCTGTTCAGCGTGCGCTTCCGGAAGCCTCTGTTCGGGGAGACCGGCCACACCATCATGAACCTGCTGGCGGTGAGTGCTGAGGCCTTCCTCTCTCTCTCTCTCTCTCCTCCTCTGCATCTCTTCGAATTCCCCTGTGGAAATCATGACTGTATCTGCAGAGGTTAATTTCCTTGTATATATAGGGGCACATGTATAACCTGTACTTACTGAAACGGGATGAGCTATCAGTCTGCCCTACTGGCCCTGAGGGATACCTCCTGCAAGACTTAAATCCCAGATGTATTTTTCTGAAGCTGGTATTTGACATTGATAGCTGTCTTTGTTAAAAACATCGTACTTGTTTTCCTAAGTCAGCATTACTAAGTTGTTGTTTTTTTCCTGAAATAGTATGAAGTTCGCAGAGCGTGCGTTTCTGTAGTATGCTGCAGAATTGTCCGTATTGCTCTTGTTGCTTCTCCAGTAACTGCTGTGGTTATATTTCCAGGATTTCCGGAATTACCAGTACACATTGCCAGTGGTAAATGGGCTGATGGTGGACATGGAAGTGAGAAAGACCTGCATTAAGATTCCCAGCAATAGGTACAATGAGGTGAGTCTCTGTTGTGGTTCAGTTTGGACCTCGTGACATTTAACACGACTGTCTTATAACCCCTTGGCACTGATCCATGGATCTCTTTACACAAGTACTTGGGCTTTTACTGACTGCAAAGGTGATGCAAACGTGTCAGTATTGATAATTTCTCGTTCTTCTAAAACTGGGCATCCTCGAAGCTCATTTGTATTTGCGCGGCACATAGTGGCAATAATCGCAACCCTGTTTGTTGGGAACATGTTTGCAGGGAGTCCACCTCGCATGGACAGCTTCCCTGCTGTCGCTCGTGCTGAGGCAGAGCCGGGTGTGCCCTGCACTGATCGTGTTCACCAGCAGGTGGAGAAGAATGCATTTCAGGTTTTGCTTTGATGAGGTAGTAGATCAATGAAAGGGCAGGTGGAGAGCAAGCCTGTATGGTGTCTTCTGACAGGACCCTACGAGGAAGATGACTGGTAAAGAGCGGTCTTTATTTCCAGGTGTAATAAATGCTGTGCTTGTGGTCAGTGTTCTCTTCCTGCTGAGAATGGCTCTAGACAGATGGGCCGTGTGGTTCCTTTGGCAGCTTATGAAGGCGATGAACAAGTCCAACGAGCACGTGTTGGCCATGGGAGCCTGCTTCAACGAAAGGGCAGACTCTCACCTGGTGTGCGTGCAGAACGACGATGGGAACTATCAGACTCAGGCCATCAGCATCCACAACCAGCCTCGCAAAGGTAGGTCCACGCATGGTTGCGCTGAGGGCAGGGTCTTTCTAATGGGAGGCACTTCTTTACACTGTGCAATCAACTGAAGCCCAGCAGGCGTGGGCCTGGCCAGCACCTGGAGGGGAGACCTCCTGGCAAAAACTAAGGGTCCTGCTGGAAGAGGTGTTAGTGGGGCCAGTAAGGGGTGCTCACCTTGTGATCTGTGTGGCTCCTAATGCCCCAGTATAGTGATGGGGACGCTGTACAGTGTAAAAAATAGGCACTGTCCTGGGATGAGTTCCTGACTCTCTGTGGTCATTAAAAATCCCAGGGCGTTTCTTGAAAAGAGTAAGGGTGTTACCCCGGCGTCCCGGCCAAATTTCCCCTTGACCTTTACCAATCATGGCCTCCTAATAATTCGCATCTGTGAACTGGCTTCATCACTCTGCTCTCCTCCCCACTGAGAGCTGGTGTGTGGGGAGAGGAGAGTACTGGTGCATCATCCAGGTGGGGGCTGCACATTGGTGCTGGTGGAGGGGATCCCCATGACCTGTAAAGCGCTTTGAGGGGAGTGTCCAGAAAAGCGCTATAGAAGTGGAAGGAATTATTGTTATTACTACACTTCTTTACACCAAGAGTTGGGAGTGTGGAACGAGCTAACCAGCTGCATTGAAGCCGAAGGCCTGGCGTCTTCCATGAAACGTCTGGATAATTGGATTGATTGGCTACCACACGTGGTGATCTGAGTGGCCTTGTGCTGGTGGTTGTTCTTGTGCTCAGTGCGAGTTGGTGCCCTACTGCAGGCCAATCCCTTTATTTTACTGAGTTGGGGGATGGAAGGTTGATGAATAAGCGGAGTCTGGTGGTAAGCTTGAATCCTCCTGAGCCGTGTGGTGTTGAAAGTTGTCCTGTCTGGTTCAGTTACAGGAGCCTGTTTCTTTGTGTTCAGTGGTGCTTTGAAACCCTCCTCCGGATACCTGGCCAAATCCAGCATCGTGGAAGGTAAAGGTTTTCATTTTGGCTGTTCTCTTTGTATCCCGTTGTATTTCGCCATTTTATTTTTTTTTTTTGTGGGGACTGTGCTGTTATCCTTGGCTGTCTGGAGTTAAAATACCTACCAGCTCTTTCATAATGGACGAAGACCTGCTTTTCTCAGTTCCATCCGAGATAATGTCATTGTTTTGCATCACGTCTGTACAAGTGCCTGGGGGTGCAGAGTAGCACAGCAGTGTGCGGCCTTGGTAAGGTCTCAGGTGCGAGGTGAAGCACAGACGATGTACAGTACAAATGCACGTGGCTTTGGAGCAGTGTTTAACTGATTATACATGATATAATGTGTTTGTGGAAACATCTATTCTTCTGACAAATTCTCTGTTAAAGGGTCCCTTGAAGAACTTATAAAAAAAAAAATCTCTGAATCCAGATCAAGCCCAAACTCCTCAACAGCACAAAACCACCTTAGACATTGAATTGAAATCATCACAGCTTTTAACCACCAACTACCAAACCAGCTAGATGGGCGGCATGCCCTCCTCTCGTCTGTTACCGTCCTCATTTTTCCGGATTCTTAAGCCAAAACCTCATTGTTTAGCCAGAGGTGAATGAATGAATCTGCCGCCATCTTGAATTGAAGTCAAATCAAATGCCGTGACCTTCTTCCCTGGTGTGTGTGCCCGTGTGTGCCCTTGCTGTCGCTGACGGTCTGACCCCCTCCCCCAGATGGCGTGATGGTGCAGATCACGGCCGAGACGATGGAGGCCCTCCGCCAGGCGCTGCGGGAGATGAAGGACTTCTCCTTCCCCTGCGGGAAGGCGGACCAGGAGGAGAGCCAGGAGCACGTCTCCGTGCAGTGGCTGGAGGACGACCGCAGCTTCAACAAGGGGTGAGGCTGCACGTGCCGGCGGGCCGCGGGAGGGAGGCCTGTGCAGGTCCCGCTGCAGGAGGGGAGCGGGGAGAGACCGGAGCGCTGGGAATTCTCCCCCTCCCCCGCTAACCCCGTCTGTCCCTGTGCTCTGCCACGCAGTGTCATCAGCCCCATCGATGGCCGCTCCCTGGAGTCCATCACCAGCGTCAAGATCTTCCACGGGGCGGAGTACAAAGCCAGCGGGAAGGTTATCCGCTGGACAGAGGTATCGGGGAGAGTCTTCCTGCTGCCGTCTTGTGTGCCTGATGTTTAAATTTGCGCTTATCTGTCATCGCTTGAACTGGGAAGTTTTCAGGAAGGGCACGGTTGGTCTTGGTGACACTTCAAAGACTTTACCCTCTTTACAGCCCCCCTGGTAAAACAAAGCACGCCCTTTGATGTCCGAGCGTAATTTGTTCCAATTTGTAATTGTTGCACGTCTGACCCCCCCCCCTCCTCCTCCTCCTCCTCCTCCAGGCGTTCTTCCTCCAGAGCGACGAGCAGCCCAATGGGCTGAGTGACCCCGCCGACCACAGCCGCCTGACTGAGAACGTCGCGCGGGCGTTCTGCGTGGCGCTGTGCCCCCACCTCAAGCTCCTCAAGGAGGACGGCATGGCCAAGCTGGGCCTGCGCGTCACGCTGGACGCGGACCAGGTGAGCTCGTTCTTCAGCCGCGCGCGTCCGTTGCGCAGAACGGTCAAGCTGTCAGATCAAAGCATATCAGTAGGCGCTGCAAAGTCTCTGCAGAAAGGAGACGTGTTGGGAGGAGTTCATCGTCTAAGACAGGTGTTCCCAGTCCTGCTGTCTGGAGGTCCACACAGCCACAGGCCTTAATGAAGCTGGGCTGGAATGATCTAATCAAAGCCCTAATTGAACTAACGAGTGACCCGATTGGACCATCTGCAACTGGGATTTTATTTGACTGGGGAAACGCAATCGGCAAACCAACGTAAGAGCTGAGAACAGTCAAACAGTTGGTGTTAATTCTGTGATGGAGTCCGTACTCCTGGTGTTTGACGGAGAGCTGTGCTGGAGTGACAGCCAGCAGGTGTGTGAGCCTCCGGGACTGGGAGCCCCTGTTCTAAGATCATGGCAGTAGTCTTCAGTGTTTTTAACAGAAGGATTACATCTGATTACATCTGAAAAAGTGCAGTTATTCCCACGTGTCCCCTGGCTGTGCTCGTGGGCGGGGGCCGCTCCCCTGTCGGAGCCCGGAGAGCGGCCCGTGCTCTAACTGCTGTGTTGCCTGGATGCAGGTGGGGTACCAGGCTGGCAGCAACGGGCAGCCGCTCCTGCCTCAGTACATGAACGACCTGGACAGCGCCCTGGTGCCGGTGATCCACAGCGGCGCCTGCCAGCTCAGCGAGGGCCCAGTGGTCATGGAGCTCATCTTCTACATCCTGGAGCATATCTCGTAGAGCGGGGTGCCCCCCCCCCCCCCCCAAACCCACACCCTCTCCCCCGCTGCATCCAGCTCGCCTCCTCTCATTTGCACTTCAAAAAGAGCCTAAACGCTGTGCTGGGAAACCTTTCTCCAGACCTTCTATGCACCATATCCAACTTCTGTACCCGGCCAGGGCAGCTCGGAAACAGGACGGAGACCCGCAGATCCAACCTCGGCTTTTGTGGCGAACAGCACGGCCGGCCTTATCGACCCAGTGGGCTTCCATGTGTTACCTGTGTGTCCCTAGGAGGTTGTTTGCCTCTCCCGAATGGTCTTGTGGGGCGTCGACACTCCCGGGCAGCGACTGCACTGTCCCCCGCCTCGCTTGGCGTGGATTTCCGTGCACGGCTCCGGTTGGCCCCGGTGGGCGTCTGCCGGCAGCTGGCTCTACCGCAGAGCGCCGGCACCCGTCGGGAGGACGTCTCAGGCCTGCGTCCAGACGCCAGCCGCGCTCTTTCACAACTGGGCCTTTCCCAGAGGGCAGAGTTTACTTCCTTGATCGGGACGGTTCTCCCGGTAACTCGGGTGCCCCGCGCTTGGGCTGTGATACGTAGAGGAGAAGCAGCTTTTCTGACTTCTCGGCTTGACGAAATTAACAGCGAGATGCTTTGTTGCGTGGAAGAAACTTGTTGTTTTTTTTTCCCACGTTTGGTGGAGTTTTTTTTTAAAAAAAAACGTGCCTGGTAGTTTCTTCCTAATGCAAATTAGCTTAACTGCGCTAAGTGGAATGAGGGACATTTGCTTTGGAAGTATTCAGATGTACAACGTGGAGTGATTTTTAAAGTTGTGCGTTCCATCCGCCTGAGGATCTTGGTTCCTTGAGCTCCACTCATAGGACTGGAAAATGTCACTGTCTCTCATCTTAATCAGAGGTTCACTGAAAAGGCTTAGTGGTATAGCTGACAAAGACCCAGTTGTGAATGGACATTAGCGTCTAGGTTCATCTCATGATCAATCAGCTCTTCATCTTGTAGTATTTAAAAAAAAACAAACCTTTTGACCAGTTAGTTGGTTTCAGCACTTAACCATAAAATATGAATTGTTTGCAAATGGACAAGTTCTGTTAAGATATATATATATGTAAAAATTAAAAGATGCAATGTAATTTATGGATCCTGAGCCATTGAACAAATGAAAAAAAAAGTGGTGAAGAAGATTCATGTTCTGAAATGCGTAACATAGACTGCAGAGATGCCAATGTAAAGAATTGGCAGCAGAGCCTGAACAGACAAGGGTTGAAACTCGCAGGCTGAAGGAGATTCAAGGGGGGAAAAAGCACTGGTCTACCTGTTACACCGCTTACACTGTTTCACACCGTGTCCTCCACAGACCGCAAACCGAGACGTCATTATTCTGAGATGGGCGCTTTCTTCTGATCTACCAAAAAAACGTCGCACTGCCAGCTTCTGTATCCTGCTTTTCCCACTGGCACAGCCTGTCCCAGATTAATGGCTCTTCTTGCTACTGAACGACACAAGGGCAGTTACCCGATATTCCCAGCCCGCTTGAGACTGCTGGAAGTTCACGGCGGAGCTGTGTTTTTCTGCAGAGCTCTAGCAAGGTTTGCTGTTCTGGGAGGAAAACGAGATGGGTCCAGATATTGCACTTTGAGGATGGTCTTGATAGGTGTTGCGGAGATGGGGAACTGGAAGAGAGAAGACATGTCTCCGCGGTCATGGAGAGTTTTTATTTTTCCTCAGCTCTGTAGGAGGCTAGGCCTAACCCTTACTGAATACACTGATGGCAAAGCCTTCTGTCAGGCGGGAGACGACGTCATAGAAAACTTCATTCACAGGCTCTTTTGTGCAGGAAAAGAAACTTCTTTGACGCGACACCGTTTTAAAACTAGCCTTCCCCCCCCCCTTCGTTCTTTCAGTGTTAAAGAAAGAAAAGTGTGCGTCAACACCTGCGTTAGCTTTCCATCAACGCCCCTTTCCTTACGTAATGTGACGGCACTTATCATAAGTGATTTCATTCTCGCCTGCTGGGAGCCGATGCAATTTTCAAGAACTTTCAAACGTTGGTCAGTAAACACTGGCTTCATCTCAAAGAGGGCGACCCCGGCGGACTTGGGGAATCTGTATCGGCCAAAGACTTCCATCGGGAGTTGTATCTGGGACGGGCGACGGAGTGGGGTTTATTAACACTAATGAACACAGCAGTTGTGCAGGTGTGGCAGCTTGTGTTCCTCCAGCATTGAAATCTGTAGCACTTCAGTGGACGTTTCTCTAAAACAGTCATCAAGCTGACAAAAAAAAATCAGTCCCAACACTGTCCGAAACACTGGCATCGAAAAAGGGAGAAATAAAAGAACTGTTACATGTATTTTAAAGCCAAAAAATAAACTGTACATCTTTTTCTAATGTACACTACAAATGTCAATAAGAAGTCTTTATTGAAAACTGTAGTATCTGTAAAATAAAACTTATAGAAAACTGACACATCGTGTGATGGTTTCAAATGCCAAATTAGCTTATGGACTCAATCGCCATTATTTGAAACCCCTTTCCAGTGCATATTGTTTTCCTGGTATCATACCTGTTGTTTTATTTTCAACCAGGGAATCCATGAATGATTCTTGCCAGGGAGACCCCAGCATTTCTGGGGTACCCTCCAAGGAGCGCAGGCCTGGTTTTTTCGCTCAGGAGTGCCGCATTACCAAGTCGGTGCCCTCGATCCCAACGTGCCCCTGCTGTGTGCTCTCCCAGTGTTCGGAGCGTCTGCTGGGAGCTGGGACTTGCAGGGACAGTAAGGTTGCTGCTGTCCAGGATAAGATGATGCTGTGTTCACTGTGCCAGAGGGAGGGACACAGCTCAGGGCCGAAGCCCTGGGTCTTGCCTGTCTCCTCATGCTCACCAGGGGAGACCGTGTTACTCTTAGGAACTGTGCTACCAGTTTGCTCGATACTGTAGACAACAGATGATCTGCTGCCATTTTAAACACCTGTTTCTAGGCTGGACTGAGATGACAGATTCTTAGTACTGTGTCAAATTTGAACATGACCTCCTTTGGGAGTCAAATGACCACAAGTTGTAGTATGTGTGGTCCAAGTCTCTGCCCAGCAGAAGTTAGGGTTCTGATAATCCAAAACCTGCACTGGGCTCATTGATATATCCTGGCAATCGTTTCCCTTGAATTTAACACATTTTGCAAATACTTGATTAAAATATTCAGTTGTGCTTTAAGGAACAGAAGCTTGCATTTTCTGACATTAACTCCGAATACCTTTAGACTGGGAGAGGGGAGGGGTAGTGAGAGAAAGCCAAAAACGGATCTTTTCAGAACTTTATTGTGCTGTGTATTTACATCCAGTCCGACAGACCCACATCTGGCGTGAACAGGGAAAAGCCCTTCTGAAAGCAGAGTGCCGACATTCCAAGTAAAGCTTGGTGTATAAGGAGGATGTGCGCTTTAGATTAAGGCACAGCTCTGGCTTCAAACCGCATGCTTAGGCAGGCAGCCAGTGGCCATGCCAACTGCACTGAGCTCAGCTGGGGGAGGCCACTTTTCAAAGCAATCCACTACCTGGTGAACAGCTACACTGAAGCTGGAGGGGGAAAACTAATGTCCGCAATTAGTTACCCATGTAGTGTGTGGATAGTTGCTAAGGAACTTAATACATTCGCTTTTAAAAGAAAAATCTCCCCCATTCTTTAAAAAAAAGTAGCCCTCGACATAAGAACTTTGTCACTGTAGTGAATTACTTTTCTATGGTGACTTTCCCCAGTGACCCGGACTGTGTCCAGAATACAGTCTTGCATACAGGCTGGGTGATCAGTATGCAGCTGTTCTCTATACGAGTATACAACTGTCCAGTAGAGCAGAAATTGCAAAAAAGAAACAGCAAGACAATTTATACAGGCAAGATTTCCTCCCCCCCCCACCTAACAAAACATTCAGTGGTGCCTGTCCATAAGAGAGCCAGTCTTGGAGACCATAGATGGAAGACAAATATAAAAGGAGAATTGATAGGTTGGGGTACCACACTTTGGTAATACAGAATCTTCTGAAAAACACAAAAATAGTACCTTTAAGTCAAAAAGCGCAAGAAGAGTAAATTATTGCAGTACTTAGCTGATGAAGGTTCTGTGCCCAGAGATGTTTAAAGTGCTATTCTGGTATATAAGAGTTGTGAAAGCAGTTACAGTAATTTATGGCCTTATGCCGATGTAGTCAGGACATCCTCTGGCACTGCACTTTATGCTCATTCAACTGCTGACATATTTTAAGTAGCAACATAGTTAAAGTTCAGTATTAAAAGGACAGCTCTTTAGTGCTGACCCCCCCCACCTCCACCTAGAATTGCTAGAGGTGAATATTCACCTTAAGACAACGGCCTTTGGGGCTTTTAAGCAAAACGCTGAAAACATAGTCTGTTAAATTTCCTGAGTGAAAGATTGCCCCACTATAGGCCAAATGTGGGTATGGGTTAGAACGTCTCTCCCTTTCCACACTGAAACCAAATTCTTTCAGGATTCAGTCTGAAAATCGATCACACAAGTATCTGAGCTTCAGTTCGTCACTCGAAACCATCTTCAGGTTTGACATTGTGAAGGTACCATGCAGTGTGCATATTTTTAAGTAGATTACCCGCTTCAGAAGTATTTTTAAATCAGTAAACAGCTGAGATTACATCACCCTATAGACACCGCACTTTTATAAATATGTACAAAAATATATCAGTAAACTAGAACCACATGATAATATGAGAATCCAGTCATCATCCATATACAATGTGTGGTTTAGATGAGAATTGGCTTTCTGAAAAACAAAACAATTTGTCCAGAGAGTTACTGCCACATTCATGGTCTTCAGACAACACATTAGGTTAGCTTCAGATAGTTTGGCTAGAGAAATTATCACATGGTTATTAAACATGAGACACTTGTTACCACTTATGTGTTCCAATGGTCAAGTTGCATCAGAATAATTATCATGGTCAGTACAGCACAATAAACTAACAAGAATTTTACTGAAGTGCTCTTAAGAACATTTATGGTAGCTGGATACCTGCCAGTGTAGTAAGTCCTATTTAACCCGTAGTCCACAACTCAACAAGATTACACATGACACTCTATAAGCATTTGGTAGTCCGTTGTCATTACAGGGTCTGAAGGTTTCTCCCAACCCCTGCTGATCACCTCCTTATTTCTCTGGCTGAAGTCCGTTCAGCTAATTCGTCAAGGCACCCCAGAACTGACCAGTCTTCAGCTACTGTATATTGTCCGTCCCCAGCAGCAGAGTGAGGTTAATCCACATACGTGACTTCTAGAGCTAACCCACTGCTAGTCCTTGAGTGACACTAGTGCTCATGTGGAGCCCCACTAAATAATTCCATGGAAAGTAAACATCCATAAATATCTGCACACCAAACAAACAGTAATTAAAGCAAGTGCTCTCTGAAAGTGATGCATTAACTAGAAGCTAACATTCAAGAGTTCTAAGGGTGAACCATCCCCAGTTACAGAAATCAGGTAGTGAGCAGCAGTTAACAGCATGAATGTAGCCGTACCTGAATGTACTTCAGGAAAACAAAGATAAACCTCATAATACAAATGTATCAGATGAATGACCAAGACCCTGGGAGATTAACGATAAACATTTACAACATTCAATGTGCACAACGGTAACATTACTTCAGCAATAGCAAAAAAAAAACAATGTTTTGAAATGGTTAGGTTCACTTGCATGAATCTTCATACTACACGTGATATTAAACAGCATTAGGATTATATTGACAGTTTATTGCTTGCATAAAGTAATTGCATATTTGCCTATTGACTGTGACTATAAGCAAAGAAGAGCACTGTAACTTGTTTGCGAGTTCTGCAAGATATAAAACACTATCCAGGATCTGTCTGTCACCATAGCCTTAAAGGTTAACTGCAGCACAGCTAAATAGGTGGCCTTTTAAAAAGGTAGCCTTACACCCTTGCTCTTCACTTTACTTAACAGTACATGGTAAAAACATGCTTTAGCGCATAAAAGACAGATTTGTGTTTTTTTTTTAAATGAGCAGTAATGCAAAAACAAAAATGCAAAAAAAAAATCTAAATTTTATAGATTGGAAATAAAACCTTTACGACAAATATTGTTTGTGCAAAGGGAACTATTTACGTTATTATTGTATTAGCCTGAAGTACTAAGGGGCACAATTCCTGTAGAGTATGCAAAATCACTTGGTCTTAAATATATAAATAGAACATACTGCTAAAACTGGTTTCAAACAGCCGGTTTTTCAAGGACCCTGCAGCTCCACTGATTTGTGGGTCAGGTTTTGCGATGCTCATTCCTGTGCGCAGGTGAAGAACCACACAACCACACAACACAGGGCTGCCGCTCCAGGGACACACCAGGAGCCTGCAGCACAGCAGCGAAAGCCAACACTCCCCCGGCCACTGGAGCATAACCCACTTTCCGGGGCTCTCTGGACGGCCTCGAAGCTGAGCAGGTTCCTCGCCCGTCCGTCTTTCTCGCTGCACCGCAGGAAGAAACAGGAAAGGACGAGGGCGCCACGTACCTGCCGAGCCGTCCCACACCGGCCTCGACGGTTACAGGACGACCTAAGATCAAGACGAGAAAAAAAATAACTGCAGCAGGAGGAGGGCGAATGAACAAGCCTTTTAGGGTTTTGGGATATCAGTGCAATGGAAAGGAGAGCCCGGTGCAAACAGGGGAAAGACAAGATCACTTTATTGGCCGTATACAATTTCTTGTATTGGGAATGTGTCTTTTTGCAGAGCCCAGTTTGCTCTCCATGAGACACACAGACAGGGAGAGAAGCTGGGGGTCAGAGCGCAGGGTCAGCCATTTACGGTGCCATTATGGTGCCATTAGCCATTGCTCAAGCAGGTGTGAGCCTGGTCAGTACCTGGATGGGAGACCTCCTGGGAAAAACTAAGGTTGCTGCTGGAAGAGGTGTTAGTGGGGCCAGCAGGGGGCGCTCACCCTGCAGTCCATGTGGGTCCTAATGCCCCAGTGTAGTGACGGGGACACTTTACTGTAAACAGGCGCCGTCCTTCAGATGAGACGTAAAACCGAGGTCCTGACTCTCTGTGGTCATTAAAAATCCCAGGCCGTTTCTCGAAAAGAGTAGGGGTGTAACCATTGGCCCTTACCAATCATGGCCTCCTAATAATCCCCATCTATGAATTGGCTTCATTACTCTGCTCTCCTCCCCACTGATAGCTGATGTGTGGGGAGCGTTCTGGCGCACTATGGCATCATCCAGGTGGGGGCTGCACACTGGTGGTGGTGGAGGGGAGTCCCCATTACCTGTAAAGTGCTTTGAGTGGAGTGTCCAGAAAAGCGCTATATAAGTGTAAGACATTATTATTATTATTATTATTATTATTATACGGCGCAACTGGGGTTAAGGGCCCTGCTCAGGGGCCCAGCGCAGTAGGGTTCCTCTGCCGGCCGCAGGACCCTGCCAGCCACAGGCGCGGATCCTGAGCCACAGAGCCACCGGCGGCCCTACCTTAGGCTGCTCCAGCACGAGCCAGCGCTCGGAGGTCGTCTGGACGTCCTGCCCGCTCAGCGGCTCTCGCAGACGCACCTTCACCTCCAGCCTGCCCCCCGTGGGCTTGCGCCCGTCCATGACCTTACCCAGAGCACAGAAGACCCCGTCAGCCCGGGCAGGGAACTTCGCTTGTCAACACAACCGCAACCTCCATAACCGACAGGGCGGGGAGGTGGTGGAAATGTCGAGCAGCGGCCTCGGTGTTTCTCCCAGCCCAGTATTGTTTCTGAAAACTGACTTCTCTTTGGCACAGACCATCAATCGCAAGATGTACAAGTTTAAAAAACAACAACATAAAAACCGTTAAAAAAAAAAATCACAGGTTTAAATGGCGGTAGTAGGCCATGTGCTGTATACTTTCATGTTCTTGTAAGGTAGTGTCAATATCTAGAAGTCACAGACGGCGTTAACAAGCACCTTTGCTTTTAACGCCGGCCTTTTCTGTAGGCAGTGTGGGGTTCCTGGGCGCTTGGCCCTAGGTGGTTTGGTCCGCCTGAGCCCTTACCTCGATAATTTCTCGCACTTCACTCTCCTTTTCCAGCTTCTCCAGCTTCAGGTGCGCCGTGCCCACCGGCTTATCGCTTCTCAGGAAGCCACTGTGGAACACGGATTCGGACACTGTTGTCTAGACTCAGCAAGTCCTTTTGCACACCCCACCCGCAAGAGTAAGGAGCAAAGGCAACGACTGACGGAGCACCAGAAAACACAGCTGAAAGGTCCAGCAGACACGGATTACTGCGCACAAAGGATCAGGATCTGAGGAAGGCCTAGTGGCACAGCCGTTAGCAGCACTGGGGCCCTGGGTTCAATTCCTGACCTATCTGAGTGGAGTTTGCATGTTCTCCCCATGCTCGCACTGGTTTCCACTGGGGGCTCTGTTTTCCCCCCACAGTCCAAAGACATGCTGGTAGGTTGATGGGCTTCTGGGAAGACTGGCCCTTGTGTGAGTTTGTGCCCTGCAATGGACTGGCGTCCCACCCACAGTGTACCCTGCCTTGCACTGTCCCTGAATTAGATGAAGCCGTTAGAAAATGGATGGAAGGGTCTAAAGAACGCCAGACAGCTCACTATGACCTGCTCAGCGCCTGGTGTGGAGCACTAAAATTATTTGTGCAAGCACAGCGGACATAGGATTGTATTGCAGGTGGGGAAAAAGAGAAGACAAAGCAAGTGAAATGAAGACGGACTCGGCATAAATCTCCTCCCCCCCCCCAGTGTGAAATGAAAGAGAGTAGACGAACCCAGAGAAGCACCCTAAAGTGCAGCAGTCCAACACACCCGTACCAAGCCATGTGCAAGCAGGGGGTTCGGTAGCACCACTGGAGACAGCTGGAAAAAAACAGTTCTCTTTCTTTCCAAACATTCAAATCATTGAGGGTGCGAAGATAAAAGCTGAAGAGCTCACCCTTTGTGGAACACCTCCAGCTTCAGGCCTTTGGACTGAATGGCTCTCCTGAAGCCCCTGTGGTTCCTGTTAATGCTGAGCTTGAAACTCTGGTTGTACTCTGGGGGAAAAAAGGCACAAGCTGGTGAGCCTTGTGCTGCCCGATTGGAATGTCTGCCCGATTTCCCAAGCCAGTTCGGACTTCGGAGTAGGCATGGTGTCCAAAATGTGCGAGTGGCGATTCCCCTCTCTGATAAGTAATCTTTGTTTCTTATTTCACTGGCTATCCCTGTCACACCTAGCTCATTACTGATCACGAGAATAATTATGATAAGGGTTCCAGACCGCGACATCTAGATCACAGACGTCAACATGAGCAAAACAACAAGCACCTTAACAGGCCGAGCCCGACAGAAACCTCAGCTTTTTCCAAACAACTGTGTTTCACCACTCTAGACAGGGACTGAGCAAGAACACAAACACATACCCGGACAGTTAGTATTCTTGATCACTGCTGTTTTATGCTTCTGTGCTTGTTCCTGCGAGGACAAGAAACAGGTATGAGCACAACCTAAAAGCACCTTCTTCCCATCTCCCCAATAAAAAGGACAAAAATAATACTTTTGAAGAAAAGTACTTCAATAGCATCTCCATAAGTCTTAATCCAAATGCAAAGATGCTCACCACACTGGGATAGGGGAATTCAAATTTCACGTATGCATCTAGATCATTTGGCACTACACCTGGGGGAAGAGCAGAAAGACCGTGACGTTTTCACACCCATGTGATCTCAGACCACAACAACAACTAAAATCACAAGAAGCCTTCGTAGAACAGGAAAGAGAACCATTAACCCCAGCTCTCTTCAGCTTGGTCTTGTACCACAGTCACTCAAGGTGACCCTGCACGTCTTAAGCATCCATGTAGAAAACATTTTTTAATGGAATTAACAGTGAAACGTCTTCCCAATAAAAAGGATTAAAAACTGCAAGAGTCAGCGAAGTAATTCAGCGCCAGTAGCTCCTGTGGAACAAACAGCGTGTATTGGTTGGATCTGGTCTCTTACCTTGAGGCGCAGGCAGATTGATTCCTTTAGCAATGATTACTACCATCTCCGTGCTGCTGAGCTCTGGGAAAATCCTTGACAAAAGGAGAGAGAAGGAATATTTGGCTCAGCTGAAGGCTCTCCCTTCAACTAAAATAGGCCAGACTGGAGCACTGGAAGTGGTGGCTGGAACAAAACCCAGCACACACCTCATGACCAGGGTTAGGGATCGTCGTCCCCTGCACTTAAACGGAAGATGTGCAGAATGACAACTAAAAGAGAGTGACCAACACAGTGGTTTGCTTTAAGCATAAAACACCTTGGCAAATTTCTTAGCCGGTTAAAAGTTTGGATTTTTATATCATGCACACATTAAACTCTTTCTTTTGGTATAAAAAAATTCACAATCTACACATAAGCTTTACTTTCACATGCATAACCCCCACCCTGCAACTCCGAGTGTATCATTTGAAATAGTCTGCAGTCCTACTGATGATGGCCCTACCGCATGGTTTTGTATGTCCTCTCCTCAAAATGGTGTTTGGGAGGATCCAGACCTTGGCTTTGGGACAGTTTTAGGATTTCTAGGCTCTTCTTACAGCTTTCTGCCATCTTTTCAAACCTAAAAATTGAAGGAATCACAGTGAACTACAAGTGTAAACGAAACCATTGGGCTCCTCTAACATCCAAGTGTCAGGCAGATCTGTGCCAGGGCTGACCTTTCAGCAGCACTTACAATTACAGTGCTCTTACAGTCCCCAACGAGTCCCAGGCAGAACGAAATCAGAAAACAAAACGGTAAAACATCTTAAAAAGTCTACAGTATCCAAATGAAAGCAAACTTTCATAATGTTAATGAGACAAAAATGATACTAAAACCATGTTTAAAGGGTAGGTTATAGTGAATGGAAATGAGAAAAATACTACTATTAACAGGACTTAATTGAAATATGAAGCATTTACCCTTGAAATAATGAAATTCATTTGCTAAAACGGTCAGTGGCACTAGGACAAAAGCACAGATAGACACTTGGCTATACCGAAGCATTGTGTCGCCTCTCGTCTGAGGAGATGGGCAGCTGTATTCTCGCTTGCCCAGAGGATTTAGAATAAAAGCTAAACTTAAGCATCAACAGGACTGCCACTCTGACAGGAGCCAGCATGCCTGCTAAGCGCTGCAGCTCTCCCTGGCACTGCAGAGAGCACACACGCACTGCGCAGTTAAGCCCACTCTGCGCTGAGGGCGGGGGGGGGGGGGCAGTGCTGGTCCTGGGGGGCCCGCGTGTCTGCAGGTGAACAAGCTCAATCAGCTCACTGCTGGCTGAGTGGCACAACTGTAAGAACTTCTCCCAGCTGTCCTGGTACTGTAGGACTGAACCCCCCCGTTCTAGAGCGCAGTGGTGCCTCCTTCGTGAAGGACGACAAACACTCACGTTGTCTTTCTGTCCTCACGATAACCTCCTGTTTTATTTACTATTCTACACTCAACACAGGGGCTGAAAAACGGCTTTGACATCTATAGATTTGACCACCATGCCCTGCGGTATCTGCTACACCGTGGGGCGACAGCGCCTTGTGTTCCTGCGCAGCCCCGACACCGTTGGGAGATCCCTGTCCTCTGATCAGTGACCTCTTAAGCCAGCAACAGGGGGAACTGAGGCAAATGGCCTCATGTGGTTTGCAAACCTCCTTGTGTTCTCAAGTCAGTTTGGAGGCACACACCGAACGGAAATGATCCACTTACTTTGTAGTTTCTGTTATATTCCCAAGATGAGTAAACTGCTTCGAATAAGCAACGCATTTCTGTAAAAGAACACAGGACAAGCGAGAGTCAGAGCAGAGGAGTAGGGAACTGCATCCAATTTGTGAACTGAACTATTTATGCTGCTTACTACAGGCACAATTTAGAAAAAAAAAGCAATTCCAACTCAGAGCTTACTGGACTTAGCCTTTCTACTCTAAAATGACACGAACTGAAGTGTCACTTCATGGATAAAGAAACAGTGGGCCAGTGTGTGGGTCACTGCTAGGTTCAGTCACCTCGTACTGTTCCTTCAGAATCTTGGCGAGCTGACTGTAAACCTCCTCAGCTCTCTCCGAGAGCTGGACGTCACTGTGATGGATTAAGATGAAGTCCTCGTCTTCGTCACCGGGGGGAGATGGCACCTGAAAAGAAAACAGCAAGACTCTATAAAGAAGCCTGTATATTACCCATGGAGCTTTTCCACCCCAAGCACTTTTACAAATCAGGAGAAGCTCCACCTTAGCGACGCACAGCAGCCAGCCAGAGATGTCAGAAACGGCTTCGCCAACTAAATTAAGGAACGGCTTTAGGGAGGCCATGATAGAAGTGTACCTGAGCCGCCTCTATTTATTTGAAAAAAAAAAAAAAACAGGGTCTCTGCAGTGGCCACCATGCAGGGATACTGGCTTGAAATTCTGGTCTACTGGAGAAAGAGCACCACCTAGTGGTCATCAACAAGACTTTCAGCAGCAGCCTGTTTCTTTTTCTGGAGGCATCCCATCCCAGCAATGAGGAGGCCCAGCCTTGCTTCGCTTCCAAGAGTTGACAAGATCCAGGTGGAGGAGCTAACACTGCTGATTTACGACAATCTGTGGCTTCAGCACACCTCTTAAGCCACTCATATATACTCTGTATAACAAACACTAAGCCTGCAGAATGATATTTTATCACAACGACCTACAAAGCATTCAATAAGCGTATGTACATGCAAGTAATGTGTGCTTACTGACAGCAGGAAAAGACTGATCACCTAACATGCCAACTTCCTGTGGGCATAAGACTCCGTCAGCATGTGATGTATTATTAAGGTTTGTCGTTTTTATCACAATTGCTGCGATGTGAAAGACTGCGCCGAGTTCCATGTGGATTTGTGCCCCCTGCGCCCCTGGCCCGTGTCTGAAGGGTCCGGCGGCTTGAGGGTACCTTGGTTATGTCGACCGATTTCCCGCTCCTGGCTGCCTCGATCATGGGCTCGAAGACCTTGGCGGTTCTCAGGAAGTGCCTGGCCTGCTCCAGGTCGTTCTTCTGCTTGGCCTGAAGAGCGGCCTTCATGTACTGCTTCCTGCGGCTCTCCAGGAAGTCCAGCTGCTGCTGAGCTGTGGTGGACAGGGAGGGGGGACGGAATCAGGGACCGTTCCCGGCAAGGAACAGGGCACCCTTACCACCATCGCTCGACAGGGCAGCCGATGCACACTTTAAGCATCGTTGCAAAAAAAAAAGATTTGTTTAAATGCTAACTGAGTGAAGAGTGTCTTGGCAGCACAAGGTGACGTGCTGCTGTTCAGGGAGGTACCTGTGTGACTGAGCCCCGCTGTCGGGACACGTTTCTCTGGCAAAGGGGACGGAGTCTTGGGACCCTGCATTGTGGGCGGCACTGCCAGCATCGGCTTTTTGGGCTTCTGAGGGACTGAGGAAGACTGCTTGACCTGCCATAGGGAGGGAGAGAGACACGAAGTGAGCACAGCAGACAATTCAAAACTCCCCCCTTTCGCGAACGTTCAAAGAAGAAGCAATTTGCTGATGGAGAGCCTTGAGCCTCTAAAAGCTGCTGTCTATCCTCAAGCTTTTCAAACACCTTCACAGGAAGAACACAAAAGGCGGCTTACCCTGCATTTTAAAACCAAACATTAGATGAACGCAGTCGAAAGGGGCACGAGCAGATAAATTCGGGATAAATTCTCAATGCCATGGTCTCGAAATGTAATCTGATGAGCGGAAACGCACTTGAAGAAGCATGACTTCCTGCGCCTCGGCCTAGACAGAGGCAGCCAGACTCAGGCCATTCTACCAGCTAATCGAAGGAGACGCCGCCGCCCACAACCTCATGCTCTTCATCCTCTGCGCCGTCATCGTCCTCCCCCTCCTGGTTCTCGTCGGCAGTCAGCCTGGAGGCTGCCTCCAGCGCGGCCGCGATGCCCTTGTCCGCTCCGGCCCCCTCCAGCCCCGGGATCGGGGGGAAACCTGCAGGGAGAAATAAAAGGCACCCCTCACAAAGACGCGCCGCACCCCGGCCTGGCCCGAGACAAGAGACGCAATGGGAGCGTCTGACTTTTCCCCATGAGATCTCGCAGGCGAATGCACGGCCCTTCGCAGCACCGTCTTCAATCGATCGCATGACGAAGCAGCGTTCAGCTGCTCAAAATACCTCTCAGTGCCTTCTACCAGCTGCCTGGGAGGAGCTGGCTGTGGTCGAGTTACCTACCTGGTGGGACTGGCAACTCCTCAAGGCTGACTGGCCTCCCTGCTTTGTGCGCTCGGATGGCGCTCTGGTATTGCTGCATGGAGACAGAAGAGGGCAGAAGATCTAATGAAGTCAATATGTGAATTGGCTATATTACTCTGCTCTCCTCCCCACTGATAGCTGGTGTGTGGGGAGCGTTCTGGAGCACTATGGCTGCCATCGCATCATCCAGGTGGGGCTGCACATTGGTGGTGGTGGAGGGGAGTCCCCATTACCTGTAAAGTGCTTTGAGTGGAGTGTCACGAAAAGCGCTATATAAGTGTAAGCAATTATTATTATTATTAACTCCTCCAGTCTCGCCACCGCCCTCTCCCTCCAATTCACACCACCGGCGCTCTCACCTTGGCGATGCGGTCATGCATCCTGGCTTTGCGGTCGTCTCCGCTCTGCTTGGCCTGAGCGCACGCCTCCTTATACTTGGCCATCCTCTGTTCCAAAGCCTCCAGCATGCTTCTGGGCTGGGGAGGTGCAGCTGAGAAGGAGCAGGAATTTTTGTACTGAATTTCTTGTCTTCGACTGATCGCACAACGAAACAGCATCCCGAAGACAGGAGACAGGAGAGATCTCCTGTAAACCTTCTCTTAATGGAAATATGAAGGATCATTTGAACCAACGTTTTAAGTTCTGTGCCCTTCTCAGGACTGATAAGAGAAAAGCTGAATTCTCCTTCACCTGGTGGTACTGATGTGCTGTCTGCTGCCTGCAAAGAGCGATTCTCCTCAACAGCGCCACCCGTCTTCTGCGAAGGGGAAGGCTCTTTCAATTTCACTTCTGCAGCTGAAACACAGAGTAACCTGGTCACTAAAATAAACACAGAACACAGAGACTGCATCGATAAAAAGCGGCGAGCCCTGTAACTACTGATTTTCCTGCTGACTCAATCACTTTGGTCGATTCACAGGGTTACAACACATGGGCATTTACATAACTATTCAACTGCATTAAAAGGCAGAACTGCCTCCTGAATTATGCGTGAAAGCATCCTTCAGAAGCTGTGATTCTAAAACATGGAGGCCAGAAAGGGGTAAAATAGTACACAACAAAGCAAACCAAAACTGCTCCTATCTAAAAAAAAACTCAACGTCTACATTCTTACAACAATATCCGTCACCAGCCATAAACTTGGATGGATCCAAATGATGTCACCCATTTCATTAGAATTTGCAGACTGGAGTTTCTTCGGGCCCGCAGAAGCAAAGCTGTTATCTTGGAGCTGATTCACCTCAGCTCTGCAGGCATCTCTTGCTCTGTCCTGACCCGGTTCTGGTGCCGACTCTTACCTCCAGGCGGGGGGGGCATCTGGCTCAGATCCACGGGCTGACCGCTCTCCAGAGCTTCCAGCACCACGTCAAACTTCTGTTCCCCCGAACACAAAGCATAGAGAGGTGCTCGTTTAATCACTGGGCTGAGCAGGTAAAAAGATCTGGAGGATCAGTCCCCACCCACGACAACTCATTGCAAAAAAAAATGCAACTGTCCAAAATGGCATTACAACACAACAACACAACATTTTCAGGTTTTTAGTGTTGCCACTTAACAACAGACGCTTAAAAAGAAGATTCATTTCTATAACCTGTTCCAAACAAGAAGTTAAAATCCCTTATTTGACCTTCAATCAACATAAAGACCAAATCTGTGACAAGAGACACGCTATTCTGAATTAGTTTAATAGTCAGTTACATGGACAGCATTGTCCTGCGACTAACATGTGCTGCAGCACAGATTACGCATGTGTTCCAATAAAGAAAAAAGCCTGTGAATGTTTTTTGTTAGATATGTAAAACACGATACATATACCTCCTTTCAAAGGAAATAATTTTAACCCTGCAGGACTTGTGTGTCAATAAACCTTAGGATACCCTGCAAAGTTCCTACTTCCTTCATTGAGAAACACCACACTGGCTTTCCTGCGATGCCCTTTCTGCATCAACAACATTCCTCTCCCTTACCATGCGTATATCTTATCTGCTCCAGCCCTTGACAATCAAGCGCTGCTGCCAGACAAAATATCATTTCAAAACCCCCCGAGATCTTCCTCGCCCCCCCCCAGGCTGCTGGTTCACCTTGAGCGTCCTCATGTACTGCCTGGCTCGGTCCAGGTCTCCCTCTTGCTTTGCCTTAACCGCTGCGATTTTATACTCCCTCTGCCTCCCCTGCAGCAGCGCCCTGGTGGACTCCTGGTCCGGCCCTGTCAATGTGAAAAATCAAGCAAAGGCCAAAAAATAAATACAACGGTTCCATCAGAGGCGTCCACACAAGACCACAGCAAGAGGACGTTTACTCTGCGCGTGCGTGACCGACCTCTGGGCAATCTGGGTTCATTTCATTTCAAACTACTTGCTTTTTTACGGCATTACTTGGACTGTGCTCACGTGCGCAGATCACACATCAAACCTCACCGGCAGCTGCATCTCGGCCCCTCTCCTCCCCTTCCTCCGGGGCGGCCGAGGGTGCGGTCTCCGGCGCTGTCCCAGGATGCTCGGTGTGCTCGGGAACGGCATCGGACACGAGCTCTGGCACTGCTGCCGGCGCCGCTATGCCGCGGGCTGACGGTTTCCCGCTGGCTACCGGTGGCGGTATTTCTGCTTCATTTATCTGGTTTCCTTTCCGCACAGATGCTAGCATTGTCTGCAGGGTCTAAGTTAAAAAAAAAAAAAACACCAGCCACCTCTCATTTATAAGAATTAAGAAGACCACGTTCTATTCCACAACACAGTTTGCTAGAAGCTGCAACCAGCCTGTAAAACTACAACTACACAGCTGCTATAAAAACTGAAATAATTTATGAGCTAATCATTGCACACCTGCTATGGAATTGGAGGCGTACAATATCTCCTCTATACTTCTCAGCTCTTAGCAAGTGTATCAAGGTCAAGACGTGCTTTTACTCCGTTTAGCTCAGAAAGACTCAGTCTGGGCATGAATGACTCCTTTCCCTTCTGCCCTTGACTTTCCAATGGTCCCTGGCCTTCTTATCCGGCTGCGTGCACTTTAGTTTCACGTCAAGCACAGCACGCACGTGCTCCGACTTCCACTCTCCTCTTCGCCCAACCTACCTTCAGGCCCCTTTCGTATCTCCGAGCTTTGGAGGAGTCACCCGCGGACTTGGCATTGCTAATCGCAGCCTGGTACATTTCTATTCTTTCTTCTAAGGTGTGCTCTACACTACCAGGCACTGCAGGCACTTTAGCTACCTGTAACACAACGCAGACAAGAGAGAGCATTCACATCGGTGCGTGTATTTCTGTACAAGCCTCCACATGTCCTCAGTCTCCTGAATTACATACTACTTATTATTTAACAACAGCGTGCCCTCATTTCGTTATAGAAAACAAACAGAAATGAACATTATCCGAACAAACGTTTTCAAAATACTTTGTTTCGCTCTTTCACTGCTTTCAGTTCAGAGAAACCTACATCATTACACTATAATTTGGCAGGTGAAACCGCTGTTATCAGTCAAGTCTCCTCCATCTTAACATCCAAACTGCTCTCTGTCACACAGCCCATGTAAACACTGCAATGCTGATCTCGAGTCAAGAATTACTAGGTGCATTCTGAGGCTTGAGGGATTGTCCTACAGTTAATACAACCACATCAATTCAGCCTAAAAAGAGAAAAGACTACGAGAGGTCCCGAGTCAGGCATTCAATACCCAAACCCTAAAAAAAGCACTAACAGCTTCGATCCAATGGACTTGTTCAAGGTCAACATTGCAGCCCAAGCCAGAGTAAACAAGCAGAAGCCTGGGTGGGCGAGATGCATTTAGGACTGAGAACAGGAGGCGCTTCAGTACACATAGGGATACAGGGGTCTGGAAGCTGTTGAAGCCGATACTCTGGCTTCTTTCTGGAAAGGGCTGGACGACGTCCTCAACATCGGTCATATACATGTAATCAGATGAACGAGACAGCGCTTGCTCACAAGCTCCCCCCCTTTGTGTCCTTATGCCTACGCCCACCGCAAAAGAGAAAGCAAATGTCAAATGCAAAAGGGAAACTGCAGGTCAGATGGGCAACGCAACAAGGAGGCCTTTCATTCGGATGGCCTTGCTGGGAGAAGGGCAGGAAACATCGGCAGCATTTTCCATTCCCAACATCCTCCATCCTCCCACTCTTTCTCCACTTTCAAGGTGGACATTTATGATCCATGTGCCAAAACAAATCATAGGAAAACTACCGCAGGTTCCCTACACGGGGACTAAAAGATCAAACAAACTGGTTGGTCTTAGGAAGCCTCTGTGTTCTTTTTCTGGCTTTCGTCTCGGCTCTTTCCTACTGCAGAAATAACCCGAATGACCAAGTGCGTTTGGAATTTACAGTGAGCTGCCCAGCCCATTCTGTTACTAAAGCTGCTTTCTGTGTAGAATAATGCTTACACTCAAGCTGGAACTGGGACAGCCATTGTTTTCGCTTGCTGGCGAGAGATGTTTAACGTCTGACTGGAATACAAAAGTCTTTGGCAAGAACAAAATTAACTGGAGCAGGCATGGCAAAAAGCTACGTGGACAATCTACAGTCGTACATGCAGACCGACTTGGTTGGCAGTAAACTGTAACAGCGTTTCACTGTCATAGAAGAGTACTGCTGAAATGCTCTTAATTGTCAATATAACAATATAATATCAGAAACACAGCTGAGCTTTCTAAAAGCTACCATGCAAGTCTCTCATCTACAATGTACAACGTATGAGCACAAACGATACCCCTTCCAGACAGAACTGAGGTTTATACCTGCTCTTTTGACTGAGTTTCAGCACTGGGGGGCGTTTTCACAGTCACAGGGGGTTCAACGGACTCTTCATCCTCCTCGGCCTCCTCCTCACCCACCACTTCCTGCAGCTCCGCCTGGAAACGTCACGAGAGACGCCGCATTAAGACGTAACGACAGGTTTTCGAGTACAGCTGCGCTACTCCTCCCTCCAGAAGAAAAGAGCACCGGCAGAGCTTGTAGAAATGACAGCGTCCGTATTACCAGCAGGTCCTCGTCGTCTTCCAGATCCCCATCGCTGTCCCCTTCGTCTATATCTTTCATGCATTCCTCAGCCAGCTTCTCTATGTGCTCCATTGGCAAGGGGGCTGCAAGGAGAAAGAGACATGCTGTCGCACCACAGCTCGCGAGGAGCGCAGGACCTCACTGTCCCAACTGTCTCATTTGTTCTTCTCGCGCTCGGGAAGCCAAAACATTTGGCACCACAACACTTCCAGGTCCCAGCCCTTCAAGCACACTACAACGCCAGCAGCCATATCACCCTGCAACTCACAACTGGCAGCCCACTGGAGCTCAGCAGGTGTGAGCCTGGTCAGTACCTGGCTGGGAGACCTCCAGGGAAAAACTAGGTTGCTGCTGGAAGAGGTGTTAGTGGGGCCAGCAGGGGACGCTCACCCTGCGGTCCATGTGGGTCCTAATGCCCCAGTGTAGTGACGGGGACACTATACTGTAAACAGGCGCCGTCCTTCGGATGAGACGTAAAATCGAGGTCCTGACTCTCTGCGGTCATTAAAAATACCAGGGCGTTTCTTGAAAAGAGTAGGGGTGTAACCCCGGCGTCCTGGCCAAATTTCCCATTGGCCCTTACCAATCATGGCCTCCTAATAATCCCCCTCTATGAATTGGCTTCATCACTCTGCTCTCCTCCCCACTGATCGCTGGTGTGTGGGGAGAGTACTGGCGCACTATGGCTGCCGTCGCATCATCCAGGTGGGGCTGCACATTGGTGGTGGTGGAGGGGATCCCCATTACCTGTAAAGCGCTTTGAGTGGAGTGTCCAGAAAAGCACTATATAAGTGTAAGACATTATTATTAATTATTATTACAACCCCCCCCCCCCGAGCGCACCCGCTGTGGGCTCCCCCTGGTGGCAGGCACCGGAACGGCACCACACTCACTCTTCCCCTTGGGCTTGGGCTTCGCCCCCCCGGCGGGTCTCCTCCCCACGACGGCGGCAAACTCCGCCTCCAGGTCCGCGTCGTCCAGCTGCCCGTCCATGTCCATCATCTCCTCCGGGCTCAAGTCCACGAACAGGCCCATCTGGCAGCGGGGGGGGGGAGAGAAAGCGCGAGGCGACCTCACACATGGGTGTACTTAATGCCCAGCCGGGCCTGGTCGGTGAAGGACAGCTCCCTGCGTGCTTTTACACAACGCGCCCCTGACCCCCGGCACTCCCCGCGCCCCAGCTCAGGCCCACAGCACCTCCATCCACACCAGCCGGCGCATCCGATAGGAAATGAACACTATCAAATGTGACAGCAGGACTGCGGACGAACAGGGTGGCCCCCAGCTGGCCACAATGTAACTACCGGTTACTAGTTACTACCGTCACCTTCGTAGCATCGCTGTTTGACAGAGAGCGGAAGGGCTCGTGATCCCCATCAGCTTTCCGGTTTCAACACTTCGACTGCTGTGGAGCTCCTGGGTATTTGGAGCCGGTTACCTCCGTGCTGGTCCAACACATACAGGTACACACATTTGAAAATATACTCTGGTCCTGTTGTAAAGGGGGCGTTCGGTAAGCAGGTACTCAAAGGATAACCTTCCTGGCCAGTTTCTGTTGCAGTCACTCACTGGGTTTAGGCCCATAACTAACTTCCTTATTCCGACATCCACCCCGTCCTAAACCCACGATGGATGCACCGAGCTAGCATCAAAGAGCAAAATTAATCCCGCAGGTAGCTCAGTGCACATTGGGATGGGGTTCAATCCTGGTCCTGCAGAGCAGGTTTCAGAGATCATCATTAAACCACACATTTCTAAAGGCCTGGGACACCTGAACTGCGATCGGCTCAACAGGTGAGTCGCTCGGTTATGTCATTTAGGGATCGTTTATGACCAGTCTTTTTTTCTTCTTTTTTTTTTTTGCCCTTCGGCTCTGAAGGACCAAGGCTCTCCTACATGGCTGCACGACTTATGGCCTCTGCTCAGGATTTACAGGTCATTTTTCCAGCCCATCAGCCTGCCTGAGACTGACCGGACTGGGGGAACAGCTGCTCGTCAGAACCATTTGTTTCCAACAACAACAACAACAACAAGGTCTCCTCGTTCACACACCCACTTCCTCCCGTGAAGAGGTGAAGAGTTATTTACCTGCCTGGCCGCGGCGGCGCCCTGGCCTTTCGGCAGCGGGGCTCTTCTGTTCTTCTTGCCCAGCATGTCGGCTCAACAGGCGGCCACGCTGTCGCGGGGGGAGCCGCCCCTACACGGGGAGTTGACGAAACACGGATCACCTCTCCAGAACAGGCAGGAACGGGGTCGGGCCAGACTCCGGGAGTCACGATGGCCTGGTTGTGCGGGAAAAAACAACAACAACCCCATTACCAGCTAGTCGGCTCCGTCGCTTCAGCGGTTAAGTTCAAATACCCTCCTTTTAATTTCTCCCCCCGGTTAAATCGCCAAATTTCTAAAGGCCTGATCCAATTAACTGCGATCGGGGGAGAGCAGGTCACGTCTCTAAACAGTGGGGGAGATCCATGAACTTTTTTTTTTAATCGCAACGACGATTTGTCAAACAGAAACTCCAGTCCAGGAAAGCAATCCCAAAAATAAATAAAACTAGCCTGCCCGGCACAAATATCCGTGTACACCACATAACCTAAAGCGCTGATCTCTAAAGTGAGAAACTTCCCAGCCGAGTAGAATAATATACGACACGGAACACGGTAGTGCAGCCCTTCAATTTAAAATAATCAAATGTGTCTTGACGTTATTACCTTAAACAAATACTGATGTAGTTACTGAACGGGTGACTCCACGTCTTCCGCCCCTTGGTTGACAAACACAACAGACGCGAGTGTAAACCTACCTTACAGCCCAATGCCTAGTAAGACTTTTTTTTTATTATTATTATTATTCTTCTTCTTCTTTCTTTCCTGGTCACAACAAGCCACTCAGCGAGCATGTGACAGCGCTCTTCGGAAATACAGGCGAGAGACGGGGCGGGGCGAAACAGCGACGCGCCTGGCAGACAGCGACACCTGGAGGCCGGAGCCGGCAGTGACGCGCCTCGCCCCGACCCGACCCCGGCCGGGCTGGACCTTCACTTGCTTTTTATCACTTGCACTCTGTATCTGCGTTTCCCGCTAAGTTATATATAACAGGCAATGCTGCAGGTCAACAAATCCACTAGACGCGCAGTCAGGGGACGCCAATGCACTCTGTGTGTGTGTGTGTGACATGGCTAGACTTTTTGGAGAGTTTTCGTTTTGGGATACTTCTGATTCAAATGTAAGAACATGCATCTGTTTCATCCGATCAAACAGATTGAAAAGCGAGCCCCCCCCCCCGAGCCTCATTTGCGGGACAACAGGAATTAAATATCCGCGAAGGAACGAGTAATAGGTTTATCCCAGGCTGACAAGAGACGAAAAGAAACACAACGTTTCGGCTGTGGAGAAGAAGAAGGCTGTCCAGCCAAAACGTTGCTTCTTCTCTTCTCTCTTTCAGCACGGAAAAAAAACTTTTACTCGCTCCTTTGCAGCCTACGCATGCTGACGCAGCTGCCTGCTTGAATTACATATTTGTATTTTGTGCTTTCTAGGTCATTTGACGCCGGTGACGGGAGACCCTGGTCTGGCTCTCTGCTGGTCGTCACGCAAGCGTCAGCTTTCAATTCCCCAGTGCCAACTCGTGACTTAGTTGTCAATTTGATGTGTTTTTCACTTTCGTGCACTTTTGTGCGATGGCCAGGGCGCTTGAATGAAATTGTTCCAATAGGGATATTTTGTTGGCATCACTAAGCGTGTTTTTTGAGCTGTTCCAACACGGTGCCTGTGAGGGGCAGCGGGTGGTCTTGAAGTAACCAGGGTAGTTGGTCTAAGAAAGGATACAACAATTTGATCTATTTCCATCGTCATCACCGAAAATCAAAGCCAAAGTAAGAATTACTACACGTTTAGGTTGTAACCGGACTTAAACGTCCCCCCCATAATCTTGATAAATATGTTCCATAGATTGTAATTCTGCGTTGCGTTTGAACTCTTTTGATTTGCTTAGACCACATCTACACCTGCTTTTTAATTATCTCATGCTTTATGTATTCTCCAGCCTACCCGACTGTCTAAATACTTTAGGACATTCTGGATATTAATGCCACGCCTTAGGGAGTTTATCTCACCTGTTGACAACTAAAATATTAACAACATTCTTTACTTCACACCAAAGGTACAAAAATGTAAATAAGTGAGCTCTCTAAGGTAATCCTAGCTTCCAAAACCTCTACTTCATTCCGGTCAATGACAAAAAGAACTGTAATCCCCCCCAAAAAATAAATAAATGCGTCATACAGCTATAAAATCTTCTTCGGGCCTGAGGAAGTCCAACTTTGTTTGCGCTTTACGTCACTTCCCCCTCTTCCTCAGCCCAATCAGCGCGTTGTGTTGGACGCCGTTACCGGGGTGACGGCCTAACGAATTTTGAATCCACCAATCCACCAGCCCTCCCCGGGGCATTTAAAAATGTAGCGGAAGGGGGAGGTTATTCTCTTTTTTAAATGCGGAGTGTCTGTTTTTCGGAGGAAAGGTAACTGAATTTTAATTGACTACTGACTCGTTTGTCTTAATAAAAAACTGTATGTTCCTAGGTTCATGAACATGCTTAAAGAACGGAGTTCTTGTTTAGCTGTGTTAAGTATTTAGTATCCTAGGCACTTTTTACTAACCTTCAACTTGTGCTGAGCGAGGCCTGGTTGTTTTGACGTAGCTGGTATGTATGTATATATCCTTTGAAATTTAAAGTATTCAAAAGATTATTGCGTTTGAGTTCTGTTGCCTAAACTAGTTACCTTGGAGCAGATGAGTACGCAAAGCTTACCTCAGCGGTTCAGAGAAACGGGGAACCTAACTTAACCTGGTGTTGCTGCCAGACGTTTCTGTCGGCTCTCTTTAGTCATTTGCTACAGATGGACGTTTAATCGAGTCGTCTCCTTTTCTCCAGGCCAGCTTGAGCTTTGATCAAGCTGTAACTGAGCGGTCTCTAACGCCTCTTTCTTAAGCGCTCAGGGCCGCTGTGAGGCTGGGTTAGCTGAGTCGTTAACGTGACAGGCTCAGGGAGGGTTGTGTGCTTATGTGTGGTCTATCAAGTATCAAGTACAAGTAATACTGAGAGTTGGCTAATGACAAAGATGTCGAAAGCGCTGGGTATACAGTGCGTCCTTACTTCTGGATTTAAAAACTTAAAAGTATTTTTCAGTGCTAAATGGCATGTGGCTTTTGAAGTCGTACCGGTGTCTTTTCGTTGTCCGACTTTGCCAAGTGGATCATGTCAGAAATGCAGCTCAACGTTAAATTGACTTGAGATTTCATGCAGATACGAGCGTAACTTTTTTTTTGTGGTAGTTCAGTAAGTTACACGAACCCCTCTGGTGCTAACTGGGCTGTAGTTCCACGTCAGGACCTTGCTTTCTGTTGAAAGTTACTTATTGTAAAAAAAACCAAACCACAACAATCGTGTGCATCTTATTTCCTAGTATTGTATCATCGGTTTGTTGCTGCCTGAGGAGGTTTACGTTTTAGGAGGAATGGTCCCACCCTTCTACCTCATGGAATTGACTCTTGAATTAAGTATCGCAGTTTGTTAAAACGATGCTTCACACTTGAAGCCATAGCGGTGTGTGGGTGGGGGTTAACGATGACACGTCTAGGCGAGTGGACTACACTCACCTCTCCCCATCCGCTTCGACCTCCGCAGGGTGGCTGACGGCTTCTGACGAGCATGGCGCACTTCGAGTTTGAAAACGACCTGCAGAATATCCTCAAGCTGGACATGCCCATCACAAACGCGCCCATGGCCCGCTGGCAGCGCAAGGCGAGCTCCACCTCCGGCGCCGGGCAGGGCTCGCTCAACAGCAGCAGCGTCTCGCCTGGCAAGTCGATGAGCCGCTCCCTGAGCTTGTCCAAGACGCCCGCGAAAACGCCAGGTAAGTGGCACGATCCCGGCCACTTGGTCCTTTCAGGGAAGTGGCGGGGGGGGGTGTTCATTAGGGTAGCCCCCACCCCCCTGCTGGTGTACTGATCGCCAGTCCTGCCATACAGTACGGTATTGTGAATTATAGGCGCTGGCATAATGATGTCCATTTATACCTCTCATTGCTTAAACGTTTGCAGACAAGATGGGCGTTGAGCTTTGTGGGTAGTTGACATTTGGTTTCTATATGCGGTATAATGCAGTTAAGTCTTTCCATGCCTGAACAGAGCGTGTACACTTGCAGATCAGGTTATTCCACCGGTATAATGTTCCCATCACAGCAAAGTGGGGATGGTCCATTGGAATAAGTGTAGTAGCTGGTTACCAACTTGGTTGAGAAATGGAGGAGGGTCTTAAAGTAACATTTTTGGTTCTATATGCATCTTATAGAATAGCAGGTTTGGAAACTGTAATAGACCTTTGGGCTTGGTGCCTGAATTGAAATGTCCGTCGAAGTGAGTGTCCAGCTCCCCACCCACTTCACACTGGTGCTTCCCTTCCCACAACAGGTCGAAACACGAGCAAGGCCCAGAACACCCCCTCCAAAGCTGGGGGCGACCGCTACATCCCACACCGGAATCCCAAACAAATGGACGTGGCCAGTTTCTTGATGAGTAAAGAGAATGAGCCGGTGGAGTCTTCATCTTCAGTAAGCATGTGGGCTTTGGGTTTTCTCATGTTTTAACCTCCTTCCCTCCTCCAGCCTGTTCCTTTCCACTATATGGGAATGAGTAATAGGTTTATTCCATGCTCGGGGGGGAAAAAGGAGAAAAAATGTTTCGGCCGTGAAGCCTTCTTCAGGTCTTCACGCCTGAAGAAGGCTTCACAGCCGAAACCATTTTTTCTCCATTTTTTTCAGCATGGAATAAACCTATTCCTTGTTCCTTTACAGCCTACGCATGCTGACGCGGCTACCCACCTGAACTAGTTTCCACTATATGTTCGTTATGCAGAGAGCCTTGGTTTAAAACGGCAATGTTCCTTCCCAGGGCAACCAGAAGGCCTGGTCTGTGAACCTCAATGGTTATGATGTTGAGGATGTCAAGATCTTGCATTTAGGAGGAAACCCCATGAATGCACCAGAAGGTCAGTCTTTCACCCTGTGCCATATAATCTCCTTCAAGAGCATGCTTAAATTTACCCTTTCACATTTGGTAGGTATTGTTAATGTACCAAACTAGTATCTCTAAATATTCAGTGTTCAAATATGGGTTTTATTAAACAAGACCTTTTTCTTTAAGGCTAAAACTCTTTCAGCGGTATTCTTGGTTTGGGTTGCATTAACTATGAATTAAGCTTAGTATTATCTGGCATCCTTGTCTGGTCAAGAACTATTTAGGAATTCAATATAGAATCAGGTTTCCCTTACTGTAACTGATTTTGCTTTTTTTTTATTTAAAACTCCATGCCTAATCTGTTTTACAGGCTATCAGAAAAACCTGAAAGTCCTCTATAGCCAGGGAGCCACACCTGCTTCAAATAAAAAGACGAGCCGATACATCTCCTCTGTGCCGGACAGAATCCTGGATGCTCCCGATCTCAGGAATGATTTCTGTAAGGTGTTTTCTTGTGGACTTCTTATAGAGATGGCAGATAGTGGCTGATCATGTTAGTTGTTTGTTCATCTTTTCAGTAGGACCAGTAACAGGACATGTCCAGGTTATATGTGGATGATTTTTGGTTAAGTGGACACTTCTCTGTAATCCAAGGTGGCTTATTAGTTTAAGGGGTGGGTAAGGGTACTGTTTGAGCTACTTAAACGTCTCCAGATATTTCTGACGTACCTTAGTTTGGCTGCCTTTCCTACTAAAACTCATGAATTCCTTTTCCACTTGAGGAATCTTCCCACATGCCGTTTCTTATTGCCCTGCTGTTTTCCCTAGATCTGAACCTCATTGACTGGAGCAGCCAGAACGTAATGGCTGTAGCTCTGCACAACAGTGTGTACTTGTGGAACGCCTCCACGTGCGAGATTACCCAACTGATGAAACTGGAGAATGAAGAGGACTACATCACTTGCGTGTCCTGGGTCAAAGAGGGAAACTTCCTGGCTATTGGGACAAGTGATGGGAAAGTGCAGGTAAAGATCATCTATTGATGCACGTGGCTCGGGTTTCCGATGTCCTGCGCGGTGGGGTTACCGTTTCGTCTTGAGTCGGGTGATGCAAGTTTAAGTTTCTGTCTGGTGATCAGAGTCTTTTTCCACCTTCTAGCTCTGGGACGTGGATTCTCAGAAGCGGCTGCGAAGCATGGCGAGCCACACTGTCCGTGTTGGCTGTCTAAGCTGGAACAACCATATTCTGTCCAGGTAACTTTCTATAGGTTTTATCTATATACTTGGGTTGGGATGAACCTGGGCCTGATTCATCAGATTGAGTACCGTGGCATCGGGTGAAGTTGACTGCCCCCTGCCCATCCGTTGAAGGTTTACATCCTAGCGTAGCATGTTCTGGAAGAAAGAACTCTGAATCTCTTGCAATGCTGTGGAGAACACATTTGAAGAGGCTGCATCATGGATCAGGCCTTGCTATATGGTAGACTTTTATGCTTTGTGGTGAACCTCATCGCATCCTGATTTGTAACGGTTAGTGACTTTTCAATGGGGCCATTTCATGAAATCTCTGCCTTTTTAAGCAGCCATTTGTCCTATAACGCAATGTATTTATGATTAGTGTATGGATTGGAGCTAATGCATATAACTCCTTTTTATTAGTGGTTCTAGGTCTGGACACATTCATCATCACGATGTCCGAGTGGCCAATCACCATGTGGCTACCTTGGCTGGCCATTCACAGGAGGTGTGTGGTCTGGAGTGGTCCCCTGATGGGAAATACCTAGCCAGCGGGGGCAACGATAACCTGGTGTATGTATGGCAAGGAGTGCAGGAAGGCACAACCCAGTCTGCACTGCACACCTTTAACCTTCACCGTGGAGCAGTCAAGGTGAGGAGTATGACATTTCTTGCACTCTAGGTCAGTGCATCAGCTCTGAGCCTTGAGGTCTTCCAAGCTGGGAAGTTTAATGTGAACTGTCTTTGTCCTTAGGCAGTAGCCTGGTGCCCATGGCAGCCCACCACACTTGCCACAGGTGGTGGCACAAGTGACCAACACATACGCATATGGAATGTAAACTCAGGAGCTTGTTTTTTATACAAAGATGTACAATCACAGGTAGGAAATGGATCTTTGTGGAATACCTCATGGTTTTTAAGAGTAACACCAGTTGTGTACAAAACTGGGGTAATGTAGTGTGGAAAATGATTCCATAAAATTCTTGATGAAGACCAGAGCCTCGTTTTGAGAGCTGGCTGTGGAGGCTGGGGTTTAAAAATGGCCAATGTGTGCAGTTGACAACAGGTCCTGGAAGGTGAGCAGCAGTATTTCAAAGCCAGGATCTTGAATATCTTTGGCTACAAATGCATTTACCCCATTGTATAATGGGGGGGTGGGAGGTTTTTCTAAGTGGGAGATTAACCGATATAAAGGCACTGTATCTAAAGCAATGTTCCAGGGTCCTTGGCCTAGCTTGTTACTGAATGTAAAGTGTGTTTTTTATATAAATTATCCAGGTCACATCCCTGGCATTTTCATCAAACTACAAGGAACTCATTTCTAGCCATGGAGATCCACTTGACAGCTTGATCATCTGGAAATATCCTGCTATGACTAAAGTCACAGAGCTTGCAGGTAAGTCTGAATTGGAAAGCTGCCTTAAAATGGGATTTTCCACAATGAAACTTCTGTACTTTTTTTGCTCCTTGTTGCAAGAGGGGAGGCTTTTAGGCCTGTTTAATATCTAACTGATACAAAGACCCCTGGATTCTTTCAGAAGAGCCTGATATCAGCTTTAACAGCAGGCTAGCTTGTTCAAGACATCATACCTAACTTCTGTTGGGGGGGGGGGTCATTTGTGAATGCACTAAAGTTGATTGATGCGCTTTGTTTATAAGGTGCTTTAGGTTTTGCATCTTTACCGGGAACATGAATAAATTCTACTTGCCTTGGGTTTTTTTTTAAAGTGGAGGGTACATTTTAATTTTTCTACAAGTAAAGTATATGCTATTTTTTTGCCAATTTCCTGTTAAAGCGAGGTTGGGATGGCATGGCCAAATCATACCAGTATGATTCCTCTATAGTTCACTTACATTTTGGAAAGTACAGTTTCTGATCATACCCAACCAGGCACTATAATGTTGATGCTTAAACCGAGTGGTAATAAAGCATTTACCCTAGAACTTGACAGCAGGGGATTGGGATGGGTTTAATAGTGTAGTTGTGATCTAAACAGAGGCTGTTTATAGAGTAAACAGATTCTCATTCTCTGTCAAATTGGCTCATATGAAAGTCACTTCAAATGACTGAAACCACAGTTGATAGCCTTGTGCATGTAAAATACTCCATTTCTAATTTTCATCCTCCACGGAAAATGCATTTTGAGCTGGTCAGCACATGGTCACTCCTTGCAGGTTGATACTGTATATAGTAGTAGAAAATCTTGTATATGATGGGGGGGGTTTAAAAGCCTGTGAGTCTCCATGGTGATCCTCCAGCCCCATTGCTTCAGTGGTGAGCCTGCCGGTACTAAAGCAGCTTTGTTTCGAATCAGGACACCAGGGAAGAGTGCTAACGATGACGCTCAGTCCGGATGGCTCGACTGTGGCATCTATAGCCGCGGATGAAACGGTGCGCTTGTGGAAGTGTTTCGAATTGGATCCTTTGAAGAAAAAAGCCAAGGAGAGGACTGCCAAGTCAACCGGTAGCATAATTCACCATGGAATCCGATGAGCACTAATTCAGACTTGGGGTGGGGAAGATGGGTTATTACTGATGTTCAGTTTTAATGTCAATTAAAGAATTATGGTGGTACACCTGTATGATGATGGTAGCAGAGGGATTTTCACACCAGAAGGTGTCACTGTTATTAACATTTGCTGCTTTTACTTTGTCAACTTTTTATTGGAAATAAATCTTTTACTACACGTGTGTATTCTGTTCTGCAGTGGCACAATCCATCGTCTTCTCTTTTGAGAGCTTCTTGAATTGGCATGCAATCTTAAATTTTTTTTTTAGGCAAGTCTTCAAAGAAACTCTTAAAGCAGTTAGTAAGTGGAATGTGTCAGTGGTTTTAAATTTGCACAACACCTTTCCCCCCTCCTGCTTTGTGAGCTGTGACCAGGAGCATTTTTCCCTTGTGAATTGTTCAGTCTTTAGCTAGTAGTAGTGTGAAGTACTTCAAGAAGGCTCCTGTCCTGGGAAAGTGAATTAACCTTGCTGTCTGGGGGATATCTTCTTAGTTCCCTGTGGTCTAATCTCTTGCCACTTGTGGTTTGTGTTTACGTTTTAAAACCTAATGCCTGCATCAGTGCCTCCATTTCTTGTAATTGCTAAAAGTCTTGATGTGCTTCTGATGCAACTAAGCTCAAAGGTCTCTGCACACTGATTTGTGCACCTTTATCATCTTTCAAAGATTGACTTTGCATTTGTTCACAGATCAGTGTACGTTTGAGCTTTGTGGGTGAGGTTTCATATGTTGCCAGAAGTTCTAAAATGGTTGGTTTTGCCATCGCTATCAAGGGTTCACTATTTTATTACATGATGGCATCTTAAGCTGGTCTTGCCCACGGCCCTTGTGTAGAAGATGGGTTAAAACTTTGCTAAGAACTGCCACAGCATTTGATAGCCATCCCATGACTTCATGAGGCCCTTTTTAATGCTCTTGTATCTTTTATCTCCTGTGTTGCTATGTATCCTAAACTTTTTCAGTTGGATTTTTATCAGTCATTTGTCCTTTTTACATTTTAATTTTCTTGGGTAGTGTACAATATGGATGGGGTCACATGCATAAGTACATACGGAGTCTGCAGGTTTTTTTTCTTCATTCCAATTGGGTGCTTTAATGTACAGAGCCAATTACTCAAGACTTGTGCTATTGCAGACCAATGTAACAGGTGGAGGAGGGGCTTTCCAGGGCCAGTGTGTAAAAATGAAAGCTGCATTTCACTTGAAGATGAAATGTCCACATTGGGTGGCCAATGTAACGTACTACATTAGATAGTACTGTATACCCTGCTGTCCTGTATCCTTTTAATAAAGGACTTTTAAGTAACTTGGTGAAAGAGCATAATGATTCAGTCTGAGCTGCAGAAACTGTATTAAATAGTTCCAGGAGTGGTTTTGAACATGTCATTTCTTCTACCTTTCATTGGACACTAGTGATGGGGAAGATGGGTCTTTCTGTACTTGGTAGTTGCAATAGCGTTGTATCTGTTGTGAAGACCTATACTAATGCACTTTGAACAGAAAACTGTTAATACCAATGCATTTTCTACTAAGGTAGAATAAGTATGCTTAAGCATTCTCTCCAATTATGTTATAGATGTACCTGAACTTACCTATGGGTTTTGAGAAAATACTTTTATGGGAGGTGATTTTTAATGGATGGGTAATCTTAAACCTGATTTGCTGGCAGGCTGCTTGTTTATCACTTTCTGAGGGGCCACAGAAGAAAACTGTAGCTTCCTCTGAAATAAAACTTGTACAGAAGCCTTCATGTTTTGACTGGCTTATGCATCTGTAAAAAGTGTACAGATGGTTATTTTATTTCGATCAGTTGTATTTTAGTTAAATCAGTCAGGCAGCCAGGACTACAGCGTGGGGGAGAAGTGTTCCCACCACCTAAAAGGTTCCAAGCTTCCTCCTCTGTAATCTGTCCCCTCCCCCTGCACTTCCATTTTGCCCATAAAAACATTGTGTGTGGAAAATGTCTGTTTCACTAGCCCTCCAGCCACTCCTCCTCCAACCAGCTGAAAGAAAGGAATCCAAACTCAACTGCTAAAAATGCAACATGAAGCAAGGGTTTAGGAGTGGTCAAGTTGGAGAGCCCCAGCTTTTATTGAAACCACTTACATGGGAAGGAGCTGGGTTGTCTGGAAGAGGCCCCTAACCTGTACCTATCCATGAGCTACTCGAAGGACTGGGCGGTGAGGGTTAAACAGGGGTTCTCCCAGGACAGCTATTTCAGTCTAAGACTAAAAAAAGACTACTGGGGAAACAGCTTGCTACCCTGCACCAGCCTTCCTGTAGAAATTGTCCCAAGGAGGAAGGAATAGAGACCACAGCAAGGATTGTCACTGTTTCTAGACATGCAAGTTCTGAGCTGCCAAAACCAACAGCTAATAATAACCCTTTAAGTTAAGACAGCCAACTGAAGCACTCTTTTTTTTTTACCCCCTCTGATGTGTGTTAAGCTTAATGGTACTGGCTGAACAAAGCAATATGTGACATTCCCAAGTGGTGTTAATTTGTAAAGGATATTGGGATAACGCATGTCCCAGACTATGATTATCTTTACATGCGTGTTGTTCTCTCACAAATGTTGCCCTATCCATAAATATTGTTGCAAACTGATTCTTTCACCTTTGTGGTCTTCACTCTTCCCTGCTGCTGAAATGATGATTCGGCCATTACAGTACGATTTCAGCTCCTCCCAACCCACTTTTTGTATATTTTTTTTTTTATTTTGTTTTGTTTGTCGTTTGGTCCTTGGAGCTACGCATCATTGAAAGACAAAGGACCTGACTAGATCGAGCTGGAAAAGGAAAAAGGGGGCATTTTCATCAAACTGTAGCTCTTGCCGGTTCCCTCCCCCCCACCTGCCTAAGGAAGGAAGTGCAACACTATAACAGTTAGGAATCATACAAACTTATAAATAGGATTCTTTCTTTTAAAAAACAAAATACAAAAAACAACCATTTCCCCCCAAATTTCGCTCCTTCTCTCTCCTAATGCTTTTATATCTCAATCCTACATAGATCCGCGACCACCTTTCCACCTGCCGAAAGGAAGCTAGGGGTCAAAACTGCCCGTGGGGGAGGCCACTGCGGCCTATTGTACCTCCGTGAAGCTTCTCCCGGATCCCGGCTCGGCTGCCCTACAGCAAGCAAAAGGCGGCGATAGAACACCGGCCGAGGAGAGGGTTGGGGTGGCTGCCTGGGCCTTACTGGGAACAGCACGGCCCCGAGGTCTTCCGAAAACAAAAACGACGACGGACCATCCGCGCGGGGACAAAAGGGAGAGGGGGGCTAAACGGCCACAAGCCAGCCTGTGTTTTTCCACTGACCTTTTCAATTATTTTAATAGTGCGTGTCGTCTTTAATTGACAGAACAGCACGGGAATTTGTGTCTGAGACGCAAAGACCCCCATGGTTTTGGCCCTTGCAGGTTATTTACAATCGGCTTCACGTGTCCGAAGGGGAGCTGTACACCGCTGCGCTAGAGGAAGCCCGCTGTCTCTCAGGCTGCGGGGGCGGGGTGTCATGCCTGCCCTAAGGAGGAACGGGAGGAGGTGGGGGGTGCCCTGGATTGCTAACACAGGCAGTTTTGACCCTGTGCTCCCTTGCAGGTAACATCGGTGAAGGCGACACGCGCGTGGGTGGTCTTCTTCTTCATACGTGGCTCGCCGCAAGCCGCCGCTGTCCGGAGACCAGACGAGGAAAAAAAACAACAAAAACAAAACGCCCCTTGAGTTCGTCGGCCATTTCATCTCCCACGTCTTGTGCGTAAAAAAAGTAATCTGGAAAAAATATTCATTTGATATAGATGTACTTTGGAATCCATGGCGCTTTTGTGTTTTTGTTCCGCCCCCCCCCCCGTTGTCCGTTAGACTTCCTTCATCTTGCCGTTGTGGGCTGTGCCGTTCTCCCGGTGCGCCACCCCATTCTCCGCGTGCTTGCCGTTGGCCACCAGGGGCTCCACGCCGTTCTGCTTCTCCTTCTCCGCCTCCAGCACCTTGGGCAGCCTCTTGCCCTTCACGTAGGCCTGGTACCAGAAATTGGAGAAGAGGATGAAGAAGAAGGTGCCGTACATCCAGATGAGGTGGATGAAGAGGGGGACCTGGTAGTCGCACGTCTCCATGAAGTAGTACTGGCTGACGTGGAGGGACACCATGACGAACTGGACCTGAGGGGGGAAACAGGCCCAGGTTAGCCGAGCGGGAAACTCGTGCGCTAAGGAGTAGGTTTGTAATCAACAGCTGGCGTGCCGAGAGAGGATGGGCATTGCATTTCAACAAAAGATCAAACGTTGACACTCGGGTACACCGTGACAGTCTTAATTTCTGTCTCGTGGTTCGACCTTTGTCCAGGAAGTGCATAAGCAAACGGATCATTTCTAACCCCCTGTGCAATGATCACCTGCACATCAGGTCTGCACACGAGATCACACAAAACACTTTTTGGCTGCAAAAGATCAAAAGCCTCACTTACGAATGCTGACATTCATTTCCATGTATTTATTCGGTGCTGTTTTTATGCATCACAATTTACATTTGTGCTCATTGATACTGGGTGGAGAACTGACTGGAGCAATTAGGGGCGCCTTGGTCTAGGGTACAACACGGCGTCTCAACTGCGATTTGAGCCCACCAGTTACAAGTCCCGAACCCTAACCATTGCCCCACGCTGCTGTCCCGTGAGTGCATTGACGTGCATGATGACATACTGGTTAACGGTCAGCTTCTTGTACAAAACAAGAAAAACAAGTTCCCATAAAAGTACTGCATACAGGGCCAATAGAGAAAAAAAAGGAAGTTATACTCACAAGTTGGATTGCTGTCATGTATTTTTTCCACCAGAGGTACTTCTGGAACCTGGGGCCAGCAGCAGACAGTCCATAGTAAAAGTACATGATGACGTGGACAACTGAGTTTACCATGGCGTGGAATGAACCCATTCCTCCTGCAGTAATTATGAAAAACATGCAAATAGTATAGTTCTCACATTCCGATGATACAATACCTGTCTGGCACTGGCTTGTTTCCATATCCCATGAGTCCCAGCTGGAAAAAGAGAATGAACCGCAGAACCATACAGAACAGACTTCGGTTTGGGCCCGGAATTTGAAAACTGAGCTTTTTTGTCGTTTTTGCTCACATGTTCCTTCTGTTGCCTGAATAGGAGCCTCGGTGTATTTCAATTCTTAATCTCTTTTGCCCCCCCAAAAAAACCATGAGAAAATGTGACTTTTAAATTCTGGAATTTCATCTCTATTGTACTTATGCACTGTAGGTTGTAAAAGAAAAATCTTCAGATATCAGCTTTTAAAAACCAGGCCTCAAGAAAAACAGTCTGCCTTGTGTAGAAAGTCCATGTTAGTCAGGTTTCGAGGAACAGCTACCGAAAGGGTATACCATGAGCATCAAGTACTCGTGTCTAGTTATTCCTTTGAACACATCACTAAAATAGGAGCCTGCTCTATTCTGGCTACTCAGTTACATTCACAGTTTTTTTAACCTTTGACCTTTAAAGAATGTTAGAGACATTAAAAAGTGGCCAACACCCAGAGTCCCATGTCCGGCAGTAGTTTTACGAACTCCGATATAAACAGTGGTGGGTTTTGACCTCTGACCCCAGTTATGTGCAGATTGATATCGTGGGAGTGTCTGTCGTGTTTATTGGCAGAAACCCAAAACAATGGAGAGAAAACAAATCTGCAAGTATGAGAGGAAGCTGTATGAAAACCCACCCCTGTTTAGATCATCTCTATACTTACCCCGATTCTGTAAAAAAAAGTGGCACTCTAACTGCTTGTGAAGGAGTAGATATAAAAGGATTATTATGGCGTTAATATTTAAAAATGGAGGCGGAGAAGAAAACGGACAAAAAAAAAAGTACGTAACTTTTTCAATTATATTTGGAGGATGGAAATGTGATGAAGTGTCAATGCAAACCAATACTGTCGATACTACACAATGCGTTATCTGAATTGGGGACCAAAAGCGGTCATTATTCATCTATATTACTTGCTAACTACAATGACAACAGATCTCAGAATCTTAGCAAGCCTGGACCAGGTCAGTAAGAGTACTGAGAGACCTCTTAGCAAAAACAAAAAAGGGCGGCTGTAAGTGGCGTTGGTGGACCAGTAGGGGGAGCTGTTCCCTATGGAACACAATTTCCAAACCAATGCCTCAGTATGGTGCCGCTATCGTTTGATTAAGACATGAAACCGAGCCCCCTGCCTCTTTGGTCATTAAAATCGCGTGGCGCTGCTCATAAGGGTAGGGGTGTTAACCTCGGCGTCCTGGCCAAATTCTACTCTGGGCGACAAGAAGTCGGCCCCTTCATTCAACGGTCTGCCACGCTGTCAAGTCGTGGGGCCCTTGGTGCAAATTGGCCGCCATGTAACGGTGGATGAAGCGAGTGTCCTCCTCTGTGTGAGGAGGCCTTTAAAAACGCAAGGCATTAGTAGTAAAGGTAATTATTTATAACATAAAATACCTCCTACTCACTGGTAGCTATGCAAAATTTAACAATGAAATGCGGAGGCCTCATGATTAAATTAACGGAGGCAGAGCGCTGCCGGTGTTCAGGGTGACATGTGAGACCGCGTTTGCCCTTTGCAGCTGCTGTTTTGACTGAACACAGACAGTGCAGGGTGCTCATGCAGGCTGTGCTGCAGGAAGGCATCTGCAGGCTCAAGACGGACTTCAGGATGTGCGGGGTGACTCTGGGGAGATGCCTGCGCGTACTGATTAACACACAATGGCGAAATACTTCATTAACTGCAGTTTGGTACAGTTTATGTTTGCTTTTTGCTGCAGACCAGATTCCCCCTTGAAACAGAGTTATATATCTATATAGTCTCTTTCCTTTTCGGCAGTCACTTGGAAATCATGCTACTAAAATAAAACACGGTAATCAAGCATCCGGAAGGCCAGATGCTTCTCAGAGGCTCCAAGAGGAGCAGACCAGCAGGGACCTAACACTTACCAGGCGCAATGGTGACGCCCCACCACCAGGTCCAGGGCATGACGGAGTGGTGGAAGATGTGGAGGAAGGTGATCTGGCTGTGCTTCTTCCTCAGGACGAAGAACACCTGTGCGGGTGCCACCGGAACAAGACCATCAGTCACCCCAAAGTCACACCAGCCCGGCACGGCCTAATGCCCAAACTGGGGGGATCCGGAAAGGCCCCGCTGGTGCCGAACTGCAGAACCGTCGGGCCTTTAGTTGGGTCCGCAGACCTCAAGCCCGGGTCAGGGTCACAGTCACGAGTCACCAAGGTAAGTCTCGGTCCTTCACGTGGTCCGCATTTTGACTCATTGAAATGGCATGTGTATTAAGACAACACGCTTGCTACATTATGTACCACATTTTGACATTTTGTTGTTTAACTGTGGTGAAAGACACACTTTATGAAGATCCTGAAGTTCTGTAAAGTCACAGCTGCGTCTTTTCTGTAACCGGCCCCGACTGAACCCAAAATTCTGGATGATTCCACTTTGAATCTGAGTACTGGATTGGGCTCCTACAAGCCTTAGACATGTCAAACTTTTAACGGTAACTGCACCTGTCCTCACCTCATCTTTGCAATGGTTTTGACATCCATGCAGATTTTGTCTGTGTCCAAAGCAGTCCCAACTGAATAAGCGTAAACTAGACCATTGTTTGCTTAAACAATAAGCTACAACTGTATGCAACACCCAGAGACATCCATATACTCTGCTCTCAGTTTGCTGGTTAATACATACTCTGTTGGGATGTGGATAATGAGAACCATGATGATCCAACTTCAGCGGCAGTTTCATTTTATCATACAAACAATGTAAAAGGACAAGATGGAAACATTAACATCACAGTAAAACGAAACAACATACCGTGTCCAGTAGCTCGATAAATTTAGAGAAAAAAAACAACCAGGCAACTCGAACCATCTGGAGCAAAAAAAGAAAAGGGAATCAGAAAAATGTCATGATGAAACTAAACAAGCAAACCACTGCAGGCATCGTTAGACAAGCAGATCATTTTTCCAACAGATTTGCTGTAGGTAAGGAAGCCAGACGCTGGCTGTCCATAGATGGGTTTTTATTTATTTCTCCACACCGATAAAAAAGCAGGCCTTTTTAGCATAGGACCTTCTTCAGCCAGCTGCAGTTTCTTCAGCTGGTAGCCACTCATTTATCCTCAAATTATCCTGGTGCATCTATTCGCTTGTCAGCTGGTGCCACATTTCTCTGCAAAACATCTGCTATGTTTCAACGGCTCGTCATTGGGAGTTGCAGCCTGTGCCGAGACTCTAGGGGCCTCTTAACAGTTTAGACTTTGCTGGTGTGAAAGCCAAGCTCCAGCTCTGTAGACCCTCTAACCCCCCTTGGGGACTCTTCTTGATGGCGCACACTTGGTAAATTTGTCAACACAGCCCCCCCCCCGACCCACTGTCGAGGGCGTAGAGATCAATAACCAAGACTCTCTACACTTACTCTGAGGGCTTCTGGGCTGTCTGAATAATCGCAGAGGTCACATCTCCAGGTGTAGGTGGTCGCCCATCCAGACATCAGAAACTGAAGAAGAGAAAGCACTGTAAGCGCCGATAAGCCAGGAAGTAAGACCTCCGGATTTTCAGGCGTCCGGTCATTTTTTTCTAACACTATCAGTGCCCCACAGAAACAAGTGTGCACGGTGTCACGGACTGTTACTGTAATCAGCCCAGCGATAACGCAACACAAAGAGCCTAAACTCTGTTTTCCAAAAAGAAAACATGTCTGGAAGGCTAATACGTGCTCCGTATTTCAACTGCTGAGTTTTGGCATTTCCTCTTGGCTCACACCGAGCAAAAGCCATTTCTTTCAATCTGGTAAACCTTCAAACCACCTGTGTCCTCTGGGGACAATCAGCAATCAGGCCTTTCCCTCTGAGCACTTCTGAAACATGTGTGGATCATTATTTACTCATTTTAATGGAGGAAAAACTGTGAATATTACCTAAAACAAAGACAATATAATGATATGGGGCAATCAATTATTTTTGGTGCATTCAAAATATAAAGAAATACATTTTTTTTTTACTTTTAATAATATGATTTATGCTTTATAATATAACTAAACTAAATTCACTGTTTTAAAATGTAATCATTTTTTCTCGTAAAAAATTAAGTGTCACATTTTCTCTGTATGTTTTTCCTTTGGTCTCATTTAAACCTGGCTTACTGCCAATGCGTTCAAACAACTGCTGGAGCGTATTTGTACAAGTATAATTGCAATGGTATCAGCTAAGGTATTAGAGTACGTTTACCAGATGCCCTTAACAGCCGAAGTGGGATTTGTGGATTTACATTATGCTGGGGGATGAGAGCATTTCGAGCTGGGGAAGAAGAAAATCTGAGTACTGCTATGGGCAATAACTGCAGCAACACATTTGATTGTTTCCGACACTTCTGTCCTGGCAAGCAGTTGCTAAATTAACTCTTGAGGCCTGGAAACTATTTGGCTTTTGAAAATGAAATAATAATGCAGCCGAAAGCCGCGGTATACTTTAGCATTAATGCCTTGCCATGTGGTACTGCTGTAGGCTGTGGTACTGTAATAAGTGAAGGGAAGGGCTTTTTGTCCACCACTCCCTTTATGAAATGCGTCTCTGCTTGCCACTCTGGTGTAACTGTGATACAGCTGTTGTGCAAGATCTTGCACACGGCCAGAGTGAGTTTTCAGTCGCTCAGTATGTGACCAAGAACACCATGACACGAAACAGAAATATTTTTTTCACGTGACGCGCTCCAGTATTTTTCACTCATCCTTCACGGGCACACCGACTGTTGGAGTGCTCAACATGCTTATTCATTTAAAAATGTGTGAAAGAAATGTGGCGCATTTAGCAAATCTTGCTCAAGTATCTTTCAGGCTTTACAAGCCACTATCATACAGCTTCCTGAAAATGCTGAACTGGGTGTACTAAATACCAAACGGACCCAATTCACGTATTCATTTCATGGCTGAATGATTAAATGTGAATTATGCTGCAGTGTCCCTTGCCAGGTTAATGCAGAACTGGCAGGCCAAAATGCCCCAACACTCAACAATCAAGAAATGCTTCTGATGGATTCGAGACTAATCTTTTATTTTTTAAGTGGAAAAGTGAAACAGGAATAACGCCAGGAGGTTTATAATGAATCAGGTTTATGCTTCTCTCGTCTGCCTCGCTGGCATGTCCTCAAATAAAAGGAAAATAAATTCCTCTCCTTGCATGGAAATGTGGTGACTAAGGCTCGACCGAGGCTCAGGGGAGCAAGAGAAGCCGGGAGGACAGAAGACCACAGCGCACATCCGGACGCTAACACTCGCACTGCAGGTGCTGGTCCCAAGCTCTCCGAAGGAACAACATGCAATTCTGCTAAATAAGCAGTAGGAAACGTTGATACATTTTAAGGAACTCAACACAGGGAGCACTGGTGTGTAGCTCAGCGGAGAAGCTGCAGGTTCAGAAAGGGGACACAGTACATGGATAACAGGGACAGACAGGTGAGTGCAGAAGAGCAGCTGTTGGATTCCCCTTGGGCCTCACCTCATAGACGATGTAGGAGGACAGGGCGACCATCGAGAAGTTATAGATGATCATGGGCCACTTGAGCTGAAATGGTTTCCTCTTGGCCATGAGGCGGGGTCCCACGTATAGGACGAAGAGCACGTAGGCCATCAGGATGAGAGTCATCGGGACGGCGCCCTGCATCAGGGGGTAGCTCTTCACCCGGGAATCTGAGGACAGAGCACAGCCTGTCGTCAGCCGCGCCTGGCACTCAGTCACAGGCCAGGAGCGAGCAGGCACCCTGACCAGCGCAGGGAGCCTTGCAACCCCTCCAGAGAAACACAGCTCACGAGCCAGACTGATACATCAATAATAATAGAAATGCCTTCCAATACAGAAGGGTCTTATTGTATTAAAAACAAGACATTTAATTATAAAATATCTAATATTAAATTAAATATTACAACATTGTAGTACACTACAAGCTTTAACTAAAATAAAGTAACTATAATCTGTGACTACTCTTTATGTATAACAGTGCAGGGCTATAGGGAATAAGGCTCAATGGCAGAAAGCACTGCCAGGGGTAAGTGGAAAAGTCAAGACCCATCAACCCCTCCATTCTTGACTGCTGCTACAGGCCTACATCAACACATACAGGTTTAAAAAGGAAGAAGAAAACAATCCTTCAGTTATGGAGTCGTCTTCAGCTCAGAAGTGATCAAGTAATGCTTATACAGTATTACAGAATCCCAGACTGTACCACACTTTGAAAGACACTGGACCCTGAAGAGAGCTCATACCGGTTGTCTTCAAGAAGTCATGGTACATTTCAATGGCTTTGGTTCCCAGTTCTATTAGCATCCTGACTTCTGTTTTCGGTCTTTCCTAAGGGACTGTCAAAATCAAGGACCTGTGGAGAACAAACAAACCGCATGGTTAGGTTCCCAGACGTGAGAGTAGTTTAACACGGCATAAGCTATTCGCTATTCAACATCTTGTGTACGAAACCCAGCTCGTGCTGTGAGCAAGAAACACCCTGTGATCAGGTGAGTCTTAGGAAGAAACAGAAGCTCAGTGGAAAAGACTTTTTGTTAAAATGCGGATAGCTTTCAAATCAATGATGAGCTAAGCTTTGTGGCTGAGAACCGGACAATCGGGGCATCCCTACTAGTCACAGATAAGGCAGCGAAGGGACGCAGCAGGAGAAAGATTCATTCAGGGAGACACAGTGTGACACATGGTTTACAGAGCTCACTGGTGGAAGCTACTAAACTGTCCTTCCCGAGATCACGCCACCGCCACTCTTTCAGATACTGTAATATCTCATGTGTGTAAGCTGATCCGCGAAAAACTACAAAACAAAACTCCACGCGTGATTCCATCTCAAAGCGGTTCTTTAAAAAAGAATTAAAAAAGCGAAAGGCGCTTCATTTACTGGAAGAAAAACATGACCCCCCCGCCCTTATAAAATTATGTTTGTGGCTCCTCCAATTAATAAGCAGAGACTGAATGTTTAACTGAAGACAGGCACTTTGTTTATTTCAGATTTATGTCCCAGCCAGGCACACTCACGCTGATGAGTGTGATGGATTAACTTTCTACACGAATACCCACAGCCTGCTGACATAAGGCTTTTGAAAACCTACTAGACACACTGGCCTGTTGGAAATGATATTTTATTTTTTAAATTGGGTACAAAGTCCCTTTTCCAATCAGGCGACAGGTGATGCCAGTGTTGTGTAGCTGCCTGTTTGCTAAAACAGCCAGCTGTCGGACTCCGATGCTGTGATGTGCTGTGGATAAGAAACAGTGAAAAGCATCTGAAAAGGAAATACAGACAGGCGACACTACTCAAGGGAGAGTAGAGACAGAAACCCGCTTACTTTTTTGAATTGCCCCTTTGAGGGCAGGAGGAGGAGGGAAGAAATGTTTTTTTGAATATAAAAAGGTGACTTTCTCTGTAGAAGCTACCTGTATTGAAACCTGTCACGGGCTCTGAAGCACAAGAGCGCAAAAGAAAGAGCAGCACCCTCATTATCTTGGAAATAAAGATAATGAACAGACTCATTACAGATAACTTATCCAGTTCCAGCACTTCATCTCCCTGTCCCCATAAAAAAAAACAACAAATCTTATCAGGCCAAACAGCCTGCAGCTGAGCAGAGCAGAGACCCTGCTTGTGCTTGAGGAAACGGGAGCAGGAATTCACCGTGACACTCCAGAGTGTCGGAGGAGACTTCCAAGGGACAACCCCCTCCGCTCCCAGCCCACACAAACACACCCGGCCAGGAGCGCCGTGCTAGTGCTGGCAGAGCACGCAGTGCCAGTCAGCAGGCGGAGCGAACCGGAGCCTGGAGCCGCCAAGGATGAGGTCAGTGGGTTCGGCTTTGGCAGGGTGTGATTCCACAGGCAGGCGGGTCTGCGCTGGGAGCTGGGAGCTGGGAGCAGCTGTGCAGGAGGCTCTGTTACAGAGGGCCTGCTCTGGGCATGACTCAGGAAATCAGCACACGGGGCCAGAGTACAGTACTCCCATATGCTTCTTCATCAGCTTACAACTGCTATTTGTGGTCTGGCATGAGTCTGGTGGGACGCCATCTCAGAGCCCCCAGAAGAAGATGACGTCTGAGGTCTTGTACTGTATCTGGTAGGAAACCAGCCTTGGTGTGTCTTACAGTTGGCTCTTGGGCCGGGCTGTTCTTAACTGACCCCTGAGGACAAGGCCTGACGCTGGAGAGCAGTGGGACAGGAAGATAACCTGCAGATCTGGACTGACTACCTGGCACCAGTGGGGAGGAAAAAAAAACAACCTTCCAGCTTGTGTCCACTTTGGAACTGAGAATGGAAATAATTAATGGGTCCTTAAATGACCTATGAACTTCCAAGCTAAATATTCCGACTTTCTTTTAACCCTTTATGGCTGGAAATGTTGTTGTAGTGTATAAACAAAAGGTGGGCTCATCCATTGTTGGGACCCTGCCTTTGGTAGATAAATAGGTTGGAAAAACGTTTTATTGTTGTACAACAATATTGGCGGCCAGAACTAGTTTGGTATTCGAACAGATCTCTCTGCACCTGTGTTGAATGTATTCAAGTCTCTTTTAAGAATGAATGTATTGCCCTCAATGATTCAGGAACAGTGTCTCAAGTTTAATTAAATAAACCATTAATGTTATGTCATGTGTGGTGCAGAGTGTGCACATGAATATGGCTGAGATTCAATTTTACAAGTGGCAAGATGAAATGTGACCAGTCTGCCTCAACTGCAATGTGCCAGAAATCATCACAAGCTAGCAGTCCCACCAGGAAAGAAGTTCAGATTCAGAGTTCATAGACTTTCTCTACAGGTAGGACTTTCAAGTCTCAACGGGCTATAAAATACTCAATCACCGTCCGGTAACTACATCTTTTCTTTCTCAGTAACACATTCCCTCTGTAAGACAGAGCCAAAATGAATGGATGGGGAAATCTAACCAGGGTATGTCTATCTCCCATGCATGATGATATTTTCCCAATCCAAAAAACACAATGAAACACATCCATGTGGAAGATGTGCATGTGCTAGCCGCAAAGCATATTAATTAGTTTATAAGTATTTGAACAGCTGTCTAAATTGACAGGCCGGAAAAACACATAATCAAACAATTAGAGCTACGCGCTGCAGTTCGTGAAATATAGTATAGCTGCTTTGTAGATAAGCTGGCATTAGGGAGAGCAACGAGGTCAGTACCTATTATGACAGCACAGCATAGACAGGTGACATGTGCCCTAACCACAATTACCCTAATTATATAGCAATTTGATAAACGTTATTCCAATCCCAAGACAATGGGAAAAGTGGCCGTTTTTCCAATCTACCAACTAAAAGCCACGCACTGTTCAGAAGCCCATTGTTCAGACTCTCCCACGTACCCCAGCCCCAGTGTCATAACTCAAAGACAAGCCCAAACAACCATGTTTGTAGAATGGAGACCAAGACGAATTGTTTTTCTCTGTTTTGACAACAGCTCTGTCCTATTCTCTCGTGCTGCCAGCTGTTAAAGACTCCCATTGTGTGCAGAGCATTAAGCTAACGGGGGGGGGGGCGGGGGATATGTCTGTACAGAGTCCAGCGAGGATCTAACACGGACTCTGTCACATTCAGACCCTGCTGTCGGCGCCACACAGCTGCAGCTCTGACCTGCAAACTCACAGCAGAAAACGTCTGACATGTGGATCCTTCCACTTCCTCTTCCCCTGTACGGAACCGGAGCCAATACCACAGTTACAGCACCTCCTTACCCAAGCATCAGCATACTGCGAGGAGGTGTGTCACTGGAACAGACACGCACATTGTTGCATTATGTAGGACAAAGGTGACAGTGAGGCCAGGATCTTTAAAGCTGTAGCTAGACAGCAGCATCGGGACCTTATTGAGAGCGTGTTTCTGCCTTTTCTTGGAGTGCTAGCCTCCCATTTCTCTCCGGAGGAAACCTGCAGAGCTATCCTGTCACTTCCCAGAAAACTGTCCCCCCCCACAGCCGGGACGCATGCCGCCCTCTCCCTTCCTGCACGGGGGGCCTGCACGGACCTGCGGAGACCGGCAGCGGCGCTCAGGAACGGGCGGAGAAGGGGGAGGGGGCCGTTACCAAACCGTCGGCCTTAAACGGGTCGATCTGGAAAACAAGAAATGAGCGTACCCCTCCAATTCGCAGAGAACCCCCCCCCGAAGAAACAAAAACGAATACGGATGGGTCTGTTGCTGAAGCTGCGGTTTTGAAACAAGGTGGTTTTCCAGCCTGGAGAGCCCGACCGGATCTGGGTTCATCCCCAACCAGGCCTGAGGGCCCGATTTCAGAAATATCCCCTGTGCAATGTGTGGGGGTTATAATACAGATCCAATGCGTTGGCAATGATCACTTCTCTACACCCATCAGTGGGGGTAACGGATTGTAACCAGAGCCACGCTCAGACTCGGAGCACCGCTGGGGATGCACCTTGCACGCCAGAATCGCATTTGCCGCAACACGTTAAAACGCATCGCAAAGCTTCGGCTCAACCTTACTGCAACGTCTCGCATCCTCTAAAATGTCCGTCTGATCTCTTCTTTACCTGATTGAGGTGATAGTCAAATTATTCAATATTCCCATGCACTTTCTATTGGGGGCGTTTTTAGTTTCCTTCTGTGACACACACTGCAATAAACCTTGATTGCTTACAAGCCGGTGTCTTCTCCACCCTGCTTGGCCCAGGTATGGGGTATTTGATCCCTTGTTGGTTGCAAGCCTCTTCATTATTGAGGCCAGAAATTGCCTAAAAACGGAATGATGCCAGAGCGCTCGCTCTGACAGCAGGGAAATGTACAGCGAGCACAGAAAGAATTGTCAGCTCCACAGCAGCTGAAATATATGACCTAATTTCAGCAGTGTTATAAATCCAGACACTGAATCAAATGTTTTATTAATACAGATGGATTGAGAAGTATGGAGGGAAGAGTTCCATACAGCAGAGATGCGTGTATAAACGCTGACTCTGTTAGTACTCCAGACCTCCTTGCGTCTTGTGATCCAGCGTGTCCCTGCAGTCTAGAAACTTTCTTTAAGGGCCACAGCCCTGCCTGGGGAAGGAAACCTGCAAGCTGAATGTCTCCATCTTTTTCAGTCGATCTGAATGGAACAAGACCAAACAGGGTCTACGACACGCTCACGTCAGAGCAAAAGCAACGTATGGCTCCCTGCTGTTGTGCTGCCACCCTCTCCTGGTTTGGAGAGGTCAGGTCCAACCGGCGCTTGAAAAAGAAGAGGACCTAGTGATACCGAGAAGTCTTGCAGTTTCTCCCTCTCCTTCTCAGAATCCTGATCAGAATCACACTGCAGGGCCCAGGTGCTGATATCAGCCTGTATCGCCGATTAAGGTCAGCTATGCCACACTGATAAGTCCTAATAAGGGCAAAACAACTGTATGTGGCTGCTTACTTTGAATTACATATGCAAAAGGGCAGAACGTTGCTTGCAGCATTGTGCTTGGACAGAGTGTTAAGTATTATTCCTAGCCAGGATTCATTTAATCGAAAAATGCATGCTGTGTTTCTACATAAGCAGCACAATTTACAGTTTACACAAGAAAGATGTATAATGAAATACAAAAAAAGTATGACAAGAGAATCATAGTCATAGCTTTAAAAGTAGGCAGTGTTACTCAGTAATGTTCTTTTATCATTGAAAAAAAGTTTTAAAAAGAGCATGACTAGGAATTGGTGCTGTACCACTACAGAACTAATGAATCCATTCAAAAATACTCCTGAAGAGATGGTCACATACATAACAAGCAGAAACTCTTTTGTCCCTTGTATTTTACAGTTTACATACAGTATCACTTGTGCTAACACAGCCAATTAGGAACACTGCAAGCCAGAGAGCTGTCTCATGGTCCTTCAGAGCCATTCAAAACTCAAACCAGATCTTCACTCTTTTCAGGACTCCTGGATAAAAAGCTACTAATGATCACTTACCACTTCAGTACCAGGTAAAAATAGTACATTGTAAGGGTACAATTTATGACCTATCACAGGGTCAACCTTAAACAACAAGGAGTGGCCTGAAGGCATGGAGTACTTAAGACATGTGAGGCCCACATGCAGAGCTTTGCAAAACAAGGTCATGAATACTGTTTGGTACCACACCTTTCTAGTGCAGTTATAAAGACCCCGATATTAAATTTCCAGGTGCTGCAGAAAGTAAACCATTCTGAAATACCCAAAACAAAAGATACAGTATGTGGAGACAGTACACTGTTCTGAAAACGGAACAAAACACTGTCTACATCTGAAATATTTATCCTCGGCTTTTTGAAGATTACAATAAACATAACGGCGGTCTACGAAGAAAATGGAAAATGCTTCAAATTTCCAAAACCGGCACATGCAGTCTGGCTCCACGCCACAAAGGAGGAGTGTATACAGTATTACTCACACAAAATCCTTTCTTGCAAAAATGTGAGTTCACACACCCTGATAGAGTCCAAAGCCGGCTAGTTGCTAAACAGGAATGAGAGAAGGAGATGGAATGGCCTTTGATACAACTTTGGGTACAATTCCTCAGTACAGAAAACTCTTCCAAGGGTCCCAACTGTAAACAAGTGATGCTACACGCTATGTCCAATTTACTCTGGAACAACAATAGGCAGTTTTTTTTTTTAAGTGTTGTACTTGGGCACACGGTTTGGAAAGTACTTTCAGTTTTTGACTCGCTTTCATCCCACTGAAGTTTGCTCGAAGTGCAGAGCAGCGGCCAGGCCCCTCTGCGCTGTACAGAGCACGTTTCTGATCTCTCATCAGGGGCTGTCTGCAATTACTGGTCCCGATCCTGGCTCATGGGGCCTCACACCCACCAGCTTAGATTAGAGGTATCTGGGAGCCTTGTTTTAAATTCCTGGCCGTGCGGTCTAAACACCATTCACCGATTCGTCTGTAGCGTAAGCAGCATTCAGTGCAAGACAGGCCAGAGTGCTGTATGAAATTAAACACATACGCCCCTTAATGCAGTGTTGCACAAGCAGATTAACGAACGACGATTCTCCCCGGTCGCAGGCAACAGATATTTCGTATCCCTGCGCCGCACGTGTCTCCCGCTGCCTACCGTTTACAAGCTTTTTCTCAACAGATACGAGTTTCCTGTTCCCTCTTTAGTCTGCTACCACCATCCCACATTACAGGCCTGACAGCTTGCAACACTGCAGAGAAACTGGGGAGAAGGAACTGACTGGGCCCCACTAGCACAGCGATGAAGGACTCAAGATGCACTACTAAATTATTAACCCCCCCCCACCACCACCTCCATACACTAAATTACACAGTTCTTGTGAAATTTCTCATTTACTCCAGTGCTGTTTAAAACATTAAAAAAACAATGTAACAAATGAATCCTTTTTATGAGTCAATAGGTGCAGTAATTTACAACATACATGTACAGTGCTAAGGACAGCTATAACAGTAGCTCTGTAGCCTGGCTCAGGTTGAGTTATAATAAAGCATCATGCTTTTACACAGACGTGAAATAAATCAGGAGACTGCATCACATGGCCTCTCAAGAGTGTAGTGAAATCTGAACAGGAACAGGGTATACCCCCATGCCATTGATAACCTTGAATTGGTAGTTACAGGGACCTGCTTTTAATCTGAAGACCAGGCTGCATGCCAGTAGGCATACAAGTACATGCTTTTTTAAAGATTTAACTTAAGGAACTCCTAGCCTCACCACCACAATTTTTGGCAAAAAAAATCCTAATTCCCACTAATGTGGCTTAAAAGCTACAAAACATGAGCACGTGGGAAATACAACCCAGAGTTTGGACCCAATAGCTTTTACAAGTTACAAGTAAGGAATTTGTAAATGGAATGGGAGAGGGTGGTTGAGAGAGGAACAGAAGAGAAAAGTCCATAGGTGAGCTCACAGCCTGACTGTGTCAACGCATCAGGGGGTCAGGGTTAATAATGAACGGACCAGAATACGAATCTGCTGGGAAACACTCATCAGCTGCCCAGAAACTCATGACCGCAGCAGGCAGAGAAATCACAGCCAGGGGGAAGGAGAGCCCACAGTAGTAGGGAAGTAGAAAAGAACCGAGAGGATAAAAAGTACAAAACTGTAAACATTTCTGAAAGCTCAGTCTCAGTTACCACCTCAAACGCTGGCTCTGAGATTTCAGAGGTCTGAAATGGAAAATAACTGGCACTTCATGCACAAGCTCCATAATATATGCCAGATTCACTACAAAGGCTACAAAACAGAACACCGAAAAAAAGCACCGACCACACTGTGCTGGTTCAACAAGTCTAACATCAGAAAAACAGCCCCCAACTCTTGCGCCGTGCTGCCTACAAAGTTGCCTTTCTGTATTAAACATTCAGTTCAAAGGCCTAAATTTCAGTTAAGCTCATAGTTAAAGAAAGTAACAGGTAGACAACACGACAATAAAAGCATTCCTAAACGTAGAGGGGAAGAGAATTAAACTAGTTTAAAGTTTGAACAGAGAAAGGGTAAGTCAAGCAGGCATCTCTCGCCGTCTGGTAAAAGTTTCCCATCCGAAACTCACCTGTTTCTTGACTCGTTGCGCTCCGTACAGCTGGGCAAGGCCAAGCGTGTGTGGGGACCGGACTGACCTCCAAGTCACGGCTCGCTGGAGGCAAGCTGGAAAGGACGGGGAGAGAGGAAAACGAGGGAGAGAGGGAGAAAGAGAGCGAGAAAAGCGAGAGAGAAACAAACTGACAAAGTGCGACTGGTACTGCAGCCCTCTGTGTCCCCACCCTCCCTGAGTCACACAGGCTGGATGAATAACCGGCTCAGAAATACAGAGAGAGAGAAAGCAGGCCTACAAGGAAACACACCCTCCTCAGTTTAAACATGCACACGCTGGGGAGCAGAGGAAAAAAAAAAAGTTACAGTGTCCGCCCAGCCTCTCTCTCGCTCGCTCTCGGCACTTGAGGGCTCCGATTCCTCCCCTTTCCCCTCCCCCTGTCTAACCACTGGCTCTGTCTGTGGAAGGTGAGCATGGTAGAGACGCAGAGCTTTCCGATTGTAGTCCTCGGGCCCCGCTCGCGAGAAATCCCAGGCAGCTGTGGTAGGATGAAGCTCTCACTGTACAGCAAAGTGCTCTGAAAGGATAGACGAACAGGCCTCTCTTGGCACCCACAATGGCAAACAGTAACATCTACTGCCCCAGGACAGGGTAATCAGAAATAAGCAAACTGGATTCCAGCAGCACTATTTTTAATGGCTGCTCTTCTTCTGACACAATCTGTAGTAATGAATTAGGCAGCAGTATTTTCCACAATAACCATGACTCAGGCAGCGAACCCCAGGGGAACCCCTGTTTTAAATGAATGCTTCTCGCAGACAGCTCTCTAGGGAGTTGAGCTGTCTGTTTTTACCCCCGTCAGACTAAAAGGCAAGCATGCCCAAGGAACCAGCATCCGGGATTCGATGAACACGGCCACCGCATGCATCTAGAAGAGTTCGAGACTCCCTCGTGCGAAGAGCTTGCAGCAAACGCCAATCTCCCCCATCTCACACTTACACAACCCCTGTGAGCTAAGGGAGAAGCAATAGCATCGCGCAAGAGCAGAGTCATGCTTTTCCTGGTGAGCATGGGCTGGCCGCACTAGTAGTGCACCCTGGAGTGAAGACCTCCCTCGCCCGGAGTGACTGCTGAGCAGCGTCGTCGAGCACAGCCGACATTTCTAAATACACAAAGTTCAAATTTAAACATGCCTTGACAGTAGAAATCAATGCTGTCAATTTTATTCTTTTTTTACCCATTTTGATAGTTTCATGAAGCCTCTGAAATATTATAGTCACACTGATTGGTAATGTGAATTGGACAAGGCTCAACATAGCAGCAGAAGTCTAACCTGTCGGAAGGTTGTGAGAATACTTTCGCCAAAATCTTCCCTCCCCTGGGAAGCTCAGGCTTGGTTGCTGTCCTACTGTAAAGTCCTTTTGCTTTATAAAGCCCGCATACCTCATTCTTTACAAAGTTAAGAACCGCAAACCTCAATGACCGCATGAAAAATCTTTACTGGCCATCTCAGTCTCCAACAAAAAGATGACCAGATGAGCTGAAGAAAATAGTGCAACCCAGATGTAGAGAGAGGTTCCACATGGAGGAGTGGTGAAATATCCAGCAGATGAGGCTCTGAAACCTATTAAAAGGCTACAGGAAACGCCAATTAAGGGTCAGCAAAGCCAAAGTGAGTGCTCTCGAATTAGTGCATGCTGAGGTTTCAATAAATTTGACCGTCGTGCATGTGGAGATACCCATAACGATTTGCAACCGATATTGTCTGTTCACACAATATTTTAAAATTCTGTGGTTTATTTGCATCACAGAAATACCGAACGCACACCAGGGTTATCACGCTCGGTTGAAAGCCACCATTCATGAAAAGCATGAATGAATTCGGAGGCACCTGGAAATATCCACGACTCCTCCCCCTGGAGCTTACTCCCTTACCCCCTGGGCCTGGCACGTCTCTGGAGCCCCGCCAGATCAGAGGCTGGGCCCAGTCCTGCAAAGCCCTTTGTGGACTGGAACCACAGGAACGTGCTGCTCTCGCATACGAGCAAGAAGGGGGACAGCACAGCCACAGCTCGACTGTCCCTCGCTCCCTGGCCTCCCTCCTCCCCAGTTCAACTGAACACGAACGTGTTTACTTGAACAGTTAATTGCATTAAAAAAAAGAAAAATTACGTAACACCAGATCTGTTTGTGTGACAAAAATAGCTGAAATGCCAGAACAGTCTATTCCACAGCCGCGGGGCCGCTGAATGCCGGCGTGCTGCTGGAGCTGGTTTGCTGGTTTCACCACAACCCAGCTGGTCTGGTCCAACCCGTTTCCCTGGCTGAGCGAGGGGGGGGGGGGACGGACCCTCGTCCAGGGAAGTGCCAGCGGGGTGAGAATGACAGAAAATGACGAATGCGTCAAGAATCAGCACAAAAACAGGTGCGCAGAGAGGCTCCTTCTAAATCCCCAGTGGTTTCCTCACTTACCCAGCAGGTTTTTGTTCTTGGTGTCAAGGGGCCCGCGCCCGCTGGCTGTGACCCGCTCGGGGGGACAGCAGCAGGTGTGGGAGCTGGGCCGGGGCGGTACACCGGTCAAACGGTAACACAAGCGCCCCGCGGTGAGTCCAGTGGGGGGACAGAAGCCTCCCATGGAGCAGAAGCGCAAATACCGGGTAGAAACACAGGCCGTGAAAGCCTGCCCTCTCTTTCTTTCGGGGGACTCAAGCAGAGGATGTGAGAAAAAACGGCCACAGGCATCGCACGTGGCTAGTGGCGGCCGAGGTTGTGAGAATACTTTCGCCAAAATCTTCCCTCCCTTGGGAAGCTCAGGCTTGGTTGCTGTCCTACTGTAAAGTCCTTTTGCTTTATAAAGCCCGCATACCTCATTCTTTACAAAGTTAAGAACCGCAAACCTCAATGACCGCATGAAAAATCTTGACTGGCCATCTCAGTCTCCGGCAAAAAGATGACCAGATGAGCTGAAGAAAATAGTGCAACCTAGATGTACAGAGAGGTTTCGCATGGAGGAGTGGTGAAATATCCAGCAGATGAGGCTCTGAAACCTATTAAAAGGCTACAGGAAACGCCACCTAAGGGTCAGCAAAGCCAAAACGAAAGAGCTGTCGCTACGCCGAAACCGCATTTCCAACAGTCGCCAAGTAGGAAGAATGATTTAAATTCATAGCGGATTGTTTTATGCGCTTGGACCGTGGGATCTTCACACACCCACAAGAAAAGAAATAGCCCATTTTCTCTTCCAAGTGCCTCGGATTCCACAGACGTGACTTTCGACTCGCGCTCCAAGGGGAAAATATTTTCCAAGAGGCTTCCCAGCAGCGCGGGGGCTGTTTTGCGAGTAATGGGTTAATGGAGCCTCGGCTAAAAAAGGCCCTTTCACACTTGGCTGGCTGTCCGGGAAGGGCTTCGGCTCTAGCCGTTCACAGACAGAACGGCCAGGCTCTCCCGGCCTCTGGCCTTGTCGCCAGCTGCCTGAGTGACAAGAGAGTTCAGAACACTGCCTTGTCCCCCGTATATCTGTATATCTGACCCGCGCGTGCTTTCATTTCGGCGCCAACTCCACCGGACAAAGGTCCCTGCCGTTTCAGTCGTCTCCTGGCAACAGTGGACGCAGGAGGCCGGCATCGTCTACCTATTGAGCTGGAAGACAGGGGCCTGACAGCGCAGCTTCCTGGAACGCAGCCCGAGGCCTCGCAGGGCATCGCCCAGGGTGGCGACAGGAAAGGTGGCGCCACTGCTTCAACGAGCAGGCTCGCGAACGAGTTAGGCACCAGCAACCATGTCTGAAGATACACAGCTTCAGAGAGTAAAAGCACAAACACTGCCTACACTTCTGCCTCAAGAGTTCATCATGGAATAAACACAAATTGATTTTGTGCATGGAAAACCATCGCTTTGAGTTACGTCCATCCATCTTCTGACCGATTTTTCCAATACAGGGATGCCGGGAACCGGAGCCTATCCTGGCAAGCAATGGGCACGAGGACTTGTGTTACACACACTCCTTAATACACCCAGCAGATGGATAAAAGATTTGTATCTATTATGCCGTCTGTGGAAAGAATCACATGTTAGCTTCCTTTCTATGGAAGCTAAAACAATAGATCACGTTTCTGATGAAGGAATGCTTCACACCCTCAGCAATCACTGGGATGAAAAATGTACTAGACAGAGAGATGTCACTCTGTGCAGTGCCTACACTCAAGGCGTTTAATGGTCGCCGATGGTCTGAGAAATGAAGAATGTATCACCGCTGTGATAAAACAGGTTGGATTGAAGAGCAGTACTATAGCCCCCACATGTGAAAGGGGGTGTATCCTATCTCCTATCACCTTTCTTATCTTAGGAAACTGCCATGTGGTGGAACACGACTGTCAACCCCTGTGTCTATAATTGGGGCCGAAAACATTTTTAATGGCGGTCTGGATCATGCTTCTGACGAAGGCCGCAGAGAAAGCGGTCGCCACCAGCCTGAGCTTCCCTCGCTCGCTGCTGGAACGCGACGAGCTCCTGCCGGGCACCGAACACGAGACGGACTGGAACGGACAAAAATCTAGCTCCTGCGTTGGCTGGGAGCCAGTCGATCCGAGCATCTCATCCAGCCTTTTTTCTTGACAGGTTTCAGGGAGGCCGTGGCTGGGCTGCTATCTTCAGGCTCCCCAGGTCCTCGATCCAACAGGTCTGGGGAGCCTCCACATCCGCTCGCTATAGCTACCGCGTTCCCTTCTCTGTACCCGCTGATGTTTATCACCCTACTGATTTATCCGAGCTCGCGTCAGGAAAAGCAAAACGAGGCAGCACGCAATCTGAATTTTTCTAACCCCTAGCTGGAATGCCTCCGTGGAGATCGCCTGATCTCCGGAGAATTTCAGCTCCAGGGGTACCTCTGCTCTTCGAGGTCAAGCCTGTTCACACGAGACCCCCTGCTCAACCAGGAGGGCAAGAAGACGGTCAGGCCCCGGGCGAGGAGGGCATGGGAAGATTCCAGTGGAGAAACTCGCCCGACGAGCCTGGCTACTCACAGCACTCACTCACATGGCAGGTGCTTGCTCAACTTAGAATAAGGGAGGAGGTGGGTGGTGGCAGCAGATTACACAATTTCTACCATGACACCGCAGAGGGCAATTCTGTATCCAGCACAAGCTGTATTCAGGCAAGCTGACTGCAGAGCATCTGAAGGGTTGAATGTCTGAATTCCACGCTGCTCATTTTTTAAACAGCCTAATCTGATTTAAAATGATCAAACTGATCATAAGGAAACCTAAGCACTTGGAGAAGTCAAGTGTAATGTACAACCCAGCATGGGCAATAAACTATTCTGCTGCCATTACTAAGAATTGGATCATTGTCAGATCCTTAGCCTGTTAATTAAATTAGTAAACGAGAGATGAACTAGATTACCACAGTACATTAAGGACCTGTAGTTTGGAGTCCACTACTTGAACTCTGCAGAAATCCGCCAGTTCACGCAATTCAGAGCAGAGATCCTGTTTTAAAAGCTAAATATTCCCAGCAAATCCTAATTCCAGTGGCTTTTTAATGAACAGACATCATTCTTCTGCCCTGGAGAAATGCAGAGTTTTCTCATTTTTAATCCAGCCACACCATTAATCTCAGTTACATGGATGATCTCTTTAATTAGTGATGACCGATTTTTTTCTAGGCATTATAACAACGATGTTACCTATTTTTAACTTGGAAAAAAATGGAAATATTCATGTGTGGAAAAAAGCGCTTCAAACCAGTTTAGGTTTTGTTATGGTTTGCACGTTACTATAGGCTAAATACAGGTCTTTTGAATCAAAGAAATGTGAAGACTGTTTAATAAACACAAACTCAACATCCAACAGAGTAAAATATTAAATCTTAAACATTCAGCTTATGCAACATTCACCTCTGGGCTATAAGTGTGATGTAATCCAATTAAAGGTATGCTGGAGTGTCACTTCCATTAAAAGCAAACAATCTCTCCATCAGAATGTACAGACCTGCTTCATGTTTATTTCTCATTCTGAGGCTGGACCTTCTGAGTTCAATTCGTAGACACCAGAATGGTTTTAAAGTACCGACTCAAACTTCCAAGACCACATTATTTGAATGCTGCTCTGCTTTGTTCACCTTTTACAAACACCGGAGGAAATCGTTTAGGAAATCCACTTCTGTCAGTCCCCGATAAGTCCAGAAAAAAGACCCGTGCACTAAGATAATGTGTATATCAGCGCTACAATCTACAGGTTAACAGCTTTTTCTGACAGTAGTTTCTCACCTTGTCTCAATGGACTGATCAAGACTGATATCCCAGCAAGCTCAATGTATTCTACACGACTTAGAACAAGAAAAGAAAATCCCGCAGATCCATTTGTAGGTATACTTTAAAATCATCAATATTTCCAAGAAGGACACCACCCTTCCTTCTCCCGTGTGGATTTTAGGAACATTTTCATAACTATCCAGATGCTTTATGGGAAGGGGGATTAAAATCCATCTTAATCACAGCTGTTAGCAAACAAAATTACATTTTCAGCTGCAGCAGAAAGAACGGAGAGATACAAGCTATTCTGGAGCCTCAATCGCACCGATATCGGCTTCAATTAGAATCTACAGGAGGTTTTGCCAGCCCCTTGGCCTGCTGGATTTCAGATTTTCTAGGAGGCTTGAGAAGAGACTGCATTACACCCACAGCACAATGAGCACACATAGCACACTAGCTGCCTCACTTATAGACCCAAGTAGCAGCCGTTGCTAAATTCATGCTCTCGATTGAGTTTTATAGCTGCCAAAGCCCCGTTGAAGATTCTTATTTAATAAGAGAAGGTATTCTATTGACTCCATGGAGCAGTATATACTGTATGCCACTTCTAGAGTGTCCTGAATTACCCACCGCGCTAACAGATGCCCTTCAGTGGCGTCAAAGTCTTGGCCAAGTGCACCTTAGTAGGTGGTCAGTTTCTGTGTTTGATTTAGCAACAAATCCATTTCCTTGCTTGTGCACGACAGTGCTATAAAAAAAGTCCTTTACAGGCATCTGAAGAAAATCCCAGATCTTACCTTTTTTTTTTTACTGATTTTAACTTGTCTACGAGAAGAGATCATATTATCTGGGGAGCAAGACTGCCTGTTTCATTTCATAAACACCTCAGAATATGAGAAAGGTTTATGAATGACAGGAGGCCTGATTGTATGTTAGTAACTTATCGATCCCAGGATCTCATCCAGCTGCTCCAGGATTTCAGCTTCAAACATCTTGGTAGAGTTAGAAGAGATTGCTAGTAGTTATTACTCTTTCAGAAGTCAGATTATGTACCCTGTGGGAAATGCACCTAGTACACATTGTGCAGTGGGTGTAAAGACAGCCCCACTCCACAGTTGCATGCAACCCCTGCAGAACAGAGATGCAAATAGAGAAAGTAGAGCCTGGAAGCTCGTACTGTGACTGCAAGCCCTGGACTGAGTGAAGGGCATTAAATACTCACTAAAGACATCCAGAAGCACGCATGTCCTCCCTCAAGCGTGAAGGACAGAGAGGAGGACTGCATGCGAAGGGGTTTACGAGCGCCCATGTCTTCTGCGATTGCATGAGTCTTTCTACGTCACAGCACGTCTGCACTGGCTATGTAATTTCAGGGCCAGATCGCAGTCTACAGCGCGTAAAAGCGTGTTTCCAGCTTTACGTTCTTATCATCCGGACAGTTACAGCTGCCGACATTAACAGACCGCGTGGAGGTGACAAAGGAAGAGCCCTAGAGGCTTCAGTACAGGAGCCCTGTCCTGCATGAGGGGTCAAGGCATTAACTGCAGAGATTAAAGAACGGGGCTCGACTTTCGACAAATCGAGTCATACCTTCAACGGGCGCCCCTTTCCTAGGGTCTGACTCGGGCGCCTGGTCATTATAACCTGGATATTTCACGACGCATTAACACAGCGTCCCCTCCTGGCTGGGTGGCGATTTCTGTGCCTACGGAGGGCCAGCCCGGACGAGGACGGCAGATGTACGAACCAGGGAGTACACCGAGACCCGGTTCCCAGAAATCCTGGGGTCGGGCTTCACACTTCCCACAGCCTGCTGCTGAAATCTCCTGCAATGTATATCTAGTTTTGGTTTTTTTTTTAATCACGACTTGCCCTAGAATCCCCCCCAGTGTGATTCAGGAGCGTTACGCGATCGAGGACATCATCTCTCGAGGATCTGCCACACGGAGCTCACTCCACCTGAATTTAGCCATTCGAAGAGTTTTAATTGACTTAAAAAACAAAACCCAGAACGAACCCAAAGCACTTCCCTCCGACGGCAGTGCAAACAATTAAAAAGGGCTGAAATGAAAGAGCTTTCTCAGCTGCCCTGAGGAACTGCGGAGCCCAGACAAAGCTGGAGTGTGAGAGAGCCGCAGGGGAGGGAAAGAGGAGGGAGGCCGGGCGGGGCCGGGCACGGCGGGACGGCTGTTCTGCCAGATGCCCGTGACAGTGGAATCTCAGGCCACTGGGGGCTCCGCCAATCACAAGCGCCTCTGGACCTTCAGGCTGCCTTCCCACAGCTAGGTGCCACCCTTCCCTCTGTGCCAGGCATCGGCGCCCCGCAGGGAGAACCAGCGTCCTCGAGCGCAGCCTGCAGCAGAGTCCCCGGCGGCGATCGGGCGAGACCAGACAACGCCCAGGACCTCGAGGAGCAGGGGGGTCAGGCAGCTCCAGCCCGGGGGATCGCCATCGAAAGCAGCCACAGCCCCAACCCCTCATGTGCAACGCGGCTTGCCGGCACGGGGCGACCCCGTACAACTGGGGTGCCAGTCGGACCAACTTGTCACCCCGATGGGCCGGGCCCGGACGAGGAGCCTCGAGCAAACACCTGCTACGAGCCCTGCATCTGGCTGTCGAGGATCTGGTTTCATCTTGGCCAGACAGAAATCCTGGGGTCGGGCTTCACACGTCCCACAGCCTGCTGCTGAAATCTCCTGCAAACCCTGCTCCCTGGAGTCACCCGGTCCTCTGGGACCCGACTAAAAGAGCAGACCTGATTTCTCTTACTGGGTCGCTTGTTGCAGTTCTCCTTAACAGGGAATAATTAGGTCGGCATCCTTCGGGTGGGAGCCTTGTGACCGTTAAAACAAACATACTCCAGTTGCAAACATTTTATTCTAACACTGTCAGATGGTGAACAAATTAAGCACCACAAGGGAACACTTAGATGTCGCTAGACTGAGGAACCCTCCCTTCTGACTAGGTTGTTTGTACTCCTGAACACAGGAGATCTGTATCTTAGGGTCGGTGTTAAATGAAGAAGCCCCCTGTAAATCTTTCCAAGTTGATTCGGGAACAGATACCTTATTAGCTCATGTGGGCTCTCTGCTGCCCCACGGTTCTGGTGTGGGTGCCCCCCAGTGGCCGGAGGGAGAACAGCATGCCTTCAAGCAGACAAAGCGTGCTGGGAGCTTCTGCCTTGCACCTTTAAATCCTCCAGTGAGACATATTCCCAGCAGTCTCAACATCTGTGACAGCTTCAACGAAACCTCCATGGGACGGATGTTTCAGAATGGAAACTGAAAATGGCACGCCGAAAAACTAGCCCTTGCCGAGCTGAAGAAACACAGATATCGTGAAAGTCTCCGGTCTGACCAGTGCTAACGTATCCGATAGTGACCGGTCACACAACAAGGTGAGAACAGGGCTAGAGCAATATTATACAAAAGACTGGGCTGCCCAATGCAGATATCATGACAAAATTCCATTGGACACCAAATATTCGTAAAAGTACACGGAGGGGCTACTTCTCCTCCTCTTTTCCCTGGTGGCAACTGCGTGTCGGTGGAATTGAAGGATCCTGGTGCTCTGAAGTGTCTTAAATTAAGCCTTGAGATCTTTAGAGGACAGCAAAGAGCCTGGATCAAAGTCAGAAAAATAACAGATCTCAATGTGTAATTACCGTATATAACAGAAACCCCATTTGCCACCGGGGGATCCCATGATGCACTGCACCTCGGCTAACGGTGAGACTTTCGGAAGCACGCGCATGCGTGATCAGCACTGGCCCAAACACGCACCCAGGAGCAGATATACATTAGAACTCAGAAATGACTGACATGTGACACTCACAGATATGGTTAAATTCTGGAGCACGAAAACGCGACTGGGAAGCCAGTGCCATCTCACATAGATAACAGGAGCATTGAATAACACGGATAGCCGGACAAAGGGTTCATTTTCTCGGAGATCCCACGGTGTCCCGAATGTAGCCCCCCCTCCTTGCGCCCGGTCCTTCTGGGATGGGGTCCAGGCCATAGCGATCTTCTGATAATGGAGGATTTACAACTCGGTACATCTGTGCGTCACAATTGTTTCACATTATGCACGATTTGAGAACAATGCTAAACTTGTAAAGAGCAAAACGTTTTGAGTTCATTGACAAACTTGTCCGCAGTGCTCTATATACTGTATGCAGCCTTCACGGTTTTCCATAAACTAGACACGCTGGGCTCTTTTTTTAATCAAGAAAAATGGTAAGGGAGAATCATCACGGCCGTTAAGCCTTCCTGTGTGAAATATCTGTAAATGGGGCTAAGGTTTTGGCCTGTTTCAGCCAGTGGTACTGCAGTGTGACACAGACTCAAGCTGGCAGCCCAAGTGAGCTGGCCACTTGTCTCTGGACCCCTGCTGAGCAGACAAGAACGGGTTTGCCCAGCATGTGTACACTTACAATAAAACTTGAGTGGTAAACCTCCATATTTTGAACCATGTCAGCTGACATCAAACCAGACCATAACAGAGATCAAAGAGGAGAGAGCAGGGCACTACTCAAGCAGACACACAGGTTCTTAACTGTACTCTACTTACGAAACCTCCCTGCTCACAGATCTATAGCACACTGCCTTACGATAGCTTTGGTGGCAAACAATAATTCAAAGCATTAGAGTCTTTCACCACGGAAAGAGTTCATCTCCGAAATTTAGCTCTCAAAAAGGGACCACAATTTCGAACCAAATGTGTTCCAGGAACTTTAATGGCCTTGAGAAAAAGATGCACTTCTGAAGAAAAAGAATCTTTGTGCAGATCTCCTTCCGATCTTTGCACAGTTTTGAACAAAACCGATACTTCCAGCCATGAAAAAGTTGTTTCTGGGAATGTTCACTCTGAAGCCATGTGAAGCTGGGGGTGTAATTTGATACTCTACTCACATACTCACTAATGCTATTTGTGCTAGCTACTCGGAGCTCAGCAGAATGAATAAAGTGCAAACTCACCCAGACTCAGCAGAGAAGACCTGAACTTCCACCTGCTGATGCAAACCAGTCCCTGCGGGCACCAGGCTCTGAAGGCGGCAGTAGCTTTCTTCTAAGCCAGAGAGCAAAGAGAGCAGAAAAACGCTGAGCCTCACTCTTCCGGAAAGACAGAATCTGAAACCGAAACAGCCAGCTCCCCCCCTCCTCAACACGACTGGCAGCAGGCCTGGCCAATGAGATGTCAGAGAGGGCAGGACCAGAATGATTATCCAAAGCTTTTCTAAATTAGGCTCCTCTCAAAAATGAAAAGCCTTTACTCAAAAAAAAAAACAACAACTACTGTTCCTATGCAGACGTCTCAATCCGTAATCATCCAGCATTAGTTTTCAGCATACAATTTAAATTTCACATGGCAGAAAGCTGGGCTATATCTCTGTCCACTATTTCACTGGCCCTTCCTAACTTTTTGCACTTGTTCGTATAAAGGGTGAAACCTCCACTGATTCACACTCCTTTATACCAGGCATACATTATTGAACAGTTCCATTAATCTCAAGCTATTTTTGGACACATTCATTTAGCAGTTTTACCAGTTTCTTAAGCACCTTTATTTTTTAAAACTTGCCACTATATGGCCTTTTTATTTTTTTTTAACAAAACCAAATACCTCTACATATGTCCTCCATTATAGACAATATGCTGATTGATTAACCCCCCCCCCCAGAATTGTAACATTTACTTCTAAAATCAGAAAAATTTAGGTCTTTCTAAGCCTTGGTAATATTCTCAGGGTCCGTTTAAAACAGTGAAGCATGATGTGATTCATTAAATCCATGCCTGTTTTGAGTCCATCAGGACCTGTTTTTATGTCCCAAGGGTCACTGAACGTTTTCTGTACTGACAAAATCTTGCAGTCCAGATGTGCTAAATGGTAACCTATCTCTGTGTTTTATGCTGTTGACAGCTGTTACCATTTGCCCTAATTGTTGCTTCGCATTTGTTCATATATTATGATATACCAAAGTTTTTTATGATCTACCCTTTTTTTGTGTGCAAAACGACCTCGCCCATTTTGAAGACCTGAAATGAAGCTTGTCCAATTGTTCACCACATACCAGTCTTTGTTCCTGGGCTGTGTCCCACTTTAAGAGGCATTTTCAACACGCTGAAAAGGGATAGCCAGTCGATTCGAAACCAGAATTGCTCCAGCAAGACATAGATCTCTATAGAAATAATTGCCACCTTTCAACAGATTGACAATAAGCAGCTGGCATTCTATGGGCGAGGATGTGTGTTGGTACATATATTTAACTTTATGTGTGGAGTTCTTTTTTTAACCTATTCCATGAGTTAATCTAGTTCTAGTGTATTTCACAAAAGTACTACAAAGAATTTTAACAATAGCAGCTGTACAGTTCTAGCTGGATGATACATTATCAGTACAAAACCAGATGTGTGGGTCCTTATTAACCCATGACAGCATCTCAAGGGTCTGAGAACTGCACCGTGGATCTACTTATTTAGACCCTTGAAAACGATGAAAACGAGCTTTGAGGGGGGGCTTTTGAACGACAGGAAACGGAGACGAATGCTCTCAACACGAAGATCATAATATATGTGACACACTTGCAGAACGAGACGGAAGCAATCTACTCCAGTTATCTGAACTTTACAAAGGTAAGGATCGGTAGGTGTCCACTCAGCACAGGAGCGATCAGACTGACGTTTGGTGGGGAAAAAAAGATTACATTTTAAAATATCTGCAAAACCCCGTGTCAATATAGCATATGATTATAGGCAGTCACACCGTTTAAAGAAATAACATACTTAACAAACTGCAGATATTAAGTTTTTTTTTTACAACAAAACCAAAGAGTTAGCACCGTTTTTCTTGTACACCTATTGTCACGAATCTTCTGCAGGGGCAGTTTGAGTCGTGCATGTAGATTTTATTAGGGGGCATCTTTCCTGCCGCGCAGCAACCTTTAAATATGCCGAACCCTCTCAGTTTTTCCCCCCTAAGAACTTCTATGAGTACTGGAAAAGTTAAAAAAAAAACACACACAGCTTCTCGGTCCCGCCTAGAAACCATAACGCAAGCAACCCTGCGGTGCTGACCAGCCCCGGAGGTTGAATTTGGTGACCAGCCCAGGTAGGTGAAAATGAACCAAACCCACCTTAACAACACATGAAGAGACGATCCCCACGACCCCCCAGTTCTGTATTTTAAAAACGCTGCTTTTTTTTTAGGGTTCCGCCTACTTCTGTATCATATGATTCTCGCTCCTCTCTCTCTCTCTGGGAAGCAGACCCGGAGAACCAGCCCCTTGTGAAGGCAGGCAGGTGGGCGGTGTAGAGGCGAGAGGATATTTGTGAAGTAGCGCATCGACCCCGCCCTCCCTAAGCGACGCACAGCCGGCATAGCACATGGTATAGAAAAAAAAAAATGATTCACCGATAATCTGAGGCGTTTTTGACGAGTGTGAAGTAAATTTCAAGCGCGAATGTCTAGCGAACGAGGGGTACGAGAGGGACTGGAAACAAAACAAGTCGGGCGGCTCGCTTGGTGCTAAATTGGATTTAATCATTTACGCACAGTACACCCCCCCGACCACGACCACCAAACTAAACAATGGCTGGAAATCTGAAATGGATGATACTTCTTCCGTACCGAGGATTAAATCTCGGTAAAGTATTTAGCTCCGGAGGAAAGGTCGACACCACAGAGCTAAATTCGCTCTCCTCCTCCCCTGTGCGCAAACTCGCCTGTCCGCCAACCCCAGACGCGCGTTTCGGGGAGAGCCGGTAGATACCTCCCCTGATTGCACCGCTAATGTTATCCGTGGGTGCGCCCTTCATATCGGTATATAGTAAACAGTATCAGTATCAGTAAAGCGTCCACCTTTTTATATAGCCCTGCCACCTAGGTTCCGGTTAAGGTTTCAACAATTGAAGATAACATTTGTTCATACTTAATAAAAAAACAGTAACAGACAACAAGGGCCTGTCGGCGGATTTTGCAATCTACGCAGCCTGATTAAAATGAGAATTACTGTGGTAGATATGACCAAGCTGAAATCCTTAGGACGTTTATTTTGTTGAGCATGCCTCATATGATCCTTTAATGTAGAAATGGGGCGCTGGATGTAAGGGGTCACTGGTTGATATCCACGGGTCTTTGATCTCGAATCGGCACCCTGGACACAGCTGTGTGACACAGTGTGAGCTGCTGTCAAGCTGATGTACAGCAGAGCAGCACACTGGAGCAGTGGTCTGTGTTGCTGCCTCACGGCACCAGGACCCTGGGTTTGAATTGAGCGCTGTCCGTGTGGAGTCTGCATGTTCTTCTTGTGCTCACTGTTTCCTGGCACGGTTCAGAGGCATGCTGGTCCAGGTTAGGAAAGTCACGTTAGGTCTAGGCATCTCACAATAGTCCTGCCTTGTGTCCTGTCCTGTGCCTGGGGTTTCCAGTTCACCACATCACTCTGGGGACAGAGTGGTTAGTGAAACAGGATGGATATGTACAGTAGTTTGGCTGTTTACTGTTGCCTTGTCGTCCAGGCGGCTTCAGTGGGAGAACTAGCCCAGTGTATTACAGTGTGTTACCCTTCATGCTCTGGAGGGGGTGGTCTGGATGACGAAAAGAAGCAGGTGATGCCCAAGCTTTTCCAAGAGCTTGCTCACCTTCAAGCCGCCATTAATTTCATTTCAGCGCACAGAGGCGTTGCCTGGGGAATCGTCTGACGAACTGACCCTTGACCCACGCATAAAAGGCCTTTATCTACACGAGGAGCTACTCAGCTGAGTGCGGTAGGTGCTGACTAAGCATAACTGATTATCTGGAGTGTCACCCCTGGTTACGCTGAGTGGTCCTGTCGTTGAGGGACTGGGGCTTGTTGTCCAGCATTTCATAGATTTGCTGCCCATCCCTGAACATGTAACCCTACACCCTTGTTCTCTCTTCCATGCTTGAAACATTAAACCAAGATCTTATTATAAGTGATTCTGCAACACCGGTGTTGGACAGATGCCCCTGCCCACCTCTGTGCCTTGGATCTCCTCTAACTCATGACTAGTATAAACTGAAGTTCATATCAATTTAAGCTAATTCGCTGAATAACTCCTGGGGGCTTTTTGTTTTCTTCTGCCTCCAGTTGCAGTTATGTGAGGAGTAAATGAAGAGACGCTCACAAAGTTGTACTTGAATCAGCCTGGTTGATAAACAGTGATTTATTCCTTACATGTGATGGATTGTAGCTTCGCCTTGAAACGCATTCGTGGAATATACTACTCCACTAAATTTCCATCTGAAGGCCCTCCTGTGCTGTGGCAGGGCTGAATTTGTATAGGACTGATACAATCAGCAAGCTTTTATCCTGAGCGCCTCTCTCTCTGTGTAGGAGGTTGTATTAACAGGTTAAGTTAGAGATCAACAATTAAGATAGCGCTTCTTCACATAGTTGAATAATCTTTGGGATGCTGCAGGGGAAACAACGTCACAATACAATAAAGTAGACTCTTTCAGAAATTATTTTAGTTATTAAACTAATTATTATTAGTTATGTCATGAACCCCTAGAATTGGCCTTTTCAGACATGACAGTAGGGATACAAGTCTTTGAAGTCAACCTCACCTCTTACTGGCTCACGGACTGTCAAGATGAGAAAGAGAAGTGCAAAAGGAAGAAGAGGTGAAATTATCGTCATGTTGGCCAACTGGAATAATTTAGTTTTGCCTGTACTTGTAAGTGGAGCCCTGTCTTTCCAGGCCATTGAATTCAAAGATTATGTTTTCTCCTGACTTATTACTAAGCTGGCATTTATCCAAATGAGGTATCCCCTAAGTGTTCCAATAAAAAGTAGTATCATGTACAGAGTGGAAGATGATATACTGTAGATGGTTCGTTAAATGAAATAAAGAAATTATACATATTATAAGAAATAAGGGAAGACCACGAGAGGCACAGCAATGTCCCAGCCAGCAGAATGAGACTGGAGTACACTCGTGAGTCCGAGAGGAACACAGCAGGTCAAGAGCACAGAGATCACTCGTCCTTTGTCCCTTGCACCATTACAACAGTGGAGTCCCATAAGCAGTTGGTATGAGGGACTTCAGGCTGTCAGACACACATGTTTTGAATCACTAAAGGCCCTTGGAGTGGAACTGTAGGAACTGACTGCTGGGTTCATCAGGAAAGGCGGGGTTGTGGTGATACCGAAAGGGGTGATTTAGCCTTTAAAAAATGAAGAAAGGCCACTAGAATATATAGCTTGTCCCCCCCCCCATAGAAGAGGAAAATGAGGCAATTCTCCTCACCTGTCACTGCGAGAAAGCATTTGTAAACAGAAACAGAGGTTTTGGGATTTTCCTTTAAAGCCGTTATAAATACAAATGACAGTGATTCTCAAAGGCAGAGATAATGGGAATTATCTCTGTGAATTCATTCAAATGAAAACACAGCGTCTGATATGTAAATCACTTCTTTAAGCACATTGTTCATGACAGATTGAGCACTGCTGAATAAAGGATTTGTTCCTGAATAAAAGATCTACGTTTTCCAAATTAATCACAGTTTACTAGCTTGTTACACTTTTTATATTCTTTAAAATTGATTTTGCCTCCTTAAAGGAAAATAATAGACCAGCATGAACGTAAGTTGGAAATTCACAGCTCGTGGGTTCTGTAAATGGCTGGATTGTTCGTTGTTAATGCTGAGGGGATGTTCAAGTAAGGATTCTTGGTGAGGCTCAGGGAGTAAAGAACTCCCCTAATCTCTTGCTAAATGATTTGCCTTAGCAGTAAAACTAAAACAGCAAAAACGTGTAGAGCAAGTCTGACAAGAGAAACACGAAAAAGGAGAGACGAGTCTTTTGTCCGTGATTTTGGGATCAAGCAGCCTCCCCAACACAGAAAGCACAGATCTCAGATTTTCATCTTTGGACAAATCGTAAATAAACTCTCCTGCTACTCTTTGCTGCTCCAACACTCTTATTGCACCTGAGAAAAGAAATATTAACTTCCATGGGGGAGATTTCAATTTCAAATCAAGGACTTTGTGACTGATTCCCTTTAACGCTCTTTTGTTAAGTTTTAAAAGTTAAGCAATGACTTTTGAAAAACATTTTAATGTATACCTTTAAATGTATACATTTAAATGTATATTTAAATTTATAAGATGAAGACTTTTATGGTTTAGAAAGGGCTTCAAATGAACAGGAATTCTGATTTTAAAGACTACATGGACATGCAGTGTAGTAATTTATTTTTTGTTTCTAATTTGGTGCCTGCAAAAACTACCTACAAAAATGGAAATTTCTGCTTGCTATGAACAAGTGATGTGAAAGACCTTTATTACCTGCAGGGGGCAGTGTTTACCACTTTTTTGTATTTTTATCTGGATAATAATTTTAATAATTCATCGATTACGTTTTGAAAAATCAATTAGGAGTGAACTTTCTAGCATTTTCCCAACCATGTGGCTCTACTATGAGTAAACTCTGTAAAGTCCCTCAATTATTTGCAGGCCTTGCAGCCATTATAATGAAATTGTTCTCACAGAATTTGCAAGCTGCCTGCGTATGGAAGGATTTCAGTCTCACGAGGAAGAACTACCAGTTGTAGTCAGGAAAACTGCAGTATCTCTTGTGAAAATCTTTGGTCAGTAAAGAAAAACGAAGAGATTTCTGCTTCCGATTCACTGTCAGAAAGCCTGCGGAGAGTCTTTAGAACCCAAAATACAAAACTGCAAGCAAATGGCTGTCTTCTTTCTTTGGGTGAGACACCAGTCCACCGCAAGGCCACACAGAAAGGAACAGCTTCGAGGAGCTAATCCAACATGTGTTAGTTGTAACAATGTCTGTGCAGCACAATCAACTTAAAAAAAAATAAAACAAAAAAATCCGGGCTGAATTGGTTTATCTATAACATCTAGAAAGGTGTGACCAGGGAGCTGCGTCAGCAGGCATAGGCTGAAAGGGAACAGGCAGAGGTTCATTCCCAGCTGAAAAATGGGGGGAGAAGAAACACAACGTTTCGACTGCGAGTCTTCCGCAGGTACGAGGGAGAGTTGCTCAGAAAGAAGCCGGAGGAGATCGAGGGGCAGCACAGGGGAGAAGGGGCAGGGGGCAGGGAGGAAATGAACGCACAGCAGGTGAGGAGTGTCCAGACTCCTAAGGGAGAACAGGAGAGGTGTGAAAAGCTGAAATCCACAGATGATTTTAGGGGATTTAGAGGGAGACCATTCTTTTGTTGAGAGAAAGGGGGAGGTGTGATCCAAGTTTAAGAGTAATGTGGGTTTTGGATACCATTCTGCAATAGAAGTTCCAAAACCCCTGTGTGGCTATTCCTGATGATGCTATTCCCACCTTTCTGCTATTCCTGAGGTGCCACATACAACAGCAGGTGTCTCTCAAGCCAGGTCAGGAGTAAGGCCCCAGGCCAGGACCACATTTCTGCACTTCTATAAACTGAACACCAGCAGAACTTTGCACATCACAAGAACACCAAATTAAAACAGAATGAAGTTATCCCAGTAGTTGATGCATTATCCTGCAATTTTATAGTAGGCGTGCTTAAAACAAGGTAATAATTGCTGGTGCATTCTGCTGCACACACTCTGTACAAAGTTGCTTTGAAAAAGTTAGTCTGCCATGCTTAGGTTTTCAGCTCAGATTTTGCCCTAATGCACGCAACTGTATGCTTCTCTCAAACATCGAGCTCACTTTTCACAAAGGTCAACAGTAATGACAGTCAGCTTCAGCCACATGCCTACGGATTCTGTGCTGCTACAGTTCCACGCGTATTTACGATGTAAATTTCAGGCCCACAGTAGCTTGTCTTGGGGTCACTATCTATCCGCTTTTTGTCCACTTCGATTCGTGGCATCAAAGATCACCCCAGGCCGTTAGGATTCTCTAGGGACATGGGCCACACAGCAGAGTCCCAGCCCCCTTGGGTCATGTGTGAGATCATGTGATCCAGTGAGGTCCTGCTGCCCTGACGTCAGTCTGCAGAGCATCTCGGGGAGATTGCTTCCCAAAAGCCAGTGCATTCTCAGGCTTTTGGGAAGATGCCTTTTCAGCTATATTTAGATCAACAGTGTTGTAAGTCAACAAAGAGCATCATTATGTATCATTACAGTATGTGCATAAGTAAGGAACTGTTTGTTTGTTTGTTTTCAGCTAAGCAAATATGGTAATTTGTGGTTTGATTGCAACATGGCCAGGGTTGAAAAAAGAAGTCTGGCTTCTCTCAAGGAAATGGCTGGATGGGATCCCCTGATCAATTAGCTACGGACTGCCAGATGAGCTACACTGGGGAAATGGCCTCCTGTCGTTTGTCACCTTTCTTATAGTAAATAAACCGAAGGCGTGGTGGAAGAAAGACCTCCAGAAGTAGCTGCATTGAAAGGCTGGGTTTAAAAATTCCTACTCTGTATGCTGGGAGCTCGACCCTGCAGGTCAGTGCCCGTCAGAAGAGCAAGACTGACCTGTACTTATTAACTGGTAAACAGATGCATGCGTGGAACTTTTCTGAAATGTGTAGGAAGCCAAATATGGACAAAAGAGTCCACAATTCTGGATTATACCTTCATTGCAGTGCACAACGCTTGTCAAGAAGCATTTTTTTATGTGTCAAAGGCCTTTTTTTGGGGGGAATTGTGCTCTTGTCAAACTTTCCTCTAGTCTAGGCTGTCAGGAGCATGGTGTGACAGCAGACCCTGCCCTCTCGGTGCACCCTGGAGCTGTGCTCATGACAATGACCTCCTTCAGTCAGCAGAGGGAGCTCTGTGCTATATGTGGTACTGCACTGCAATTCACTGCTGCCTTCACAGTGCCTCACTGACTCAGGCAGAGAAGGGAGTTAGGAAGAGCTGGCAGTGGGATGGCTTGGGAAGACGGGGAGGGAAAAGGAGTGGCAGAGAAGTTTGGAAAAGGGCGGAGAGATGTGCGACTCCCCTCCCGACACACACACTTCATCAGTGTAACCCCTCCTGTATCAGCTTACACTTTCCAAAGACACACAGCCGAGGCTGCAAGACAAAATCAGGATGTGACATCACTGCCAGCACAAAAAAAAAAAGAAGCCCCAAACACTTTTTTTTTTCCTATTTTTTTTTCTCTCTGTGAACTGGAGCTGGTGACTCCAAAACTCCCGATTGCTGATCTGGAGGGAGTGTCCACAGCAGAAATAAACTGGTACCAAATTTAATTCCTCTCAGGAAAGGAGGTTTAAAAAGAGACGGACAGTGGTCTCCGGCCACTCCACACAGCAAACGGCTTCAGACATTCCAATCCGATCTGTCCATGCTGGGAAACTGGCCAGGTACCGTATTAATGGTTAAGAAGTTTATTTTCTTCTTCCTTTGATATATTATTCAATATTGTTAATGAATTGTTAATACACTTTGTGTTTTTTTCCAAAGTAATCTTTCATTACTGTTTCACTTTTGTTCTTAGTCATCCCATCTGGGAAGAGGGTATAGGAGGCACACAGTGCGTACTTTTTGGAGTATTGGGCTCTTGCTGGGGTGTTCACAGATGTTTCTAGATCCACTCACCCTCGTAGTGCTGCAGAACAGCTTTTATGTTGAAACATGAAGGCTTATAGATCTCTGGGGGCACTCTGGGTTCAGAGAACAGTAGTTTCTGATTCAGACTCCACTGTTGGTTTAAGCTCCTTTGGTTTTTCATTTTGCGTTGTCAGCTGAAGATAGGCAGAGGGCTTCTACAATAACTTTTTAAGAAGACGTTTTTGGGACAATACAGGCATAGAGGCTAACTGTGAGATTTGTAAAGCATGAAGAGTCAGAGTTTTGACTAATACAGCTCCTTCATGTTTTATGCCCATTTCACAGACAAGCTCTCTAATTCAGCCTGGGGAGTTTAAATATTTGTGGAATTAATCTTCAGCCTCTGGCCCATCATTGCCATTGCGTCACAGGGACAAACGTATATCAGACCTGTTTTGGTTTCCTGACACTGTGGTGCGTGTGTCAGATATCAGATGGAGGCTGAAGGCAGGGCAGACAGCCTCTCCTTTCAGGGGAAGACCTGTTGTCTCACGAAAGAAAAACACATTGCCAGGAAGATCGATCATTTCCTCTAACTGAGCCTTCTTTGAAAGGGAACTATGAAGCAGTATCCTGCTGAGCAGCGGCAGAGCAAAACCAAATGGAAAAAAAAAAACTATAAATATCTCCCAGCATTCCCTTTTTGAAAAAACACTGAAGTTCCCATTTTGGCATGTTGTTATAATCAAAATCAGAAGATGGTGAATCTGCATATGGAGATTAAGTGATTTTTCTCGGTTCCCCACAAAGTTGCATACGTTGCTGGAGCACAAGAGGGGTAAAATGTACAGTATACTGTAGAAAACGCAGGATATAAGACAAAGACAGGAAATGCAGAGCAAGTCCTTAATGAAGCAGGATGCAGGTCACATATGCAGATGTAGAAATGCCACTGTACTTTAACCAAAGGCCCAACACAGCTAGATGAATGACAAACACTGACTAATAGCCCACTAGCCTCTAAGTCTCTGTTAACTGACTCCCCCTATGAAGAAAAGTAGTTCAGGACCAAGTTTTGGACGGTGGTACAGTCCCTTATCTGCAAATCAGCGATGTTATTGAGCCAGTTCACACATCAGAGTTGCTTCAGAGGTTGTCTGATTATCTGTTTGCTAGGAAAGGGTCACCCTCTTCCAGACAGGCTGTATTGGCTCGGCTGGCTGTAGAATCTCAGGAGACGGACAATTTCATTATCCACCTCCTAACTTCCCTCAGTCTGTCTCTGATGTGTGGTTGCCGCCTGTGGTCTTAATTCCACTTGTGCTTCTTCTCCAGTCGCAAGTAGTTCCCCTTACCATCCCGGCAGTGAAAAAGGGTGTGTGACTAATCCTAGTCAAATTTTCAGAAGGAGTTTAGCATAAGTTGATCATGTAACACCCATCCCGTTTGAATATTTGTATCGTATTTCGTGTTATTTGGTTAAAGCTGTCCTGAGTGGGAGGGAAGGGTTTGTTTTATTAAGTATGCTTTTAAAGTCGTTATGTGAGCTACTTTAAAATTGGTCAATCATTATATTTGTTGCAGAGCGTGTTGATATTTTATTCTGCCCCAAGATCCTCAGACTTTTACGAGAACCTTCATTTTGCATTTGTCTATGTATTGCATCTGACACACACTAGATATAATACAATGAATAGAATTAAGTGAAACTTAGTCATTCAAACAATTTCGGTTTGGGGGTTGTGTGTGTCAAAAATAGGTACTGTAGTTCTTATCAAGCAAGTAATTAGAAACAAGACAGACTAAACGTTTTTAAGATTTAAAAAAAATGATCTGTGTTTTTTTTTCATAGGTGTGTCAGTGAGTTAACTGAGACAGCTGTTAAACTGAAACCCTTGTCTCTTGTGCTGAGGACTGGGCGCAAAGTGATGGATGAGTTTGTTTTTCTTCTCCTGCACTGACACATTGCTAAGGACCAGTAAGTCTCTGTAGCTGAACATGAGGCTATAAAGCTGCTATAGTTTTGATCTAATTTCAAGCCTGCATTAGAAACTGCAGTGTTTAATTTCCCCGGGGGTGAACACATTGCACTGAATAGCACGCTGGGTAGAGTGCTTCAGTGTTGTTACTGTCCTGAATAATCCTGGCCATTTGATCCAAGTCCTAAATCCTTTGGTGCTGACGGACTGTGCAAACCCAAGTCATGCTGGTTGAAGATGTGGTTAGCATTTAGTAAGGAGTTTGTTTCTGGGAAAAAGCTACTTTACTTTAAAATTCCTCTGCGCTTATTGTATGTGGGGAAATTGCATTAACTTTAATTTTAAATATTGATTTTTACCATCAGCTCAGTGACTGTCAACAACTGCTGCCTGCTTGTGTGCAAGTGGTCAGACTCTTACTGAAGTCAATGTGACACAGGCCTATACTGCCCTATTCTGAGATGGACAGTGCCCCCAGTATGTACTGGAGACACCATTAACTGAGTTTCCATGTTCAGTCTTTTCCTTTAATGCTGCTGTGTCTGTTAGGTGAGCAAGCAAAAACAAACCCTCATATAATATTTGTCTCGGTCTTCCTTCTTTTATTCATTATTAAACTAAAAAACGTAAATATTTGGAACTTGACACTTTTATAAATTTTCTGATACTGCAGGTCTGAACACTAAACCATTTCATCTGACTTTACATACTTAATATTGTCTGGTTATACTGTACATACAGCATGGTGAGATAAATAAGAACTAAAGAGAAGCAATCTCTTCTATGTTTTCTATATTATTCTCACTTTTGCATTTTTTACACATTCAGTTTGTTAATATATTTCCAGTGATCACGATAGCTAAATACTTAGGCTGTTTTTTTGTGTTCGTGTCGGAAGGCCAGTTGCTTGTTCAGTGCTGCTGGACTGCTGTGGTATGCTGTCCGTGGCCTGACCTGACCTGACAGCCCACACTGGCTCTGTCTCAAGTGCAGACTCTCACCTGTTCCTGTTCGTGCAGCAGGCAGGAGAGAGACTCCACGCTGAAGAAAGAGGTCCTGGTTTAGTCTAGTGAACAGGGGCAGCGCACAGCTCTTAGGCTGCACCAGAGCTAGCTCAGAAGCTCATTTGCATCTGTAGTCCTTGGGCAGGACACAACAAACAAGATAAAAGAAACATGTATAAAAAAGATATCGGGACATATAATATAACAAGTAGATAATAGAAATGGCCAAGTGCACAGAAATCATGGCATGTTAAATTAATAAATATATCTAAGCTTGCAAGACTTACATTAGAAGACAATCACTTATCAAGGTCAATGACATGATGTTTGTCCTTAAAAGACACTTAAAAAGATTATTGATTACAAAAATGATTTGCTCAAATCTTTTTTTCCCTTTAGTTTTCAATGTTATAAAACGTGATGATTGAGTAATGCTAGATGATATTTTACATCATCACAGTTTTGTTTGCGCTGCAAATCGCAGTTATACTGTGGATGCGAGCAGGTTGTCGCGCGTACAGTAAAATCAGGAACTAGTGATCTGTAATCATCCGACTTTCTCAGAAAGGGGTCGCAGCAAGACAATGACTAATTGGAAGGAAGCGACAGATGTTAACGAAGCACATGGTGACACAAGCTTTTCGTTCTTGGCTGGGTAGACGAGAAAGGGGCAGTTTCCTGGCCCGGCCCGGGTGACAGCGAAGCAAGTGCTGTGAGGCCCATTCCCGCTGTTGCGGCTGCTTATCTCAGACCACCAGATGTGCGGCCTTGGCGGAAGCCTTTGCAATGCAGTCCGATCTGATGACACACGTACGGCCAAAAAAAATGTCCTGTTCCGCCCCCTGCCTGCCGTCTGTTTCAAACGGTCCGAAACGATTTCTAATCGCGCCGTTCCGATTTTTGCGGAGGGGAAAAGGTGCAGGACAACACGTGGAAGGGAAGTCACGGCCGAAAGGAAGGTTTGGCTACAGCTGGGCAGGAAGTGAGATGGGGAAGTACATGAGCACGTCTGTGCAAATTCAGGCTCCCCATGCCTCACGAGCCCGCCCCTCTGCACTCCTCCAAGTAATCAGCGTTGAGGAGACATGACAGAAGCTGCTGCTGCCCAGCTGATAAAACGGGTGTGGAAAATATCAATTTCCTCTGGAGCAGCATCAGTCCAAACTTAAAGGGGAGCAAAGAAGGCCGTTACGTGTCTTTACGTCAAGATGGGGAATCCTGAAATCTTGCGTCTGACCCTAAATAATACCTCAGCGTAACTCGAGATTTCTCATAATTCTAGTCCTGAAGATCAGCCCACTCCTGGTGCAAGTTAAAGACAGCCTTCTTCCATCTTCCTTGAGGGAGCTGCGTCGCTCGGCACACTCTTTCTAAAAAAGAGAAAGAACAAAGATAGAAAACTGAAGATTTTGCATGCTTGAGGTTACTATAAACAGCAACTTTCTAATAAAAAACGTTACTAGCGTTTCAGAGCTTCTGAAGCGACTTGCATTTTTTTTTCTATTTTCTTTTTATGACTTGTAGAATTTGACCAAGTAAATCCATTTTGTTGCCTCCTTATTTCTTTCAGTGATAGCGAAGGATTGTGGGTGATTCTCACTGACGTCACTGTCCCTCACTGTTCCTCACAGCGGGACCCCTCCCTCCTTCCACCCGCTGCTTCAGAGGACAGAGAGCTCTGCTTCTTGAGGAGGAGCTGGACCGTTCAGTCGGGACGTCCCGTCCGGAATCCAGGACCCCCAGAGGTTTCCCAGATAAATACCCAGGAATCTTCCCATTGCCCCTCCCCCTGGCGTTAAACAGAATGGCCCTGTGTCTGGGACAGGTCTTCAGCAAGGATAAGACCTTCAGGCCTCGGAAGCGCTTCGAACCCGGGACCCAGCGCTTCGAGCTGTACAAGAAAGCGCAGGCGTCGCTCAAGTCGGGGCTGGACCTGAGGAAGGTGGTGCAGCTGCCCGAGGGGGAGAGCATCAACGACTGGATCGCCGTGCACGTGGTGGACTTCTTCAACCGCATCAACCTCATCTACGGCACGGTCAGCGAGTTCTGCACCGAGCGCTCCTGCCCCGTCATGTCCGGCGGCCAGCGCTACGAGTACCGCTGGCAGGACGGCCACCTCTACAAGAAGCCCACCAAGCTGCCCGCCCTGCAGTACATGAACCTGCTGATGGACTGGATCGAGACGCTCATCAACAACGAGAACATCTTCCCCACCCGGATAGGTAGGTGCGCGCTTCTGCCTAAGAGCCCCTGGCGAGTGCGGACGTGCACTCTTCTGGAATGTATAAAAGGAGAGTGAAAGGTCTGGGCGCAGCACCGTCCAGGGCTGTAATAGGCCTAGCAGAGAGGCAGCTGCGTTAGGGCGACCTCTGCTGGGACCGTGGAGAAGTTCCCCCCTGTGGCTATAGGAGAGAAAAACAGCCTCCTCTGTGCTCATCTCTGGGTCTGGCCCTGTTCTGGAAACGGTAGGGTGCTACCTTGTTGTGCTCGGGGGCATGGCTGCTCACGCCCTGAGCTGGAACCATCTCGATCTGAACAGACCAACCTGAAAAATGCAGCCTTTGTTACATTCTTTCTATAAAGAACCCTCTTGGATGCAGTAAATTACGTACGTGAGAACTACAGTTTCACCACTGTGTCCTGAGGGCAGGAAACCTAAGGACAACATAATTTCTTTTATTGTTTTTTATATTAGTAGTATTCCAGACAATAGAGCAGAAATCCCCGTCTCTGTTCATTTCCTGACTGGCACCAACATCTACATATTTACTGTGTCGGGGAAATTATTCTATTTTAATGTGAAGCATTCAATTACATTTTCATGATGCTTAAAAAAATAATAAACATAAAAAACATTTTATTTTGTTTTTAAAGGAGCAATTACAGGCAGGATTACAGGACTTGCTTGTCAGTGCACTGTATCTAAGCTATAATCAGGAGCTGACAAGACCTTTCAGTGCTTCAGTTAAAGGGTCTGATTGTGGTCCTAGTTTGGTAGATTCAACATTCTTCTTTAGCTGATCTGACTCAGTCCTTGAGCTCCTGAGTGTTTTGCACATTGAAACAATCTCCTCCTGCCTGGGAGACTAGTTTTAGCAGAGGATGCTGGACTCACAGTATTAGTGCAACAGGATTAAAATGCACTGCTCTGCAGAGAAAAACACCCATATCTGGACTGGGCACTCGAACCCTCAACCCAAATCCCCAGCCATGCTGTCCCTTCTGGGTAGACGGGATTATGCTGTATTATAATGGTCCGTTTGCTCCTCATCTGCTTTTCTTTGAAACTTAATGACGTTTTTCTATTTAAGTATCCAAACCAGGAGAGAGTAAAAAGACAGAAGCTCTGAACGTGAAGACAGTATGCATCTGGTTTTGAAAGCGGCTCAAAGCGTGCAAGAATATTGATTTTCCGCTCTGCAGGTTTTAAACCAATTTTGTATAATTACGAGGAGAGCACCTACAGTACTTAACGGTGCAGTATCTACATTTTGTCTTTCATGTCTGACCACCACAGCCACGCACTGACATTGGCTTACACTTTCATTTCTTTGCTAGACCACACTCCGCCGTAAGATTACCCGTTCAGTGTTCGCGCTCCACAGTGTGTTGCGATTCTCTTCCACGTGGGACTGCGGCTTTTCCGAGCACCACATTTGCGACGCGGCCGGGGTCCATCGGTGGAGAAGATCCATCTGTCCACTTTCTGACCGCTTTATCCCGTACAGGTTCCCTGGGGGAGCCCGGACCTGACCCAGCAGGCAATGAGCACAGGGCAGGACACACCTTGGATGGGGAGCTAGTCCGTCGCGGAGATTGATGCATGCAGGTTGATTGTCTGTGTTCAGCACGGTGCATCTGCAAAGCTCTCTGTGATGCAGTGGGAAGGCCAGCCGAGCAGTGAAAATGCCTTCTGTACTTGGTGTCATCCAGCAGGGGTCAGAGGGGTTAATTAAAATCGTGATGCTGACATTTGAAAGAAGTCATCCGGGTGACGGGAGAGGATATGTTCCTCACACATCAGTGTAATGCAGCTGCAGGGGCTGGGGAGAGGATTGAGGGCTTGGCTGGAAAACAATTAGCCGAAATGGCCAGTTTAAATCATTAACAGCCTGCCGTGGAGACAGTACTGCCCAGTTGATCCCAGTGTTGGCCTATGGCGTCCTTGCCGTGCAGGACAGGAGACATTGGGTTTGAATTATTAAAGCTGTTACCTTCATGATGTGCCGCCTTCTTCAGAATGAATTCTGAAACGTACACCAGGGGGCACAAGTGGAAGCTACATAGAAATGCATTTAAAATGAGAACAGGGTGTAATTCTTGACACCAAGGTTTGTGGGAGCTTGGTACAAGCTACACAGTCATGTTGTTGAAGTCGATACCCTGGCTTGTTCCAAGAAACGGCTGGATGAAAGTCTTCAATCATTTAGCGGCTAATTACCAAAAAGTCTTCCTCTCGTCCGAGACCGTGCTTGTGTTCTAATGCACCAGTGCTACTGTTTATTGAATACTGGGCTTATGACATTCATAAACAGAATTTAAAGAATCCAATATAATTCAATGGATAGCTCTGGAGCACTATATGATATTTTGTTTTTTTTTTTTCATATTCCGGACATATATTGGCAGGATAAAGAAACAAGTGCCTTCTGTTTTCAATGGGGACTGTTATCTATGATAATGCAAAACACCCTTTGCATCAAAAGAGAGGCCTCCAGCACCCTTCTAGCCTTTCCTGTTGTGGTCCATATTAGGTATTTCCTGAAACTGATTTGAATGGTCGTTCTTTCAGCCTCCAGTATTTGACTTGTAAACACTGAAGTTGGCTACAGGGGAAAGGCAGTCATGGATGCTGGGGGATCTGTCTACCAGCGCAAAGCTCTGAAGGAAGGCAGGAGCCGCTGTGTCCCTGTGTCCTGTGTCGCTGTGACAGGCTGATCTCGTTCTTTCTAGGGGTCCCCTTCCCCAAGAACTTCCAGCAGGTCTGTAAGAAGATCCTGAGCCGGCTCTTCCGGGTCTTCGTGCACGTCTACATCCACCACTTCGACCGCATCTGCAGCATGGGGGCGGAGGCCCACATCAACACCTGCTACAAGCACTACTACTACTTCATCACCGAGTTCAGCCTCATCGAGCACTCCGAGCTGGAGCCCTTGGTGAGTGTGTGTGTGTGTGGGGGGGTTTCTGTGGGTCCTAATGCCTCCGGTTGGTAATGGAGACATTGTTCCGTAAAAGAGCCGCCGTCCTTCAGATGAGACGGAATACCGAGGTCCTGACTCTCCGTGGTCATTAAAAATCCCAGGGCATTTCTCGAAAAGAGTAGGGGTGTTTCCCTGGAGTCCTGGCCAAATTTCCCCCTGGCCTTTACCAGTCATGGCCTCCTAATAATCCCCCTCTCTGAACTGGCCCCATCACTCTGCTCTCCTCCCCACTGAGAGCTGGTGTGAGAGTTCTGGTGCACTATGGCTGCCGTCGCATCATCCAGGTGGGGCTGCACATTGGTGGTGGTGGAGGAGAGTCCCCATTACCTGTACAGCGCTTAGAGTTGAGTGTCCAGAAAAGCTTATATATAACTGTAAGGAATTATTATTATACCCACCCAAAACCAAATAACCAAATAACGCATTATATTAAACACCCCTAATCACAACAATTCATGGAAGTCTATCTGGAACTCCTATGACGAAACAGCACTAATGAATTTTACCAGCGTGGTATTAGGTTGTATAGATTCATTTTTTAGTTGTTGACCTTTAATGTCCAGAGCTGATCTGAAGGGAATCCTCATTGAAATGCTTGCATCAATCTTGGATTGTCTCTTTTATTCCGGGTAGGCATTAAATCCCAGTGGATAAACCCGAAAATGGCAGGTCCTCAAATTCCAGATGAATGATTCCAGGAAAGTCTTATGTTAATACCCAAGTGTAAACTAGGCTGTATTATGTAATCCCCTTGCTCTCTTCCGGCTCAATGACAAACCTCTACATCCCCTTAACTTGATGCCCAGTACAGAATGCTCAACTCCTGGTACCCAATGTAAAGGTAGAGACACTGTTGTGCAGGAAAGAGAGCTGATATTTGAAAGAGCATTGCCAAACAGGTGTCTTTTAAAGAAACAGCACCTCCAGCGTGATCAACTGGAGCAAGAGAAGGTTCGGAGCTTCAGGAAGTTTGTTGCAGTCTGACACTTGAATGTTCTTTGCACTCTGTAGCTCAGGACATCTGCTCGTTGGGTGCAGTCGGGGAATCCAAGTTAATAGAAGAAAAGGGGCAGGCAGGCTATCCAAGGCAGGACAGAAAACGGAAGGGGACGTGTGTATTTGATAATAAAAAAGATCTGTGTGAGCAGGGAGGCCCGCAGTCTTGGGCTCTGCTCAGTGTGTTCCCAGTAGTGCGGTTGTGTCACACAGGAGTGAAGGGCAGCTGTTCCTTGACTTGTTCAGCAGAGACATTTGATTTCCTGGCTGTGATGTGCTGCTGTCCCCCTGCCTCCTTGGGGAGGCGTACAGGGCAGAGCAACGTTAATATTTCAAGAGAGCAGAAAGGTCCAGTGCATTTGTTAAGCAGAGGGGCTTCAGCAGTTTCTATAGACATGACCCTTCTTAAGCTTCAAGACTCTGGGACAAACATTATTTCTTTCAAAATAAGAAAGTGAAGACAGAGGGGGTTTTACACAAATCTTTCAAACACAGGCTTTTCTCGTGTGTTGAAGCCGACACAGCGTGGGATGACTTTTCCCGCATTACTTCTGCAAATCTCTGAGATCACATTATGGGGATCTAAAAAATTATATGTTCTATAAACAAAGCAACAAGCAAAGCATGGGTTTTTCATAACATTTAATCAGCCCGAGGATTTCCTAATGTGCTTCTGAAATCGAATGCGTTCTTTGTCTTCTCCAGGGATGAACAGATTTTATTCTTGCAGTGCCTCTTGACAAGATCCTAATTAAAGCTCTTGCTACCTCTAGTGCTTTAATTACTAATGTACTGGATGATGCTTTTATCCAAAGCAATTTAGCACTCATTCATACAGCTGGGTACTAGGTTACTGGAACAGCCATTTCTCATCCAGGATATGAACCCACAACTTTCTAGTAACAAGACCAGAACCCCAACCACTGCACCTTACTGCTGCCTGCAAATCTGTAGATGACTTGCCAGACTGTTTATCAGGGCATGCTGGGTGGCCCTTCTGTTTGAATTGGCTTTTTCACAGTGTATTGAACCTACAGCTTGACTATCTGTGTGGCTGTCAGACAAGTCCATCATGTGGAAGATAATTGCGCTTAAATCACATGAACGACGTTTACCTAGAGTGCTCATAAACCCACACTACATTTACGAAACATGGAGTGCCCCTGGCTGATTCTATACAGCTGCTCATTGCCATGCATTGAATTCTCAACAAGAAACTCATGACCTGAAATTCTCAAAAGTAAAGCCAGACCAGTAAAGACAAACCTTTCGTCTAGGTACAGTAGGACACCAGTGACTGGTAACCAGAGACCTCTAATCTGGAGCAGACTAGTGACTGGAGAATGCACTGCTAATAGATAGATAATAAATAATACTTTATTAATCCCGTAGGGAAATTGATGTAATGCTGTTGTCCTGTGACAAAGTGCATGACTTCAGATATATTAAACATTTCAAACTGAATCAGAAATTCCGTTCTGTGTTCAATTAAATGCTGCTTTCTGTTTCTGTGTACAAAGTTTTAAGCGGATCCAGTGTAACGTTATCACAGATAGACTCATGGTTTTCCTGGTGAATGAATACTAGTTTTCCCTTTCTCCTCCCATAGAGTTTGTGACCTTTGCTTTTGCCACTGCTGCAGTTATAGAGAGCTACGTTTTTATGAGCTGTTAAAATGAAAAAAAAAAATAGGAAGCTCTACAGGTTTACAACTGTAAATATCGGGACGTCTGGAAGTGATTACAATTTGCATGACGCAGCTGGAAGAGATTACAAGCTTTTTTATACTCACGTTTTTGCCTGATTTTTCGTATACCAAGGCTGAGCTGAATCTGAGATCTTTGAAAAGTTAAGATGGGGCTGACGGCTCTTTGAACAAACCGAGCGCACTGTTGAAAAGCACCGTCTGACCCTGGTCGTTAGTTTGACGGGGCAGCCTGAAAACAGTCTCTCTAAGAGGAAGATCAAGAGTGTAATTTTGCAGTATTAGCTCATGCACACCAATTCTCAGAGGGTCTTTATCTGACGGCACAGAAAATGAAATGCCTCACAGCGCGCATGCTGTCAGGTGTACAATTAAATCCTGCAGCTGGGGCCAAGATGCCATGCAGTCAGGGTGGGAGAATACTCAGCATTAATAGTCTGACCTTCCAGCGGAGTTTGTGCAGCTCTCTCGCTATTCACAGTGACAGTATCGCAGGCCTGTCTGTGTGGCAGAGTCGCTCTAGGTAGAGTTTCATCTCGGCCTGTCAGATTCCTATTAATAATCCTCTGACCACTGCCCCGGGCGCCCAGATCTGTCAGCCAGCGGCTCCCATTGGCTGGCGTTATCAAGAGCAGGGCAGCAGTTTTTTTCTGGGGGCCGCTGTATTCGTTTTAGATTTCAGAATGATATGAGAGCACAATGCCACACTGTGCCCAGCCCCCCAGCCATGACTGTAGTTCTGTGTTCAGACCCCCCAGGTATGGTGGCAGTTCTGTGTTCTGTGTATACCAGCCATCACAGAACCTCAGAGCCAGGACAGAATCCAGTTGTTGATTATTTGAGACAGAAGGTGAGATGAAACCACTGTGGTGACTTCACTTTTAGATGCCTTTTCTACCTCCACATATTAAGGAGTCTTTTTAAAATCCTCTTTTATTGCAATTATCGAGATTGCTTGTAGCCGAGGATGTTTTATTTTTCATCTTTTTTTTTTCTACAACTGTGTTTTATGAGGTGGTGCTAATTAGTGCCTGGAGGAATCTAAATCTAAGGAACTAAACAAACACCCAATTTAGATGCAGTTTCTGATAAAACGCAAACCAATAAAAAAACATAATCTGGATGTGAAAATGTATTCCCCTTCCTTCTACTTCATTTCTCTGTAACAATTCATCAGAATAAGTGACTGCCACTGGACATATTCCTGGAGACTGCAAGCCAAAGGGGGAAGCTGGGGAAATACGCAGAGATGTACAGGATCAGGAGCATAGTGCTGGACTAATGGTGTTCAGAACATTGTGCATCCTTAATTTTCAAATCCTCTCATTACCTTCTATCCATGCTGCAGAATTTCTTTTTTTGGGGACTGGAATGTTTGTGGTAACACATAACAGTAGCGTGTTAAAAATGCACATCTGATTCTCAGTTTCTTTTGTTAACCCAAGATGTGCAAACACTAAGCAGCAGAAAGGAACACATCACAAGCCAGTGCCAAAACCCTGCAGTGGTGGTAATTGGTTTTTATTATCATTATCCTGTTTTGATAATTATGGGGAATTGAAAAAGCCATCCAAAAGGCTGACTGAGATCAGCAAGCACGCAGTTTAAGATCTCAGCATCGTGCAAGAGATTTTAGGTCTCTCTTCAAACCAACTTATTCCAATCCAGTCTTTCTGCAGCACAGCCTGGCCATGTTACCTTACATTTGTAATTATCACCTGTAGCGCCTTACTGCTGTCATCCTGCTGAGAGGTCCGACCCTCAGTTTGTCGGGGGAAACTGCGGCCAATAGAGACAGCTGGCCTTTCCCCACAGCCTGCCTCCTGTGAAGATTTTCCGAGGAAGCGGATAGTTTTGTTGCCTGTCCTTGGCTCCTTAATTGTGTTTAGCATCAGCCTTCATTAGAATGGAATTAGTTTATTACTCCCTCGTTTCTCCTGCTCACAGACAGAGAAACCGACTGATTGCACTCGGGATAGAGGGAGTTGGGGAATTGTATTTTATTTTCTTATTAACCATTTTGGAATCAGGATGTTGTCCTTTGATCGTAATTCCCTTCATTCCGCAAAGCGGGAGAGCTCATCCAAGTCATAGCCTTGTTTCTGCAAAGGGACTAACAGGAGTGGGACTGAAACACGCGGTTTCCCAACAACATGTTTCACAGATGGGTCATTTATACCCCTTGACCTCTGAGTGCCAGGGACCGGTCATTGTTTCAGGTCAGCTGTAAACCAACACTCATACTGAGTGGAGGATAATTGCTAGTGCTCTGTAAAGGAGTGTGTGTGATGGTGTTCACTCAGAAGGTACCTGTCCTACACCTGCTGTATTCATGTCTTTGTCTTTGAGTTGGTACTAAAATAAGTTGCAGCGAATGAGTGATATAGTGTGTATTAAGCAGGTTTAGGATAAATTTTAGGGCTACAGGGCTCAGTGAATGTTTTTCAATGTTTCTTCTCTGCATTGGATGCTTTTTATGTTGTATTTCACATCTGTTGTATGAAGTATAACTTGATAATAAATATAATAATCCCTTAATGTGCTGTATGTGCTGTAGTGTTTATGATCCTTAAGGATTTTAAGGCTCTTGATATACAGGAGGGGAATCACTCAAGTGCAGCCCCCACTGGGGTGACGTGTGGCTGCCATCCTGCCCCAGCACCCCACTACACTGTGGATCAGCTGGAGCAGCAGCTGGGTGAAAGGGGAGATTTAGGGAGGCCAGACAGTCCAAGCCCAGAGTGGAATTTAGCCAGGACAGTTGGGTTAATATCACTACTTTACTTTAATGTCTTATTCAAAGGAGGGCACTGCCCATAACACAGTATCCCCCTGTACTGCACAATGGCATTGGTTTCCAAAGGAAGGGCGCCACCTATTGGTCCACCAGCGCCACTTCAGGCAGGCGCCTGAATTAGATGGAGAGTCCCTCCTCCTAGTGCTGACCAGAACCAGTCTCGCTCAGTCTCTGAGGCCACAGACAGCAGGCGTTTCCAGTCTTTTAATGCTGCGTCACCTCTGGTTTTGTCAGGTTATATAATTACTCTCTGGTGTACGCGATAGCAGCCATTGTCTCTCCAACATTTTTTTTAAAACGCCAACAAGCTGCTCGTGTCTCCCATGAGCTTCATCAGCAGGACTGTATTGATGAAAGAATTTACACCTCCCAATGGGCTGTGAAGGTGTCCTGGAAACGGCACAGTGCTTCTGTCGCAAACACCTCATTATTCCCGCCAAGCATGCGATTACAATCACTCCCGTCATTAAATACTTCCTCTCTCCTTGATAATGATAACAACAACAGACGATCCCGTCGCGCATCCCCGGGGATAATTGAATATAACTGCACAAAAAAACACAGGCAAAAAAAAAGACTTTCATCTACTTGGGCGCTTGTTTAGAGGTAATTAGGGGATGAAGAAAAAGATCCCCTAGTGATGAGGCCTTTGATGTCAGGACGAGTGGCTGGGAGGGGCTGCGGAGGGTGGCAGTCCTTCTGTGACTCTTGCAGGCAGAGAGCCTGAGCATAGTGAGTGAACTGACCACTCCCAAGCCAGATAGCTTGTCACGCCAGTGGGAATCGGTTTCTCTCGAACGCGGGTCTCAGCAAGTCTACAAAGGCTTTGTCATCATGCTTTTAAAGCAAAATCTAGTAAGCATTTCATTGCAAATTTGGCCAAGCTGCGGTGTGTATTGATCAGGAAAGCTGGAAGATTATCCCTTGCAGAGACAATTCGCAAACATTTACCAGCAAGCAAGAACGTTATCGAAACCCGCGGAAAGATACTGTAGTAGACCATGAAGTATATACAGCACTGTACTCTCCATGACAGGTTCTGTGACTTTTTCTCTCTTTTGTTTTTCTTACAGAAAGAAATGACTGAAAAGATCTGCACCTAAACCAAAAACATTTCTAGGAAAACGTATTAGCTTTACATGTGACGTGAGACCAACAGTTTTTTTCCAGTGCAAAACTGTGTAGGGCAGTGTAGTTTGACACTGAGATGTGGACACTCACAGACATCATCACTGGGCCACCTTATACATGGAACCTAAATCAGGAGTTTTCATTCAGGAGATCAGAGACTCCAGAGGTCTTCAGAGTCCATTCCCAGGACAGTGGGTCCCAGGATACAAAGAGGAACCTTTCTCCTGTGTCAAAGGTGGAGGAATGTCAAATCTGCTCTGGCAGAGTTCAAGGTGAATTTGTTGAACCACAATTCCATAGTAGAACCACAGCAGAATTATTCTTAAATTCTTACAAAACTGGGGGTCCTGACAGAGAGAGATTTTGTGCTGTCTACCTTGGACCTGCAGAAAAACAAAAAACGTACATTTCTTTTCTTCTTTCTTAGTGACGGGGTTCAATTGACTGGTCAGGTTATCAAATTAAACCTAAACCAGAAACTAAAGTAAAATAAGTATATCTAAGTGTAGGTACTGTGCAGGACTTGTTTGAAAAATAATACATTACTGAAGAGGTACAATCTGCACCCCGGTTTTGCATTTGAATATCATTTCATTCCTCTCAGTGACAAAGAGAGCTTCAACAATTAACAGCAATAAAAGCTTTTTGTAAATAGTGTTCTGATTTTTATATGACTTTTTACCTGTATTTTCAGATGATGCATTTTACATGATGATCTTTTCAGTAAAACTGATTTATTGTACAGACCGAAATTGTGTTTTGTTTTATTGTTGATTTGACCCTCCTCACTTTTACTCTCTTATATTGACTGCTCACTGAATACCTCTGAATTGAACAGGGTTAACATTCTGGTGCTGTTTTACTGTCCCAATTACAGAAGTGACAAATGTACACTCTTATCTTTTTAATGTGGTGGGTGCAGAAGGCTTTCTAGATGGCTGCCCTCTAGTGGTTCAATCTGAATGCTTTTCTTAAGGTCTGCTTTGAACCATGTGTAGATTAAGTTGTTTTCTTATACCCTCCTCGACTCGCTGTGCCACATTTTATCTCATGTGTTCAAGTGTGAAAGCCTAAGAACTCCTTTCTCTGGCCCACTGCGAAAGCTCTATTGACGTATTGCTTGTCAAAGTCTCATTTCATAACTTCACCCAAAATCTTTCTGAATATAACTGCATGTAAGACAGGGGTGTCCACTTCTGGCCCTGGTGGGCGGGTGTCATTCCAACTAAACCTCTGGACAAGCTAAACCTGCTAGTTACTGACTTAACTGGACCGATCGATCAGCTTCTCTTAGCTCTTTAGCTGATAAAGCTTTAAAGAGACCTGGAAAACTTGCAAACATACTGATATCAGACAATCCTATCTCCTTGAAAGATGATAAATCCGTGCAGCGTAGACACACCAACAAGATCGAAAATGCAGTTAAGATAAAAAGTCCGTTGGTCCCGCTAATGGCGTTGTATAGGAAATCTTAGACAAATCGCCTAATTTCTTTTCCATGTTTTTGTTGGTTACAATAGGACTGAAAATAGTGTTTTCAGGGAAAAAAACTACACCTGTCAGCCATCTTTATTCTGCTCCATGAGGAAGTTTTCTGTTTTCTCTTTCAAGGCACATTTGTTACGAAGCTGTCAGGAGCAGAAGGCAGCAGGCTGCCTGGTTCAGGCGGTGAGCAGTTTCCTCACAGCACTGATCTCTGAGGCAGGCACCTCGCACTGCTGCCTCCTGATGCCCCATTAGCATGTCAGCTGCACAGCCACATTGCTGTAACGCGTCAGCGCCAGGCCCTGTGAAAAGACTCCCCATGCTCCTTCCCTCTGTCTCTCCCATATACAGGACATGCCACAGACACGCATATTCCAGCTCCACCGCCACTGCTGGGGAAATAGTGGTTAATTTAGTGTATTACTATAAGCACCACTATGGTACAAATATTCTGATATTAAGGAACAACTCCTTAACTCCTACATATGTGGTTCTATGAAAATTGGGAATTTATTGTTTTTTTTATTATTCTGAATGTTCTTTATGATATACTGCTGCTTAGAATTCCATTTCATCTTCTTTAGATTTTGCCAAAATGTGTGGCATTCTCATATCTTTTGCTGTGTAGAGAACTAGACGGAGGAACTCTCTTGAAAAGCACTTTATTCTGTTTCACAGGTGAAATGCATCACAAATAAAAATCTGGACATGAAACTTGTTTTGTTTTTTCTGAGAAGAACAAGTACAATTTGCCAAGCATATTTACTATTGGCAGTCTGAACCCAGGCCTCTATCAGGTGGTTATGAGCTTAATATTGTTCATATACAGTTTGATATAACTTCCCAATCTAATATCTCATCAGAAATATAGAGCATTGACAATTCCTCTCCCACTGCACTGCTCTTGATCAGCACTAATACTGGAAACGAATTCCCCAGAGGTGCCTATAACACGGTTCAGTTTTTCACATTCTTTAACTTGGATGCATTGCCTTTCTGAAGAATTTAACAGCTGTCTAAATTTAACTTAATGTACTTAAAGTGCCCTTCAGCGTCTTTGGAAAATCACGCTGTTGGTAGCTCGAAATACACCACACCCCTGTGAACTGTTGTACTCTAGCTGAAACCTCAGCCAAGCAAAACAGTTCACATTCTTTCTCAGGGTGATTTGGAGCTCCTGTCTTTCCAAGACAAGAATAATCGGGCCGCAAGCCAGCAAGCAACGTAGCTGATGCAAGTCCAGTCTCCAGATGGATGTGACGTATTCCTACAGAAATGTCTGGAAGTTTTGAACTGAAAAGTGTCTGGGTTTCTTCTGCCCTGGAGCTAATGGAAAAAAAAACCTACTTTATAGCTTTAAAAGTTGTTTTATTAGATTTAGTTCTATTGCCACATCTCTCCTATCATCAATTCCTTACCTACTTCATTACTGAACTTGAAAAACAAGTCAGGTCTTTATTTTTTTTTATTTCAGTTCAGGCTAGGCTGTGCTGATAAATGTGTTTAAACAGAAAGACAAAAAAGCAGTTTGTTAGATTAATGGCTAGATTCTTGCTAAGATGTCTCTTAGTTGGTTGCCAGGAAATATACTGGGAAGATGAGCACAGTACCATAACAGGCAGAGGAGTCCATGCAAAAAGATTAGTGTCTTTGATGAACAATTAATTAGAACATTAGTTAAAATGTCAAAAGGCATTAATAGATTTTGAAACAATGTCTTGAATTATATTAAATGTTGGTAGAAAGTTTGTCAGGATATTTATCCTGCCTCAGATGAGTTAGGACTGAGACAACAGGAAAAACAGAAAGTCCTTCTCGGCACATGTCATTGTGTGGGGCTTCCTGTCTTATTCCTGGAGGGCCAGAGTGCCCGCAGGTTCTCATTTCAGCTCAGCTCTTAACGAGCTCAATCAGCTCGTTACTGGCTAAATGAGGCCAATTGAACAGCTTGAACAGGTGCTAACCTGCAGAACCTCACGGGGAGCCCAGAACCAGCGCATTTTGCATATAAGCATTAAACCACCAGTTTCTAAAGATCTGAAACAACTAAACTGGCATCAGCTCAGACAGGTGACTTCTTAAATTAGCTTATTTAAAGATCATCTGGAATAAAATGCTGTGACCCTTCATCCTCAATAGCCATAACATTTACGTGCTTCTAATCTTTATAAGCAGGTAGTGCAGGCACCTGTAAGACTACGTGGATCCTGGGATTGGAGTCTCCTTGTCCCTCTATGTACACTATATAGATGACATACCATACATTGTGGACTTGGTCTTGCTTTTTTACCATGCCTCACACTGTGGCTCTAAAACACCACCCCAAAAGAAATCAAAGACAAATTCACGAGAGCTTTAAAGTCTAGTTTAAATTCACGACTTTTTATAGTATAATTTGGTTTTGTTTTGCGTAATGTACACCCATGTGTAGTAAAGCACTGGGGGGGGCGATTGTTTTTAAAGGCTCTGTATAACACAAAGGTGACAAGTTTCGTTTGCATTACGGAGACCTTACCAAGATGGCGGACAGTGACGCCCATTGTACGATCTGCGCATGCGGAGACAGAGCCCCCGCCGCGGCCGACAGCAGGCGATCTGGAGCAGCTGGACAGCACCGAGGGGTTTGATGTTGTGGTTTGGAAGATGGCGGAGGGTTTGAAGGCGGAGTTAAGCTGCTACGGGCGCAGTTTTCAGGTTTGTGTCTGTTTACGTTGGGCAGGTGCATTTATGTACACCTAAACTCTGATTTCCAGCGTGACTAAGTTTAAAAAACACCGAGGTTATTCAGTGGGCACCGACCGGTTTACCCTGGTGACTATGTGCTCCGTCTTTGGGGTTAACTTCAGTGCTGGACACGTAGTAGTACAGTAAATTCTTACTTATTGTGAGTTTCATCGGTATAGTACGCTTAACACTCTCCTTCTTGATAAAAATGTACTAGACTTGATAAAAATCTGCAGTTTCTTGCGAAACGTTGTTCTGTTGTTGTGTAACCAATTTAGTTATTGCGAAATATTGTAGTTGCCGGCTCGTTAGAGAATACTATATGACGACTTAATGTCTCTGAGACATGATGTATTTATATCAACTAGACTAGGGATATAGTAGCCTGCAAACGTTTGTGAACTAAATGAGGTCGCAACTAGACTAAAATCTGTGACTAACTTTAAATTATTAATATTTCAGTGGTTACATATTGTAGTGTATTTCTTAAGTCGTATATTTCAGATGAGACCGTTTGGTGGACAGTTTGCTTATCCGTGTTCATTGCCCTCTCTAGTTTCTGTTAAGGGCTGTTCTCTTACCGTTACAATGATCACACACAGCCATGAGATATAGATTCTAATTTAATTAAAACACAGGAATTCTGCTGGTCAGGACAGGGCGGTTTCATCTAAGCAGGATCTGGAAATTTACTTTGACCCTTGTCAGCCTGTGTTTGCATGTTCCGGAGGTATGCTTGCCAAGCGCTGTTGTCATGTTGGTCTGGAAAGGGCTTAGTATATTTCCCAGTGCATTTGTGGTTCAATGTGGATGATCTTCAGTGGCGGAGGCAGAAATTGCACTGGGCGGGAAGAGTGCAACCCTAAGCCTTCTCCTGCTGGTTGCAACATGCACACGGCAAGAGATCGACAGACCAGAGCTTGCTCCCTTTCTGACTTCCTGCGTGGAGAGGGTTTCTGCGTGTGTTGAGGATGTGCTTTGTCATTTCTAGCTGGCGGAGATGGTGCGACACAGCAAGATTGCTGAGCTGCAGGCCTTTCAGCACACTCTGCAGGTAAACTCCCAGATCCGTGTTCATCTTGTTCCCGAGTTGCCCCTTGCCTGCCTGCCTCTCATGTGGTTTTATGGTCAACAGAGCACCCTCTCCCAGCAAACACACAGCTTACTAGAGCTGTCGGGAACTCAGGAAGGGCTTCACAGTGTCTAAGACAGTGTCGCCTAGGTCAGACCGCAGAATAGACCACTGTGATGTAGGCTACTTTTTTTTTAACAAGAAGAGCAGCCTAACTTTTTTTGTCATCACCAGGCAAACCTCAAACCCACATGTTCCTGTGCACTAAAAAAAGAATGCCGTTTCTGAGAAACCTGGCATTCTCTGTTACAAGGGCAAAAAGTACGTGAATGAAACTACATGTGCAGTTAGTGTTGAGGGGTGTCTCCTCAGTTGAAGTTTAAGACCTTTATTTCTTCGTGGGGGAAAAATGGTAGGGAAACCTTTTTAAAAATATCTTATCAATGATTGCACATTTTTTCTAATTCTTCCTGTTATGCAGTTTAGAATGGATGCTATGTTTTTTAGAGTGTGGTCAGTTGTGGGGTGGATTAAATTCGAAGAGTCAGGAACTTTAGTGTAAATCTGTTGGGGAAAAAAAGATGTCTGTTTTAACACTTTCATTTCCTTTTCAGTCAGTGTAGCATTATGAGATCTGTGCTCGGTCAGTATTTCATTTGTTATCACCAGGAAGAGGAATAAACCCCGTTTAAAGCAGAAGTGAAAATGCTACTGGGTGTTCCCCTCGTGTGCTTCCAGTTCAGGCGTCTCTTATTCCTCCTGTAGATGTTTCGCTTTCCGCCGTTTCATACCTCTGGAAAGATCCCTAAATTTAACCCCTTTAAAGCAGAAACGCCTATGCCTGATCGCGTGCCGAACATGCAAAAACGAGGAAACTGAATCCGTGTGCTTGCACGCAGTCGTGTTGAAGGGCGATGGTGTTTTTTTTTTTCCCCCTCCTCCAGTTGCAGAACAGCTCCCTGGCCTCTGTCCCAGCTGGGGGGGGCTGTGCGGGACTTGCCGGCCTCCCCCAGAGCTCCGCCGCCACCACCTCCGAGGAGCTGGCACCTGACACGGGCGCCACAGCCGGTAAGAGCCCACCTCCGAGGCGGGCAGTGCCTCACTGCCGCGCATCTCCTGCCTGCCTGCCTGCCTGCTGGGATTCTGTAAATTAGCAAGCGCAGAGCTCACTCGAGAGTGGTACTCCCCCCGCCACTTTGAAATGAGTAGCGGCGTACTTGAGGGATTTAAAATAGGCTGCTTTGTTTAATACAGGAATAATTCTTAATTAATGAGTGGCTTTTTTTTTAAGCAATGGGAAGGACAGACTTCTCATCGGCTGTAAGCTGGGAGCCTGTCAGGATACTGGACGGGATAGTACAGCTTTTGCATGAGGAAGGGTCTCGTTCATGGGGCCGGATGTCATTTGGTGGCATGTTTTTAAATATCATGTTGTTTTAAGGCTTGCGTTGCTTCATGCTTTGCCAATAGGTTCTATAAAGACTTTATTGGCACCACACTACAGTATGTAGCAACATCCTTGCGCATCTACACTGGCGTTTCTCAAGAAATCGGCGGTCTGATCTATAGATATTCCCTTGAAGCTACTATTAGTCATAACAAGGAGGAAGTGACACATTAATAAGAAGTTACCTTTGTTGATTTCGATTTTGGTACTGCTTTTCTTTTGGTTTACGCGAGATAAATAGTTAAACGGTGCTCTTTTTGAACTCTGTTCTTATCCCTAATCGAAGCACGATCAGTTGTCTTGATTCGGGTTAAAATGGACTGGCGCAGCAGTGTAGACAAAACCCTTCAGGTCAGGTGAGGATCAGATGTAACGCATGAAGGCATGAAAAGGCCTCAAGAGCAGCAGCTTTTCAGAAATAATCTGGGCAGATTGGATGTTGGAAGAGATGCGTCTATGTTCCAGGGACTCCACATGACTGAATAGCTTGCTGACCAAAAATTAAATGTTTTTTATTTGAAAGATTTTCCAAGCTTATGAATTAAAAAATGGAAAACGATGGACTTTTTTAAATGTATCTGTATTATTTGTATAAGCAGAATTTGAGCCCACGTCTGTCTTGACTTCGTCCATTGTCTTGTCTGGCCAAGTTCTTCTGTGCTTTGTGCCTTAACATTGCTCCACACTCATGTGCCTGCCTACCTTTATCCCTCCAATGGAATTCCCTGCATCTGCTGCCCCAGTGGTGGGAGCCCGTGAGCCGCTCAGCATACCGGATTCCGGGAAAAAGAGGAAGAAGAAAAGGAAAACGAAAGCCACTGACAGCTTCACCGGGAACTTCAACGGTAAGACCTTTCCCCTCTAAAATCGGAGGCATGCTTGGGTGGAGTTTTTATATTGCGTGTTTTTTTTTGCACAACATGGTCTCTGCCTCAAGAAAAGAAACAGTTTTATTACTGATAATGACATGTTGAGATGATATGTGCCATTAATAAGAAGGGACAGCGATGTTCGAAAGCTCTTAGATGTTTCTGGGGGCGAAGAGGTCCAGCTGACTAAAAAAAAAAGGTATCAGTTCTAGGGAGGGCTGATACCATCCCTGCAGCTGGGATTAGTGGTTAGAGCTCTGAACTCTGGATGGTCTTGGGTTCTGAACCGCGGCGCGACTCTGTACCCTTGAGCAAGGCACTTCACGCAGGACTGCTGCAGTGACCCCGTTGTGTGAGTGAGCACCATCTAGGTCTTCATCGCGGCTGAGAATTCGTTCAGGGGTGACTCGCCTGGTGAAATGAAGGGTGAGGCAAGAAAGGGGTGTGACTCCGTGGCCTTTTCCTTGTTTTCCCCAGACGTGTACAAACTCACGGACGAGCTGCTGGGCCAGGGGGCCTACGCTAAGGTCCAGGGTTGTGTCAGCCTGCAGAATGGGAAGGAATTTGCTGCCAAGGTAAGGGGGTCAGTTAGGCGTCTCTGCATTTTACTGCAGTGGCAGCATTGCTGTAGGTGTACGTAGGCTCTCAATAAGAAATAACTGGGAGTGAACGGATTAATTGCACATTTCCTTTATATTATATTATAGAATCAAAAGTGTACTGTAAGCACACTGCAGCTTTTAATTTTTGAGACATGGTGGAAGAAGCAGTTCTGCGTTGTGCTGCTTGAGGCCGCCTGATCAGTCACGTTAGCAGTTCGCTCTTCCTGCGCCCCAGGTCGTGCAGCAACAACCGAACCGCTGGTCGGCAGGTCGGCCGTGCTCTTAGTATAGTAACCCTCACGCGCGCGCGGGGGTTTGCCGTGGTGTCAGCGCTCGGCGTTTTGTGCCCCGCAGATCATCGAGAAGAACGTGGGACACAGCCGCAGCCGCGTGTTCCGGGAAGTGGAGACGCTCTACCAGTGCCAGGGCAGCCGGTACGCAGACCTCGGGGGAATCCTGGGATCCTGTCTTTTGTTGAGTCTCTCGTTTCCTGCTTGCAGGGAGTCGGGCTATACCTGAACCGTTCCGGAACGCGGCCCGTGCTGTAGGGTAGCTTGGTGGTACAGTCCCAGAGCTGCACCTGGCTTTAATCCCGGTCTTGGGTGAAGTCTGCGTGTTCTTCCTGGGGGTATAAGTTATAGACGTATAGACAGCAGGTTTTTTTTTTTTTTTTTTTTTTAATGCTTGTTTCCTGCCTCCTCCCAGTGCTGGATTGACTCTTGCCCTGTTGCTCTGTGAAGGACAAGCTTTCTGTCATGATGGGGAGCTGCTGTGAGTTCTCAGGCCTGTTCTGTGCCCTCTTCTTCCAAGTTAGGCACTGATTCAACACAACTCCCTGATGGTGGATAGCTAGATCTTAACAGCAGGGAGGTCCCCCATACTGCTATTTGTATTGAAGCAGTGCTGCTGGGGCTGTTGGTAATAACTCAAAAGCAGCATTTACGACCACTTAACCTGACCTGATTAGATCTTGGGAGTGATGCACAGCTGAGGCTGGTCAGTGCTGGGATTGGAGACCTAAGGAAAGATGAGTTAGTTCTGTAAGTGGCATAGGTGACCAGAAGGTGGCACTCTTCCATCTTGAGCGCGATTTCCAAACCCGCACCAGTATTTTAGCAGTGCACCAGGAGGTGCCATTAAAGATTCCAGGCCGCTACTAATAAAGTAGGGAGGGGTCTTAACTCCATCGTCCCGTGGGCTTGGACAGTCTGGCTTCTCTGAATTCAGTTGTCAGTCTCACTTTTCTGCCTGATCTGCAGTATAGTGGGGCTTCAGGCTCTTCATGCTGCAGGTCAATGATGGATGAAGTGGGGCCCATCCTATATGGGAAACCTAATTACACAGTGTGTTACTGTATATTATTATTATTGTACAGTAGCACATATTTACCTGTGAGAGGTGGAAAGTATAATTATGACCACAATCATCATAAGGTTTTGCTGACTTTCTTTACACAGAGTAACAATTAAAATATAAAAAAAGCATAGAACATGTGCTACTTTAAGCAGGTTGCAGCATAATTCAATTAAAAAACATCTGAGATGTATGGGTATCATGTTTCACCTACCTAAAGGTTCAGTACCTTTAGCATTCAGGGCAATACTGATCTCATTTATATCTTTTTACAGTTACTCCTTTTCCCCCAAAAAAACTGAGGTGCTGACATTTAGTGTTGCTTTTTAAAAAAACAGATAACAGTACACACCAGGTAGTGTACCATAAACAAGTAAAAGTGGAATTACTGGTGGTCTATTATTAAACCAAGCTCTTGTTTGTTAATGTTATTAATTGACATTCTTAATGTGTGTCATTTCTGTGACTTTACAGTAGATAAGCTGCCTCCTTGTAAGGACGGTATTAAAGTAGGACTGTTTGCTGACTGTTCTGTAATAAGGTATGATGAATATTGTGCGGGGACAGGAATTATTTTGCTCATTGAGATAATGGTTTGCAAACCCTGAGGCGGCGGTCGCGGTCACAGAGTGGATTGTCTCTAAACCGGTTTTTCCTCAAAACTAGAAAAGAGCTGTGCTGCGTTTCGGAAGCAGAGCTGTACCAGAGCGGGGGATGTAGTGTGTAGTATAGTTCTGCTCGTTGTCACATTGACTGTACCTCTCGACTGAGGGGGAACTGCCCAGAAACACACAGGGTCACTGCAATCTGTAGTGTCACTTGTATTTGTTTATCTTGTAGCTTCATACGTTGAAGCCGTTTCTGTTTTTAGGAATATTTTGGAGCTGATTGAATTTTTTGAAGATGAGACCCGGTTTTATTTGGTGTTCGAGAAGCTGCGAGGAGGTACAGTATAGGCCTGTTAAGGAGACCTTTCTTCTGTTAAAAAAAAACAAAACAAAAATATTGCTAGTCAAACAGATTTATAACAATTTGGATACATTCAGTATGATATTTAATATGACAGACATGCATGGGAAGGAAATACAAATAAATGATTGAAATAATAAGTTTGGCTAAATGTTATTAGTTTATACATTCAGCGACCTATCAGCGTATACTGAATAGATGTTTTTTTTATCATTATTAGGAGTTCATAAAAGTGAGAAGCAGCTGTGAAAAGTAACGGGTATTCTGTAATGTACCTCACTCTGATGTCCTGTCCTGTCCTGTCCTGTCCTGTCCACAGGCTCCATTCTGACTCACATTCAGAGCCGCAAGCACTTCGACGAGAGGGAGGCCAGCCGGGTGGTGAGGGACATCGCAACAGCCTTGGATTTCCTCCACACGAAAGGTGAGGAAGCCGGGCGACCGTGCTTCTCCCGAGTGCAGCGTTCACCCACCCCTGCCCGCTCTGAAATTCGCCGTGTGTTTTCCTGGCACGTGCCGTGAGCTCCACAGCGCCAGTCAGGAGAGTCTGCACCGGCTGGTGGAGGGCCGTCTCTCGCACGGTCTCTGCTGGCCTGCGGGACCCTTGGTCCCCTCCCCCGCATGACAGGAGGACCCTGGCTAGCCAGTGACTGCCATAGCGGCACAGCCAGTTCCTTGCCACCACATGGCAGCCCTGTTAATTCCTGGCCAAATTTCCCATTGGCCCTTACCAATCATGGCCTCCTAATAATCCCCCTCTACGAATTGGCTTCATCACTCTGCTCTCCTCCCCACTGAGAGCTGGTGTGTGGGGAGCGTTCTGGTGCATCATCCAGGTGGGGGCTGCTTACTGGTGGTGGTGGAGGGGATCCCCATTACCTGTCAAGCGCTTTGAGTGGAGTGTCCAGAAAAGCGCTATATGAGTGTAAGCAATTATTATTATTATTAATTCCACACTCTGCATGAGACATGAGAGGTAAGTTCAAGGCATAAACATAAAGGGAGAACACTTGAGAGAGGCGGGGGAAGAGCTCCGGTTTTCCTGTGTCCAGAGGGGACTAGACGCTTTAAGGCAAACTCGGATGAAAGGGTGCAATGAGTATTGCTTATAACAATGTAGCGTGCGGGGAGGTGCGATGTGAACGTTTTTAGAATTGTGTGAGTTGGCCGTGGGATGGATAAGACCTAGAAGCCCTGGCTTGGGTCATCACTAGTTTCCCTTGCTTGTTCGCTCCAGTGGCGAACAGACCAAGAGTTGTAAGGGAACAGGAAATGCCCGACTCTCCCCCCCTCCGAATCACTGAGACATGTTATTTTTTCAAATCTGTGGTGTCACTTTTCACTAATGCTGGCATTCATTCCAGGCATTGCCCACAGAGACCTGAAACCTGAGAATATTCTTTGTGAATTCACTGATCAGGTATGGTTTGTCCACTTACTGTAAGTTACAGATGAGCAAGTTTTTCTACTGTTGGTCTCGATGGGTTAAGTACATTAAACCTTTAAAGTCTGGATTTGTTGAGATACAGAATAACTAAAACTGGAATTAGTTTATTCTGCACCTTCTGTATAAGAATGTATATATAACTTTCTTCATAATCATAAACACGGAATTTTGAATGTATATAGTTTGGTAAGAACCAAGCAAAATAATTGTAAAATATTAAGAGAACAGACAAAATTCTTGTGTATAATGTATGTTTGCAAATTTGTATTATAAAAGGATGGTTGTGTAATATCATTTGTATTTCTAATGGTTCTATTTGTTCTCTAAAATAAAAAAATTAAAAAGAAACTTCAATAGCATTTAAAAATTCTATTTTTCAGTTTTCTTTAACAGTTTATACTCGGTTATAAACATTATTCATAAAATCCTCAATCATGCTTCTTAAATAATTTTGAGTGGTTATAAGAAATATTTAGAAAATATGAATTGTTCTTTTTTCGGTAGTGTGTAATAAGTTCTAAGATAACTTTTTTTTAAATAACTTCACAAAAATTTAGAACCTTTCAACCTTCCTAAGTACTAGAAATGCATTTTTTAAAGTGTACTAAGTTTTTAAAGAACTAGGCATGATATGCAAGTAGCCAGTGTTTGTTTCAGAGCTGTGTAAAAGCACACTTTATATCATGAAGTGCTATTTCTGACATCTAGGCTTGGATTGTCCAGCACATATGTCTACCTTCACAGATTTTCTCCTTTGTGTACAGTACTTTGTGAAATAAAGCGAGCTTTAGAGAGAACTCAGCTTAATCAATTTAAAAGAATACTTTATTGAGACACAGTTTTCATTTTGTCTCGCCACTGAAAAGCTGGGGGCTCCATGATTGTAGAAGATAAAAGATCAGCCCACAGCAAGTGGATCTCGTTCTCAGCCTTTACTGCTGTTATAATAGATGTTGACGCATCTCTGATTTTCTTTCTTGCCCTATCTGTGCTCTACATCTTTTTATTCAAAGTTATTATTGCCGGCATAATAGTAAATCTCCAGTAGCGATTTTAGACATCTGCAAGAGCCCTTCAGGATGGGTCCAGTGTTGGCAGATCACTTGTTAAGTAGTGACCTTGTTGTGACCGAATGATTTTTTTTTAGTTCGCTGAAGGCAGAGTCTATCTGTATTCGCATTTGAAGGCTGGCGTGCTTCTTTGAAACGGGTGCTCGGTGAACAGTTCAGCAGTGGCAAAGGGGGTGCATGGCGTTGACACTCGTATCCCTGCCTCAGGTGTCCCCGGTGAAGATCTGTGACTTTGACCTGGGGAGTGGAGTGAAGCTGAGCAGTGCCTGTACGCCCATAACTACTCCCGAGCTCACCACCCCGGTAATCCAGCCTAAGACCGAAGGCTTCCTGTTCCGTTGGCGCCTTGTTATTAAGATAAGCCCGTGCTCTTGGATGCGAGGTGCCTGTGCCTGTCTTGCAGTGCGGCTCAGCAGAATACATGGCTCCAGAAGTGGTGGAGGTGTTCACGGACGAGGCCTCCTTCTACGACAAGCGCTGCGACCTGTGGAGCCTGGGCGTCATCCTCTACATCCTCCTGAGCGGCTGCCCTCCCTTCACCGGGCACTGTGGCACGGACTGCGGCTGGGAGCGGGGAGAGACGTGCCGCGCCTGTCAGGTGTGTGGGGTCCGTTCATCAGAAAACACCTTCACGAGAGGAAAACCATTCAGATCCCTTTCTGAGGCCTAGAAAGTCACTTGGTGTTTTCAGCAGCCGCATCGCCCCGAACCCCACCTCTGACAGCCCACTGGAGCTCAGCAGGTGGGAGCCTGGCCAGTACCTGGATGGGAGACCTGCTGGGAGAGTTAAGGTTGCTGTTGGAAGAGGCGTTAGTGGGACCAGTAGGGGGCGCTCACCCCGCAGTCTGTGTGGGTCCTAATGCCCCCGTATAGCGATGGGGACGCTATTCTGTAAAAAGGTGCCATCCTTCGGGTGAGACGTAAAACCGAGGTCCTGACTCTCTGTGGTCTTTAAAGATCCCAGGGCGTTTCTTGTAAAGAGTAGGGGTGTAACCCTGGACCCTGAAACGTCATAAACCAGGTGTTGACTTTCAAGGGATGTGTGTACTTTACACCTCATAGATTACAACTGTGGAAAATGAGTGTTCTTCTTAGTCCAGAAATGATGGCTTTATAATTTAGAATCTTAAGTCTAGTTAATGCATTGCCAAAACAATTGGCATCTTGTAACAGTAGTAATATATGTTTATTTGGCCACCCAATTTATCTTTTATTTTTTTTATTTCTCTTTAGAACAACTTATTTGAGAGCATCCAAGAGGGGAAATACGAGTTTCCGGAGAAGGATTGGGCTCACATATCCGAAGGGGCCAAAGACCTCATTTCCAAGCTCCTTGTGCGTGATGCCAAGCAGAGACTGAGTGCTGCCCAGGTCCTACAACACCCCTGGGTGCAGGGGGTAAGTGCTCTGCCCACAACTTCGAATGTAAAATTCCGACCAGGTTCTATTTTTTTAGAAGCTTTCAACTGTGCTGCTTTTTCGTCGAAGCATTCTTAGTCATGCTCATAGGTTCTTTCAAAAGTTCAATGAAATATCTCGCCCTAAAATGACCTGCGAAAACGGCACCCTTATGTTGTTTTCAGAGTAATTAAACCAGAATAAAGGAATGGGTTCTGGCATTTACAGGCTGCTAAAAGCTTGTTGGCATAGTAGCACCACCGTAAAATTCCTGTTAAGAATGCTTTTCATTTTAAGTTTCACTGCAAGAGATTTCCACTTTCTAACATGCAGACTTACTGTTCAATTCCTTAGTTGTGTCTTTGGTCAGTTCATTCACGATCTGCTCTCTTAAATTGCATGCGGTTTGTGTGAGTGTGCTCATTACGTTCCTGTCGTGACCTGTAGAGAAGGCCAGCGTCTCTCTTCTGTGAGATCTTCGTCAGCTTTTATTTTCTGAATTTGCTCTGCTTCCAGAACGCTCCTGAGAGAGGCCTTCCTACCCCGCATGTACTGCAAAGGTGAGCTACTCAGACTACATAATCCTCATCGGAAATGAGATAGAAAATAGGCCAGCAAGAAGGAAACAGCAGAACCTGTATGAGATGTGGAAAGAAATGAATCCACGAAAAAAGTAGCCATGCAAGAAACTCGACAGCTGTATTGTGAAAACCAATGTAATGTCATGTTAGTTTTCTGATTCTGTGCTCCGGAGTGAGTCATCAGTGTTCAGAGTCCATTTAACCTGATTGGCTATCTCCTAATAAGCAACTACTTCATTATGGTTGTGTGACTGTTTGAATGGCAGAACACCATTCGCATTTCAGGAAGTATTTTCCAAGAGGTGGTTAGTCATTACTGTAAGTTTTTGTTCTTGCCGCTGACTCCTAGAAAGTCAGAGTAAACTATCTCTTTTTTTTTTTCCAATTACCATGTAAATTATATTAAACATGAACTTCCACTTTACTGAAGGTAATGGAGCAGTGCGTTAACGGAGCTATAACACGTCCGTTTTAAAGGTATTGGGAAGCGTGGCACGAAGTACAGCTTAATTTTCATAAGTGGCTGTCTTGCTTCAATACACAATAATGAAGATTTTTTGCTGTTTTCCTCTGCTGTTGTGATGGTCAGGGCAGAAGATGATGATGTCTCCTAATTTAATACAGGCCTTTACTGCCTTTGTAGGGGTGATACTCAGCATCTGTCATCTTAGACATTTCAGTAATCATATCTAAAAGTGGATGTGGGAAAATGAAAGAGCATGAATATCTTACACTTGGTAACAGGGTTAATATTGCTGCTTAATAGCATGCAGATGACATTTCCACAATCTTTGCTCTTTTGATAAATGTCCCGTCATGTGGCAGCTGCTGCGATGAGCTGAACTTTGTTATAGCCTTTAATACAGATCTTATTAGTGAACAGCTTGGTTTAAAAGGCCAGTGCATTATACACCTTTGTCAGTGGTAATAGGTTTAATAGCTAGGCCTATATCGAAAGGCACAGCAGTGTAAGGTTTTTTGCTAATGGCTGGGAAGTAGATGCTTTGAAAAGCACAGTTCTTATATACTGAGTGGAAAGTGTATGTAAGAATACATCTGATTTCTTTCAGAAATGGTTACACTACAGTGGTAAATTTCAGTAACTAAAAATGTTTAATCTCATTAACTGGCGAAGTGTAATGTGATTGGGAGTTCCATATTAGTTCACAATGAAATTACTTTGAGTGCCATATAAAAGCCCTGGACTGGCTGTGGACGTTTTACACAGCATGGACACAAAAATCAGAAATGTTTTTCCAGATGTGTATTTATACTGTATATGGAAACAGCCTCATCTGTTAAAGACAGGGCAATACAGTCTTCAGCTTTTCATAATGGACCAGAAAGGTATATAACAACTATGATGTTTTAAATGACAGGTATATGCATTGCATGTTGGAATTTGCAGGTAGAATTCTTAAAATTTTCAAATTGAACCTAAAAACTATGGCTTGTGGTCAGATTAAGTTACCTAAATTGCAGGTGTGTCAGGTTGTTTTATACTAGAGATAGTTTCCTACCACTGGAAGTAATCTGTGTGTTTAATGGCAGACTGGGATCAGAGGGTGTGATCCATTCATAGGAATATAAATGCAAAAGAGGTGATTGTCCTACTTGCATAGACATGGGTGACCTGATGAGTAACCGTGCTTCAGCTGTATAACATGCATGAGCAGCTGAATTTTGCATTTAATCTTAATCTCCTGAAACTGTGCTGCTGTTCCTGGATTTTTATACAAAATACCTCCAGTGACGGGCAAGTGATTTATTCTTTCGGGCCAGTTCGACTGCATGTTTTATTTGTCCTTCCCACCTGCTCTCCAGGAATAGCAGCACGAAAGACCTGACCCAGTTTGCAGCCGACGCCATCGCCTTTAACCGGCAGCTGTCCCAGCACGACGAGGAGCAGGAAGACATGACCGCCATCATCTGCTCCATGAGACTCTCCCCTCCGTCCAACTCCCGGCTGGCCCGGCGCAGGGCTCAGACACACGCCCTCCGGGCCGAGGACTTCCAGTCTGGTGCCGACGCCTCGGGCTTGTTTTAACTTGACGGGACGCAAGCAGTGTGCCGATTGCTCCAGCTTAGTTTTAGCCCGCCAGTGACATCCCCAGCAGGAATAGGTGGGCTTAGGGGGAGGTGCCCCTTGGGTTCAGAAGCCTCGTTCAGTGTTCACTGTGATTACACAAGATGAGAGGTAAAAGGAAACGGCACACTTTCCAAACAGAGCAGTAATGTAGCCAGCCAGCATATCCGTAATGATGTGACTTTTATATCACAACAAAGGCCGGAGGCCTAAATAACACTACGTAGGCGTTCTCCATTGTGGTAAATTACAGCCCAGGTTGGCGGTAACCTGTGTAATCGTTGTTCGTCATAATTTAAATTTTATCAACGGAGTAATGAGTGACAGTGAGGTGCTCTCTGAACTGGGTTACTGTTTCCTTCCTTTTTTTTGTCCTTGTTTTATTTTATTTTAATAAGCTATTTTTCCTGAGAACAAGCTGTGAAGTGTGGTTCAGTGTGCGTGTATGCCACTATCTCAAGCGAGGGGTTTTGGGAATTTTAAACGTGTAAGAACAGGCCCAAGGATGTTGTTTCTGCCCAGTAGTGTTTGGCCCATGATCAGTGAGCTAGCCTCGGAGGCTTCTAGACCTGAAAGTCGATCATGCGTTTCGATATGGATAGTCTTAAAGGGCCATTTGGGTTTTTATCAGTGAAGAAAGGATAACTGGTAAGAAATGGTAGTCCCCCCCACTGGGATAGCGGTCTTCATTTCTTGTAGAATGTAGTCCAATCTTCATATTCATTTGAGTTTCAGATAATATCATCAAGTCAGGATGTGGAGAGGCTGCTGTATTCCTGGAGGCGGGGCCTCAGGGCTGTTATCTTACATGCATAAATGTTCTTTCTGCACTTCTTTGCTGCAGATTCTGAATAAGTCACATGAAACATTACCTAGTTAATTTTTTCTGGGCATGTGACGTCCACAAGTACTGAGTAAACATCTTTGTTTGTGTGGTCTGTAGAGAAACATTGAAGTTACATTAGAATACTTAAAAAGAACATCTGGGGACACTTGGGGTGTTAAATTGCAGAATCCTTCCATGAACATTTTAAAATATTTTAGAAATAGAGGTGATATTTCCAAAATGTCAAGAATGCATCCACCCACAGTGTTGTTGCAAATTACTTTTTTATTGTTCTAGAATTTTTTTTTATACAGGCTTCTTAGAATTTAAAAAGACAAAGCAGTTTTTATGCCGTTTGAACAAGCCGAAAAAAGGCCTGTTCAGCACTTTTAAATTTTCCACTGAGCTGCTTTGCATTTTAAACTTGGAACTTTTAATGAAAATGATGAATTTGTCGAAGCTCTTAAATGTTACCTTTTATGTTTGAAATAGAAATGTATGCATAGCTGATAAGTTTTTTTAGATTTATTGCATTGTCTGAGTATTACATTCCTATTACCTGCAAATTAATTCTTACTGGACATGATTGTGTCTGATTGCTAAAATTAGTGACAGTCTGCAATTCCTGTGTGCAGAACCTGATTTTTGAAATTGTGCATATTACCTCAGTCTTTTGATTCATGCAAAAGTTGCACATTGCTGTTTGCACATTAGATTTACATGTATCAATACACCCCTTTCTGCCCTGTCAGAGCTTTCCTTCTGTATCAGTAACGCGGTGTAACAGATGAATGCTGTCAAACGAATTCACCTGATGCAGAATACTAAATTTGAGTTCGTTTGTATTTGTTACAGACTCTCATTAACTCATTTTTAATTAGATTTGTAGGGTAAATTATAAGTCAAGAATTGTCATCTTTGGTTGAAGTGCATAGTTCTTATGTACCCATTCTAAGTGTGCTTTTTATGTTGGTTTGAAGCACAGTTCAGGGCTGAAGTAGATTAAGTGTTGATAGTTCTGTGAAAACCTCATTATTGAGCTGGTAAAACAAATGTTCAGTGGCGTTTTGGATCCATTGTGGTTCATGTATTTTTTTTCACCATCTCTGCAGAATTCTGATGTAGTGTTTGTGTGTCATAAATGTCAGACACTACCAAATGTCATTTTTTTTTCAAGTGGCACCTTCTTGGTGGATCTGGGAGTCAAGGGGCGTCGGCTTACAGACTGTGTGATAGATGGCTGTGAACTAGCTCCACATGGAAGGATCAAAGTGAAGGAACAGATGACAGCTAGGTAGCCATATTAATGTTTCATCTCATCTCTGTAAAATGGCAAACATTTGCATATAAATGACTGCACAGCTAGGTGTTTTTAGGGTCCTAAAAGGGGTATAAAATGCATGTGAAAATAATTATCCGTTCATGCAAAAACCTACGTTTCGGCACAGCAGTGCGATAGTTCAGATGAGTTGATTAGACTTCTGTCTAAAATAACCTGTTATAAAGCTCATAATGCAGTGGAGTGATTTGAGTTGGCAGCACTGCGCGAGAAGCTCAGGGCTTCTTGCAGCACCAGTGAAATCTCCAGTTACATTAAAGGAGGTAAAGTCTGGTCTGTGAGAAGCCTGGTGTCCTACTGAGGCTTATAGTACAAAATGGGATGTTTTTCGGTCACTGCAGTACTGGGTTATATACTGTGGGTCCTAAAACATTTTCCACTTAATGTTAGCTGTTCAGTGTGATTTGTGAGAAAGATACTGAACTTGGTCAGGCTTTTTATTTTTTTTTGCTTTTGGATATATTGATAAGACTGAATGTCTGCCTGGAACACGCAAGTCACTTTTTTTATTGGTTGAAAGAACATAATAGGAATGTGACCTATTTCGTTTGTGAGCCCCAAAGTTTCATCTAAGCCATTTATAAAAATAAAGATTATTCTTTGGTACATGTCTGCAGCCGTTTTCTTTCTCTAACTACCTCAGTCTCTAAACAACATTTAGAAAATAATTGAATTTGTATTGTGTAACGTGTGTATTGTATAGTTAAATTGCATGGAATCTGTAGACTGCTGTTACTTCATGGAGTAAAAGTTAAATAAGCCGAAGTACTGTGCTTAGTTACATTATTTCAACCCATCTGGAAAGAAGCAGACATGACAATATCATAATCCAAAGAAGAGTTGAAAAATTCACATTGAAGAAGTATCATTTGTTTTAGCTTTGATGTAATTTTGTTCAGCTAGAGTAATGTGGACTCAAGCATTCTGCTTCAGCAAAGTAATGGTACGCCAGTAGTTGCATGGCATAAAGAAATTTGGTCCTCTTTCTAGTCAAGGAGTAATGTTAATATACTGAATATTATAATGCATTTGATTACATTTTTAGTTTTCTCATTTCATGTACTGAACACCGATTAATTGAAGAATAATTGCTCAGCAGCATTGTAAATGAAGGATGTGAACCATGTTAGTGCGCGTTTGTCTTTATGGCCCAATGGCCCAAATAATTTTAAGTGTTTTCCCAGCAAGTCACATGTTTTCCGGCAAATTGAATTCTGTACTAGCAAAATGGTATGTGGTAATGTCCTTAGTTATCATTTTAATATGTGCCTGTGCTTTTTAGATAGTTTAGGTTCTGAGCATTACTTAATATAGTAAAAAGCTCTTTTATTTTAAATTGGAGTTCTTGGAGAAAACACACAGAGAGTATTGGAGTATAAAGCGTTTTCATTCCGTTGTTTTTGCCACTGACTCTCAGTCTTTAATTTTGAACAATTTTTAAATTGAAATAAAATGTGTAAGATGTATTATCGAAGGTGCAGATTTATTCCACCCGGGTACCCCAGGGGATTTTAAAAGATCGGGTCATACAGCCGTCTGGAATATGACTGTTGGTGTTCACTGTGTTTTTTCCACAAAGACCATTTTTCACCTTGCAGTTGTCTGCGGTCGTAGCTATCCTGTGCCTCAGGGCTCCAGCCCTCAGCTGTCTGTACTGAGTTTGCATGTTCTCCCCATGTTCACGTGAGCTTTTCTGGCTGGATTTGATTGGCTCCTCTGATTTGCTCCTCTCTTTGTGGCCCTACAAAGGGCTGGTGACACATCCAGAGCAAGAGCCCAGCCATGACATGTCAAGGTTCTGCCTGAGCATGAACTGGTTGTGGCTTCCTGCAGCCCTCCTGAGGGATAATTACTCGTAGTGCTGGTCAACTACACACCCACCCTAGCGCAATGTACCATTCTGCACTTTGTGCAGAGAGGAATTTTCACCAGCCTTTTGGCTTCATTTGTTCCCCCATCTCCAGTGTAAACTGCATAGACCAGCATCTCAACACAGTTGCCATGGCTACTGTATCCCCATAGCAACTGTGAACCCTTCACAGGTTCTGCTACAGAGGAAGGAGCTTCTCAGAGCCTCTGATTTAAGTTGGCGGGAGATGACCAAGGTCTTCGTGGGCCACAGAGTTTGTGTCCATTAAACCGGTGTCCATAATTGAACCCATTATTTACCAAAATAAACACTGGCCTGTTTTTCATAGTCCTACAAAGTCTGTGGGAGGGTGACCAAGGCTGTCCAGCGAAGACCTGGGCTGTATTCTGAGTTTCAATAGAAAGAGCTGTGCTAAACGGGCGATTGTTCTGTCTGAAAAAACAAATCCAGGTATTCAAATGTGAACTTAAGGCGGAAAAATCGAGATGTATAAACAATATCCCGAGAGCAATGCCTGGCACAACCTGGCATCCCTAAAGTTCCACTTTAATTCAATGGGTGAAGCAGCGTCTCAGTTCACAGCCTGATGTTCTGTGTAGAGATGCCGACAGGTCGTGGAAGGTGCTCTTCAGTTGTTCTTCCTGATGAAACTTGGCATATAAATGCAAGAAGTTATTGAAAGTGCCTAAGATTACAAAAAACATCAACCATTTTTAAATTGTCTTAATAGAAAATAACTTTCATGGAGCTCACAGAAACAATTGATCCTTCGTGTTGACGTAACATGGCAGTATTATGCTATTTTCAAAGACAAGTATATGGAAGTACAGTATATTGAGCATAAAAAAAATAACATACTGCTTATAAAGGCATTAGAAAAATTACTGCTTTTTGTAGATGGTGCACGGATATTATAGTGAGCAGGTACGATGTATAACTTCTTTATGCGGATTAACGTTTCACTGGTCTCCCAAGCCCCCTCATCCCAGCTCATCCCACAGTGTTCAGTGGTGTTCAAGTCTGGTGAGCAGAGCTCCGCTGTCTCCCTCTCATCTCACACTACAACAGCGGGAGGAAACGGTGTCTTGTGGGGAGGGCAGCCGGGGAGGCCCCAGGACTCCTGTAGCTGCTAGACACTCCTACCCAGACCATCACACTCGGACCTCCCCATCGACTGGTCTGTGGCATCTGGTAATTACAGTATTAAAACATTCCATGCGTGCGCCAACGCTTTCTGATGTTCATCAGGGTGGTCTGCACAAAACCTCACTAAAGAGGACTTGGTTCCACTGCTGGTGAGTTGAGCACACTGAAGGCATTGTTGTCTTTATAAAGCAGGGCACTTTGGTTCTTTTCTGTCTCTTCCTGTCTTGATTTTCCCCAGGAGGGACATTCAACAACAGGTTAAATCACCCCATTGTCTGCGCCCAATCAGCTCTCTCACTAATGGACTGAGTTGCTACTAGTGCAACAAAGTCACTTGAGTGCCTCGTGCCCTGTCATGAATAATCAGTTAATCAGCACATGTAATCAGTGTCAAAAATCCATTTTTTACGTAAAATGAACAATCTTTTTTTATGCTAATTAAACATTTCTTCACATGTCCCAGCTTGTAGGTCCGGTGTGTGACCTTCACATCATGCCCCAGCTCTCTAACTCTTTAACAATGTAGGAGTGGGGTTATAGCAATTGGAGAAGTTCCACTTGGAAGAGAGAGTATAAATGGGGCATCAAATTAGTCGGATTTGTGATGAACTTGATCTTAGGTGCTTGCTCCCCTCATTACTTTTTTATTTCCTCGGTTCCTGACTGTAATCCTATAGTTCTTTAGCCCAGGTGCCTGGAATAACGAGGATGACAAGTTAATTGCCTGAAGTGGGAAAACGTTACATCCTCAGAACTCTGTTTTATGGCACGATGCATGGGGCCAGTCCTGCTGTCTTGCTGTGCCTTTTTGTGTCGTGCAGTTTCGCTACGCACTTATGAGTTTGCCTAATAGGATCAGAGGAGAGCAGAAGAACACAACATTTCTGGAAACTTCGGGGGTTCATTCTGCGGCTGCCATCATTAGTTACATGATCGAAAAGACCAGTGAGCCAGTTCCAGAGGTGCCCTGCATGCCCAAGCCATGACCCCCACCTCTGGTAGGCTTCACAGACCTTCTCCACACTTTATCCTCTCCATTACTTACAGTAGGTAAAGGTTTATCTAAGCTGTGAAGCTTGTAAATATTATTTAAGGCCTATGTCAGCATTGATTGTCTGGGTAAACCGATCAGAGATTGCTCTCCAGAGGAAAACCATTCTAATTTTCTAAAATAATACGGTCGAAACTACTCCAATATGTCTGTTACTTTGTTAAAATTACTATGATTCAGGTATTGCACACTTCCTAACATCCTAATACTTACCTAATACTGTATTTTAACAAAATACTTTTTTTTCTGAAGTGTGTGTAACCTACTGCTGAGTGTTGGTCAAAACTGGAGTGTTTATCACTGGGATGTGTTTTTGTGGGCTGTAAATTTCCTCAGGCTCCTATTGGACAAGAAAATGATACCACACATAAAGTTAACCTCCAATATTGTAGTAAGGATTGATGTCCTTCATGCTGTCACCACCAGAAGTAATTTAAGTTGCTATGGGCACCAACAGTCTGCAGGAAATAAAATTGGTAATTTCTTATGTCCATAAATTAATTAAATTTGTTTTTTCCTAATTGTTTTGCTGCTGAAGCACATGAGTAGAAACAGGATACTTCAAATTTTTTTCATGACAAAATCTACCACTAGCTGTACATAATATATTCTACTGTACTGTAATACTTTAGTTTACTTAGTATAGACTACATTACTTGTGTGGAATTGTTTTTTGACAAACACATATTTCCTCATTTAAATTCACTTGGTATAATCTGCTCTTGTACTTCTGCTGCTTTACATTTTATTTATTATATCCCTGGATACAGGTGCCATCTAAAATAGATGTATGTCCATAACACACACACAGTGTACATAAAAAGTAAGAATGGGATTGTTATTGGAAGAAGAAAATGAAATCGTGAAAGGTGCTTGTCCATAAATATGCAATTAGAACAACAGCAGTTACTGCATATTTTAAAAGTGGGGGTTACTTACAAGGTTACAGCAACATATATTTATTTCAGATTTGCTTTCTTAATTTAAAGCTTTGAATATACAATTTAACAATACTATTTCTAAATGATACATCGCTTCAGTCACAGGCCTTAAACAGTTTAAACATTGGTATTCCAAAGACATTCTTAACTAACTCAATCTGGGAATAGTTACTTCAGTGTCTGTTTTGAGTCTTAATAAAAGCACAGTAAAAGTGTTGCTCTCTTCTTACAAATTACCATGCTTTGCATTGTACTATGACTTACCCAGAATAATAATACCTGCTTTGTTTCTGCCTTGTGTCACAAAAGGGTGATCTGTTAAAGTAAAAGCGATTGACTTTTTTATTTCTGTTTGCTCTTAACAGTTGTTTTAAAGGAACCATATGTGATCTGAAAGTGAGAGTGTAGAGATCTTCCTTATAAAAGCACCATGCAGTCAGCCAATATGGATCTGACAAAACAGTTCCAAAATCCATTTTTTATTACAATGCCTTCCCTCTGGGATTAATTTGATGAAAGAGGAACAACTGCACAAGTCGTGGTGGGCACTGTTAAGTTCTGGAGGCAAAGAAAGAAAAAGAGAAAACGATAAATAGTATCTGACAAGAAAACCATCCGTCTAAAGAAGTGACTGCGAGTCGTATATTTTCAGATACCATTCGAGTACAAACTAAAATATCAGAAATCTGAAAAAAATCTACAACTGCTAAAGCTTATGTGTAACATAAGAAGGAAAGGATTTGTTATTTGACTGGTGTGTTCGACACTCAAAATAGGTCAATAGTCAATACTGTGCTCCATATCTAGTAATATTCCCTAATCTTCTGCGCTTATCATCCATGCATCTAAAAGCAACAATGCTAGCAAGCTATATAGCAGGTAATGGTGAAGATGAGAGGCTGAACAAAAGCACACAGCTCATCCCCATTTCTTCGGTCTTTGTTTGGTTCTGGCCTGGTGTTCTTAATGTCAGCTTCTTCATTCTTGTACCTCATTCAGGATACAGCGAAACGAAGCACCCTGGTGCCACATCGATTGAGATTTCCTTATGCTTTATTGCACCGCGGCTCCGAATGGGACCCCGAGTTTAATTAGCCAAACACACTTTATGATCCCCAAGAGAGGTTTTTGTTTCAGAAGTCTTGCAAGAGTAAAAAGAGCAATTAAATACCTGTTCCTTTGCAAGTTCTATTTCCTGTAGATTGCGTTTTGAATGCAATCTAATTCTTGCAGCCGAAGACTGTAGTAATCACCTCCCCCTGAAACCATACAGTAGTGCTTTAATACTTTCCCATATCACCTCTATAAAATAAATCCCAGTAAATGAACATTTGGTTTTCATTCTTCCTCTAGCCAGAAACTGTTTTCATTAGCATATCCTCCAGCCTCAGCTCTTTCAAACTGTAATCTTTTACTTCCTAAGAGGCAATTGTGTTAACACCGAAAATTGAAGTTGGCATTTGAGTAATAACATTCTGCTCCCTATTCCTTCGGTGCTGCTATTGAAAAGCAAGATGAAATGTCTCTATGACAGTCCTTGAAGGCCAGCCTGCCCTGTGTTGTGGTAATGAACTCAGTGTGTGCTCTGGAGCTAACAGAGCTGCAGAACACAGCTTGTGAGACACTTAGGGCACACTTCTGTAGCCCAGTCCATGAGAGACTACCACAGACGGAAGCCGTGATGCTGATCTGAGCTGCTGGCTGCAGGTGGGGCTGTCTGTAGAGTCTGAAAAAGCACAAGTTGTGCCGAGTAAGAATACGTGGAGTACTTTTTCATTATCATCATAAACCTTGCAGCGAAAAAGACTGCTTTTAATATGAAGTAATCCATCCACCCGTCTTCTAACTGCTTTAAAACACAGGCTTGCGAGGGAAGCTGGTGCCTATTATGGCAAGCAAGGTAGGACACACCCTGGGACAGGACGCCAGTCTATCGTAGAGCAGGCGCACACTGAAACCAGGGCCGGTTTTCCCTGAAGCTCATCAGCCTACCCCCATGTCTTCTTTGGACTGTGGGGCGAGACTGGGGGAAGCTCACCCGACCATGAGAAGATCATGCAAACTCCATGCAGACAGCACCTCAGGAATTGAACCCGGGGCTCTCGTGCTTAGAGGCAGCAATGTTAATTACAGTGCCGCCATGCCACCCAACATAAGTAATCAGCAGGTCACAATTTACATTGTACATCTGGGGTCCCTTCCATTTGTGCTGATTTATGGTAACTTGCCAATCAGAGCATCTCTCTATTCTCTGTATGGCTCTATATGAAGCTGTTTTGCAACAGTACAGTGTCACAGGGCAGTGACAGGGGATTTTAATACTTACTGAATTATTTGAGGTTGTGCAGGGGATCTGGACCGGAGTTTCCCTGCAGGAGCGAGCCCTGCCCGCAGGGGAAACACAATCTCAGTGGTTCAAGTTTCACGAGGAGCGGGGAGGAAGTCCGGCGGTGGAGTGGCAGGCAGTGAAAGTGAGCCGCGCAGCCCGTGCAGTAGGGGCTGAAGGCTGGCCGCCGGCAGGCCGCGCAGCGGATGAACGCTGTCAGTATCAGTGAATTCCACTGCCTGCGCGTGAGCTGCGCCCTGCTCAGCATCGTGGCGGGGTGCATCATCATTGGGGTGTCCCGAGACTGCGGCGCAGATGCAGTGGGGGGCATCTTCCTGGGAGCGGGCGGGCTGGGTGAGTACAGTTCTCCCAGCACCTCATCCCTGCTGATGAGGCACTTAAAGGTCTCCAGGTCACAGAGGACAAGTCGTGGCTGTGAAGAGTTTCGGTCCTGCTGAGGGCACCGATTTACACAGCTGGAATATTAATTGTTTAGCTGGATATCTTTAACCCTTCTTTTAGGGTTATAAGCAGGAGAAGGTTTGCTGAGGCCTTAAGCCCTGCTGTGCTCGGACCCCAGAGAACTACAGTTAGCCTCTTCTAGTTACATTGTGGCAGGACATCTCTTGAGTGCAAAGAAAGGAACTTTGCTTAATTTAAAAGAGCCAGTCCCATAATCTATAGCGAGAATCAGAATCTAGATTTGTGAAATGACACTTTAGTATTTTTGGTATTGTTTTTCAGCTACAAGCTGATCTGAAATTGACTGAAAACTTTTTGATTGATGAAATTTTAATAGATGAGGAATATTTAGCATGTTCAAGGTTGAATATTCTACTAAGACACGTCTCCCCAAGGAGTGTCTCACTGAAACAAATGATACAGTAAAGAAATAGCACAGCTGAGGGAGGAGGTGCACTGTGCTCTAGACACTGCCTGTGCTGTGAGTGAGAGTAAGCGGACATGAAGATTGTCTGTTCAGGAAAGCCAGCTCATTTCTAAAAGGAAGCCGGCGACTCCGCACTTTGTGTAAGCGACGCAACCTCCTCCTCTCAGTTGTGATCCTCCGATTTGCCTATAGCGAATCATGTTCATGTTCCCCTCTTGATTCTGGGCTGCCTTTGCTGAATCTCTTCGGGATCTTGAATACTCAAATCAAATCTCCCCACACCCTCTGTGCTCGAGACTAAATAGATTCTGTTCCTTTAACCTGACGGAGTCGACAATACCTCTGAGTGCAAAGACGTATCTGATGCCTCTTGTCTGGACAGCTTCCCGAGTAGCAGTGTGTCTTTTGTAACGTGGTGACCACAATTGTATATAATGTTCTGAATGAGGTCTTACTAATGTAAAGCCCAATTCTAACATAATACCCCTTGATTTAATTTCTATACACTATACCACTATATATGCTATTGTTGTGTGCCTTTGTTTCCATCGTTTCCCCACATTGTCTAGAACATCAGAATTATCTTTTTCAGCAGTAGCTTCTTCTGTGTTTCTTATCTTATATTTATAGTGTGTTTCTTCTATCTGTATGTCACAATCTGCACTTGTCTACATTAAATGTCATCTGATCTTGGGGTGTAACCTGAGGACGCCAGTCACAATGCAGGCTGGTAATCAGGACCCTGGGCTTCCAGGCATTTAGTGCTAAGAGTCAAATATATGATAGCAGCTCTCTTCTTCACGAAAAGCCAGATCAAGCCACAATGAAACTGAATCCAGCAAAGAGATGCAGCCTCTACCTTTCAAAGCTACAGAGAGCAAAGCCTTTCCTATAAAAATGTCCTGTGGATGTCAAGAGGTATTTTTGGTACAGCCCAAAATTGTGATTTATTGAACTCCTTCAATTAGAGAGGAGAATTTTACTTCTGGTGCACAGCAGGCTTTTGGGAGCTTGTGGACTATAACCAGCCTCTTCAATGCAACATCCATTTGCTATCATTGAACCATTAAACATATTTTGTTTCCTTATAAATATTATTTATCTCAGTAGTTTGCTCAATCCCTAATCAATGCGGAGAAGAGGCGTGAATGGACTGGTGAGATTCACTGGGTTAACTCCCTCCCCCTGAGGGGAATGAACCTGTTGGAACCCTCTCTTTTCAATGGAGAATGAGCCAGGGAGCTGCAGCACGGGCCAAGATGGGGCAGAGGAACAGATTCAATGGAGAAACGTGTGAGAAGTGTAATAGTTACATGCAGGGAGGTGGAGGTGGTTGAGAGCAGGGTTTGATCTCCCCCGATCTTATGTTTGAAACTCCATGCAGACATAAATACTGTGATCATGTGCAAATTAGCCTATAACGTTCTCCACAGTTTGATTCTTTCAATGGCTGGACATTCACTACATTTACTGAGCATTTGTCATTGTTGTGCAGTAATGTTCATAAGTGTTGAAGAGCACAGTTTACACGGACACGGATACACAGACTCTCAAGCAGTGCCTTGCCCATGTCTCAAAACCATTTTTTGTAGCTCTGCTAGAAGGCACTGCTTTAATACACCAGCCTAGATTCTCACACTTGTTTTCACATTACCCTTGACATGTTCAGCTTTTGAAACCGGACTGTGGATGTCAGCAATGAAAATGATAGCTCGTGTAGGATATGGCTGCAATCAAGATTTAATAGCGTCTCCTGGCTTCATTCTGTATTGTCCCTCTGGCCAGTCTTGATAAAAAAGAGGGTTTGCCTCTGAAGGTGCTCAGATGTCATGTGAATGTATTACACCCAACCTCCTCTGCAAGCTCCCAGGACTGTGAGTATGCCCATGAGCCAAGCAATTCCTTAGACATCTGAATCATGTTCTAGGTTAAACAAGTGACTCGAGAGATGCAGCTTTGATCTATACAGAAATAAGGAAAGACTGCATGAAGCAACAAGCAAGTCATTCTGGAAAAGTTCCAGCACTGCGAGGAGGAGGAAGAGGGAGATGAGTAGTCGGCCAAGCCTCTCTGGAGGATGTATTTGTCTTTATCTTCAGACTCGGAGAGCCCTCACAAAGAGCCGGTGATTAATGACGCATATCATCCCAAAAGGGAATATGAAATTGTGATTTCTGAAGCCAGCTCCTGAACACTGCTCTACATTATTTAGAAGAGATACTACAGTGAAGAATGTGGAGCTGTCACTGGAGCACTGAGAATTCAGGAAGCAAGAAACTAAAAGAATAATTGTAACAGACCTTTTAGTGGGTTTTCTGAGTCCTGGTGCACTCTGACCACACTTTGGCTTCTGCTGGATTAGGTTATATTATTCAAGCACTTCTGTCAATTAAAAGAAAATATTCTGGATTTATATTTAAGAGGCAGCTCACATACTCTCTGGCTTTTTAAGTCATTAAGTAAACTTTGTTTTTATTTAATATTGTGAATCAATACGTTTAGTGTTTTAGTATTGTATTTCAACTACATTCAAATCTAAAATTGTTGGAATCATTTTTGATTAATAATTGATTAATAGGTGCAGAATGGTAGACATGCTCAGTGTTGAATATCCTATAAAGATGCTTGTTGTCTCAAGGACTCGGAGTAGAGATGAATAGTTTCTTTCTGTATACGGAGATAAAAAACCTGTCAGAGTCGACCATAACACAAATCAATCTTTTTGTCATTCTGGTCACATTTAGGAGATGCACCTGCACCACACCTGAGAAACTATTACTTGTTTCAGAGTGTCCTGCAATTCAGTTTTGAGGAATCTTTTGGACATTGGAGATTGGATGTTACCATTTCAAATCTCTAGTTATTGCTGTACAGAAGTATCTGGCTGCTTAGGAAAAAAAGAAAAATGAAAATCATGAAGAATTAACTGCAGGCATTCTAAAGTAGCAGCTGGTACTCAAGTGCAAATTGAAATCTCTTTCTGATACATATTGCTAACGCTGTACAGAGGCGTCCACAAGACTGTGGTGATTGCTCAGTGACAGCTACTGTAGATGAAAGGAAGACGAATGACGTGCTTTCCAGCAAAACATCATTTCAGAAGAAAAGTAGATTTGCTGTCAGGAATTCATATTGCGAAAGCAGTAAACTCTCCTCTCAAATAACAATAAAACCAAATAGACTTTTGTCCAGTATAGCTGGAGCAGCGCAGCACTGTGAGTCGTGGCCAGCTTATCACACCAATCTGATGTGATGTGTTTGAGATCTGTTTAGGTAATGTATTCATCTCTGCTGTACTGTACCAGCCACCGTTTACAACCCAAAACCATCAAGCACGCTTTGGTACCATGTTGTCTCTAGGCCAGGAAACTGCTTAACATCTCACTGTGCAAACATTGTCATTCTACTGGCTGATGAAAGAGCCAGTCAATCTAGACCTGGCACGTGCAGCTTGTTCTTTTATTCTTCGAAACACAAATTGACAAACTATCAAATAACTATGTACGTACAGTACAGAAACACACAGTATGAATCTGCACAGCAGGGGAGGCTACAAAAGTCATTCAGTGAAGAGGTAAAATAATAATAGGAAACAACTGTGTTCTGGGTAATTTCACCTGCAGCTGTCACATGTGATTGGTTGTTGCTTTCAGTAGACCATCTGTAGATTAGGTCAGTATAGTCAAGCATAACGGTTTACATAGCAATAGCTATGTTGGAATGGGAATTCTGGGCAATTATCTTTGTCCCTGGAGATGCTGGGAATATAGAATAAAGACTGATTTACAACGCTAGATCGATAATATTGAACCTGTATTATTCCAGTGCGTGACATGGAGTTGGTTAATGCTTGTAGTTTTATAGATAATGCTTTTGCACTAACCCACTAGGCTTGTCGTAGCCGAAGGACAACCCTGGGTGCTGTTTTTGTGGCTGAAATAACAAAAGAAAAAAAGGAGGGTTATTATCTGACAAAGACATGGTTCCTGTTTTGCAGCACATAAAAATGATAGATTAATGGGGTTTAGCATTTAGGCTTTTATGTATGGCCTGAAATTTATTCAGAAGCTAACCATGGAGAAAATTATTTAAAATTCCATTTTAAGCTGGCTTTAAAAGTTAATTAGGCCTCTGGTTTGCCTCACAGCTGAATTCACAGATACTCAAAAACACAGACTTCACAACCCACTTTTTGCCGTTTTCCAAAGCCCTTTATGTTTCGGGGGAGAGAAGTGTCTCACTGGACAATACAGGATCAACCCTAACATATACAGTATGCGTAATGAATAAGTGTGCCATTCAGAACAAATATCTGTATTTAATTAAAGAAAAAAGGAAATTATAAAATGATAGAGGAAATATCTCTCTTGTCCAGCTCCCCTAATTAAATTGAATATGCCATACATTGCAATATTAATGATCACAAGGATAAGCAAGGGGAATTAAAATATTAATGGTATAAAGACATTCATTTTAAAGTGTACTTAGTATGAAAACGAATGTTGTCTTTCTGAACTGTGTAAACTATGCACACAACTGCTGTTTATTAAGAGTATGATTCATGTATGGATGGCGGTCAGCTCCTGGGACCTGGGTTTGATACTACCCTTTGTCACCTTCTGTATGAAGTCTGCATGTTCTGTGAGTGTGCGTGATTGTGTGAGTTTTCTCCAAGTGCTCCAGTTTAATCCCACAGTCTGAAATCATGCTGCCCAGGTTATTGTGTGTCTCTGTATGCCCACCATATATGACTGCGAACAATTGCATGTGTGTGCCCTTTGATAGACTGGCACCCCATCCGGGAAGTACTCCCATCTTCTGTACTGTCCCTGTGGACTGACACCCTACAAGGATAATATGCTTACTGAAAATGTAGGATTTATGTTCCTTTTACATGTCTACTTTGGTTATGTATTACATCACAGGTCGTCTTCTTGCAATCTAGTAGTCAATCTAGAACACTTACAGTAATATTTTCTTTTGACACAGCATTTCCATTCATTAAGAATATAATTTGATGTACTGTACTGTGATTCGTGGTTGAGCCACCCACTGCTCAATAACTGCTTGTCCTTATTTCATTCCAGGTCTCATCATCTCCATCTACCCTTTTATAAAAGCCTGGTTCAACTTCAATCACATTTTGCCAGTTCTAGGTAAGACATCTCTTCTGCTTGTTCTCATGAGCATTGTATGCTCATCAAGTACAACAGGCAATGCTTGCCTTTGGTGTGCAGGTGGTGTCTCAAACTCGTGGAAACTGAAGGATCAAGGCCAAATTCATGTCACTACATCACATACAGTAGAAGACCTGTTGGCTCGAATGTCATAACTGCAGACCTTTGCAGCAAAAGTGTACAGAGCCCTCACTGACATCAGACATACATGAACACTTGGTCCAGGACTTTACGTCCTCACAGAAATCAGAAAAACACTAACTTTAGGACACTGAACAGTCTTTGTTCGAGAAGGTATACTCTTGGGCTAAGTTTTCCATCGTAACAAGACTTAGGAGTACACGACGTAAAACTAAACAAACAGCACCACTTTTAATTTCCCATTAATTAAGGTTTTAAGGCAGATGTTGGGTTTTGTTTTTTTTTATGTTTTAAAATGATAGTTTCTGGGGACTATCCTCGCTTGAGTGTATTTTGAGAGCTCGAGAGAGTGCGTTTAACACCACACCCCCCTCCCCACGCAGATATTAACCTTCAAAAGTCGTGAGCAAAGACACGTTAAAAAAAATAACCCTCTATAACCCTCTCCAGAATGTAAATGTAAGCAAACACTCAGAGCTGGAGATCTGCAGCACATGGCCTTGCATCCCTCTGTTAACAGAAGGTTAATATTGGGAATGAGGAGCAGTTGTTTCCTCACTGTGGAGCAGCAGATACAGAGCTGTGGCCACCGACAGTCCAGGGGTCTGGAAATAATCGGAGAGACTTCTTGTGTCTCGGCTGCGTCCGTGGTGCACAACTGCTTTCACAGCTTCCTCACGCCTCCCAGAAGGGGGAAGCCGAGGGGGCGGGAGGGGGAGGGAAAACGAGCAGGAAATCGTAATCAAGTCGACATCCTTCTCGATAGCTCGGCTTCGTCCTGCGTGCCCGATCAACGATTCTGGGGGTCAGAGAGCCGTGCGGGCCGCGCGCGTTTCGGAAGCGGGGTGTAGGAGGAGGAGGAAGCTGCTAGGAGCCCTGGATGAGAGGGGAAAGGGGAGAGGTCAGGGGTCGGGGGTCGGGGGTCAGGGCCGTACCGCAGCCTGGTGGAGCCGCAGTCTGGCTGTTCCTTCTTCGGACCCCCCCCGATGAGCCGCTCCCTCCCAGAAAGCGGCCGCACTCCCAGCCCTCCCGGGAGATCCTCCGTCCTGCCTTTTATCTCGGTACAGCCGAGGTGGGTTTCCATAGCAACCATAGCATAGCCGCCAGCACGGTTAATTCCATGTTTTCCTATAGGGAGTTATTAAATTTTCATCCGGTCTGGGTTTTTTCTTTTTTTTTTTTTTACTTAAGTCAGGATAAGTTTGTGTTCTTTTCTCTCAGCAGAGATCGGAACAGGAGTAAGAGGTAACTGTGAAACAGAGGAACAAAGCTGACTGAAAAGTGTGGTTTTAAAGTGCATATTTAGGCAACTGAGCTGAATTGCCACAACACCTGCTTGCTACTGGTTTTTAAACCTTATTTATTCTGATCCCTGCTGATCTGTATGTTTCCCAGAGCCTTGTTGCGCTGAAATTGCAGGTGACATGCTTTACAATAGCACCAGACGCATGCGAGAATCATGCATTGGTGTAATGGCTCTAAAGGCACCGGATGATAACGGGTGTTTGAACACTTTTGGACCATTTTGGCACTCCAAAATAATTAGAGCACCAGAAATATCACAAAGGAGTGGAGGCCATCCTATCAATCTAAACTCATTTGTTTGGTTTTTTTCTAGTTAATTGATCTGAGGCTTTCAGTTCCTAATCCCAGGAAATCTTGAATGCGGTTTGCTCTTTGGGGGATATCTGTAAATGTGCTTTCAGCTTTTGAAAGGTCAAACAGGATTTGTAATTGGTATCAATCCTGTACCAATTTCAGTGTTGCAGAACTGCCCCCCTTCAAGTGCAAACAACTGGACCTCTGCAGTTGGAAAAAAAAAGGAATGCCTGATACACAGTGTATATGTTTTATTCTCTCCCCTCTCCATCCTCGTTTAAATGCCTCTGATGTTCTCTGGGAATCCTTGTGCTTGCCGCTTCTGAATATTGTCCACTCTGTCTGTATAGACACCCTTTGCTACAATAAGGTTTCCGGTGAAGCCTTGTCATCACGCCATGCTCTGGGTCATGTCTTGTTACTGGATTGAAATTTGCAGTCTTGTGCTTTTGCATTGGTGCAGGAGGGGTCCCAGTTCGTTTCCACGCTTCTGTTAGTTTGCAAGTTGTCTGAATGTGCTGCAGGTGAAAAACTGCTCTATATGCAAAACATAGACATTAATTCTATGCCCAAGTGCCACTGGAGGGTTTCGTTTTCAGAGCATGAATCCCTGTACCCTGAAAGAGCTTGATTCAAAAGATATACAGCATGTTGGACACAAGACAGGAGATGAGGGATAAGGTACAGTCATGTGGCGCTTTTTTACAGGCAGTATGAAGTGAAACACAGGGTTTCAGTGCACGTTTTTCAGAATGGGGAGAACAAAGAGTTCCATTTATAATAATTAATCATTCTCTGCATTTAACATAGTGCTTTTCTTCCCAGAGTGCCTTACATAGGGAAACTGCCCCATGTAATTAGTACTGCCCCCTCCTGGAAGATGTGTGCATCACCCCTGTTTATACAAGAGCTCCCCGAGATACAGCAATGGAGAGTCAGCAGGCTAATTGCATTAAAACGTAAATAAAGACAAGTTTTAGAAATGAGATATGAATAATTTTGCTCGGGGGACAATTCCAATTATTTAGTCAGCAAATTAATTTAAAAATCTATTTAATAGTGATTTTTTGACAGTACATTTGAGAGCAGGTTTTTGAAATTGCCTTATTGTGAATAAAGGCTTTGGATTTAACTATCAACCGTTACAAATGATCTAACCTATTGATGCTTCATGCTTGGCTCCTTTTTGTAAAACCTGTTAAAACACAGCCCTTATCTGCTCTTTACTCAGCGGGAGAGAATACTGCCACTCTCATCTGCTCTCCTGTAATTATTTTACTCAATATGTTTAATTGTGATAAAAATGTGACGGTCCTAGAATGTCAGAAAGACAAATACGCTGGTGAATCACTCAGAATACGGGTGGGACAATGTCACATCATTTGAAAAAATCACGAACAAAACATTCCCAGTGTTTAAGAAGATGCAGTTGTGGATTCTTTATGTCGGTTTCAATAGTAATTATTTCATACAAATAGGTAAAACTGAGGGCCTAACAAACATGACTAATCAATCTTGGAGTATTTCAATACCCTTCAGCTCTGATTTCAAGTCTCAAGTTCCTCCACTCTTCTTTGCTTATAACAATTCTGACATATCTTCAAAAAAACAAAGCTGAAATTAGATTCAACCCAATGAAGTCACTCAAAGAGGCAGGGAGCTCTGACCTTGTTCCTGGACACAATCATTTCAAGCCCTTTTGTTATTAAGAAAAAGAGCCTTTATACTGTAGATAATAAAAGCAACATCATAAAGTACATGGATTGCACTTATAAGGGTGATCAATCGATCGGGGCCGACTAAAGAGAGAGACAAAAGCGTTTTATAAGGTTTGAATAGAACTACAAAGCACAGCCGCAGAGAACCTTCAGGAAGATAAGCCATAAGGCAAACTGAATTTGCCTTCTATCTCCATTCTGTACTGATAATTATATATTATCTGTTCACCCAAGGTCTGAATGGACACAATTAAGCCTTTTTTTTATATGATTTGTATGATTTTGAAATAAAGGTATCAGTCATCTTAGCAACGGCAGAAGTGCTTGCTGATAGCATTTCTGCATCTATCACTCCTATTTGAATAATAATTTCTAGAGAAAACGGTGCAGAGCTAATAGGCTTTTTTGTGTCTGAAATACCCCCATCTAGACATTCATGGGATCATCCCATTCATCCTCAGGTTGGAGCTAGCTCTTGTCCCGTCGGATTAGACAGATTTAGAAAGGCTTCCAGGGGGCTCTGGAATGCGCAGGTGTACGCACCTGAGCTCTGTGACTGTAGGTTCAAGTCCGGGTCATGTCAATGGAAGGATGTGACAGGGATTATAACAGAGTGTTACTGGAGAGTCACAGTTTTGCTGCTGGAGATTATACAGTGAAAGAACCTTCACAACACTAAAGAAGTACGAAACAGCCCAAAAGGATGTCAGATTCATTCCTTGAAAATACAAGGTAAAAATAACAAATCGTTCAAGGATTTTATTTCGAGTACTATATAATTGCATTCAGATTTAGTGAAGGATGTACTGCAATTCTTACTAGAGTATTACAAAAAGTCTTACATCTCCTCTCAGTTAAGGAACATGCCTGTTGAGATCTCCGATTCTCTTTAGATACTGGTAGATTCTCTAATTGCGTGTTTCAGTTCATTCCCTGGAAAGGCCTTTGCCAGCCTAAGCATGCAGGTGGCCAGTTCCCAAGGAGTGCAGCTGAATTTCGGGGAAGATGTTAGCTATCAGGTGTAGTCACCACCCCACACTGGAGACTTCACAGCCACACCTAGAGGTCCAGTAAAAAACTCAGGTTGACCCCTCACATCAATCACCACATTTGGCTTGTTGATTAAACATCTTTTACAAGACCGGGCTTCTACTGCTCTCATTTCTGTCTTTAGCTAACCCTTTTACAATCACCTTAACTTTAAGCTGCAGTACAATGCTAAGATCTGAAGCTTTTATGGAGGCCCAGTACCTGAAACTGAGATATTGACCTGCCATTTTTTTTTTAAACAGAGTTTAACAATATCCTATCATCTACATAATCTTCCCCTTCAGTCACCAATCTATTGTAAAGGGAAAGACGAAGAGAAAGAAAAAATAAAGTACAGTACAAAGATCATGGGGAAAAAAAAGGCGAGAGCAAGAGATCTTTCGGGGAGCCCGTCCCGAAGACTGATCTCAGTTTTGCGGATTGTGAAAGATGCATCTACTTGGTGAGGAAAGAGTGGTGTTGTTTGCACCTGCTGTTCCGTTTCCAGGTGCAATCCTGGTCTAAAGGAATGTGCTAAAGTAAAGGATTCATAAATCCCCAAAGGCACTGATAAAAAGTCAACCCATGTGAACTCCTCAGAATCAACACAAAGCGCTTTTAAACACAGAAAGCAGGAGGCATTGCGATGTACAGAGGGTACTGGGAGAATGGAACAAGCTGCCCAGTCCCGCTGTCAAAGCCCAGATCCCGGCCGCTTTCACAAAGTGTTCTAATTCCACTTATTTCTGGAATCCTCTCCGCTTTCCTCCAGGAAATTTTCGTGTTCACCCCAGGCCCCACCTCAGCAACGCAGAACAACCGGCAGAAGCATTTAAACGAGAAGGTAAGTGCCCACAGCATCATGGAAATGTCACATGGCACACAGTGTCTCCTGGGGTCTAGATCACTAGATTACTCTCTTGGTCACTGTGTCTCTATTATTTCATCAACAACAGAGAGACCAGACTAGCAGCAAACACCCAATATTTTCAGATATCCTAAACCCTTGATTCAGATTCTTTCTTACTAGTACAAAACCACTTTTTCACACAGTACAAAATTAAGCCGTTTTCCTATAATTTTCTTTCATCTTTGTTGCTATTTTTCGGACTTCTGCAGGGTTGCAAGAAAAAGAACTTGTCCCCCCACCCCCCTTGCGTTTGGATCACGATGCTGAAGTGAAATGTCCGATGTGTAAGTCAGTGTGATCTCCCAGTGGGAAGAAACCACAGAATGACTGAAACATGTTATTTACGTTATTGATCATCTTGTGGCATTGTGGTTGACGACCGTAGCACTATGCGAGACGGATTGTTGCAAAAGGGTGAATATAATGCAGGGCACACACTTTATTAGAAGGAAATCATCAAGATAGATTGAAGTCTCCCACATAAAGCTGGGACAGTACTGAAAACCGAGAGCCTAAAATTAGCATAGATAGTAAGAGACGAAGCCAAATCCTTCCATGGCCTTTCTCACAGTTAAGCTCAGCACGGTGGTTGGGTACAGAAATTAATGATGATAAAGTCATTTAGCACCGGATTTTTATAGTGATAGGAGGGGAATTTTTCTGTTTCCTACTGCAACGCTGAGACCTCCCTTGAGTTTGGCGAGACGAGGTCATGGAAATGTCACTTTATTTCCCCCTTTTCACTTTTACTCTTCTCAGCCACGATCTCCCACCTCACTCCCCCAACAGACCCACAACAATGATTCTGCGATCAGTTTATTTTTCTTCGGCGTGGGGAAAAAAACAATACTGAAAATAGCACTGCAGAAGAAACGGAAAAGGCAATCATCATTCCCTGCCAGGTGTCCAGAAAGTCAGAGGCCTCCCACTGCACAGCGTGACAAGGGCGTTCTAGCTCCTTCACACCCACCCTGACCTGGGGGCTCTCTGCCTGTTGTGCACAAATGATGATGAAGCCCAGACTCCCTGTGCTGTAGAAGTCGGTCCCTTCCCAAGGGATGGATGGACCCTTACCGTGAAAGACACTGAACGGTAACACAGCAATAGCATCTCCGTAGGAATGAAAAAACCTCACCGTCTTGTTGATGTAGCCAGCTGGACACAGTCCGAGTCAGAGGCTCAGGTTCAGATTGCCTGGCTGGTCTCTCTCTCTGTGTCAGCTGGCCACACCTCAGACACAGTGCGTGACTGCCTTCTTGCGCAAGTGACAATCTTTATAATCACCGAGGGAGAGGAAACAATGAAGGCTAATTACGTCTGTGATAGGCTGAGCAGATCAAATTAAAGTGCAGTAACCAGAGGGTCATATTCCTTTTAATATCGAATAAACAGCTGGAAAAAACCACTCAGCGGGGAGTAAATCAGATTCCTCTACCGAAGACAGGTTCATGACTTCCCATGGGCGATCTGTCTACAGCAGAGTGCCACAGTGGCTCTCTCTTCCTCTAACGTATAATTTAGATGCATGTGCACCTCTCAGGCTGAGACTTCAGCTCTCTGGGGTTCCCTCACTTTGGCTGTTTTAACAAATATATTCTATTCCAATTTGCTCTGTAACCAAGTTTTCTTGGAAAGGATAACAATGCTATTTGGACTGTGGTAAGTGAAATATGGTTTAAAAACCGATTCGGAAAGGGACCTTTTCGCTCCTGTGCTGCCGTGTTTTCACGTGTGAAATACCCTGTTACAAAGCTGACATGCCGGCTAGATCCCGTGCTGCTAAGTCTTTATTCCCAGAGTCCATTTCACGTATTCCCAAACTGGATTTTCTCAACCGACAGCCTCTCTTGCATTCCACAAAGCTATGTCACGTCGAAGAGGCTCTGTGAGCTCCTGCTCTTTCGACACTTAAAGAGGAGCCTGTGCACGCTGTCTTTGCCTCAACGCATCTTGCTCACCTCGCAGGAGCAGCTCTGTGGGACACTGATTGAACAGTGAACACGTTTTCAGGTTTTTAGGCTTCCAGCCCTCTTTTCCTCCTGATGGAAATGGACTGCCAACCGATCAGTAAGAAGTTTCTGGCTGTGAGAATGAACCTCAGCTGCGTTGCTCCAGCTCATCGTTAGCGAGGAGTTTGTTACTCCCTTCCCTAGATCAACACCCTCACCCACGATGTCTTTCCAGTGCGGTCAACACAGTTGTTGCCTGTCATAGCCGTTTTGTTTCCTTGTTTATTAAATAATATTTTCAGAGCACTGCCTAGAGCACCTGCTGATTAAAAAACCCACACTTCTTTCATTTTAATCCTTCTTCATTTCCTTAGAGATATCATCTGCATTTTATTTAGACGTGTACAGAAGTCCAAAAACCTTTTTACAAATAATGATTAATTTGCTTCATCAATAGTTATTTTAATTGTCTCGTGTTGTGACACTAATAGGATATTTATTCAATTCGATCTCATCAAGGACTTTGAACCCATAAATATTTATTCAGGCTTTGGTTGGACCACATTTACGTTCTTACTAGTAAATATTGTTTTTGAATTCGAATCTGTTATCTTTTTCGAAACGAACACATTTTAATTAATTGGAAATATGAGAGAGAGGCTTAGGTTAAGCCCTGTTACGCATTTAAATTCCTTGGAAGCAGAGCATGTTAAAATAAACTGTTTTTGTTCTCTAAACAGGAGAAAGAGGGCATGCGAGTTTGATTATCCCTAGGAAATGGCAAATATGTTATTTGTCATTACTACATTTTGGGGGTATTCTTATTTTTTTAGCAACACAAGCCCACCTGGATCAAGAACTGTCGAAGAGCAGAATGGGAACATTCCAGGATGCCCAGACTAAGGATTTGTCACCAGAAGAGGGGTAAGACATGCTGTTTCCCTATTATCTCTTTCTCCATTTCCAACAGGTGAATCCACAGCTGCTTCATTGCTAATGGATCATTTATTAGCTCAACACTTCACACTGTTCACTGGAACGCAAATATTATGCACCTACTCGGGGTCCAACAAGACTGCTATTTCAGTTTTGATATGCATACAGACTGCAATCAACTATTTAAATAGCTTGTTAATGCAATTTTGGGCACCTAAATTAATTTAGGTTTGCCAAACTACAGACTTTGAATAATTGTAAAATCACGACTTTTCCATTTGTATTTCATTGTAATAATCAATTTTTGTCTTTCTTTTTGTTGTCTGGTTTGATTGTTTGAAAAACACTGTGTATAACAAATATTAATTGCTATTCTGAAGCACAGTACATGAAAGCTAGCTTTAAAGCAACAAAACGCATGGTTGGCGATTGGTCATGACATCATGAGGTGTTGTGTCCTTGCCTCCCCAGCAAGTTCCTAATTGGTTGTTCATCTTTAGATGATTGACAGGTGACATTGAGCAGGAAGACTGATTATTTGTCAACAGTGCCAAATTGTCTCATTTGAAAAAAACAAGACACACACATTGCAATATGCAAAACACATTATTGTACATAGAATAAAAAGCTTTTCTTTCTACAGCAAAATTGGACTTTTGCCTATTGCAGTGTGTGGGAGATTTGCCTTGTTTTTAGTTTTTTCAACAGATCTCCCACACGCCTGTAAATAAGTCAAAGTCTGCAGATGTTCTTTTTGAGAGCTGTCTTATTGGTGCCTTCATCTGGTATTCACAGCCCTTTTATAAACTCATTTTCATTTTGCTTTGAAGATTTATCTGCTTCTTTGTGAAGTGTTACCCATGCTGCTTACAAAACCTAAAAAAAAAACTTGTTTACCAAAGTTTAGGCTGAGAACAGTTGTTTAAAATGCACATTGGAAAATCTGTTTACAGAATGAGACATCTGTTCAGCAAAGTAAAGACATTACGATGTACTTCCAGATTATATGCACAATACTGTGACCATGTGTTTTGCATCATGACACTTGCTTTAGGTTTAGGAAAATGAGCCACTTTCACACCTGATATCATACTGCTTCATATCAGCGGCACAGGGGGCTGGGAGAGGTAGCTGTGCCTCATTCTTGCCAGCTTTAACAGGCATGGTGTTTCCCCATCAGAAACGAATCCCTGTGCCATTTCAAGAAGGGATCACAGATTTATAACTTGTATTATAATTCACAGAATTGTAACACTATTTATTCAAATAAGGCACAGACAGCAAGGCTTCAGAAACGTTTTGCAGAGGGGAAGGAATATAATAACAGATTAGTGATGATTTTGAAATCCGAGGATGCTCCTCTCTTCGTTTACTGTGAATAACAAGTCTAACTCAATCACCACCCCCAAAATACAGATATTTTGGGTTATGGTGGATTGTGAGGTACTCTGAGCCTGTGCTGCTTTCGGGAGGGTTCTGCAGGAGACACCTGTATATTGACATGCTTCAAGTTTACACTAAACCCAAACTGTATTTGTAGTTCAAACTGAAACCAAAGGATCGCATTCAGACTCTCACATCCTTGCTACAGTTCAACGGTATATCTGGAAAGACACTTCCAGGAAGACTCAGGGCACGCTGCCTGGCAGAGTGACGATAATTGGATATGAGAACTGATACCGCGATGGTCTAATGGTTTTGGATCATTTGTTCAAGAATTTAATAGCCTGTGTCACTCTCTCTTGGCGAGACGCTGACACCCACAGCCGCATGCTCCCCGTGAACTTTCTGCGTCTGATGTGAACAAGTGACGGTGAATCCCTCCATGCAGACTCCACACTAAGCTAAATCAGGAGGCTGAGCCACGGCCCTTTTCAAGTGTGACCAGCGAGTTGCACAACAGATGGACAGAAGAAATCCTACCTATTGGCATCAACTGGATTAAGGTCATAGAAAACCTGAAAAAAGACCATGAAGAGCGATCCAGTCTCATCCCCTGACTCACTGCAGAGGCAACTTCCTTTTCTTCATAACGAGAACAGTGTAGTTCGCATCCTGTTCTGATTGACACCGGGCGGGAGAAGTTACAGGTGGTCGATGTGTGTCGCGTCTGCAACCCCAGTGACCTCTTCCACAGCTCTGCACTCGGGCCCAGTTTCTTTAGGGCCATCTCTCACACAACTGGTAGGAGCTGGGCGGCATTGGCTCAGGCGCCCGGCCTCTGCTCTCTGCATGGCCTCTCAGATAATCCCCTCTTCTCCACGGCGGGCATCGAGGAGCAAATGTTTGCGGAATCTGTTCCCCTGAAACACGAAGCTGATTACCGTTTGAAATCAGCTGCACTCTCTGGCATGTATAAAGCTGGAAGACCACAATCACATCCTATTCAAAACTGTGCCAGGATTGCACATCAAAAACACCCGTTTCGCAATGAGCTGCTGTACTATTCTGGGAGTAATGCCAGCATAGATTTTTTTCTTCTATTTTGTTGTATGTTAGAATGATAGTGTTATGTTTGAATTTTGGATCAGTGATAAAAACTTTGGAAACATAGATTATGGCAGGTTTTCACAGATGTGTCCAGGAGTAGATAGAAAGAAACACAGTATATGAGATATAACCTCAATTATGCTATAAATATATTGAAATTGTAATATCATGTGTGTGGCTCCAAAATGCATAATCAAAGCTCTTTCATTCTCAAAGGGGGGTCAACAATACTCTATGAGTTTAATCAGATTATGATTATTAGCCTTTCTGTGCAATAGACAAGGATGCCATCAGCTAAAGTATACTTTCACACAGATCTTGATTGAAGTGTTCCTTGTTTAAAAAAAAAAAAAAAAGCTGGTTGATTTTATTAGATTCCAGCAACGTATTCCACTGGGATTCTCCAGTGCATAAAAGCAACAGGCTTATAACAGGCAGTGCGATCCCTGCGAGTTACACGCCAATGTTTATTTAGAAAAAGGCAATAATTTGTACAATCTGAGTTTCTTAACATTCATAAAAGAGCCTTGCACCATCTGGCACAAGATTCAGAAGGTGTAATGTTTACCTGCAGCAACTGCTATGACTACTGTCTGAAAAAACATTTAAAATGTTGCATTAACTGTTAAAATATAAAAACGAAGGTAAGGACAGAAATCATTAAACCACATACAGTAAAAAAAAAAGAGTGGGAATTCAGGTTTTTTTACATAAAAACTAAAAAAATAGTTCATTTAAGATTCTTTGTAAACTTCAAATGCCTTATATTCCTTCTCACTGGGAGTTGCATGAGTTTACTTTTTTTCTAAAAGGGCTATAACATTTGGATTGAATATATCTCCCCCTTAAACAACACTTTGCGGTGTTCGGCATGTTCTAATAGCGTCAGGTCCTGATGGCAAGTGTCAACACAGAAGCAGACATCCAGTTGCTAGAGCAAAGTGCATTTAGAAACTGGGAACAGGAAGTGCTTCTTCACACAAAGGGTTGTGGGAGTGTGGAACAAGCTACCCTGCCATGTTGGTGAAGCCGATGTCCCGGTTTCTTTCCAGAAACGCAGAGGGAATCCTGGTTCTTTTAGCTATTGAAAAGCCAAGTGTCCTGGATGGGCCAGATAGCTTCCACTCATGGGTAATCATTTTCACATTCAGAGCTGTTCCTTCTAATGTGTAGCAAGTGCAGTGCTGACACAAAGGTGAAGGTGACTTCAACCCGTGTCCCTCTTCCTCTTTAAAGCCACAGGGAACTTCATTCAGTTCTGCTACACTGTTAGTTACAGCCTCTCATTGAGCAGCTTTCCCATCTGTTGCCGTGGTTACAGAGACTCATCTCTCAGTCATCGTCATTCACTGCTTACAACTGCATACAAACAACATCACCTTTCTCCCGTTACTGCTGTTGACCCCCCAGAAAAGGTTTTTGGGTGGTTGTCATGATTTTACCACTGATAGCCCAGAAGACTAACAGCAGTTACCAGTGATGAATTGTGCGTTACCTTTTTTTTTTATATCAATTGGTGGAGTGGAGTGCTGGAGCTGATGAAACTGTTCTGACTATAAAATGCATCTTCAACTTTAAATGCATTAAATGGAATTACAGTATTTGTCTTGTATTTTATAAGCAGGCTAATACTGCATCCAATAACTCATGTAAATATTTCATCAGGTACAGCGTGTAAGTATTCATATTTACTGTATACACTTCACAAAGGTACAGTGGAGATGTTTATAACACTTAATTTCCATTATATATTCTTCAATATGAAAACAATGTTCATCATACCCTGCTTCAATGTTGACTTTCATTAAAAAAATACAACCTGAAAGTCAATCGCGGGGAGATCTTCCTTGTAGTTCACTTTTCGTGTTCATCTTGTGATAAACATGTCTTCTTAATCTCACCCATTCTAAAGCAATGAAAGGACAATCCGCCAGCTTTCTTGCAGCCCTGTTGTTACCAGTGCACAGTAGATATTCACAGTGCCATTCATTGCTTGAATGGAAGCCAGCTTTCAATGGATCTCTCTGTGCTCAGGCAAGGGAATAGGCTGCTGCATTTTGGTATTCTCAGATCCGGGTGCCGTTCAAATCTGATTTGATCTTTGTTTCTCCCACAGGCCTTCCTCGGACACGCCTGACATCATCGCCAAACGGAAGTTCAAACAGTCGCCGTCCGATTAAGATGACCATTGATCTCCAAGATATCTCAACAAGGTTTTGGAAAAATGAAACCCTTTTTGTAAAGGGTAAATGCTTTACAGCAAAGGAAATGAAACATGATGTATGCAGCAACTTGGAGGTTCTGCGTTGCCCTTTTGGTTAATAAATAGCTCACTAAGACATTGAGTCTGAATGTTTCATCTTGTATACCAGCTAAGCACCAGTACATTTCTTCTCAAAAGAACAGTACCCCCCAGCCCGCTTTCTATCATACTCCTCAAGATGAAGAAAGTCAGATATCCACTTCCTACCAGTACCACTCCCTGCTCCCTTTTACTGACATTTTCAAGTGTTTTTTGCTTCTTTCACGACATGATCTCTCACAGAGCTGGGAGTCAGCAGGTATTGTGTGTCACCTGGATAAGGTCCATTTAGCGGGTCAGCACCGTAACAGACAGACACAGTCAGACACACTCAGTCACACTGCAGGAATGCAAGAGGGGAGAGAAAGGCAATGCCAGTGTCTCTCCTCTCGTTTCTGCAACATCTCTACGGCATCTCGTAAAAACCCAAACCAAGAAGGTAAAATAGCAAGGGTGAAAGTAGGAATATAACGAAGGTAGTGTTAAACTGATTAATGACTGTCCAAATTGCTCATCACATAAAAAGAACAGTAACATGTTTAAAGTCAATTTAATTATATTAATGTGATATTAACCCCCCCCTATACTTTAGATTAATTGTATGATAATTAGACCTTAATCCTGAACAACATACCTAGCTCTAAACCTAGGGCTATTTGCAGATTGTATCTTGTTTCAGACAGTTAAAAAAACACATTTATAAATGTATTTACAACTTTCTTCTCATAAATCCAATTCTAGAAGCTTTATTGGTTTGACCGATGAATTTCAGTCCTACTGTAAAACGTTGATTTGCAACCACTAAACTTAAGTTTGGCCAGATAAATAAATGCCGTCCTTGCTAAAAACAAAATGATGCACAAATACTCTCTGCTGATCCCTTGCTGTTATTTTTTACTCAATACTAAAAATCTATCATTTGGCCAAGAGCAGTAATGGTTCTGGTGATTTGGATGGAGTCTCAGGTAAGAGTAGACATTGTAAAACAATCAAAATAACCTCAGTAGCTTATCTGGCCAATTGTGTAACTGTTGCATTATAGCTCTGATGCAGGGGTATCTCACAGCACTGCACAACCTACAGTAGTCAGCTCTGAATACTTTGAATCCAGTTTTGCTCAAGAGGTCACATGACCTTTCTGGACTAAAAAGCAGAACAACGTCAGTCAGTTACTAAGAATGATTTGCCTCAGCCTTTGCCTAAATCGAGACAGCAACAGGCATTTAAAATGCAAAAGCATGCACACAACAGCGCAATCCTTCTGAAGTGTAGTGAAAGAGCTGGTGAAGGACACTGGTAGAGCTGCTGTTCGAGGCTGTTTAAAGCAGAAGAAAAGATTGAGTTTGTCCTTGCAAATCAGATAGTGAGCATTGTGACTGACCTCACCTTCTGTTGGGGAAAAAAAATCTCAACAATGTGCTGGGGTGGAAAAGAATGCAAGACTGTTCACCTTTTTGGTTTTCATTTCATGTATAATGGCATGAAGGATTCATTAACAATACACATGCACAATCATTACACATATACTGTATATAAACTTTCTAGACTACCAACTTTCAAAACAGGGAAAGAGTGAAGAACGCCCTTGCATACAATGGTTTATGCATCTTTTGTTCTGTTTTGTCCATCCTGAACAGAAAAGCCTGTGGACTGTAGATCCGACTGTCACATTGCTGCTGACTAAGTGCACAGAAGATGCAGGCAGCTGGAAAACCTTTGGCTCTGATAAAGGGACAAAATGAAAACAGAACAGCCAGTGAATGTGTTTGCCTGAAGGTCCAGAGAGTTTGGAGGTTAAATCACACTTCACTGGTTCTGAATCATGGATCAGCCTCCACAGGCTGTGAGCTAAATGTCAGAGAAGCCACTTGTTAATCAGAAATGCAAAAAGTCATTTTTTTTTATTTTTTTTTTACAGGAAACAATTTTGAATGAGAAAGTAGAACACAACAAAATAAATCATGGCTTGTGCTTTCTCTTAGAAGTCGACTTGGTAGGTATGGTATAAGCCATTCTATTTTCTTCTGCAGACGACTTAACAACCCATATGCTTTGATATTTTATTTGCGTTTATATTAAGCTCTTTCTTTGATATTATTTTCTTGACTAAAATGAAACTTGTTCCAGTTTTTCTTCCCGAGTGAAATTAAGCTCAATTATAGAACAAAAATGTCCCATTCAGTGTGTCAGAAAACCCAAGTCAGCTCTTATTGACAGTTCTATTGTATGCACGCTTTCATTAACTGCAATTTCCCCATCCAGCCTATTTTCTTTTCTTTTTGTGTTTTTTTTTATTCAGCCATGCCCGGTAAAAATACTGCTTTCATTCCACAAAGCAGGTGACCTCCGTGCCCCAAGAGATTATCAATAATGGATTGGAAATAATTTGGTTCTCAGGGGAAGGCTTTGAGAAAGAGAAAGCATATTCCTGATCCTTCCATTATCAGAAAACCATGTGATCCCAGTAAAGGTCTTGGCAACGCGGAGTCTATCTCCACATACAGGGTGCAAAACAAGACTAGACCTTGACAACAGCACCAGGTCCTCACTGGGCACAGACACCAGTTAGCCTCCAGAGACCAGAGTGATATTCCCCATACGTCATTGAGATCATAGTAAACCAACGTTACAAAATGATCACATTCCAATTTAGAGTTTAATTAGAGTGAATGTTGCACAAAGAATAAATACATACGTTCTAAGAATCTACTGTATGGGTTTATATTGTAGTGAATATCCACTTAAACCCAAAGAAATAAGGCCCTACCTTTTTCCTCAAATTAATAAATACAGATTCTTCAGAAAGAAAAACATTTTCCTTTAACACCCGATCCTCTCCTCCTACAGATGTAATTCTAGGTAAACAGTTGGGGAAGGCCAATAAGCTGCGAATGTTTGCAGCACAACTGTCACAAACACTTTCAGCAAGAGCCAGATACTCACTCCATCGCCTTCCCTGCTTTGGAGAGCTGTGGAATTTGCTGTATCCCACCACCTTGAACTCCAGAGATTTCTGAGCAGAGGAATCCTGCTCACTGACCAGCCACTAAAGGAAAAATCGAGATGCTCACCCACCTACTTTCATTGGAGCTTTCATACCAACGCAGTGCCTGTGTGTTTCAGTCCAACATGACCCTAAAGACATCCTGTTAACACACCAATTAGGAATATGACTCACCAGAGTGCTTCCTGCCCACTCACTTCTGCTGAAGAAAGATATTTAGAATTCAGTCAACTGCTCTCTGACGGGTCAGGATAACGGAAAAAACAGACCTTTTCTGTGTCTCTCTCTATGTCAATGCAACGGGAGCAGAGATGCACTGGGTGCCACTGGATTCACAGAACAGCTGGCGGACCATATGGAAATACTGCCCTTAAGGTTTAAGCCGAGCGAATAATATTCATTTCTTCTAACAGAAAAGATGTGAGATACTTTCTTACTGCCATTAGAGTCTCAGTAAGGGTCCATTATGCACCCCACTGACCAGATGAATTGTGATGTGTGTGGAAAAGGTCTAGTGCATGCAATGTGGTGGGCATATAATTGGCGAGTCTCCCAAGTACATCTTCACCCACGTACCTGAACTGCAGCATGTGAGGACACAGAATTACTGTCCCCAAGCCGGTGAGAAAAGAATTAGGGATCATTCAGTTACATGTTTAGTACCAGGGAAACAAACAATTTTCTTCATTGACCCTAGATTGTGGCTGGGAATCCACGACCATATTCACGACATCCTTGATTGAACCTTCTACTGTACCATCTGTGAGAATAAACCATGTGAATGTTACACTATGCTCGGAGCGCTCTCTTGAGTATCATTTGACTTCTACGATCAAACCCAGCTTGATTGAAACATACTTAACTTGAGGGATGCCGACGCGTTATTATGCGAATCTACTTCTTGTTTCACAGATGCTTACCTGGTGATCTTCCCTGTGCGAAAATCAGAAGGTTGTTCAAAATTTAGCCCAAAGGCTGCTGCCTGACACTAAGCAATAATAATCGCTGTATTGACTACCTGTGAATCATCATGTTGTCTTGAGGTTGACTACATCTCCCTAAGAAGGTCTTCACTGTTAAGGCCATTAAGATCTTCAGGAGCTTCTTATTCCAAATGTCCAGAGCACTCTGTGAGACTGGCAAACCCTGAGAAAAGCACTTCTGAAGAAGAAGTGCTCAAGTACTTGTGTAACCTCACACTGTACACGTCTTCAGACCCTACTCTAATACTTAACCACGGAGAAGATAAAATAATATATTCAGTTGTGACTCATTACATTCACACACACATTGCTAATTAAAAAGGCAACATATGGTAGGAGCATTAAATATTTCACAGGGGAACTAGAGACACTCACAAGCAAAGTTTGCTCAGTAAAGAATAATTCACAATTACACTGAGCAACGCAGCCTGAACACCACCTATGGTCAAACTGCATTTCGTTCTTCCTGATCTACAAGGTCCATAACCAGCCCAGGACCTAGGTTTAAGGTTACCATGTCTGTCTGATGTGATATATAAACTGAAAGTTGAGAGACCGTGACAACCTGGAGATTTAAAACAGAGGTTTAGACTGTTTGAGGTTGCAAGTTCAGAAGCCTCACATTGTACCAGGTAACTGTCCTCCACTCTTGTCCTAATCAATTTACTTTTTCTTTCCATGCACGACGAGAAGCTTCCAGATCTTTTTCTGCGCAGTAATAAGCGTCATGCTAACGTGCTTGAAAGGGGGTGGCGGGATATTGCATCTCTTGTTCACGACTTAACACCGAGGCGCTTCAAGCGGGAAGACCATCAAAATCGACCGAACAAAATGTTGATTCAGAACCGGGAGCTGTCCGCGGCCTGATTTAGAACTGCACAGCGCCTCCAGTGGGCAAGATGAACTTTTAAACCCCAAGGAGCCAGACAGGAGAGAGGGTGAGTGTGTGTACAGTGTGTGTGTGTGCGGGTTAGACGGGGAGGGGAATGAACGCGAGGAGCGATAGAGAGGGACGCTGATTCAAGGTTCATGCAACTGCATATCTTAAAAACACTCAGTGACGTTGCATGAGAGGCGGAAGGTTATACTTTTTCCTCAGAAAATCAGATGCAGGGATGTCGTCACTTTTGGGGTCGAATGCTGCGGCACGTTAATGCAAGGGCGATGATGTTCAAGGAGGCGGAAAACCTACACTTGACTGAAGACTAAGTAACGCAACCTAAGACATCTTCTAACAAACAAGAAGTTAAAACTATGCGAAGGAAACTGCGTTGATGTCCAAGCGTTAAAGTATTGCATTCAGACGAGGAAGGTCTGAGGCAAGACAGTCGCATGCCCGCTAGTCTGCTTGTGCTTTCGAGAGAGGGCAAAAGATCTCCTTAACACTACAACCACGATACAGTACATCCTCCGCTGTCCCTCAACACAACCCTCCCCCGAAAATGAATAAGGACTGACGAAGGACGGGAGCAGATGCAAAGCGCGAGTAGCTCTTTGGTTTTATGCAAAGTTTTCGAAAAGACGTCTTGGTTCGATCTCAAAACGGAGCAGAAAGACAACGGTGTTTTCTTCAAGGTTTTTTAAAAAAAAAAAACACACCCTTTTCCCCGTTTTTTTTCCCCTCTCTCAAGCAGTCAGGCAAGCAAGCCTGTGTTTCAGCGTTTTAAAACCCTTGTGTAACTCGGAGAAGGCAGAGTTGATCTGAGGAAAAAACACGCCTGCACCACAGCTTTGCGCAAACGACTCACCTGAAGAATTTTTGAAAAGGTAAGGCGAATGTTATAATAGGACTTAAAACATCACTCACCCCGTTCGTTTAAATCGCATCATTCCCCGATGTGCTCTTCAACAAAGGAGTGCAGTAGTGTTTGCATACCCTTTGAATTGCAACAGTCAATATTAAAATGCGTTTTATAATCGACCGTCGACGTCTCCTACTTTCTCCCCCTGTCTTCTGTATTTGTTAATTTGAAGTATGCGGGTAGTCTGTGCTCCGATATTTTTATACACGTTTATTCATATTTTCCAGTTTTAGTCTGTACACGCGAAAAGGGCACAGACGCAAGCCTCCAATGAGTACCACACCAGTGCTCCAGAAGCGTACGGACGCGACAGTCATCATTACCGAGATTACACTGATGTTTGTTTCAGTCGCAGCGCTGACTGGGTTGATGTAAAATCGCACGGCTGTGAGTTGAATACGTATAATCTAGCAGGCTTGACGCTGGTCTGGGACAGGCGATGGAGGGCAATGAGCAGCGAGATTGGATTTGAAGTTATAGATAATCGTTTTGTCGTTCGCCCGGGTGAATAAAGAATGGCTTGGTTTCTCCCGATAAGTAGACGCTATGTTAAAAAAAAAGAAATGAAGAAAACACATTATTTATGCTGCCGCTTTTTGCTTGTAATTTGTTGTTTTAGTTTTTGTAAGAATAATTAGAATAACCAACCTCATTAGTGAATTACGACTAACAAGTGCTACCAGACTAGAATATTACAGGCTTTAAAAAACATCTAGATTGTATGCGTGTTTGGTATCACGTTTCTTCACTGATTGATAGAAAATGTCAAAGATAACTGTTAGGGATTTCATTTCGTTTGCATCTGATGGGAAAACCACTTAAATTTGCTTACAATTCTTATAGTTCGAATGTTTTATTAGGGAGCTATGATTATACTGTCATTTGATACCTTTCTTAAAAAAATCAAATCTACAAGACAAAATAAAATTGAAGGAACCCACATGAAGTCCTTGTCCTTACTCTATTTTCATGTCCATTTTTGTAACCCTGAGCGAAAATCATACCATCTGCTGAGGCATCACTAGGGCTCTGAAAATGAGCAACAGGATTTCAGAAGATTCAAACAGCAGGAGAAAAACAAACTCAAGTGCTTATTTAAGTGCACATCTAATAATAATGCCTTGTGTTTGAAGCACTTTGGGATGTTTTAAGGCAAAAGGTCTAAACTCAAGAGAAGACCCAACTCATCTCGCCGACGTTCAGCTCTGCCCAGGTGTTGTATTAACTGTGGTTGTAAGTGTCGTTACGAATCCACCCTTCACTGGCAGAGTCAGCACAGTATCCTGCACACACCTGTATCCAGTATCTCAATCCCTGCCAGGCCCCTCTCTCCTGGAGCCCTCCGTGCACATTATGGTGTACTTTTATTGATCAGACCTGAGCCCCGTCATTCAGACGCATGTCGACTTGCAGGAGGAGATATTTACTCATCACTTGCACGATTTAGTTTTAGGGAAACCCAAAAAAAGTTGCATGTTCCAGTAGCTGGCACTTCGCAGGCTAAAGGTTGCTGAATAAATAGGTCCCAATAGCAAAAGACAAAAAGTATGAACTTTTGGTCCCAACAAGCACACACAGCGTTAATAGAATTACTATTAAATGAAATGTGGGAAAGCTTAAAATGCAATGGTTCTTTAACGAGGTCAATTTGAGCTCAGGAAACACATTCATCAGATGATAGCCCTTCTCTGAGGAGTGGGAGGGTTTGGAAATGTAAACAAAGCATGAACTGAATGAGCAAACAGCGCAGAAGTGATATCCACATGCTCTCATCAGATATTGCATTAATTCCGATTCGATTTGATGCTCCTAATTATTCCAGCCTGTTTTAATTGCAACACACTGAGCAGTTGTGCTGATGGCTTTTCTTGCTCCGTTTCAACATCCACAGTGTAATTTTGTCAAGCAGTAGTGTTCCGAGACTCCAAGTGAAAAATGAGATCTTGCATACAGAAATGCATGCAAGCAAGCTCATAAAATAGCTTGTTGGGTGCCCACACAGATCATTACACAAGCGCAAAAACTACAATAGTGTACAAATCCCAACAAGTAAGAAGTCTTTGATTTGGAGGATTATCACAGAAAGCAGAAGGAATAAGAAAGAGGAAGTAACACTGAGTGCCATATCTTTAGCAGGTTAAACTGGAAGAATATTAGGCTGTCAAATGTTGTAAGAATACATGACTGTGACCAACACATAAATGACACTGGACATAGTCAGTGTTTCAGTTAGTTGAGGGTTTGCAACCCTAGGCAGACTGTAGGAAAGTGTAAGCTGAATCTTGCACATTTTCTCAACAGTTTACAACCGAGGAGACGGATCACTTTTCAGATGGAAATTTCTTTGGAGTCTCATGCATATCCCTTTGAAATCAAAAGGAGGATTGTTTTGTTTCTTTGTACGAAAACTCAGGAGATGCTGCATAATTCCATCATTCTTATTGAAAAGAAGCTGAAATAAAATGTAATAAAATATCAATGTAAAACCTAAAATGTCAGCAGAACACTGATAATGACTGGAACCAGTAACCCTCTTGGCCATTGAGAGGATGCTCCTTCTCACAGACACTGAGCTGAAAACATCATGCAGTAGGCCCTCAAAACTTTAATTATCAATACCCTGCCAGGGCAAAGCTGGACAGTAATATTAAATGTGTGGCAATTGTGCAATTGCTGCACAATTTCAGTACTGTGCTTTCTACATTTTCTGTCCTTCATTTCTAAATGCTCTGCAGTCCTGCATAATCCTCGCCGCTGAAATGATCCTGCATAAGAAATTAGCTCTGAACTGATATGAGTAATTTTAATACAATATGGTTGGTTTCTGAATACCAATACCCCCCAGATATTTGAAGGACAGACATTTGATGACATCATCTGCATTAGAATGCACTGATTGAAGTACTCATTATAGTTTAGCTCAAAAGATGTTCTGTCTGCATTTCCTTTCTTCAGCTTGCTGGTTGAAATACAGTATGGTACAATATCATTTCAGCTTCTGTACTTGTTACCTTAGGTTCCCAGAGTCTTTACTCTTCCACTGTAAAAGTCCTAGGGCAACAGTATTATTGCCTTGCAGGAAAAGGGCAGCTGTGATAAGTGTACTGTCCTTTATGCATATTTAACAACACCACCTTAATTAACTATGTAAGCACACATCCAGAAATGATCTGAAAACAGCAGAAATAAGTACAGTAAACATCTGCATAGAAAGCTTCTTTTTAACTCTACTTATGCGAGATGACTTTTAAAATGAGGTGGTATTTATTGCTATCCCAGCTGTCCAGATGTGTCCCTATAGCATGGTTCCCAGTCCTGTCTGTTGATTTTTGATCAAGTTCTTAAATCGCAGCCTAATTGATTTCAGTTTTAAATCTGGAGCATATTTGCACATTTTTCTTCAGCTCTTTACAAACGGGATCCGTAATTGGGTGTCAACCCAGTACCGATTTCTGAGTTTTGAAACTTCTCTCATTCAGGTGGGTTGCCTGACATACAATGGATCTCTACGGAATAAAACAGAGAACTCGTTTTGGGTGTTACTCCCACTATGGGCGTGTCTGTTGAATTACCGCGCCCACTATGGGCCTGTTTGATGAATTGTCAAAAATCATCAAGCTGCTGTAAAAGTAATGGTACTGTATGGGACAGTGTCATTAAACTTCCTGGCCTTACGTCACAGGGCAGGTCAGAAGGACCTGCACAGAAAATCAAAATGAGGTGCAGAACAAGTTTCTATTTAAGAAAGCTTCATATTAGAGTTTTAAGATGAAAGCTATCTGTGAAACAGCACACAGAAAAGATTAGGTTATATCTAAACAAAGACTGGCTCCATCCCCAGCTCGCCCTGATGGGCAGGTAAGGATTTGTGTGAATCAAAGGTGAGTCAGGGTCTGTCGCCCGACAAAACGGACAGTCAACAAGAAACAAGAAAAATGAGTTAGTGTTAGTGTGGAACCACCACAACAATAGGTAATACACAGGAAATACTAAAAACAAAAGTACAAGAACAAGAGACATCTAATACACAATTAAGAATAACAACAATGAGGACAGGTATACTAAAAATGTGCTTTTCTTTATATATGCTGCAGGATGATGATGAAACGGGATTCCAATGATATAAAACAGGTAAGTAAAGAACGAATGTATGTGTATGAAAGATCTCGTACGAGATCATATGACAAAAAAGCCCTTCATCACATAAAGAACTCATACACAACCACTTCTAAACCTTGGTAGGTGTCATGACCCATCGGGGATGTTTAAAAGCGTGCAAATGAATATGTACAAGCTCTGAAGACTGAGGAGAAACGCAGTTTAGAAAGGCTTTTTTAACACTTTAGCCCCAATTTTATTTGTGCCTTTTCCCTTCTAAATTCAGCCTTCCCTATGCCAGAGCCTCCCCACAGCAGATCTACAATTATTGTCTGGCTGGTTTAAGTATCAGAAGTTCTTTGCAGGCAAAGCAGGTAATACCAGGGCCTAGGAAAAAAGAGGAAACGAACAATTTAATTTCACCCCGATTCCCTGAAGCAACTTGTCTCCCTTCACCAGTTCCATCCCAAAAGACTCAACGCACCTCTTAGGGCAACAACTAATTTAGCCGCTTCCCAATAAATGTACCAGGCCCTTTCATCGAGAGCAATAGCTGGGCATTGTTTTACATGTAATACTGGGACAAAACCCAATTAAAAAGATTCAAAGAATAATAGTTGTGATTGATTGCAAGCGACGCAACCCCGTATATAACAATTGCGGCAGTGAACGTAGAAACTGCACAAAATACGTCCACCTCCCCTCTGACCCCCCAAAAAAACAAAGAATAAAGGACAGAAATACTTGGAATTTGTAAACTTACCAAGTCTAACCTGGAGGGGAACGAGGACAGAATCGGTCAAGAAGGCAGAGTTCTCTGCTCCAAACTGACTTCCTGCTGAGCCCTGCTAAGATCTTTAACTGGATTTTCTTATCACATTTAGAATCACATTGCTAACGTATATAAACCTCTAAAGCTGTAAAGTGTTTCTTTAAATCAATTTTCAATGTTTAAATCTAAGCTTTGCTCACTGTCATGGTTCAGGATTGTCATGGCTTAGTAATTTTCTCCTTTGCTTCCTCACTATCTGCTCCTTTTGTATGTTCAAGCTTTGATCACCCCTAGCATTTCCATCAAAGCATGCTATGACATGAAAGCTCAGTATCACAGGCAGCGTATACACAGGCCTTTCACACATCATACACTGTACTCCGGCTACTGCTGTTTCTAATGGTCTGCAGGTAACTGTGAGCAAAATCAACAAAGGGTGAACAATGCATGATTATTTACATCTTTTAAGATTTTAGATCTTTTACTGCAGTACATTTTGTATGGGGCTTTGTCCGATTTGCGATTCATGTTTTCTCAAAAGAGCGCGCAATACTTATAATCCTGGGGGGGCGAGGGCACCACTGTTCCTCTCTTTAGATACCCTGGCTCTTAATTCATTTTCTCTCTCCCGTTAGCAGATGTGCTCCCACTGAGAAAAGCAGATGTCCGCCGCAGGCAGCCCGATTTTCCTGTGCACCACCCTCAGGCAGTGCTAGAGAGAGCCGGCGCGGAGGGATGATGTTCACGGATAAAAGCACCACCACGGTGCCCAAGAAAGGGCCGAAGAAGAAGAGGAAGAAGACGAGGCCCCAGGGACTTCCCTCCCCGGCCCTGTGCTGCGCCTGTGGGCTGTGCATCATGCTAGCGGGCATCAACATCACCCTGGTGGGAGCCTTCGCCTTCGGGACCTTCATGCCCGTGAACAATCCGCCCATCATCATCGGGCCCATCCTGCTGGTGGTGGCGTTCGCCTTCTTCGGCGCGTGCTGCGTCTGCAGCCGCCGCCCCCCCGCCCAGAGCTCCCGCAAGCCCAAAGTGGGGAGCAACTTGGGCCTCATCCACGCCGGCAACACCGCCTTCGAGATCGAGATGAGCGAGCACACGCTGCAGGACACCACGGCCGTGCAGCTCAGCCCCACGAACTCCCCCTGCTCCTCGCCCAAGTCCAGCCCCGCCCCCGAGGGCGCGCGGGCCTGCAAGCTCTTCACCATGGAGGCCAACGGGCCCGCCGCCCGCTACTCGGCCGGGGGAGAGGCCGTCCAGCTCAATCTGCCCCGAGACTTGGCCGCCACCTAGCACACCACCGCGTGTGGGCTTTAGAGGAAAGCGCGTGCAGAGCCTCCATCAGCTGCGGATACAACCGAGGCCATGTGGCCGGCCAGCAGTCCAGCGAGCGACGCACAAAAACAAATAAAGACACCCACTACAGCAGAATGAGATTCTGTCCGATTTAGCCACATGATACCACGCGAAATGCAACTGGGACCTCACACCCGAGAGCGTGCTATCCCGCCTTTTGCGGAAGTGAAACGGCCGACCAGCACGTCTGAACTTCTGAAGCAGGAGAGCTCGTCAGAGAAGGCCGCTTTCCCTTGGCCTTCTGATGGATTTCAGGCATTTAGCTCTTGTCTAAAGATACCGTGGCTCCTTCTGTGCTTCTGTGATGGCGAGTGGAGGAGCAAAGTGCATCTCCAGTATTCTGAGGCAGAAGCACCGTGTCCAGGGCTCTCCATCCCTAATCCTGGAGAGCCACAATCCAGTTTTATGGGACGCTTTGTTTAAAGATTATTTACCGATTATGTACATTAAAGATTAGAAACCCCCATAAGATACTGGTGAATCAAGCAGGAAATCTGTTCAATTAAGAGAACTCTGAACTGTCCTAAATGATCTCTGAATGAGGTTTAAATGACTTAACAAATCGCATGTTCAATCTATGACAATGCACTTGCTCCATATCTTTACAAATTGGTGATTTAATGATGACCTCCCCTGCCCCGGGTACTGGGGTTCTTCAGGATCAGGGTTGGAAATCTCTGTTGTGCTTCATTTGTACAAAGTTCCAGTCAACAAAAAATATCAATCTCCTATGGGTTGGCACATTTCACTTAGTCCTAAGTGTCCTATGAAAAGTCCTAAGAAACTGTTCCTCAAAAATGGGATTATGAAAGCCTCAAAACACATCTACCAGATTCAGTGTGGTAAGAGAGTACAGTACATTGTGAAGAACAATATTTGTATACAGTGAGACAGGACATAGGTTGTTTACAGTATACGTTTAATTTGTCTACAGCTTTGTGGTTTATTTCTTCATGTCTGAAAACTGTTTTTTGTAACCGACATATACTGTAAATTTTCATCCGCTAACGTAAAAATGGGTAAATGTCTACAACTGCCTTCTGTACTTGTTGGTCACCCCACAGAAGTTCCGATTCCTCACACTGCAGGATCATGATCCCGTGAGCTTCATTTCTCAGCTTAGGTTCCTTATATTTTTAATCGGACTGAGGTGTAGCAGTGGTCTTGTGAACAAATTGGAGTCTCGGGAGTTAATGCAGGTTTGAAAACATGTTCGGTTTACACTTCCATGGCCTCTAGGGGCTGCAACAGTATTGGATAGGAGTGCCTAGACTGTTGTATTGGTGCAATCAGATCAAAAATCTATAAAATCACAATAAGACCTATAAAACCACGGTATTAAACATCTCGTTTTTTTTAACTGGCCACTAACATGCTTCCCCGTTTTATTTCTAGTATGTGCAGAGAACTATGAAGAAATAATTTTATCAGAAACATGACGGAAGCAGTCAAGGAGAAAATTAAAATACAATAAATTGCTGCTTTCGTTTAAAAGTGCGCAACGTAAGTTATTAGACTACGGGGGTGGGGGTAACTTAAGTGGATACTGTAAGAAAACACATTCAGCATAATGGTACGCAATTAAATGCAGAAATCGCTATGAATACTGGGATATTGATTAGCCCTGCCCAGGATTGACATAGCAACCCCAGTTGGACACATGCCTACCCTCCAATTCCTCCTACACTCGTTTACTCTCCTCAGTATGTAGTTGTAGGGTTCATAAGCATATAAAAGACAGAGAGATACTTGCCAAACGTAACATTAAAACATCATCTGTATGTCTAATTACCTGTAATATAACACATACTGCCACAGTCAAGTTAACATGGGGCTGGGGGCCGATTTCAGCTTATTGCGCACTAGCACAGTTTATAAACACGATAACGATGTTATATAACCTTTCCAAGAATTAGATGGGAAACCACTATTTTATTAGGCTGAGTTTTTGCATAAGCAACAGGCTATTAGGTTTTAACATCATCTAATTTTCTGCCAGATCTCCATCCTCCAAGGATTTGTAACAGATTGAGACGCAGTAAAACAGCATAATAATGTTGGTCTTGTAACAGAGAAAAGATACTTTGAACACAGTACAATAAAACACAGTGGCAGTAATTTAGTCAGACTCATCAGTGATACAAGAATTCTCTTTGTTAAAAAAAAAAATCTTGTAACATCCATTTGGATGTAAATTGTTAATTGTCAGAAAAGATCAGATCCCTCCTCGATATGAAAAAAAAAATCTTTTTAGAAAACTGCCAAAGGCTCCTTCCTAAGATCCTAGACTTGTTAGGAGACTCTTAGACTCTTAAGCCCAGCAAACATGTTTTTTTTTAATTAAGTTTTGAGTAAAATGCTGTATAAGAATACAAATGACTTCTCAGAATAGGATCCAGGCACCTCTTCCCAAGCCAGGAAAGAGCTCACCTCCTAGACTGAAACTGCAGACACCATACTTCTCTGTGATGACTCACCGGGGACAACTACCATGACTCTCCGATACATGGCTCTGCTCAATGAGGTATTTGATTGTGTGTTGCTTCACAAACTCTCACAAAACAGACCCCTATACTGATGTTAAGGCCATCCAGTCTCACTTCCAGCAGTCAAAAGAGAGGTTTGCAACTGCACTGTCATCCGATAACAATAACCAGTAAACTGGTGGATATTCTGCAGGTGGGGCAGCACCAAAGCTGTGATAACACTGGAGAATCAGAGGAAGAGATACAGTAGCCCTGTTTAAATACCATATGTTTAAACTGGAGAATAGAAGCCAACAATCTAATTTACTTATCCTTGGCTTATTAATTAAAAAAAAAAAACATCTACCATCACCGGGTGGACCAGTGAAAAAGCATAAGGCACACGGGATGCATGAAGGGGCTGGTACAGTACATGGCAGGGCAGCCTTCTTATGATCAATCTTCTCTGCTATACTGACCGACAGCTCATCCTTCAGGTGGCCAGAAAATTAGATGCTTTGATATCTTTGACTTCATTATGCGTGTCTCTCACAGTACAGGGCAGAAAATGTTTTGCAGAAATCCCTTCGCCCACGTCGAGTGGGAAACTTCCTGCGTTACCCAGCCAGGCTGAAGATCATCTATGGTAGCCCGTCGGGTTTGACACAGCACATGAAGCTGAACAATTTGCCTTTGAGCTTCACAGCTCATAAAGCAGTGTTTATCTCATGGGCTGGACTGTACTCACTGCTTCATTGTTAAACTTCCAGAGTTTTTTTTGTTTTTTTTTTCCCCTCGGTCATTGTACATTCTTTTATGGACAGTCCTGTAGTTACAACATTTGCTTGGATTTTTTTTGCAAAACACAGTTGTGTTACATGTTGGCTTAAAAGAGCTGATTTATTTTGCATTTGGTCCGATATCGAATGATTGAATTGAATGGAAGAACTGTGGAATGTACTTTCTCTCAGCTAGTTAGTATAGTTCTGCATTTGTGCATGTTTCATTGATTGCCTTTAATTTTATGCTTAAGCATCTGGACATTTGCTGTTATGTTGTCGTCTTTTTACATCTGATCCCATGTTATCTGTTCAAACTGCTGACTTCTTTTTTTCTTGCACTTCTGCTTGGTAATGATCTGTTTTATGTTACAATATGTCCTGGTCACAGGTAACCGTTTGGCCATCGCTGCTGTGGTTTTAAATCTTTTTGGAATTACTTCATAATCTTACATCCGGGAAAGCAGATGTCTCAATTTCCACCCACAAAAATATCTCAAGCTTTAGGATTTTTATCTTTTAAGACAATTCAAATTCAAAATGGTATGACTTCAGAAGACCCCATTTCTATACGCAGAGTATACACCTTATAATGGACTGGTGTTCTGTCCAGAATGTATCCTGTCTTGTACCCAAGATGCCCATTGCCTGGAGTGCTGGGCTCCAGCTTACTGCCATCCTACATTTGGTCTAAGCAGTGATCTGCATGCTATACAAATTGGCCTGTGCAAAGGCAATTGGCTGCCTTTTATTGCCATCTTTGTTTCTGACAGAAATATCTGTACGATCAATCATCAGCTGGCATCAGCATCACGCCTCTTAACACACAGGGGTCCACATATCTTATTCCACCCAATGTTCAAGATACTCTCTTTGTTTTTTCCCCACTTATGGCCTTACATTACACATGTACAATATTCCTCAATTTCTATACCTGTGATCCTTTTTATGCATACATGGCATATTCACGCACACTCACGATTCCTGAAAGACTATTTTTAAATATCAAGAAAAAAAATAAGTAAAATATTAGGAACCCCTATAAAATATACTCTCTCTGTGGCTAGGAATCCGTGGTTGACGTCAGCGTTACGAGAGACTTACAACAGCTTTTGCTTTTGCAGCCATAACAATCCCCAGTACTACAAACTCTCCTGGTCCCCACTCAACCGCTACCGTCATCACAAATCCAACTCCAGGTAATCCCGCTCGAAGGAAGGAAAAGCATCATTTGCATGCCTGTGCCTTTAAACCAGCACGCAGAAACATTTTTACGAGAGAATTTGAAAATCTGTCCGCACATTCAGAAAGACGTACGTGAAAGCCAATAGTCAATATTGCTTCCCTACTCTTTTTCCATCTCCTGCGACAAGGCCAGTGAGAGATTTCAGGTCCCCTGGGTAGGGTGACTGCCTTAGCAATCAAGGTCTCCTGACAGACCATAAAAGGGCTTTCTTAATCTGTATCGAGCTGTCAACAAGAGGAGTACATACCCCTCCGAGACACCCTCCAACCTTTTGGGCGAGAGTATTTTAAAAAGTATTTTTTTTTTGTGGTATTCAAGATTTCTACCATTTCGCTAGCAAGATCTTTCTAGAAGATACAGCACGTTTTTATACCGGACTACAAAAGAAACATATCTAGCATTTTTCTGCAACGTGAGCTCTGCATGAACTCTTAATGGACTCCAATGTGAGGGAGCTGCACGTGTCATTGACTGAAGAGGTTCTATAAGAGGGATGTGGTAACATGCTGTTTGTCAGTGAAGGCGAGCCAAGGCAGGTCAGAATGCAGTGGGAGAGATGGGTCTCTTCCTAATTTGTGGTTAATAATAAGGGCTGTACATACGGACTAAATGTTATTTAATAGTGCAATTGTTTATCACTTTAGAACAACACAGATCACTGTACAATAGCACATATGTAATACACAACAAAAGAGAAAAGATATACATATACTGTACATACAACCTACATGTTTGAGAATAAAGCTCATTTCATTTTACAAATTTCTGTTTAAAGCAGGTGTTTATGCGGATTGTAATGCAAATATTTGCTAGTAATCTTATGTTACTGTTGTCCTGTTCTTCCTAATTTCCCCATGCCTATACTACCCATTTTATTGATAACGTTATGTTAATAAATAAGTACATTAGTAAGTATCATCACTAGCATCTAGATAATCTCAAATCAAATGATGTACAGTATTCAACTGCGAAAAAAAGTTATATATTTTGCTTTTCAGGTATGATTTGATGTGTTTACCGTTTCATGCTGTTACGATCAAAATTTCGTCTAAACATAAATGCTGTATAAAAAAAGCTCAAGTGAATCAATAAGATAAATCATTAAAAAACAACAACAACAAAAAACCCTGTCATGTGAATTAATTTCCAGCACGGAAGGAAAGTTGAGTCAGTTCTTCAGATAAGAGCGATATTGCACTGGAAACATAAGGGAAACAGCCCGCAGCCTGTCTGCTGGGCAGACAGCAGGGCTCCATAGTTAAACCTGCTCTCAGACTGGCTCACTTCCACTCAGTGGGCATTCCCACAGTGAGGCCGTTTGGTGTCCATCCTGTTCCCATGCCTGATGGGGGGCACACAGGCGCAAACTGCACACTGCTTCCCGAGTCTGCTATAAGGCGTGTGGTCAACTGTAACATTTCCCCGTCCAGTTCTCCTCTGGACTCCTGGACCCTCCCTGTTGGGGGGGCGATACTGTTTTTTTTTTGTTTGTTTTTTTTACAGGCTAACAGAAGTCCCCAGTGAACGGGCAAAAAAAAAAAAACGCTCTTTCCAGAGGAGAATCGTAAGAAACGATCTCTGTGCATCCCCCCAGCCAGCGGTAGCAGGCGAATCCGCCTGAATCGGGTCCGAGTGCCCCGAGCGGCTCAGGAAAAGCTGTGGAAGTCAGAAGCCCGAGGTCCGGAGCAGAGGACAGGTCTAAAACATGATTCTGACCGTCTTCTCTTTTAGTCTTAAGCCAACCATGCGCTGCGGCCCCTGGATTTGCCTGTGGAGAGACGGACACAGCCGTTTCCCCAGACCTACGCGGGTCTCGTCTTTTGCACCTCGAGCCGACCAAACCCACAAGAGCGCTAAAGCAGCCCAGAGACCACAAGACGCCTTTCATGTCAATAATACCGCAAGCTCCCGGGTTTCGGCCACGATTCCCCTGGCCCTTGGAATCACTGTAACAGCTGGCTAGAGGCACAGCCCAGATTCAGCCTTGCAGTGAAGGGTTTAGCGAAACCCCACACTACCAGCACTGCCGCCGAGCCGCCGACAAGCCTCCAGTGTAATCTCTCCACGGAAAAACCCAAAGCTGCTGAAGAACAGAGCCGACACAGTACGGCCCGGTTTCCCTTACAATCAAACGGCTCGCGTTGGCGAACCATGTCTGTGTGACATCCCTTATAAAGACTCTGTGACAAAAACGTCAGCTTGATTTTTAATTAGTCCAGGTGAAATATTCTGTACACATGCATGCGATTTCTAGTGGGATTTGAACAACACAGCTGCCCATTTTCCACCAGACCGTAAGAAGTTAAATCTATTAAAATACAATTAATCAGGTAAAACTCACACAGGAGCCTCATCTCATTTACAGCAGTGACCTGCGGTTAATTTGTTTAGACTGGGGCAGGTTACAGATATAGCACAACACAGAATCTACCTACTTATTAACGGATGTACACTTGTCAGCCTCCCCCTCACCTCCCCCTTCTTCAGGAGCTCCATTTATCCTGAGCTTTCAACATCAAACAATAGCTTATGTTAGAGCATGATGGATACGTTCGGAATAAATTAGCCTTATCGCGGAAAAGCTGTTGCAGGAAACCAGCCGACCCCTCTCCTGCCTGGTTTCTGTAGCTAGACATCCCACCTGCCACATGTCTGTAAACAGAGAACTGCATCTGTGGACACGCAGACCCCTGCAGAACAGGCTAACGGCGGCAGTGAAAGACAAGCCCACAGGTCTGCAAAGGCGTGGTGCAGGAGAGAGCAGGGAGTGTACAACAGAGCCTACACAATATCGTTCCACTAACGCCGGGGTCAAACCATAACATCGGCACGGTGTTTGAGGAACGCACGCGGGTAGATCATCTGCGAGGTGCCCTGGGATCAAAGGTCTGTTGACGTCACATGGCCTCAGCTTGCGTCCAGGTGGCACTGGGGAGACACCCACTGATCGCTCCTTCTGACCCAGGGCCATTGTCACTCTCACTGCCCCTGTGGTCTCCCTGGCTGGCCTCTTCCCCCGCCGTTTGGCCCTGTGATGCCCAGTCCGTCACAGGCCTTGAATGGGGATTGCCCTGAAAAAGCCCAACAGCCTCGTTCGATGGGCACTGCAAAACGAACACAGAAAGCCAACCAAGGGAAACGTTTAAAAACGGATCAACAATGTAGCCTGAGCTCATTCTCCTTTCTATATAAAAAGCAGTCGGCCTAGAGAGACCGTTGTTCTTGATACAAGAATGCAGTGCATCTTTAATAAGGGTTTTAAATATTTTACAGATCCTGGTTATTCAGGGCAGGAAGCTACCATCCCTGAAGACTGAAGCCCTGTATTCAGTAAGGAGCTTGGATATTAAAGGCAGCACCTTTGGGACGATGCTCCCAGTATACACTATATCATTTTAAGGTTAGACCCGTGCTATGGAAAGGTCTCCGATTGAGGTATAATAAATTACAAATGATTATTTCTAACAATAGAGCAGGAGATTAAAAACAAAGGCTCATTTTCTAAAAGTGATGGGAGGCGGGGGTGTAGGGGTGCTCGATGAGATGAGAAAAGTTTCAGACTCACACCACCGCAATGACGAAGTTCTGACAACTAATCTTGGACGGATCTTTGCCAGAAAAAATAAGCTACCGTTTGTATCGATTGATTACCCCCAAAAACAAAACAAAAAAAAGTAGAACAGATTTTATTTTTTCATGGTTTAATTATAACTGCAGATAAGATTGATATGCCATTCAGATAAGACGCACTCTCTTAAAGTGAGCAGTTCTGAGTCCAAGAATTACAAGACATGAGTGAGAATTTTCCTAGATCTTTTGTTGAAGACCAGTTAGCCAGCTAAGCCAGTGTTAGTCTTGGAGTTTCCTTTCCATTACCTTTATTCTAACCCATCCTTAAGTATTTAAGTATTCTTCAGGTGCACAATCCTCTTTATACTCATCCGAAAGCTATTTTTCCCCCGATCTGACCACCATAGATCTTGAGGGAATGCATGTCATGTATTTTACACCACTGACAAACAGCTGGATATGTGTTCCAGTAGATCCCATCTGTTGTGTGCTCCACTGTTCTTCCATGCAGACTTCAACAAAGTCAGTTGTGCACTGCCAATACAAGCTACTGTACATTAAAGATGATGCAGAATAAACTTTGGTGTGTGTGAATTAAACATCAAGTGAAGATAAAAATAACATGCTTGTGAAGTGCAGGTCTTTTTCCAGCCAGATATTCTCATTTTTGCAGAAACATCTTGACAGGACCAGAATTCTTCACAGTGCAATCAGATTATATTAAGACCAGAATTCTTCACCACACTATCAGATTATAGAAGTCTGTTCAGCACAGGAAGACTGAAATGGCTTTCACAAAGAGCATTTGATATGAATTAAAATTATGGTATGAGGGATTATTGAAATAATTCAGGCATTTAAATTGACTGCTGTACCAGTATGTGCATGACATTATAAATAATCTCCACTTCTTTAATCCTAAAATCCCTGTTAGTTAAGACTGTATGAATAAAAAGGTCTCACAGCAACAGTTCCAAAACTCAGATTTCTTTTCCGGGAGAAACCGGTACACTATCAAGTAGAGTGCCAGTGCCTCCAGGAATGCAGCTGAGCATAATTACCAAATCTCTGTTATCACTACCCTCTACTATGAAAGTAATCCCTTAACTAGAAATGTAGGACTCCCCTTTAAACTGCTGAGCCACCTAATCTTTACCAGAGGAAACAATCCATTAAAAACTTCATCCGGCTCTCTTTCACTAAAGCACTTCAAACTGAAGTACTGTGAAAGTGCTGCAGAGACGTGATGATACTCGAAGACACAAAAAAAATCCCCTACAAATGTATCTGGACTCTCTTCCACACGTTGCCATGATTGAAACCTGCGTTCGCCAGAAGACAAAACTGAACCATGTGATACCTTTCAGCTTTCATCCCGTCCACCTCTACACACATGGGCACAGCGCTGACCTCACCGCTTCACAGGTCAGTGAGAGCAGGGGGAGTTTCCAACACCAGACCTCTCTCAGTTTGGGACTGTTGATTTTCAACATCCTCTGCACTGTACGCACTCCACAACGTCTTTTCAAACTCCGCAATGCATCATTTTAAAAAACGGGAACTTCATGGCTGAACAGTGTCCCAACTTTTTCCTCATCCAATACAAACCATCTGGGTGTAAGCTCAGCCATTCTGCATGGAGTCATTTCTCTCCTCTGCGTAGACTTGTACCATACACCTGTCATCTGCTTCATTTTGGATTTTTGCAGAATATAGCTGCCGTACTTTACATGCAGAGACATTTTACAAGTACAGAGCTGCTCTTCACAGAACTGAAAATTTAGTAGCAATTTAGAAAATTGTCTGTACTTCAGTGGTGGTTAATGTATCCACTTATATCTAGATCACTTTGGGATCCTTAGGGGCTAAAAGTACAAGATAAAAGCAGGGAATTACCATCATTTCCACAGGGAATGAAAGAACAAAAAGGCTGCCAGTTCTTTGCTCTTGGAGAGAAATGCTAAAGTAAAGAGTTGATAAAGGTCAATGATACAAACAGGTGGTTTCTGATTATTGCTAGTAGTAGGAGGAGCAACAGCAGGTACAGGCAAGAGCAGTAAAGGCAGCAGTAGATGTACTTGGAACAGCAGTTTAGCAACAGTAGTAATCATATCAGTAGCTGTAGTAGCTATAGAGACTATGATAAGTAGCAATAGCAGTAGCCGCAAAAACATGTTAAGTTAAAACAATATAGACCCCCGGGTAGGCATATCCGCCTAAATCTGCGTTTGCTTTTATGGCTACACTTTACGTGACCAAAACCAAACATTTTTTTAATCGTGTCCCAAAACATCACAAATGCAAGTGAGCTCCAGTGTCCCCTAAACAGGACCCTTAAGTTTGGCTTCACTGCAGTGAAACTATTTTGTCATAAACAAATCAATAGTACAGAGCAGCTGTGCTAAAACGGACACGGCGCTTTAGAGAGAAACTGCACAACGTGTAAATAATATCTATATTACAAAACAAAAAAACACACAACACCGCGGAGTAAATATCACAAAACACAAGACAGTCTAAGCTTTTCAGAACTGTTTCGGAACTAGGTACATCAGCATGAAGCAAAATCAACCCTTTTCATAGGAATATTCATCTTGAGTCTTAGAAAAGGAGCAAAGTATGTCCATATTTTTCGGCTGACAAGCAAAATGCAAGCGCAAAAGCAAACATTCGCAAAAATATATCATGTTTTTCTTTACCTTGAAATAATGGCTTTCGGTGTACTCTGGAAGTTCGCAGGTTTGTAACAACAGCCGCTGGAATCCTCCTACACCTTCAAATAGACCGGCTGCAGAGAAAGCTCATCTGATAGGTTAAAATAGCCGTCTTTCAGGGAATTCTGACCATTCAGAGACTTAAACCCGCCTCTCTGAGAGAATGCGCAGGTTACTAAACCTGAGTACCAAATAAGCGCAGAAATACCACAAAGGTTAAAAAAAGGTGTAAAAACCCCGCAAACTTGCAGATTTGTTTTATGTTCGTTAGAAAAGACTTACAAAAGAAAACTTACATCCTAGGCGGGACACAACTCCAGAAACTGACTTTTAAAGAAAGACAGTATGATGAATCTGTGTTGTCTGTGTGTGTGGTTTGTTTTGGATATTTATTTCTAATGCGTGTGCTGAGGAAGACATTTAAAACATCAGAGAGGTTGTCGAAGGAGTTCTGCTTAATTCAGGAGCCTCACCAGCCCTGTTCTACATTTGGGGGAACTTTCCAACTGTAATAGCTTATCACGAGTCTCAGGAGCTAATTGCGGATAAGGCAATAAACAGGGAGCAAATTAGTTACTAGGCAACCTGTGGCTCTGCTACCAGGGCACACAGTTGTACTGTAGGTCTGAGGTGCATGTGCGCTCGCCTGAGAACAACCTTGGACCTAAGGAAGCTCTCCGTCTCTCTTTCCCCTGAAACAAGGTCATTTCATGGCTGCTTTCCCACTGCGTGGAGCCCGTGGTGGTCAAACAGTCTCTTGGCGGAGCTGCAGAACGCCACCATCGACAAAAATGGCACGGTTCCTCTTCTCGATGTAAAGGTGTTTTAACTTTATAGATAGACGCAATTCAGGGTCATTGCTGGCGAAGCAGCGTGGCGTCATGGGTCCCCAGTGGTATCGACAGCAGTAGGAGAAGCGGTCTTAGTAGCAGTAGAGGTAACAGCAATGGCAATAAGGGCAGAGGTTGTAGCAACAGCAGTGCGGGTAGCAACTGCATTAGGTCTGGCAGTAGCTGTAGTAACAGCAGTAACTGTAGCAGCAGTAATAATGTCAATGATCACATTACGAACAGAACAAGTAGTGCATTGTGTGGTAGTGCATTGTGTTATCGTGCCACCTAGTGGCAGAAATGCCGAAATGCTTCCCAAAGATAGCACGCGTTCAAACCCGCAGTTTATCGCTGGCTGTGCGCACCACCGCCAGACCCCAACACTACGACAGGTCCTAAACAAGGGACGAAAAACCACAACCGATATTCCAGTGCCAATGGGATTTTACAACAGCACCATCAACGGTCCTGGGGGTTTAAGGTTGATAATGAGAGGAAGTTGCCCAGGTTGCCTGTCCGATTTCCAGCAATCGGCTGGTAGTAGAGACAAAAAGGCACATCTATGTCTGTGTCTAGAAACAAGCACTGCTCGGCTACGCTAAAGCCCTATGGACTTGTACAGTGGCACTCAGTTCCCTTGTCGCCTTGCTCTCTAACCTCTGGGAAGCTTTGGGTGGAAACAAGACTGTTCTCAGAACCACAATGTACCGTGATCCACCACTGGAAAACATTTTTACTGTGACTGCATTGCTCAGGGGTTCCTTGAGCTGTTTTGCGGAATTCTGCACTGTTATTGTGTTACTGTACATATTAGCACAGTATTTGGAGGCAGACATGAGTAAAACCGACCAATTGGCTGTACAATTATTTCTGAGCAATTGTTTTTATAAATGCTAATGCCGTGGCTCTGAAAACAGCAGAGGAAACACAGTTTTTTTTTCTCTCTCTCTCACCATAAACTGCTGCAGAGATCCCAAGCTCAAAACGTGAACTCTAGTCTGCAGCCTTTATCCTTTCCTGGACAAAAGCGGTGGAAACGTAAAGCATGAGGCCTACAAGTCCGATAAGCGTCTGGGAGTTCGTCACACTTCCAACAGGACACTCAACACAGCAAAAGATTACCAAACGCAGTCACGGGAGGGATTACTGCGTGCACTGTGTGAAAAGAAGTTCAGGTGATAGGGCTATAGCCGAGCCCTAACCCATCGCTATCAACAGCCATCGCTATCCTCACACCTGAAGAAGGCTCCACGGCCGAAACGTTGTGTTCTCTTTCTTCTTTTTTTCAGCATGGAATAAACCTATTACTTGTTCCTTTGCAGCCTACGCATGCTGACGCAGCTGCCCACCTGAACTACCACAGGAGAATGTTCGATCTGCAATAGGCAGACGTACCACCAGAGGGAGATAAAGCTATTCGCAAAGGACAAGCGACCGCAAGGCTGATGCCGAAAGGCGGTGGAGAAGCGATTCCGGCAGATCTGAACACGAGGGAGTATTCTGGAGGTGGAAACGGTCAGGACAGGCCTTCTGTCGGGCCGAGGTGCGATGGGACCTTCTTGTGACGAAGCTGCAAGGGAGGATAGCGGAGTCGCTTCACGCAGAGGCCGAGGAGCTGCAGCGGGCCAGAGAAACTCACAAGACCGGGCCGTCTGAATCCAGTCCAGCACCGTCTACTGGCACACATCGCAATGAGGTCCAAGAGCCCATCAAACACACATGCCTACATACAGTAGTGGTGTCCTCAGACATTCACAACGTTTGTGGACATTTTGTGGATTTTGATACCATTTTTGTCTTGTCAGTGGAATCTACGCAGCGAGGTGAAAAAAAACAACAACACTGACATTCAAAAAAAGTGATGCAGCGGTGTGTGGGTTTGGAAAACTGCTCGACATAATTCTGATGCGTGGCAGATTCTTTGTTTCATGTTAGCCCCCCCTAAAAAAAAAAGCTCTGACTTCGGGAAAACTCCCAGGTGAAGTGGAGTATGTTGGTTTTCATCGTCTAACTTGGAAGAAGTTTGAACTGAAACAGTGACAGTGGGCAGATGCCGCACGCTGTCGAGGAGACCGGGGCGGGTTGGAGCCCAGCAGAAGAAGAAAGGGACGTACAGTCTGCGAAAGTCTGTCGCCTTGAGACGTCCTTGTTTCTGGGTTGTGTTCAGATTCATACGCCTTTGCAGATTCCTTCTCTGCCTGCTAAGCAAAAGCGGTCCTTAGGGAATACATTCCCACTCTTGTTACGCTGTGCGAAGATGGGAGAACAGCAAGGCCAACGTACTGTCTGTCATGCAGAACGCTCCGATTCAGCCTTCCCTGCTTGCTCTCCATGCGTGTTCTGTGTGACCATGAGCCACTGGGCCTACGGTCACACAGAGCAATGACACACCCATGGTGAAGTGTGCAACAGGGCAAGCAGGCTTTGTCTCGAGCATCGATATCTTCAGCACTGTTGCCTGTCGATTCGTGGCAGCCTGCCACTAAATCACACTACCGTTAATTCTCCATTTCATTTGCAAAACAGATGCAAATGGCAAAGAGCTGTCTTGGTATGACTGTGGAGTGCACTAGTCTGCTCTCACCCAGAATACTGTGAACAGTCCTGATCTCCAAGACACTGCTGTTCAGAACGCAATTCAGAGAGGAGCACCCAGAGATTTTCCTGCAGGGAAAGTCTAAAATAAACAAACCTTGTGAGAACATTGAAGTCCACAGGAGGAGCTGATTGAAGTTTTCCCAATCTTCACAGGCACAAGTCAGCAGAGTGGATTTCTTCAGAATCGGCAGTGAAGCAAACAGGAACTGGAGGACACGAGTCTTAGCTGCGGGGATGTGCATTTAGAGCCCAGGAGGCACTTCTTTACACAAAGGGTTGTGGGAGTCTGGGCCGAGCTGCCCTGTCATGTTGGTGAAGCCTGGCTTCTTTCAGGAGACGGAAGGGGTGGATGGGAAAGGTGGGCCGCATAGCTCTGTCTCGATTGTAACCATTCTTATCCCAAATGTTTGTCCGTAACTGCCAGTAATTCCAAGGACCGAGTCTCAGACATCCCAGCCCTGTTAGGAGCAGGAACAATACAGGACTAAACAATCACCACTGCCATCCTTGTGCAGCACGTGTCAGTTCTTGATATCTTATTCAAATCAGCTCTGGCTGTGCACATTATGGAGCCGATTCATTTATTGCCCAATATTTAAAAAATAAACACATATTAATTTGATGAGTAAAACTATGTCAATTTTTTCTGTCAAACGCAATACTGAGAAATGGAAGGCAGTCGTATCTGAGTTACTCGCTAGACACCAGGGAATGCAGAAACACAATGTCTTCGGTCCTTTGAAAGCCACAGTCAGAATTCAAACTATCGTTGCCCAGCTGGTGTGATTGTAATCTTACCGGTTGTGTTTATTAATCTCATGATCAACGACGTAAATATTCTGCTGGCCGGATTGTCCTGTACGATGGGAAAGAGAAGAAGCTAAAGGGGAGATCACCAGCTTCACTGTACAGTGCTTCAGCGGGGGACTGACAAGCAGTGCCGCTGACAAGAGGTCAGAGGTCACGGTTTTAAGAGCAGGCTGGGCCCCAGGTATGGCTGTGTGACAGCGTGGTTATCAGACCGCGGTGAGCGGATTCAGGCAAAGCCTTTTTGTCATGATTAGCTCCTCACAGTAGACAGCCTCTGTTCCAACAGCCGAGGACAGACAGAGCCAAGTTACCTCTCTCCGATGGGTTGATACGGCGCAGCAGGTGTAATCCCAGGACAGGGCTGGGTCGGTGGGGGTGAGGCCGAAGAAGGCTGTAGAGCCTTCTCCGGGCCGACATGTTCGCTCCAGGACGGGTGGCCATGTGAAGAGCCATTGACAGCGATCGTACGGTTTTTAGAAGGCTGTAACATGCCGGTGCCTGAGCTCAGAATCGTTAACTTCTTTTTCCGAAGAAGAAAAGGCGCTCTGCTTGCATGCTGGTGGAGTGACAGTTAAGATATATACAGTGGGCACTGACACCGCCATTGAAAAGACAAAAGACGCCTTTGTCTTGTCACAATAATCCTAATCTGTTTTATGACAAGAACTACATTAAAAGGAAGAGGGGAAAAAACCGCGCAGGGGTATGATAAATGAACGGACGGCCAGCTAAGCTTGCTCCTGCATTCGTTTCTAATGGCCTGATTGCGCAATTAATTCCACATCTCTTTTCGCCAACACCCCCCCCCCAACGTGAAAATAGTCATATTTCGTCCCAGATTAGTATAGATACAGACTGACAGTCTGCGCTGCTCAAGGTATTTAGGAGACATAATTCATTCATAAAGCCGCAATGCACTCATCTATCATCTGAATTCGCCCCCCCCTCAATTCTCGCCCTCTTCTCTCTCAGCTCCTGGCTCTTGGGGAGAAGGGGGGGGCGGCTAGGTTCGGGGGGGGTCAGTCTCTCGATTGCTGATGTATTAGCCAGCATATGCAAGCTATGAATTATCAAGTGAAAGGAGTCAATTATCCACTCTAAAAATGAGTGCCTAGGCTCAAGTAGCCTGGGGGGCCATTCTCGTATTTATGAAATGATTTCCCGGGAAGTGGATGGAAGGAGCTAGGGAGAACAGGATGGAAGGAGCAGAAAAAAAAGACCCCTGCGCGCGCGCACACACACACACACACTCATATACACACACACTCACACACTGCCTCAACTCCGACATCGCCAGCACGCACGCCTCTCCGTTAACCGGAGCAGAAGGAACATTTTGAACTTTTAATGCAATAATCCATTTATTTTTTTTTTTGCACACCTACTTTTAGGAGTGCTTCGGCTGGGCTGGAATAGCCTCACCTCGACTGGCAGCCATTTTGCCTCGTCCCGAGTCTCTCCTTGGCCTTCCATCAAATCAAAATGGGGCCCCGATTGACTGCAGCCACTAATAGAGTGGAAGGCAAATGGAATATCGGAATAGTTTACCCCCCCAACACCACCCCTCCAGTCCCTAGCCACCCTGGCTTGTCATTTTCTTTAGCCATTGATTTTTTTCAACCTCTTTTTTTTTTTTTAACGGCGAGAGGAGAGAGAGAGGGAAAGTGAGGGAGAGAGACGAGAGGCCAGCCGGGCCACTGTTCAAGCCTCCGAGTCCAAGATGCACATCAGCAGAGCCCGGGACTGACTGACATAACTGACACTTAGGGAAATGAGGTCATTAGACGGAATTACAGGGGGTTTTGATAGCTCTGTAATGGGTTTTAATGATGGAGTTTAACATATAGCCCCACCAGGGACAGGCTTGATACACAGTCCGACAGGTCGTTTAATAAAAAAAAAGCCCTTCTCCTCAGCGCTGGAGAAAAGGGGACTTTGCAGGAAGCGAACAGAGGCTCTAAAAATAAAGACACTTTCCACTGGTCTGCATGACAGAAAAATGAAAATAATATTTCCTTTGTGGACGACTGACCTGCTTTTTCGTTAAAGCACTGCCCTTATCATTGCATATCTTTTCTTAAAAATGACAAAACGTTCAGCTGCCCATCTAAGTACATTCAGATTTTATTTTAAGAATAAACCGAAGTGTAAAAAAAAAAACAGTCGCATTGAACAGTTAATTCAATGATGATGTTCGAATCACAGATCTGTGTTTTTCATAATTAACTTACGGTTCATGGTAAGCGAGAAAAAGCAAGCATTTGAGATTTCTCAGATCAGTCCTAGAGCCATCTAAAAGCCCCAGTGATGCTTCTGCAGAATGATTCGAAGTTGGTTAAATTCAGGGGAGAGTGCCTGGGAAGTCCAGCACAAAAGCTATAGTCCCTTTGTGGTGTGAGAGACACTGTATAGAGCCACATCTGTAAGTTCGGGCCAGATAAAGGCACAGGGTTTAAGCCTTGTTTTTCGATATAATATCAGATCAGATTTCCTGCATATTTCCCCACTCTTTAATGAGAGTTTAGCACACAGAGTTTAGCACAAGTGCACAATGAATGCATTGTCGAGCCTGTGCAATTTTACCTTGTGTGGGTTCTGGGCACATGACTGTGACCCCGAATCTGCAGCCAGCTTTTAAAATGGGGACATAGGCGTGTTTCTGGTAATTAGGCTTTCTGTTCCGAAAGTGGAAAAATACTCTTCCTTTTTTTTTTTTTTTAAATCTGTGGAACATCCCCCCAAAAATCTTCCCACATTTTAGCAGGTGGCAGGGAAAGAGATACAAGTCATCCTGTTTTCTGTGGTGGGAACATGCTTCACCTGCTGTACAGTTTGTTCATATTACCAGCCATTAAGACAGCCACTTTGTGTGTGAAATACAGAGAGTTTTCCTCATTGTTTTTGAAGACTGTATTATGGCTCATGTACCCTGAAGCTTAGAAAAGGCAAAATCGTCGCGATCGTCCAGATTTCAGCTCGGTAACAGGAAGGATTTATTACACCTTAGATGAGAAAGGCTTACAATACAAATCAAGTCATAAAAACCATAAAGAGAGTCTTCACTGACTTTTTCACCGCAAGGCAGCTAAAACTCTGCAACGAGGAAAATTACTCTAGAGGATAAGAAAGAAATGTAGCTAACCAGTGACTTGGATTGCAGGACAACGCCGTCCCCTGTGCTCAATTTAATTTCTTCACCCCGGACAGGCAGGGCCCTGCCCCTCAGTCTCCGGAACAGTTGGGGAGAAAGAATCGACGGGCTCTTGCAGGCTCCAGTCTTCAGCACTGGAAGCTGTCCTGAGGGTGGGAGGTCCAGGACAGAGTAGAAGCAGTTTCGGTTGTGGGTACTCGCAGGGCAGTCTCACACCGAACATAGTCCCGTGTGAAATTGAAGGATTTTAACGAGGCTGCAAACCCCATGCTGGAAAAGAATTCCTAACTCCTGTCCTGCACAGTCCCCGTGCTCCTGCTCTCGCACAATGAGAGTGTAGTACGTGATGAGGTGTTGACACCTGCCCCGTCAACTCTTCGATTTTAACAGCGTGCAATAAGTTTTGTTCAGGGCAGGAGGGAAATGTCCATCGTATCGGTACGCTGCGCCTCTCTACAAAAATAGTTAAGAAAGGCCCCTATTTAAATTCTATCAATTTGGGTTCCACTTTTAAGCCTGTATTTTTCTGCCACCCCCTGTATTTTCTGCTCTTCAGCCTGCGGATTGAGGAAATGAGGATTGCCGTGTCCTGACAATGGAGGTCAATGGAGATATTGCTGACCGTGAGAATCCTGCTGCCTGAAGCTGTGGTTTTATTGAAATAAAAGCCGTGAAACATGTGAAAACTGTCTTTCTAGACAAAAACTTTTTTTTTTCAAGTGTTGAGTCGCTTTAACTCCCTCGTCAGCGGGCAGTAACAGGGGGTCTTTGACCTTGTCCTTCCCTGTGCTGCTAATCCCCTCAGGTCTGGACACTTGACTGATGTCATGGTCAATTATACAGGTTAGGGAAGGACCGGTGGGCGAGACAATTATGGCTGAACACACCCATAAGGCAAATCACACTTTGCTCTTTTATTTTGATCAAACAACCATGCGTGTGTTGGTCTAAACGATCCTTGCGAAACATCATAAAACATTATGAAGGCTAATTATCTGGCGTGTCTTTGAGTCAGGAAGAATCTATATCACTCCAGCAGCTCTAGGCTCGTCTGGTTCTCATGTCACCTGAGCCTTTAACGACTTAAAGGAATCAATTATCCACTTGATTGGCCTAAACCGCCACTGTTTCTTTACAGGTCTTTAGCCATTAAGAAGTTCATGTCCCCTCTAAAACCTGCAGGTCTGAAACAAACCAATCTACCATCTACGTCCAGCTCCCGAACGACAACAGGCAGAGGAAGATGTTCCATCACAACTCTAAACTGTCTTGACAATAACAGCCTCTAGCAGTAGCTGGTATAGCACCTTTCCTGCTGTCAGCTCAGTTTTACGCAAATTTTCATTCTGCGTCTGATGGCAAAAAAGGCATGCTCAGGAACACAGCTGTCCTCTCGATCTCCTTCTTGCTATTTTGAAACGTTCAGCTTGTGTTGAAAGTAGATGTTAATGAAATCCTTGAAGGAGGACAGTTCCTCTAAAACACCCTGTGTCACAGTCATGTGCTTAAACACACAATAATTATCCAATCACGTGGCACTGCTTTTTCTGACATGCTCGTAAGAAGCTCTACAACTGGAGCAACGTGAATTACTTTTCCGACCATCAAGACTCCAAATGTCGGTCACTTAAGGGCAGAAAATGTAATCGAATATCAAAATGGGTGACAGCGACAGGTTTGGATTCTGAACAGAGCTTTCTTGCGACAGACACTTGAAACAAACACACATAAGAGAAAGAAGGGACAGAGGAAAAAAAGGATGGTTTTGGAATATTACACACATCATCAAAACAAAGGCCAGAGCACACTAAAGAAAGAGAATGCTTCTCTACAAATCTTCCGCAAGTACGCTGCCAGGTGATTTGACATCTCTTCTACCAGAACTATATTTCTGCTATTAATTACAATTAACCTTCCGTTAAAAAAAAGCGATTTTCCAGCAGGGGCTTCGGTAGATAAATTCTAACAGAAATCGATTATCTGGAGTCAAGAGAAGTCAGAATGGATTGACAGCGCAGCTTCGCAGCTTGTAGGACAAACAGTGGACTTTGCACTTCCAGACCGCAAGCACTTCAGCCCAGGTCACTTCAAGTAATTCCCACAGTGCCGTTCATCTACTGCGACCTTCAGCAGAAAAGCCTCTTTTTTTCTTAACAGGGTTTAAAAAGTGCAAAACATGCAGCCCCTTCTGGCCAGTGCAGTTGCTGTTTTTTTGTCAGTATGCTCTGTAATGATTTAACTGATCATTTCATTCTAATGCAGACCGAGCCTGGGAGAAATTTCCAAGAGGAAAAATCTGGGAGGAGTCCATTCGCTAGCTGAATTTCCCAGGATCAACTTTCACACTTGTTTGTAAAAATGAAATCTACTCCCCACAAAGGGCGGAGGACAGATAGGCTGCGTGTTCTCCCTGTGATATTCTTGGGGAATAACAGATTGCATTTATTTGTGATCAGGTTTTCCCCCCTTTGCTGTTGTGTGAGCATAAAGCAAGCATTCAGGCTAAGCAGCCGACTGTGGGAGAGTTTTTGTACAGACCCTCCTATTCAGTGGGTGTAGAGGATTGTGGTGATGGTGTAAGTGACAGGTAAATTGCAGGTTAAGTGGAGAACGCAGTCTTTTAACAAGAGACTACAGGCTTCCACAAATCCTTCCTAGTCTCTAATCTGAACACAAAAACGGAGGAGGATTAAATTTGACCCCCTGAATGCGGTGTTTGTTCGAATCGAGGGCCTGATTAGCCTAGATGAGAGGAGAAGGTTTACACTCCCCATTGTGTTCGTCTGCTGCAGGTAAAACAACAGCCAACAAAAGACTCTCTTTAGCGCTAATTTCCTCAGGACAAAAGAGCTCAGCGCCATTGGGCCCCTTGAGCTGCGTGGGCTTGGAATGGCAGGAACAGCGCAGGAATTAGAAAAGACGACTGTTTATTTAATTGTAGATGAAATACCATAACACAGAGCTGGTAGCTCCTTGCTTCTGACGCAGACAAATCCGCCTTTATTTAGCAGGAAATGTTTTAAAACGGCCTAATGATGTTGTGGCTGCGCGGTGAGAAGGTTTAGTTGTTGACGTTTAGAGGCTTACAGTCAAACGTATCCTTGCTAAGGAGGTAGACTCGGGGTTTTAGCAAGTAGCGTGACTTTTGTGGAGTGTGCCTGAAGCTAAATGTGAAGGAAAGTGTCTGGTGTCTGTCCTCAAGGGATCAGCAAAGTCTAATTGGTATCACAAGTTCTAGTTGAGTCTTATAAGAGCATCAGAAAGCTTATGAGCAAGAGGAGGGCATCTTGGGTCATCTCGCCCATTTCTAGTTAGCAGTTAATTGGTCCAAGAGTCTCATCCAACCACGTCTTGAAAGATGCCAGAGTATATCATCTCTAACAGCGTGGCTGGGCAGCTTGTTGCACAACTCTCCCACAACCATTTGGGCAAAAAAAACGCCTCCTGTTCTCACGTTTAAGTGCACTTCCACAACGTTTCCACTCGCGTCCTCTCGTTTGCGTGTCCCTGTTCGTTTTGGTTCCCACTGTCTCTGAGCAATCTAAAATACCCGTTTCCGGTCCCCTCATAGTCTTCGCTGCTCAAGAGTACAAAAGGTTCTGAAAGTTCTCTCAGCCTGTCGGTGCAGGACTATCCCTTAAGCTTCTGAATGCATCTGGTTGCTCTTACAGTTAAACAACAAATAACTAAGTACCTGTCACCTATGAATTATGTCAAGAAGGTTCCCACTACAACAGCAACACTGGGCACTGGGAGTTAAAGAGGTTTCTCTGTTCGCCAGCAGACAATTCACCGAACTGCTCCACTGTTCCCCACTCGGGGGTGGAGGACGTGCTGATGGCCCACGTTTCTCAACCCCACCTCAAGCAGGGGGGGTCCTTGGCGCGCTGCTGACCAGTCCCCCGCTGGTCATCTAAAGAAACAGGCACCTCACAAAGGAGAATGACCTTGGGCAACCGGTCCCTGGTTCAAGCAAGTTGATAAACACTGACCTTCGGCCCCGAACAGCACAAGCTGAGAGGCTCGTGCATTTAGGGCTCTCCACGGCGAGGGCCTCAGGAGCAACTTATTCCTAATGGGGGATAAAAGCAGAAGTCAGCCAGGATGCTAACGTCACGTGTGAGAGACAAGAGGAGGAGGAAGGAGATGCGCCGTTTTACGCTTCAGCGAAACCTCATAACTGGAGAGCAACCCAGGCGGGCAGCAGGGGGCATCGCGAAGGGGGCCGGACTGTGGGGTGGCAGTGAGGTCCAGGCCGGGGTGGGGCACCGAGCCGCTGTGTGGTGTTCGTGGGGCGCTCTCGCAGGGAACCCCCACCCCCCCCAGCCGCCAGGCCGGGGGTGTCGTGAAGCCCGTGACAGGTAATTCTGGGCGCTCTGCCGAGAGACGGTGTGAGGTGGGGGGCGCAGGGGAATCGAACAGCCCAATCTGGCTCCGCGCGCGCTTACTAGTGCGCACCGAGCACGGCCATCCAGCTGACCCCTCCGAGTCATTGCAGGACCGCGGGAGAGGCAGGCCGGGGGCGGCAGGTGGCTGGCTCTTTCTCTCAAGGAGAAGAGGGAGATTGAGTGTCGGGGAGGAAGAGGGGGGGCGGTAGCGGGCTGAGCAGCGGACCCGCGCACTGTAACCCACTGTGGGGCTCCCAGCTAAAAGGGACTGGGACTGTGAGGCTTAACGCGCAGATCCACTGCTAAGCTGTCAGCCGCGGTGCTGTAATGGCTTGTTGAGCAGCAAAGCCAGGCGGGGGCCGCTGAGAGCCATATTTCAGTGGGTATCGATCAGGCCCTGCCGCCAGTCCTCACTCCCTGTCTCTGATCCTGTTTGCAGCCCTGTAAAGTAATAACTGTACTCGTGTCAGGGAGGTAATTATCATTGATCTAGCGCGCCGTGACAAATTTCTCAGTCACGCCGCTTGATTCATACCCGGTGTTCGGCACGGAGCGCTGGCGACGTAACGAAAGCCCCGTCTCGTTTGTCCACCCGTGGGCAATGCCCCGGCTTTAGCCCCTGTCGGCACCCCCGGGCGCGGGTGACCGGCTCCACCCGGCTTTCTCGCCCCCCGCTCCGGCGGTGCGCCTGGAGAGCTGACGGCCCTCGCACCCACCAGGGGCCCAGCCTTTCCAAAGGCGCCCCCTGGAAAATTCCTCGTTTCGAAGGTGTTTTTTTGTGTGTGTGTGTGCATGCGGCTGTGAAATCAGGTTGCGGGCATTCAATATTTCGTCAGCATCGCTGTTGGGAGTTTGTGAGTTGTCATAAAGCGGTAAACAGATTTGGAAAAATTAAGTGTAGAAGTGTAAAGATTTACAAAAATGTAAAACTACAGACGGGCATTTTACGAAATACGTTGCTGTTCCTTTTGTTAAAAAAAACAGCAGGAGTGGACTGCATCCTCTTTAGAAGGTGATGACTTATTCTCACCTTTGCGGGTTTCTTCCACAGCAAACAAACAGGTGTTTGCTCAGATGTTACAAACCAATCTTCCTGGTGGCAATACACGAACAACACGCATACCTGCTTTTTTGTTTTTAATCAATTTAAATTTGTAAACTGGTTCATAAAAAATGTGATTCTTTTTCATCAATGTTTTATAACTGTGAAGTCACTGAGTCACTGAAAAAAAAGACTTAAATTCACGATCTTGGCCACAAGTGACGATATAAAACTGAACGGGGGCATACATAGACCACACTACTGCCCCCTACAGGTAGGACCCTCTCACAGACCTCAGAGAAATAAAAGTAAAACCTGGATACATAACTTGTGCTTTCTACAAAGTCTATTACAAAGTCCTCCTATTAGCAGAAGCCAGACAAGGCTCACAGCAACTCACCTGTTAACGTGTGTTTTAGACAGCTTTTGATTCATAATCTATTTCTTTCTTTTAATTTCTCAGTTATAGTTGGTTCTATTGTGTGTTCTGTATACAGTGCTTGTTTGTATTGTATACATTCTATAAAGTGCTTGAGACTGCACTGTATTGAAAGGTGCTGTATAAGAATAAGATTGATTGATTGAATGATAGGTTAATTGGATGATTGGTTGATTGAAGTCCAAGCCTATTCTGAAGGCATAGGGTGTAAACTAGAAGTGCACCCTGTATGAGACACCAGTCTATCAGGGCAAATACACACACACTCACACACACACTCTCTCACACACTCTCACTCTCCCACACACCTACACATTCTCTTACACACTCACTCACACACACACACACACACACACACACACACACACACACACACACACACAGGGAGTACCACCCTTATAGGACTCATTAAAGAAAGAAATCAATACCTAAAATTGTCAATCAGGAGGACGAGCTTTTTCACTAACTATATTTATATGCTGTAGATTCAACAGTAGGTAAATTTCACAGTATCTAGAAGAATTCAGTTCACTTAGGCTTCCAGACTTAATCAATGCTTCATGATTTCCCTGCTGACTCTTAACTCCAACATGCCGATGAGAATTTCCTTCTCTGCGGCTCCATGCCCGTTTTCAGATCCCCACAGCTGGGTTCTGCCTGGCCACACGCACTCAGGAACAACAACATAAAACAGTATGACAGATCAGGACAAATTACAATGACTGGGCAAGTGAGCAGAAGATTGTAACATTTATCAGGAGAAAAACAGATAATGCCTTCGTCGGATGGAGCTGCAGCACAATCTACAGGTTGGACAGTGCCAAAAGTCATTTATACTGGAGGGAACGGATACAGAATAAAAGAGGAAAAAGACTGGTGTGTGTGCCAGTTCCAATCTGGAACAATGTTACCGAATTGTTTCACATATAAAACTCTTCTCTTCGATTTTACAGAAGGGTTTGCTGTTGTTGTTTAAATGGAAAAAAACTGTGAAAAATGATATTCATGTTTGAATAAAGCCCTGAAGCTATCTTCGCTCTGAAATGCTGAATATATTTTGTAGCTTCTTGCCAAAAGGTGTAGCTTGTACACCAATGAAGATCTATACTGAATGTGCAATCACATCTCTTCACTCCCCACTTGAAACAATAACACCACGCTGCAGCAGGAACAGGTCCAACTCAAGTCTCTTCTGCGTCATTATCTACACAAACCTGCTTGGGGGTGGGAATTTCATAAAACACACAGAACGGACAAGACAACAAATATTCAAATATTCCACAACGTGGCAAAATCACAAGACTATACTCAAAACGTTTCTCCAACATATAGCATTAACAATTAAGAGATTATCACGGGACAAAAGGTTCCTGGACAATTACTACTGATAGTAACTGGGTACAAATGCCAGCACAGCCACATTCTTAAAAAAGCAGTATCATTTAATACATTTATTAGCAAACTCTCCAGCTTCACATTCAAGAAAACATGTACTGTAAAAAAATCCTTTTATGTTTGTATTTATGGAAGCATATGAAGCGACATACTTTTGAAAAGCTCTTTCTCACACTTTACCAGGCAGTCAAAGGAGATGTGCAATTGACTATGGGCGGTTCTGAGCTGACAAACTCTGTAATCGGGTAAGAATGTGACAAATGCCGCACGTGACAGTCCTACTCTTTCATTATCGTGCCCTTAAATGACACTTCCACTAGGCCTCACAGATCCCCAGTGCTTTCCTCCGAAAGGCTCCCGCCTTAAAGCGTCCGTCCTGGGGAACGTGACATCGCACTGACCCCATCCACTCGTAGTGCTGGGGAATTGTACTGTAGCTCCTCTTTCTCCCTCTCGGTCCTCCTCCTCAGCCTCTTTAGTACAGTACCCCTCAACCCCCACTTTCTTGTGACCCCCACCCCCCCCCCCTTTGAGGCAGCTCTCTGAGCACTGATAGATGACTGATTGCCAGTACAGGCAGGAAGATTTATTACTGTTTATCCAGCGCTCGGCGGTCACCTGCGGCTGAGTCCAATCTGAGCTGCCTGAGCCCAGCATGCTGTGAACTGGGGGGGTTGGGGGCGGCATATGGGAGGGGGGGGGGTGATTTCATCCTCCTTGCACTGTGCCGCTGATATCAATATATAGCACACCCAGCCTCATCCGCACACTGCCTTCTCACACACCAGCCCCTTATCTGATACGCACCGCACTTGTGTAGCAAAACCCACTAAGGCTTAAACCGGACACCTCGATCCTCCTGGCACATAAAAACTGCTTATAGCCACATCATACGGAATAATACTGCATCGCAAGGGCCGTTAAAACCACTGCTAGGTATGCGGCATCAGATAAAGATGATTCCTGATGTAGGGCAGAAGGAAAGATGACATCGTACTGGCTCGAGAATCCTGAACCGCTTGAACGGCAACAAAAAGAGTCTGCAAAGCCCATCTGCATACTGCACGAGCTGGGTTAGACAGTAGCTGCTTTCAGCCCTTGAGGTTAGTCCTGTCCTTGTTATAATAATGCCCAGCTCACAGTAATAAAGCAGTCATCCAACGTGCCAGTGTGGATTGCTTTAGATCACTGATATTCACTCCTGGTTGAAAGCAATACTTTTTCCAACTCAGTTGAAAGCGCAGTAGATTAAACAGGGCCCCCTATGCAAACTGGATGCATTTCACCAGGTTTTCTAAATTTGTGTCCCTTTTTAATCCACTCCATTTTGCTTAAACCAGCTGCCTAATCATCTGTTCAGCAATTAGCGAGGTCATGCTAACAACTTCCTGACTCTCCAGCGATGGTGACGCATGTTATGACAGTGTTTCATCGCTAATGATTAATGTTTGACAAAACAACCAAAATGTCAAGGATTACAAATGGCTTTTAATTACTGAAAAGACGTACATTTATGAAAGACTGCATAGTATTGACACCAATAATAACTCTTTAAAATCTGGATTTGTCAATATCAAAATCAAGAAATCCTACATAGAAGTAGTACAGTAATATTGCTCATTCTCAATTAACTAAACTTTACAAAGCATTTACATTTAGCTTTTTTCCTCTTTGGCATATCTCCCAGCACTCTGGGATTCGATTATATGTTCTGCTGCTCAGAATATTTAGTGTCAATGTATTTGAAGTTACAGTTATTACTAAAGGAGTAATGGACAGAAGGTATGATTATTTATTTATAAGCTAATAAGGTCCTATTAAGTATTTTTGAAGCTTCCTAGAACTATCTATACATAATTTGTAGGTGATTTTTTGCAAAAAATCCTCTCATTAAAAAACTTTTATTTTAATTTAATTTGATCAATATCATCCAGCCACAATATGCTCACTGAAAGCATTAAAGTCATTTTGCCCGACAGCAATAGTAGAGAGCAGGATGTCACAGGGTAACACTGCAAACAAAACTAGTCAATGTGCATGAACTCAACTCAACTTACTTGACCACGGACATCTCCTGGTTTGATGAACTCGCTGCCACTTGTGCAGACAGACTCTAACCATCAACCAGGAAGGAGGAAAAGATAGCTAAAAAGTAGGAAGCTGGCCTTAATTTTAGGAATGTGGGAAAGTTCAAAACCTTAACTATGGGGAAGCTGCAGTACCCTCACTTTTTGGAGATGTCAGCCGGGGTAGGACAGTTTTGAAGCCCCAAGACTTCGTAACTGACACATGAGCAGAAATGGGGGACACATGCGTCACCCAATCACAGTACAGAGAACCATGAGTGTGCACGTTACACAGAGTGTGCTTCTGTTCGCAGGAATTACTAAGATTTCCTCAATGCAAAGCGCTTTTGTTCACACTGTCAAAATTATGCGTACTATAAGTGTACCATATAATACACAGTCCATGCACTGAGAGCTATCCATCTATTACCCACAGCCACTGCATGCTCCTGGATCTCAGGAGATGAAACCCAAGCAGACACAGGGCTCACGGGGAGATGACACCAGACCATTGCAGGGGACACACGGGCCCAAGGACAATCTAGGACCACGTAGTCCTAATCATCATGTCTTTGGGGGGTGATTGGAGAAAAAAATGCATTCGAACCCAAAGTGAACTTGCAAACTCCACGCAGAAGGTGCCCCCAACTGGGATCGAGCTCAGGGCCAAAAAGCCGTTAGGAAACAGCTCTCATTGGCCTTCCGCTATGCCAAGCGCACTGGGGACTAAAGCAACTCAAGATGAAGAGCGCAGAATAAAAGGAAGAAAGTCTGCAGCCCGATTGGATGATTGTAATGAGGGGCGTAGTGCTTTATTTCTTTCACGTTCTTTGAAGTTTCGGAAATCCCAGCTCAGCTGCAGGCCAGTGTTCACTGCACCGCCGGCACAGGGCTGCAGAAAGCCAAGACTGTAGAAACGAGCCGCTGGGTGCAGGAGGTGACCGCCAGCTCCCCAGAGCAGCGCGAGTGTGAAGCGTGCGCGCTCACTAGACTGTGCGTCTTTCTCTGCCCTTTCTTTTCTAAATCTGAAAGCCGAAGCTGCTACATCCCCTTTATAACCTTCCAGAGGTTCTGAGGCTATGCTTGGCATAAGAGAGAGGGAGGGGAAAAAAAAGTGAAGCAAGCAATCATTTTTCTCTTTGTGAGCGCTGGAGCAGGGAGACGTGTCACCTGCTGATGAAACCCCATTTCCTCTGATTAAGTCCTCCAAAAATATTCCATTTATCAGTGCCAGGTCCGTGAGTACAGCCACTTGCAGGCAGCCAACTGTGTCTGTTGACTATGTAGTACGCCAATTTACATTGGCCACTGACAACATCATCTGCTGCTAATGTCCTTCTCCCTCTGTTTCAGGGCCTCTCTCTCTCCCCAGCCCGCGCTCTCCTAGCGCACACCTATCGCACACACGCACCAGCCTATTTTTCTTCGATTTGCCCTCATTGCAAGGTTGGCTGGCGTGATTTCTAAAAAAAAAAAAAAAAAAAGAGAGAGCGAGAGAGAGGAAAAGAAAAGACAAAACGCCCTGGTGTCTCTATCACAGTCATTTTCAATGTCATAAATTTCAATTTCCAATCTCTTCCTCTTTTTTTTCACCCTAGCCTCCACCTTTCCAAACGCCCCCTCCTCTCCTCTTTCCTGCGCTCCTATTACCTATTACCTAGGCCCCTGCTTTCCCGGACTTACAAATAGAATGCAATTTCTTCCACCCGCCTCGCAAATGAAACCCGAATGAAAGATCATTAATATTTCGTTAAAAAAATAAAATGACTTTCTCTATTTTTTTTTCTCCTTCCCCCCCCCCCACCGTCTCATCACTGGGCTCGCTCTCACCTTTGTGGCTGTGCTCAAAGTTACGCCTTTGTGTTTGTTTCTACTTCTGCCGAAGCAGACCAGCAACCCCTCCCCCCGACACACACACCTCATCTCCTGACACGTACAGTACCGCCAACCCCGCGCGCCCCCAAACCAAACATGCCTACACTCTTAACTCTCCTCCCCATTTCAGTCCCCCCCAACACAGTCTTTAGAATTTAAATGATGACAGCAGTGGAATAGGACTGTCGGATTTGGCAGAGAACAAGACAAAGTGACAACATTAACATTAACGTGGCAGCGATCCTCACCGTGGCCTGTATTGCGCACGATACAAAAAAGCACTAAGGAGAAAATAAATAAGCTGAACAGACGATGTAATGTGGCCTCTTGCTCGCTCCCGCTCCAGCTCAATCTATTTGAATAAAAAGAAGCACTCAACCCTAACCCTCCTCCCAATAGCTTTCTGATCTATTATCCAACATTTTCCAAGCAAGGTGGAGAGCAGGCCTCGTCCTCGGTTAGGAAAAAGTGTTTGCGGACTTTCAGAACATTCCTACTCCGCCTTGCTGTCCTGCACCCGCCTGGGGAAGGAAGATCAGGCGTCTGTCCTGTGAATCGTGACTGTGTTTAGATCTCGCCAGCGCCCAGAAACATCAGGCGGACAGGACTCGCTTGCCGCGAAAAGGAGAAATGGGTTTCTTTAGCTATTCAGAAAGAGTTTTCTCGAAAACTCCTGGGTTTGTCCAAACTGTTGTTAAAAGATGTAGAACACCACTCTGACCCACAGGTCTCTCCCGCTTCCAGAAAAACCTTCCTGGAGTCTGGAAATTTCTCGTCTGAAGACACTCTTATTCAGCTGCAAGAGGGCTTTTCATTTTATATTTTTAAGGATGGGAAGCCCACAGTGCAAAGAAATGGACAAAGGGCCTCTAATGCCTTTGGTAATGGGCACAAGTCAGAATTTAAACCCGTTTTACCAGTGTAGTGATTTCCTATCAAAACCCAGCCTGTGAGCTTACCGACAGACCCTGCCCCACTTCTGCAGAGTCATGGTGTCAGTTAGTCTCTGCACAGTAAGAGCACACACAGACGAAAGGAGAGATGGGGGGGGGCTGATGGAGATGGAAAAAAATTAAAACAAAGAGAGAGAGAGAGGAAAAAAACGGTGGTAAAATTTAATTTGGAAATCAATCAGCAGACATTAGCCTAAGGGAAGGGGGTTGGAGAACTCCTGCCTGTGCTGTTTTCTCCTTGCTAACTGGTCCTCTCTGCTGGCACTCTGTGTAGTCACTGCTCACCCAGCCATCCCACTCAGCTGAGTGTCTCGCACTTCGCTCCATAAGGAAACTTTACCCATTTGGCTCGCAGAACTTTTAATTTGCATGCTATTAGCATATCATTAGCATTGCTGCAACCTTCATTTTTTTCATCCTACCTTCTTCTTACGTGTTTGCAGCCTAAGGAAGCAGCCTGACCTCACCTGTCCCATCAGCTGTACGGCCCGAAGCCCCCTACTCTCTGGGCGCTGGCGGGACAGTGTAGGCCCCGTCTCAGCGCTGGCCTCAGAGTCCAGCTCCAGGTGGCGTTTTCCAGCCACAGGCTAACGAAGAATGACCCCCAATTTAGCTCTGACAGTCCTGCTGAGGTGCTGCAGACTTCAGGTCCTCTTAACCAACTCTTAATCAGCACAAAGAAAAGACAAACTCCAGCATCAGAAACTGAATGCAAAAATCCAAGCTTGTGCACAGGAGGCAAGTGTGTCTTTATGGTCCCTTAAGGAGCAGAGACACAGCCTTTTTCAGCTCTGCGATCATAATCTAGTGCTAATTAAATTTGGGGTTCGCAAAAACCCAGCTAAGCCAGATCATATTTTTGTTGCTACCCTGCTTTGACAAGACTAAATTTACCTTGAAACTCAAGACGAGAAAAGGTGTAATTTACATTAGGTTTAATAGTACTCCAGCTCTGGAGGATGAAGGTGAAAGTTTTGTAGCACTCAGAGTTTCAGCATCAAGAAGTACTGTAAAAACTCAATAGACTGACTTTCAGTCTGTTGCTTGCCTTACAATGCCCTGATTCACAACATGTTTGATGGAAATACAGGTATACTGACTCAGCCACCTCAACCCAATAAGGGGTCTCATTGTTTCTGATGACTTCCCAATCAGTTATAGAACAAACCATGGCACCCAAGGCTGGTTTAGAGGCCGCGATCATCCTTCATCACAGGCGACTTTCCACCATTACAACCTGCTGTCGAAACACATCACCACAGCCCACCTTCGGTTATTCCTCACTGGGAGGAAGGAGCTTCGCAAGAAAACCCTTTGAAATATATGCAAGAAAATATTGATTGAATTATTCATTTATCTGACTGAAGCTTTTGTCTGTGTTTTTGGGACAGAGTTGATCGTTTGCTGGAGCAATCTGAGTAGAGAGTAGTTCCTCCACACAAAGCAGGCTCTTCCATGGTTGGATGAAATCCTTAGATCAACCGGCTACGAGCACCAGAACCAGCTAGACAGACCAAGTGGCCTCTTTTCATTTGCAGCCTTTCTGAAAGAAGTGTCTCACCTGGGCATGTAAACGCACAGCCCCTTGTTCAGAAGACCCTAGTCACTCCTCCTCACACCTGGTGTGTCTCTTGTGGCTCTTCTGGACCAGCCTAGCATTTTCCATTTATAAATAAATCCCGACTGATGGAAAATGAAAACTGGCCACATTTACAGACTGCAGTATTTTCTGTTTTCAACATAGGAACGTGATTAATGGAGACCACCCATTCCAAACCAGCAGGACACACATGTCAAGAGAATTTAAGCAGATATGAACATTGCAAGATTATTTCTATTAAGAACCTCGGCCTTCAGCAAAACCTCTGTAATCCACCGGCATCCCCTGACCCTCACGGGAATTGAGAGGAACTTGTCTTTTATAGAGCTGAAGAGAGTACGTATGCGAGTGGGTCTGAGAGTCTCATTTATTAGGTCACACAATGGGAGAGTTAACAATGTCATAATGTAGTATTGTTATCAGTGTCCGCCAAGACAATCGACTCTTAAAGGAATATATACCCGTGAACATTCCCACGTTGCGCAGATAACTCTTTCATGCAATCAAGTCTTTTTGAGCCATCCACACGTGTTGCAAGGCTCAGATACTAAATCTCACGAGTCAACAGCCTTATGCACACCACGTTATCTCCTTAAATGTATACCAAAAAACAGCACACAAATCCAAAGCAGCGTTTGCATTTGAATTGCATCACATGCAAAGCAAAATATTGGTTTGATATATGTGTATAATTCTAACATGTACAAAGTTGTCTTATGAAAGATATAGAAGATAAATTGACATTGACAGCAATGCACTAAAATACAGTTTGGAGTGTGCCCCCTTTTTTTTTTTAAATCCATTAAAAAGCAGTTCCTTGGTAGGTATACAATCTGCATGGTTCAGAGGGGAAGGAATTTTCAATCTTCTTTCTATCATTTTCAATATCATTAATCCAAACCACTCCATTCTCCATGCTTGCTAGCCCAAGCCCCAGAGAGAGAGCGCGAGAGAGGGAGGGAGAAAGACAGGGAGAGGGAGAAAGAGGGACTGCTCAAAAGGTGCTGCATATTATTCATCTTTCACTGTCCCCAACTCGAAAATGAGCAGAGCGAAAAATAAAGGAGTCCTGATATAATATTAGCACTGTGTTATCACCTCAAATCAACCCCCCCCCTCCTCCCCCCAGCCCCCTCCTCATAGTCATCTCCTGACAGGAAGCAGGATGACTCGATGACTCAACTCGATCACCTGTGACAGTTTTGATTTGATGTCACTTTCCCCATCCACGCTATTTGTTTTAACAGTTAAGAGGTAATTGTGTGACATTAGCACAGAGAAGACTCGCTTTGTCTCTGCGCTCGCTCGACCAGGGACAGCGCAGGATGTACGCCTGTTATAAATGGCCCCTATTTCCCAAACCGCTCCGTTCTTTTGTAAAACTTCTGTCGCCGTAGGGAGGGAGGAGAGAGGGCTCGGCTCTCCCAGCGGACGGGCGGCTGAATGTGGAGCGCGCGCGTCACCTCTGGGTTCACCGGCTCTATTCCAGCCTAGGTCAGCAGCAAGCTGGTGCCATCTGATAGCTGTGCTGGGAGGGGATGTGTTTGTCTGCATGCGAGCGAGCGTGTATGTGTGTGTGTGTGCGTGTGTGTGCGCGCGGGTCTCCAAGCGCAGAGGGCAGGTGAAATGACTTGTACAAGATGCAAGGAAGAGCCTTGGAAAATGAAGGACGGGCTTCAATTCCTGCTCGTTCTTCCTACACGAGTGGAAGAGAAAGACACACCACGATTCGAAACCCCTTTGCTTCAAAGGCATCTGGAAGTGATGCACCGATTTGTCCCAAAGAGGGATGGATGAGCTCCTGTTTCCTAATACGACAGGAGCCCCGCTTAGGAAACAGCACTGTCCAAATGACAAATACTTTGACAGTGTTGGTAGCAATCCAGTACTAGAGCATGACACCCACTCTGCAGGGTTTGCAGCTGGGGGTGAGCGCTGTACGCCATTCCTGTTCCCGTTCATTCCCTTTGAAAATCCCTCTTTCACTGTCGAAGCTGGACGAACCCACAAACGACTGTGATTTCTTATCACGTTTGTGGAAAAGACAAAAGCGAACTTCTAATTTTCTCAGTCAAAATCAAAGAGAATTTCAGTTTTGTCTTAGAAAGGGTTAGTGGTTCTTATTACATTTTAATTGTATTTTCCCTCCAGGAGATGGAAACATTGAGTGTAAACCCAGCTCCGTGGTAAATAATTGTGCTATTCGTTTAGTTCACCATCACAAACGTAAAAGATCAGAATTATATTCTTTTAGCGAACCAGTAGAGTCTACTACAAACTAATGAATAGCATTGCAGGAGCCTGTTCAGACAGCAGCAGTGATACTACTGCTCTGGAATCAGTCCGGAGAGAAGTATCCAGATGTTTTCTGGAGCTTAAGGGAAAGTCCTACGCCGACAAACTAAAGGAACTAAACCTTTTTAGTCTTGAACAGAGAAGATTACCTGAGGGGACCTGAAATAAGTACTCACAATTCTCAAAGGCCTGGAAAAAGTCAACCCAGCTGACTTCTTCAGCCTGAGCAACGAAACATGGACGACACACACACTGCGGATCAGATGTTGTCAAGGGTCCCGACTGAATCCCACCCAGCCCCCTCAACAAGGCAGCAAAACCATTTACAACGTGAGGAGCAATTCAAAGAAGTAAACTTAGTGCAGATTTGTATTGGATAATCCACTGAAAGCTAATCAGTGAGCAGAATGATCGGGCGTCCCCTTCCTCTCTAATGAGGGCTCATTCTGACGCTTAGCCTGCCTGAGGTAGCACATCCCTGGCCACACAAACCTATTAGCTGCCTTTAACAATTGATGATGTTCAATAACCTGATTAGCCTGTGCCCCTTCAGCTGCATCATTTAAAAGCCACAGGATGTCCCTCAGCCATTAACTGGAGCACATGGAGTGTGAACAAACAACTCTAATTAGAGCCTCTTAAAGACTCTTAATTAGCTGATATAATTAACCACAAAGAGTAAATCTTTTCACTCCAAATTTGTCTCCAGTCCTAATTTGTCTGATATAGATTACCAGGCCTGTGTCCTGGCACATCTGTCAGCTTGTGTTTGTTGTTTGTCTGTAACGTGTGTGCGGGGCTGTCAGTGGTTATTAGGCTGCGATTGATTTGAGGGGGAGAGAGAGCGCTGGTGGAAAACGGGGGCTTTTCCGGATGCAAGGCTGTGGGGGGGGGGTGGAATTTCTCGTGCTTCCTCAAGGCGTGGAGGAATGGAACCAAGGGGCTCCCAGCCAGCCTAGGCTGGGAGCGATGGACTTCCGTTTACTTCTGCAGAGCACATGACTGGACAATTGTGGGCAGCAAAGCACCACTAGTGTCACTTAGCCCATCTGACACCTACACAAGTGTCACTCTGCACTTCAGACCTGTAGCCCCTTGTTCATTTGGATAAGCCCAGATCCAGGTTGATATAAACATAGAGCTATTTATTTAAGCCACATCTGATGCAGGGTCCCACACAATAAGGGACTTCGGCGCCGCACCATACCACTTCGATAACTTGTTATTATGCAGCTTATATATTATAAGTCAATTAAAATCTCTCCACAGAGCTCAAATAAATCAGGCAGGACACAGCAGGCTCCCTCTGTGGTGTTCAGCGTTTTGAAAGAGGTTGACCACACTTCCAAGAAAATTAAAACTGTTACCGCTGACAGCTTAGTGTGATTCTGATTTACATGCGAGTTGTAGCTGTGGAAGATGAGAGCAAAGGAAAAAACACGCAGAGAAAGGGTGTGACTCAGAGGTCCAGTTGTGACTCTCTGGTGCACATCCTGATGGCTGGGGGCTCAGAGTGCACGCTGTGTCCCCACTGCTTCTTCGTCCGGTCAACAGGCACTTGTGAATCAAGATCCGCCTGCCTGAGAATTGAATACCAGCCTTTCCCCCAGAACAGCCCTCCACTCTGAGAACGCAAGCCCTGCTCCTGAGTCACCAACCTGCAGGGACCCTCCCCACACCCACAGTTCTCGTGCCACCTCTGCTCAACCACTGCAGTGCGTCGGCCTTTTGTCTCTGCGAGGAGAAAATACAGCATCCCCTAGTGCTGGGCTGATCCATTTGTTTGTTATCTCAATCCCCGGATTTAGAGAGATACAAAGCTGATTAAGCAACAAAGCATATGGGAAGATAAAGGACACTTAGGTAATGGGTTTAGACAGCCTCTTTAGCTAAACCCATCCTCTTTCTCTCTGCTCCAAATACGTTTGTTATTCTCTTTTCTGCAAATCGCTCTGGAGGAGAGAGAAAAAAAAACAGAAAGAAGAGGCTTTGAATGGCATTTTGGCAGGAGAGCTAACAATCTGTAAAACAACTGCACTAAAGTGGCGCTCACGGCAGAGTACGGTGGTAGGTGTTTGGCGCCGAGGCTGCGGTTTTGTTACCGCTGGGGTGTGGAAGAGAACAGCTCCACTGCACAGGGCTGTTAGATTCTGACCAGAGGCAACAGGAAGTGAACGACTACCTCGAGGTAGTCAAGGAGCACAGGGCTGTGAATAGGGCACAGGGTGTGAAGTGTGAATAGTGGACGTAAGAGCAGTTAAGAAAGAATATTCTCCAGCAAAATCAACGTATAATCCCTCAGCTTTCCACGTGGTAAAATGAGACCTTTTTGTGGCGATGCACGTGCAGAACTCAAATAGAAATGTGGCACACTTTTTCAAGCTTCAACCTAGGACTAAAATATGTTAGACAAACTGTGAATCCCCTCCTTGCGTTATGAAACACTGACAATACAATATTAACTTTGGAAACATAAAATTCGATTTGTTGCAATTCCATGATATTTCGATAATGAAAAAGCTCTCTAAAACACAGGCTATACCGTGTGCTTGCAAAAAAAGTAGTGTGAAAATGAAGAAAACATCAATAAATACGGGATGAAACAAAAGAAAATACACATGTGTTTTTCCATATGAAGATGATTAGGAAGACTGTAGTAAATTAGCCCAATTAAAGACTAATTAAACACCTCAGGATCCTGTCACAGCAGGGCTTTACAGAGGGCTGCTAACGGTGAGTAAAGAAAAACATTTTTTTTTACATTTACGTTTTTATGCATGAACATAAACCTTAAATAAAGTGCTTACTTAGCTGAGATAAAGTGATAAGTCCCAAGAAATTGGTGAGGATTAGAGACGGAGGCCATGAAGGGGCAGAAGAGAGGGGTGTTGAGTCTGGGATGGCTGGAGAGGGGAATATTAATCCCCACTTAGTGCACACAGGACCCCACAAATGGCTCACGCAAACAGAGCTTAGGCAGGACCGAGACTGGGAGAAAGTCCTAAATCTTCACATTAGCTCCCCGCGTTTCTTCAGCTGAACCCATAAGCTGTTTTTCTAAAGAAGAGCGCAAACAACACCCCCCCCAACACACACACTCCAGCACCCCCCTCCACTTCACTCACACACTCTCACAAAATCGCCAAGGATTTGGGAATCCAGATTGCTGAGAATTTATAAATCCAAGGACCAAGTGGATAGAAGTAGATTAGACTGGTCCTTAAAAGGCCCTTCTTGAAGTGACAGTGTGCCACTGGATTGTGTATTTCTTTTCTGAAATGCCCTACTTAGTTGTCTGTCAAAGAGGCAAAGCTGGGGTACAGGAGGATTGAGAAGAGGGGGCCAAGCTTTTGAGCGCTCAGAGAAATCCTCCACAAACACACTCCCGTGTGCTGGAGTTTGCTGAGGGGGTTTATAACATGACAGTACGTATTGGAACATTTTTCATTCATAACAGTTAGAAGAACAGTCCTGTCATTTTCAAACACACAGAGCCTTGATGCAGAGAAAACAGCAAGCACAGAAGAGAGGAGGCACAAACACATGGTCACCTCCTAACCCGGACTAGTGCGTCAAGAGATGAACACAGTTCTGCAGGAATGCTGGAAAACTCCAGTTATTATCACCATTGTTTCATTAATTACAGCACGTCTTACACACAACATGCATGTGCATTTGCTGTAAGTATACACACTTAACTGCGTGCACTCTGCGCACAAGCTCATACATCATGACTCCATTCCCAGTGTTTTAAACAAACATTGCATTAAGTCTGAAGACGTTCAGTTGTGATTAAATATTCACGTTTACAAAACTACAGCGACGCCGGAAGATTCAGACCATGAAAAATACCGCAAAACGTAAGAATCTACTTAGCCAGCATAAGCTAATTAAGCAGAGTTGTTTTCGGCACTTACAAAATATCAGATCTAAAAAAAAAACACGTCCCGTATTCAGCAACATAAATATTATGAATAATCAAATACTTGGGTTGTGTATAAATGCAAATTGAATTTCTTCTAAGTGCGGGGAGAGGTCACGGCTCATTTCCTTCATTCCTTAATGAAAATTTAGACTTTAAAATATGAAAAGAACAATGCACAGTGCGCGATTGCTCGCTAATAAAGGAACCGTAGCAAGAGGCATAAACGCTATCCCCACGATATTATGCATGTTCGTGACTTGCACCTCTTACCAGAAAAAGGGGTCGCTTTTTTTGTGACACCCTTTGCCGTGTCTAATAGAGGAACACGGACAAGACAAAAAAAAATATTTCTTTCCTCGGAAAGCATATGGATTTTCAAGCCTTATAAAACTGCCCTTAAATACTGTTTTGATATCAGACTGGTTTTGAAGCAAATAGCTCAGCGTGAAACCCCATCTTATGAATTGACAGGCCGCGGCCTCGACATTAAAAGCACCACTTCCTGACAGTAAAGTGATTTAAAGCTCGATTTCTGCAGCTCGACGTCGCCGCCACAGAAGAACACAGCAGAACATGCAGCAAAAGCGCATGTCATACTAAACATTTTGCTTTCCAAAGGCACGGGTACTGCATTATGACTTGCAACTGATCCTGCAGTTGTACTCCATAAGCGTGATACGCACGCTTTGTCCTTAATCTACGAGAGTCTTATTAACGCCGAACACTGCACATGTGTTCAGTGGGTTTCAATGGAAGCGGTCGTTCACGGTTTATTTTGTGTGGGAAATTACGCACTAACGGTGGTGAAGGTCGTTCCTCGGGCCTCTGCCCAACTTTGCGCGCCAGATGCGTCCCACTCCCCTCTCCTTGCGGGCGAAACTGAGGGAGTGGAACAGCGAGCCGGCGTCCGTGTTTGTGTCCTGCTATTTTCTCCATCTCCACAAGTGCGCAAATTCCTTTTTTTTGTGTGTGTGTGAAGGGGTGACAGAATGAAATATGTTTAAAGGGAGCAGCAGTGTGCTGGTCGTTAAAGTAGTCTGAGGTATACCGATATCATTTACAGGCTAATGTTAACGAGATAATGTGCAATTGACCAGCGCCGAATAAATAATTCACAACCTGGCACAGCCGCGAAAAGTATTTAAATGTTATTGATAAACTAATCTACAGAGGTATATTAGGCATTCAGTCACTCAGCCCCGGTATTGATCCCCAGCCTAAACTGCAACAACAGCTTTGGAGAAAAACAGAACGCAGGAAAGGGAGGGAGCGGGAGAGAAGCCAGGCGGGAGAGAGAGACGAGTCCACACAGCACGGCGAGGAGAGAAAAAAAGAATCACCATTTCAAATCGGTTAAGAAGTCGAAGGAGAATTCGCAACTTCATCCATCCCCTTCCTAGTGAAAAAAAAAGAAGTTTCTAGGTTTCTAGCTGCTATTGATACTAATGTACTCTTGCCCATTTAATTCCTTCTGGACTCGAATAATTACAATTTTGGGGGGCACTTTTTGTTTTGTTTTGTTTTGTTTTGTTTTGTTTTGTTGTTGTGCAAACGGGTCAATACCCATAGAGTACTGCAGGGTGGAACCTCGTCCTGCACCGAACACCGTTCCCCTGTGAGTGTAAATTGCAAAGGACTGAGCTCCACCAATGATCCCTCCCAGTCCCACACAAGACGAAGAGCAGGCCTTCAACACAGGTGGCTTAGGTGCACGGCTACAGTAGACAAGGCGTGTCAAAATGTGTCAGACTTTTAAACTGACGCCAGCACTTTTGAAAGCACAATCATTTGGAAATTTACTTACTATTCTCTTATTCTGACAACGAACAATTTCCTCACCCATACTCCTTCCTCAAGAAACACGAAGAAAATCTTTCTCCGAAGCATTTTAGAAGCATTATTTAATCAGTTAATTAAATAAAATGTTTTATTAAATAGAACAAAACGGCACCAAAGGCGGAAACGGTATTTTTGTACGCGTAGTGTCGAGATATCGGGGAACTTGAAGTTAAAAGCATGAAGTTAAATATTTCGCTCCTCTCGTTGCAGCCTCGCGTTTCTGCACTACGATGTCACTTTGGTATCCCTATCGAATAATGAAATAAACGATAAGTGGTAGTGCAGCAATATATGCTTTCAAATATATATATATATTCCTCTTAGAAAAAAAAATGTCAGTGCAACACCGAGGAGAAAAAAAAGAATTCAGCCGAGTGATGAGAAGCTCTCTCCTGTCCTGTGGGCTGATCTGTGAGACAGTAAAACCGTTTCCCGATCACCCGCAGTTTGCGCCAGGGGAGGAGAGGTAGAGCTGATCAACCCTATGGAGTTTCATTAACTTGACCACACGTCCCAAAGTCTGGGTATTAGGAACATAAACCGCGGCACTGCTTGGCGGGCTTAACGGTTACCTACGGAATCGCATCCAGAGCCCCGTCTGCTCTGCGCTCACCATAAAAAATCATTTCCTTAAATTTAATAGCAGCCAGTGTAGTGTTAACGATTTGTGTGGCTTTCATTATTTGCGCCCCGCTCGCAGTGTACAGTACCTCGCGTCTGGGTCGCTCAGATATCGTGATAATTTAAATGCGATCTTTGTAGGCCCGTCAAGTGCCTTAACAAGGTTATTTTGCTGAGCTTTCTGTCTATAATGGAGAAAAAAAAACAGAGATAAAACAGCCAAATCTGTAAATGCTGAATGATCTTTAGAGGACGTTTTTCTTTTACAATTAAGAGTGTGAAAAGGGGAAGGTTCAGTCAGAGATTGTTGTGTTTGCATTTCATTCATGTTTATTGGCTATAATTTCACAATCCTAACATTCAGCCAGGAACTGAAGAGAAAGGAAGACCACGGTGTTTCATAGCTAGTTTTGTTCTTATTCGATTAACGTTGATTGAAAAGGCAAACTCACGCAGTTTAGTGGATGCCGTCAAAAGTTAAATACTAATATGCCATCAGTTTTCAGAGCAGGTATATTAGCACTAAACTGCAGTTTCCGCTTGAACTTCACAGCCACTGGTGTACAAAAATGTACCTGTGTCGTTGTAGCAGTATGATCAGACCTGTAACTTCCCCCGATGCTTGAGAAATGTAGTATCGGACTGCAAACAATATCGAGGCAACAGCGTCAACAAATCCCACGATTTATTCTTTTCGGACTTTGTTGCTAACGTTTTGCAGCCATTTCTATACTATTTTTTTTCTTCCTTCCGTTTCTCTCGGTGATCTCTGCCTCACATCTACCGAAATGTCTGTCAGTAAAAAAAAACATGAGAAAAAATGATTGGCTTAATGAAGATTCAATATTATATTGAATATAAATTCGTGGCGTTTGTTAACGAACTGCGGTTGAATGAGAGAGAAACTGCGTGGCTCATTTTCTGTCTGCAAAGCTTTCGTCTTTTTGCGTTCTGCTAGCAGGTATGCCTTGCTAGGGGGGGTTAAAATATTTAAAGAGCCATATCGGAACCAAACTCTTTCCGATAAAGAGATCTCAGCAGAACGAAGGGAAATGCATCGCTCGAATCTCCGCAAGGAGGTTACTTTCCTCATATTCACAGTCCAATGTTAGGCAAAGGACAGCTCTCTCTTTGAAAATAATAATTGTGTGTCACATCGTCAATCGTGGCAAAGGAACATGTTAAAAGATAAATAATAAACCGAGAGGAGGGCGCAAAAACACCAGCTTATACAATACTACCACTGTAAAAAAGCTTTAATTCAAATCTAACAAGATCACGGGCGTATTTCTTCCAGTCGTGTTAAAATATTGAAAAACAATTAAAACTTATCATTTGTTTTTGGTTTCCACAAGTCTAGTGGGCAAAAAGAGGTAGTCGGTTTTATCTCCGTTTTTGCAAATCTTTTTGCCATTTTTGTCTGTACAAAATGACTTTTCTCAAAACAAATGGGGAGTTTTAAAGCAGAAACCATTTTATATACCAAAAAATGTGGAAAATCCCGTAGCGAGTGGGATAAAAAATGAGTAAAAATAACGTTAAGTGTTTTGGATTTTCATATTGATATTTTAGGACTGTCCAAATTAATAACAGTAAATCAAATGCCATTTGGGTACTTGAAAGTGTATCCAATACTTTACGTCACGGAGTTAATATATTATTTGAAAGAAAGTGATTTCAACATCAAACGCTACCCAAACAGACCCTCGCCCTTATGCCTGAGCTTTATAATAAGTTACAGTAACTCAGTTACACCAACGGTTTATTCTTTTACCGTTTTCATGTTTAATTCACAACTGTGACTTTTTAACTGCCATTCCCTTCCCTTCATTACTATACTACTACATTATTTTGTTTTTACCTACATTTGTTGCCGTTCGATGACGCACTGTGTAGAAGGTCTTGAAACACCCCGACAACCAACAAAGCCTTTAATAGCCAATTATTTGCAGGGCACAATTTGCTCGAACAAACCACCACCGGTACTTCATTTCAATAAAGAAAAGCGTCGGATTACTGCAACGCCTTTGGTGCATTTCTATTCATATAGCAAGTTCCAGTTCAGTACAGGCATGGGTGACTGAGGAAAGACCGAAGGAAAACCAGGTGGCTGCAGTAGCACTAGTAGACCTGTAGGTGTTGCTCTACCCTCTTTACCACTATTTCCAGACCAGTCCCCCTGCATGTGGACCAGGGACACTGTGCTGTAGGACATGCCCTCCTTCAGATGATACAAGTTGTGACCTGTCACAGGTCGTTAATGATCCTGGGGCACTGTTTGCAAGAGTATACTGTAAATACCATGCTGAGCTTGTACACCAACCTCCAGTTTTCCCTTCATTCAGCTGTATTACTTCGCTATCTGGTCTTCTGTGTGGTGTGATATAGGCTGCTGCATATATCACACCCCCCAGGTGGTGGCTGCACTCCAGTCGTAGGTGAAGTGGGCCCCTCCTATATGTCAAGTGTGTTTGGATGAAAGGCGTGATACACATGCATGGAATTTTTGAAGTGATAGTCATTTCTTTACACTACGCAAGCTCGTATCATTAATTTAACCAAAGGTTCTTCGACTGAGTGAAACATTTCACTTTTGTGATGCTTGTTCCACACTTTTAACCTCCTGCATTCAATGAAGAATTCTCAGATATTCCTCACGGACGCACATTGTGGAAAAATTCAAACCAATCAACTGAAATACTGTACCTTCTGCCTCCTGTTTTTTGTGCATCCCTCTTTGGAACAAAGGGCCTTGTTCTTTGCAGTACTACATGTTCATAGAATTAAACAGTGAGGTGACAATATAGACATCAGTAATCGTGTCTTTCAATATTTTAATTGCCTTTTAATTTCATATTATATCTTGAGATTTATGAAGGTATTGGCTACATTCAGGTCTTTATTTTTAGGGCCTGGGGGGTTTTCATTGTTTTTGGTCATGGGGCACCCTTTCATAATTACGGTGAGACTGAATGAGTACTTAGTCCGATAACTGAAAACACAAAAATTCTAAACACATTCGAAACGCACATAAACACATGAAAAAAAAATTGGATCTTTTTAAGTTACTGTCTTGACCGAATTGCTGTTGGTTTCCCCTGTGTTCACAATTGCTGCCTGATGAATCAGATTACTTGTTCCTGAATCTGTTTGTTTTATGTTTCCACCTTGCAATAACCCAATGCAGACACTAGTAGATTTGTGAACTTTTTATTATTTCTGTCACATGTTGTACAACAGATTTTGTATATTATACCTTATTATTTCATCATAAAGTATCCAGAAAACACGTATACTGTCTGAAACTCAATGTCACCCATTTAAATCTGTAATTACTCGTAAAGAATATGCAACTTCCACCTTGTCATGAACAACAGCACTCAAGGAGAAAAATCACCCCCCTCCCTGTCACTACACCCCCTTGTGGCAGCACCTCACCGTGCTAGCCAGCCTAACAGCTGGTGCTTAGACCTGGGCCTGCCCTTCAAATCAAGCCTGAGGCTGTGCTAGACTGACCAGGCCTGATCGCTCTCTCTCCCAAGACAGCCCTCATCAAGACAGTGGCTCCAACAAATCAATCTTCCCTTGACAGTTCATTTAAACTGAATTAATTTGGAATTAGAAGCCATTATTGCAATTGGCAGCTACTGATATTCCCCGAACGGTAGCATTTATCCCTCGTCAAGAGAGAACAGCCTTTTGAATTGACCAGATAAGGCTTTTCCAGTGCAGGCATAAAGCTGAATAAGTGATTTGATTTTTAGTTTAACCAAGTCATCATTACTGTTAATCAACTAAAAGAAAGCGTAAGGGATTTTTTCTACCTTTTCTATCTGAGTTAAAGGAGTCTAAATCTGTTTTTAATGCAGGAATCAGCTCCATTTACTCCATCTGTCTGTCTGCCAATCAAAGCCAATAAAGTCCACCCTGGAGAAAACATCAATATGTTTTTTTTGGACAAATTCTTTCGCTGGCTTTCATCGTTAACACCAGTAAGAAATTTCAGATTTTCACCCATCCTGAACAGCTCTTTTTTAACTGTACATTCAGTAATCTGTAAAAAGAAAAAAAAAATGAAGAAAAATCTTAACAGGTAAGAAAAAAATATTTCTTCCTCCGAATGAAGAAACTAAAACAGCCCCTATGACAGACGTTTGTTATCTTTTCGTGGGAAGGATCTGACTGAGAAATACTAAAAACTAGAGACATTACATTTTGGGGCAGTGTCTTGATGTCCTGCTAAACTGAATTCAAGTAAGCAAATTTTACCTTCCATGCCTCAAACTCTAACTATCCCATGGTACAATATAAAACTTGGAGACATAGACCAACAGATAAGTTTTATAAGCAACTTCTGCAAAAAAATAAAAGCTTGCATAAAAAATAAGGCAATGCAAATGAATCCTCAATGAGTGTGCTGTAAGTACAGATCCGAATAATGGAAGTCAGGTTGTTTCAGATTCAGCTCCCCACCACACTTTTGGACTGCAATGAGCCTGACTGATATGTCAACACAGACATAGAAAATACTTAAGCTTTTGTTCTGGAAAGGTTGGGACATAATAAGGAGCAAAAGGGTTAAAAGTTCTCTCAGTGTCAAACACTCCAGAAAATCTACAGAAAACTAATTGGAGCGTTTTGGCTATTGGAGTATAATGTCAGACATTAATGTTTATTATTATTATGGGCTCAATGAACGTGGCATCCATCATGAAATACATTGTGTTTTATGACAACCTATCTGATAGCCTATTGCATGAGGAGATAAAAGAGGCAGAGCAGGTTTACAGAGCACTAAGCTTCCTGCTTGCTGCATGAGCTTAGAGCACTTGAAAGTTATTCAGAATCATCAAAATAGTGCGGATCAAATCACAGGGTCACGGGTGCAGACCTTCCTCTGCGTCCAGACACTCTTGCTCTGTTAAGTTACAGCTCCTGCTAAACAACAACACACCGGACGGCTGAGCCAACATTCCTGGATCAAGCAGCAGGGCGTGTTCCTGGTTTCACCTGGCCATAGCCTGGATCAGAAGGGGACTGGAACATCATAACCTCATCAGTAGGGACGGGGCCCATCACTTCTTCAAACCCTCTAGACAGTTTAGGAGCTTAAATAAAAACAAATCAATTCCTTAACTGTGTTTCTCCACACAGTTGCATAAACTTTCAGACTCTTAAATTTATCGAACTATTCCTGAACGTTTCATGAACTTCGAATACAGAACGCCAGGTGAGAACTACCTTTGGGATCTTGGGCCACAGTAGGCAAGTGTTGTTTTCTTTGCATTTAGATTGAAAAACAAATCTGTCAAACGTTAGATAGGATTAAGATGTATAAAACTAAATACACATTTCTGCAGTGTTCAGACTGTTATGTAAATTCACAAAATCCAAAGCCACAAACTATTAAACATTACACAATTATCCTTATATCCACAATATTTCAATACTGAAGTTTAACAACACACTTGTTATATTTTCCTTTTTTTTGTAGTTTATTTGCATTTACAGCGTGAAAATGTAGGGACAGACATTTACAGAATTGAGGAAGATCGTTACTTGTGTATAAAATAATATGTTACATTTATTTTCCCGACAACATGAGTGTCCTCATGTGTAACAGTGTGATGCACCAGCAACCGAACGGAGGACAGAAGTTAAGTGAATCCATGCGAATTTCAGACGGGTGACGACTGGAATGTGTCAGCTGTTCAATTGTCCTGTTTGCCCCACACACTGAGCTTTTACAGTGTCCCTGCTTAAGGCCTAAATCCTATAGGCTGCTGTTTGGATAAGGGTTGGAGAGACCATTACCCTGCAAATCCTGAGCATTATGCATGGCCTGTGAGAGTAAAGGTCAGAGGTTGTGGATACATTTTAGGGGTCTCCCCACTCCACATGCAGAAGAAAGAAGTAAGATGCAGAAGCCATTTCGCTAACAGCTCTTTGCTGGACCCAATCAGAGGCCTGAAGTGTCACCTGTGAGTTTAATTAATTAATTAATTTGGTTGCATTCATTTTTGCCTGACTTAATGACACCGAGACAGTCAGGAAGGCATTTTGTCAGTAATGTTGGGCGCTCCAGAACGGCTTTTAAAAACAGAGCATGAAATTGAATTAGGAAAGCAAAAGCCTTTGAACCTCGGGTAGCAGTGACACTAATCATACAAACAAATATACTTTTTTTATTTGAAAAAAATCTTACCTATGCATATTTACTTCCCACGAATAGAACAGACTCTTCTTATTTTACCTGCCCCACGTGACGCCTTCTTTCCAAACTTGACGAAGTCTCAGAATGTTAATACACCATCACTTAGTATTCCTCAACCCCTGCAGACTCACAGCACTGTCTGTCTGCAGTCCTGCTCCAATCAGAGGAAAAGAGGCATTGGTCTAAGGGCTCTGAACAGTTAAAAGAGCACCGAGTTCATGCTGTGGGGGGGGGGACGAACATCACTGAAGAGTCACGTGACCACAGCGAGGCAAGCTAAATCCCACTTGAGAAATACAGAACCCAAATCCCACCTTTAGGAGTCTGAACACGCAACAGTTAAAAGCGTGGTTTCCTTTCTACGGCGGCAGTCACGAAAAAGAAAATAATGATCATCACCAGCTGAGGAACGGCAGACTTCCAGAAGATATCCGCCACCTATCGCTAAGCCCTTTGCCCTTTGTGGAAAAGGATACAAAAAACATTCCAGCGGTGAACACCTTTTTCTAGTACCTGCGCTCATGAAACATTCCTTGGGCTTTTCCCAAAATAGACCAATGGAAAAAGGCAACATATTCTGGGAGTATGAACGTAGTTGAGCTGGTTAACACCTCTTCATATCTTTTCTCCCCATTGATAGTTTTAGACAATGCTATGCTTTTTCAGGGACTCATCGCCGTTACGTGGTTCATCTTTCCGCATGAAAATGAGGAGCCTGCGTTTTGCTCATTTTTTAAAAAACAAAATCTAAAGAGCAGTGGCCTGCAGTGTGTCTATCTGCAGCTGGCCAGCGGGTCTCCTCCAGAGCCAAACAGTACCCCTGTGCTTGAGTAAGCCTGTGGCCAGCGGTCTGCGCGTCCGTCACTGACCAGGAGACTGAGAGGCATAAAGATACCTCTTTAAAGAGCTTAACTCTCAACAGCAAACTTAATCTCTTCTTAACAGCATCTGAAGGATTCCCAGAGCCTTTGAATAGAGCGGGGAGGAGCCCACTTTGAATATCTCAGCTCCCACATTGCAGCCAAGCAAAATCTGAATATCTGAGTGAGCGGCTGAGTCCCCACAATCCCAGAGCTGGAATTAGGGCACTGCTGGCTCCAGTAAATCCAAGCTTCCGTCTCCTGGGCGCCCCCTATCTCCTCTTAGTGCAAGTGCACTGGCCAGCAGACAAGCCAGCACATCTGTCCACCAGCTGTTAGAAGCAGAAATAAAGCACGAAGACTACGCAACTGGTTAGGCCAGGTTAAAAAACGCGAAACGGCAGAAAAGGGAAGCGCCGAGATCAGAAAGCGAATTCTGGAATAGAACTAACTAACCTGTATAAAATCTTGCAAGAAGCACATAAATGTAACTTAGCCTATTGATCCGCTTCAGATTTCCAGTCATCGTCAAAGCCTGCAATCTAACCTAACAAGAGGAGATCTACACGCCACCTGCACACTCCTTCTGGGTTAATGAGGTTGACTGCCTTAGGGAATCTGTGAACCAGTTGCATGAAACAGTCATTCTTTTTTAATTGGTCCGTGTTGTAGTATACAGTCAGTGTTTCACCACTTTCACTGAAGGTTTTAACACAAAGTATATTTACTGCCACTGTTTTATTTTGTTTCACGAATTATTCTAAAAATCATTATATTCGATCTACCCAACTGTTGTCGTGTTGTCTGAAAGAGGTGAATTTTCAAAACAGACATTCTTCAGCAATGTTTGTTAACACCACTGTATTCTAGGAATGGAAAATCAGCACACACAAACGTCTCACTCAAATCATAAATTAGATTTTGCCTGCGTCCCAAGCTTTCTTCTTATTTAACAGGGGGCACCCTCTGATCAGTGCCAGTCTCAGGCATTCATGATGTTAAATGTTGGTCTGTTGTTGTTATCTGTGTGTGAGGTCCAAAGATAAACTGCACATTTTGTGAAATACGTTACACCTGTTTGTACACAGTACACCCGGTGGGTAGTGTTGCACACAATCACTCAATTATACGTTCTCTGATGTGCTTTGGATCAATTGTGGATTTCTTTGTGCTTTAATTGTGTCAGCTGAGTTACTTGCAACAGACCACAGTTTCTATGCTGATGACCTTGTGATCGCTGAGATTATATTTCCTACAGGAGATCCATAGGTCACATGGTCAGGAGAAAACAGGACACCCTGGGGTCTGCTGGCAGTGGTGTTGGTGAACCAACAGGTGGCGGTCTATTTACTGGACCAAAGTGTCCGAGCCAAAGCCTCAGTACGATGACTGGGGACACCCAGCTGTAGAAGCTGTCAGTCACTGTGCGCTTTTACTATCTATCCTCACGAACGTTCCCCCCCATATTTAACTGGCGAAGCAATTTTTGACATCTCCATCTGATCTGTGCAGTGGGTCTGCAGTGCATGATCCATACGGTGTATGATGTGGTTGCCCTCTTCAATGTAAAGTCCTTTGATATCTTTTGGGATGAGGAGTGCAATGCAGATTATTATTATTAGTAGTAGTAGTAGTAGGACATGTTCCTGACATGTGAAAATGTGCACTTCTCTGTAGTTGAAGTACAGTACGTGAGAAGTCTTCATTTGCCAGACTTGTAATAGTTTGACTGTGCTTTCACGTTTCTCGGCTCTGTAAGTGTAGTAGGTCTCCTATGCAGAACCTGCAGCTCATTGCCTCTTATATGCTTAAAGTGCAACACGGCACTGTTCTCTGTTAACTTCCCAGTGTCAACAGAGAAGACATGAGCGAGGAAGCTGTCCAGGCAGGTCTCTGGGGCTTTGGGTCTGGGTTAATCCTCGTTAGTTATCAAGGGACTGTTCCGTGAAGGAGCTCTGACCCTGGGCAGCTTTCGTTTGTTCAGCTGAACCCTGTAGCAAACCCTGCTTCAGCTTCTTCTGTATTGCCATCCTCTGGCACAAACTTGCGCTAGTCATCAGGACAGGGGTCTCCAGCCCTGGTCCTGGAGAGCTCCAGTCCAGCCGGTTTCATTGGCAGCCCTTAAACTATTAATTGCCAAACTGGAACAACTTAACTATGATCAATTAAACAGCTGGTGTATTCAATTGAGCAATTATAGAACATCTGCAAAAAACATCTGAATAAATTTCAGCCCTCAAGAACCTGTGCTCTTCATTAAAACACTACTTCAATTCATCAACTGCTTAGATAAGTCTTCTTGATCTTTATAGAACAGTCGATTTAGGGAGACCTATAAGAATAACTGCATTGGGGCTCCCCGGTACTAGGGTAGGAGACCTCTGCATTAGAAATTTTGCCCCAGGAACACTCCAGGTAAGGTACCGGAAGAGCATCCTTTGGAATGCTGCTGGTTTATTAGGCATCAGTTGCCAGGGATGTGGTTAAGTTCAGGAACTCCTAAACACCAAACAGAAAATCAAAGCAACACTGTCTTTCACAAAATCCCAAAAATGCATTCGCTGTAAAACTGGTCTGTATTTCTGTGGTGGGGTTAATTTTCTGCTTTCTTTTTCATTAACACAAAGCACATTGTGTTACTGCCCGACTGACGGCACAGGGGTGAAAGTTGGAGCCCCTGGGGTGAGCAGGGATCATTTTTATTTGCAACATCGGAGGTTTGAAACATTACTGTCAAAGCAGGTGAATGTTTGCCAAGTGGTAACTGTAAGGTAAGTTTGAAAGAAACTGTAAATTCATCCATAAAGATGCTATCTGTTCTATGCTCTGCCAAGCTGGGCCAGAGCCTGCAGTGTGCCGGTCTATCCCTGCCCTGTGACTATCCAGCCCCTGACCTGCTCTCTGCTGTGCGAAAGGAGAGACAAAAACAGAAAAACGGAGGAGAAAGGAGAGAAAAGCAGCTCACACTTCGTAAATCTCCCTCAAATGTCATTTTTCCAGCCTGGATGCAAATGCAGGGAAAAACACACGGAACAGCTCATATATGTTGAGAAAGAACATGACCCTCTCACTTCAGCTAGAGGCCAGGGTAAATATTAACACTAACAAACTCTTGTGAAAATCCCGGGGCAGGTTTGGGAGCTGAGGTTTGGAGGGCAGGAGGGGGCAAATGAGAGAGAGGCAAGGATTCTTCAGCAGTGAGAGGTAAAATGGAGTCTTTTCTAAACACTCGAAACTCTCCCACTGACATGTTCTCTCAACAGGCTGTCAAACGAATATTCGAAAGGCAAACAAGGCCCAGTGTCTTTGTCAACAGCTCAAGCTCCGCTCATAAATTCTCTCTGAAAAAGACTTTTTAACAGCGTAAGGGGCAGTGGAAAATAGGACAGAAGACAAAGCCCTGGAGAGAGTCTGTTTACTTTTTTCTCTGTTCATGTCTCACACTTGTCTTGTACATGGGGGAGGGGACCCTGCGTTACATCTCTGCCAGTTCAAGGCGATGAGTTTAAGATCTCTTAGAATTCGAATTATACACGTGTACTGTGTATGAACTGGCATTTTTTCACACCTGTTTTCTTTGTTTCATATTGAAACACAAGGTAAAGCACTAAATGCAAAAGAATAATGAAAGATAAACAGATTTAACACATTCAATATACAGTAAAATAGAGGGAATTACAAGCAGGAGTATTATTTTGGAGTTAAGAAAATCATGCCCTCCCATAATTAATAAGATACTGTATATTGCTACAATGTGAATCAGTGTGTCACAAATCAAATTTCAAATCCTGACATTACTCAAACACTATCTGCTTCATCACACTGTTTTGATGACTAAAACTTGATGCAACAAAGTTTTTATCATCTTAACTCTCGCAAGAGCAGAGTTGTGTTAATTGGTGCTCTACATGAACCCCGCAAATGTGTTAATCTTAGACTAAGAACTGGAATCAGTCCAAGTACCAATCAGTCAGGAATCGGGATCATCTTTGACCTGAGCCTCACATCTGAAACACCTGTTCATAGTATTGCGAAAGTGTCTTTTTTTCATCATTGCAACATTGCACAAATCCGTACACAATCAGACACCAGACTCCCAGTCTGGAGCAAGACAGCTAATGCATGCTTGTCTCGTCCAGGCCTGATTACTGTAATGTAGCTCTAACGTGTTCTTAACAAGCTGCAATATGCTCAGTCCACAGCTGATTGGATTTTAACCAAAGCCAACATGCAAAAACACACACTGTATCATCTCTTTTAGCTTCCTTGCTCTGGATCATTGTGGATGGTAGAATTCAAAATATGTTCACTTTTAAGGTCTAGTCTTGGTCTTAATGTTGGGCTCCTGACTAGAACAGTGAACTCTTTACCCCCTACAGTTCTGCATGCTGGCTGAGCTCTACAGACTCATTTCCTTTCAGTTCCCAACCACAAGCTCGGCACCCTGGGACACCGTGCCGTCTGTTCTGTTGTTCCATGACAAGGAAATGACTTTAAAACTCTGTCTCGGGACTCATTTTCATGCTCTAATCCTTATTTATATCTAATCTTGTGTAACTTATCTTTTGTAACCGTTTAACTGGACTGCACCTTGATTTGATGCATCGTGAAAGGTGTTATAGAAAATAAGAGCAGCATTATTCTCTTGCCGTTGTGGTCAGTTTTACTCACACACGTGGGGATTTTCTCTTGGTTTTTCCCAGGCTGGGCACCACTGGCACTGCCCACACGGACACCATCAGAAATGTGTCCAACAGGACCAGCCGGCACCTGCGTCCTTCTCGTTCTGCTGCCACTTCCCCTGGTTTTCTGCGGAAGAAGAGGGCGCCTAGCGTCTTCTTGACATCCGTTTCACAGAGCAGCACAGACAGCATCGAAAATCATGAGCAAATGCGAAGTGGTTTGCTTTTGGCACATTATACGTTTTTCGAGGAGGTGTTTTTAAAAATTCGCGTACGAAGTTGGCCTATTCTGGAATTCCGCAGCAAAAAGGACAAAGGATAAATGCAAGGGACCTCAACACTGTATCAGCCTGCCAGCAGTCGACAGCGCTGCAGCAGCTGTGGCTCAGGTATGGCCCAGGTATGGCCAGGGGGCACCAGGTCCGCTCTGGGCGGCAGCGGTGTGCGAGGCTGGGATCGGGGGCCCAGTGCTGTAGGAGAAGTTCATTGCAGGTATTTATAGGCAAGGTGTCACATTCTGGCATGCCTTTGATAATGGAGTCAACACTCAGAACACAGGCTTACAAGGGGGAGAATGTATATGAGGAATTTATAGAAAAAAAAATAAGACAGACAAAGACGAGTAGGCAGTTTTACATTATTATTATTATAAGATAGTGATAAGATTTTGTAACATTCCTGCTTTTCTTGGTATTTCTTTTAATTTAAAATACCACAAGCCATGTTTTTTTTGTATTTTATTATATCTCTATGTAATTTAGCTATTCAGTATCCAATTTAATCATCAGAAAAGGTTCAGGAAAGGAAATGAAATCTTAAATTCCAATGCCTTTTTTTTTTTAAACCCAGCCCCATTTCTGTCCCCTGAGGTTCCTTGCCGGAGCTCTGCTGTGGTGGCAGGGAGCACAGAGACCCATCGCACACACTGTGGGTGGCTTCTGAGTGTGTGAAAAGCTACATCAAGGGCTCACGCAGATGGCCTGATCTCCAGGAGCCTCAGCCTCAACTCCTCTCTCATTCTCTCATTTTCTCTCTCTCTCTCTCCGCCTGCCTTCTGTGCCCAGTTTCCCTTGACTGGCTTGTTGACTTTGACAGTTTGCTGAGTGCTGTGATCTGACAATGAATGTTTTTCCTCTCCAGAAGCACTTGAAGTGAAGGAGTGTGTGTGGGAGGCGGGTCCCCTATCTCTCTGAACACGCTGAATAAATATCTCTGGTATGCACAGCCATGTTTTGTGAAGAAAATAAAAGTGGCACTCGAACATTTGTCTTCACCCGGAACATCTGGACAGGATACTCTTCATGACAGGGCATGTGACAATGCCCGTGGAACGCACTCCATCTTCATCTGTGTGGAAGCGAACCCTACAGAAGTTCTTACAGACTCAAGAAATAGGTATTCACCCCCTGCGTTAAACTAGTTAATTCACAAAATCTAAACTTCTGCTTGCTAGGATGTCACAGGGTGAGGCGTACTTTGAAGAGATTGTCAGATTTTGAAAAGGAGTCTCAAATAAGATCCTAATGAACAAATATTGATTCAATTCAATAAACTAGGCGATAGGCACCCTGGACCTAACTGGAGAAGGAATTTGCCCAAACGTAAAATGTCTAACAGTGTTTCTTTTGCATGGGCTCTGTAAGGTAAATGAAACAAGACTTTGTCATCTGCACCTCATGCTTCCTGTGTCAGAATGGCTCAGTCTGTTAGCAGCTACGAGTCTTCAAGCACACCTGAAAGAAGCCCGAGACGTGCAGCAGTGAAGGCAGACTGACTGAGCGGCAGTGTGGCAGGGCTGGTACAGTCTGTGGGCTGGAGCAGATGGACTGGGATGAAGGCACTTTTGTCTAGTAGTTAAAGCTGACAGACAGCAAGCGAACACAGAGCACTGACTGCTGCAGGAGGCTCAGTGTATTTAGTGTTTCTTTCCACATATGGTGCAAAATATAAACAAGACACTGCTTAGGATTTTGTACTTACTTGTTTTGTTAATGTCTAGATTTTCTAGCTTCTACCCAATAAATCCACTAAATAGCAGGCAAATCCAATTTTTCCAGCTCTAATCACAAAATCTCGCGTGCAAAAAAGATTAAAAGTACCAGCCTTTAAAGTGGCTTCCAATCAGCCTTACTTTGCTTATTTTAACTGTACTCAGTAAGTCTGTTGTTAAACTTCAGTCAGAAATACTAACCAGACAAGTAAAAGGAAGCAGTGGGATCTGACAGACACCCTATTGCACTAGAAATACTATTCTTTTCTTTGGCCGAGGTTTTTAGGCAAAGTGACTCACATCTGCACCCATTTGGAGCTGGGCATCTCATTGGAGCAATCTGGGTTGAGTACCTTGCTCAAGGGTGAAAGAGTACTGTCTCACCTGCGAACAGGCTCCTGTAAATTGTCTCAAAGAAGGATAACGGCCTCTTAAAGGGGTTTTCTGGGGCAGTGATCAATATTGTGGCTCAGTGGCAGTCACACTCGGTGCTGTCAAGGGAGTTAATGAGGTTCGGCAAGGCAGATAAACGGAGAACAATTGTTTCCTTCGCCCTGTTGCACCATCTGACACTCCCCTCCACTCTTCTAACACGATATACTACAGCACTGCTGCTGTCTGGCTCCTGCAGGCACCTGCAGCTCCTTAGCCATGTCTCCTATTGGCTCAAACCTGCAGCAGCAGTACATGCTACCAAGTACACAGCTTGACTTGCTCTGGCACTGTCTGCTGTGCAGTATGCAAAGTGGCTGGATCAGTCACGAGACAACACTTCACTGGCTGTAGTGAAGATGCCGATACCAAAAGGTAGAACTGGTTTTGTGTTTTTGTTTCTGTATAGTGTTTTTACCTGATTACTGAAATGAATAATGATCTTTTTTTATCAGCAAACACTACATGAAATGTAGTTTTAACTTGATTACAAACGAATTGACAACAAATGATACTACTCATATGCTCTTGAATGGAGATGTAAAGTTACAGACATTTCCCCATCTTCTTTTGATTAAAACTAGATTTAGTTTTAGTAATCGGTTGACCCTTATTGTAGCCACTGTCTCGGTATTAAAAGAAAAGCTAGAACATGTCTTCTCAGCTGACTGAAGCTTAGCGATTACAACACTAGTATCTTCAGAAGATCACTGCTTACTGTGATGCTGCACATCATCAGTTCTCTATACAGTGATAAAGCAGATGGTCTCCCAAATCGATGAACATTAAAAACTGATAGGACAAATATACTTCTGAAGTCACCCAGCATGTTACTAAACTACCTGAACTGAAGCAAACAGTCACTACTTCAATAACTAGATCTCTGGGCCTCTGTGTGTGACAGAAGGCTTTTGGTTCAAATAATCTTTCTCCAGACTTGTTTAACACTTGGCTAGACACTTGACAAGCTCCACAAAGCTTTTGACTTTTTCCCCAGATGCCAAAAAGCCTTTCCCAGTGTTCAACTGATGCCACAACCCTTCCCTTTTTGCGCAAAAAAGCCCATTGGAGAGACGGAGAGCTGAAAAAAGAAACTGGAGCTTTATATCTCCCAGAGAAGTGTGAAAAACCCAGCCTGCCTTTGGTTAAATACAAATTAATTTATTGTGAACCAGGGAATTGGGGTTAATCTCCCCCCAGAGAGAAGAGGAGGGAGGGAAAGACGAAGGTTGTGGAAGCAGGGGGATATCAATTTAAAATAATAACCACCAATCTATAGGCACTGCAATTACACAGATCTTTACAGCATTTCACCACTACTTACAAGGAGTTAGCAGACCATACAGTACTGCCTGCCACTATTACTGGTTCGTACTGAAGCTAAAGAGTACTGTGTCAAGGCTGTGCTGTTGGTGCTCACACAAATTTACAGATTATCCTTTTGGCTGTATACTTTAGCAAGGTAAGGAAGAAGCAGAGAAATGCACAGGAAACAGGGTAACACAAAAATCTGAAATATGACTGGGCCCTTTGATGCTGCTTTTTATAACAATGCAAGACTGACAAATGACCATTTATTAAAAATGTCCCCTTTTACTGTTACACGCTCATCTTTACTGAATGTAAATTATATTCCTGCATTAGGGTGTAATCAGCATGCACATAACATACCTGTGCAAATTGTATATCTAAATGTGATTAGAACACTTTAAAGTCAACACTGGAAACTGTTACGATGAATGCGATTCTCAGCACCATTAACTGAAAAGGTAATGTTTCACAGATTAAGATCAAGCATGCCAAACAAAAGTACAATAGTGTCATTCTTTCGTTAATATATTAATTGAAATTCAACTTGATGGAGAAAATAAACCTAAAGGCAGCTCCAATCACCAACCTGATCCAGCTGCTTTTCAGTTTTAAAAACACATTCTTCTCAGCCGAAGGCAGACTTAGATACACTTGTCATATATTCAAATACGAAATACAAAAATACTGTACTGTGAAAGGGAGCCGGCATTATTTTGGGAAATAATTGGCTTTCTTCCTGCCTTCCATGCCACTTAGATGAGCAGTTAATAAGGCAAAGAGTTAAGAGGATTATAATCAGTTTGGGCCGAGACTCAGAGGGAAGGTAATTCGGATGATAGGGGTGAAGTAAGGGCAGTCATGCTGTCTGCAGAAAAGTATCTGCTCCAGTGTCAGGATTCATTTGGGAAGACGTGATCACAGGAATACTGAGCTTTTGATTTATGGCTCTGGCCACTTTTTGGGGCCCTTCTATCTCATCTGCCTTTACTAATGAGGGGGAAGGAGTCTGCAAATATGATTTTTCCCCCCCATTGAACTGTGTTTTGCACAAACACCAGGGGGTCCCCAGTAATTCAGATCCCCCAAATCAGGGCAAGGCACACTGTTTAAAGCCTTTTTTGGGTGTAGGAGATCGCTGTGGGGCCAAGCCCTGGCTGTGTCTGTACACATGATGCGCCCTCACTGGCTCTGATGGCGTGGAAAACTACTCAGAAGTTGATGCACCTCTAGAGTCTCTGCAAACACAAAACTAAAGAATCTGTGGATCTGATGTTAACAAATGCTTGTGAAAAAATTGTTATGGGTGTTATCTAGTCATTCTTTTAAGAAGCCGGATCGCATAAGTGTGGGTTTTAAGGCAGGGCCTTGCGTCTAAGCCTAAGTAGTGACCAATCTCAAGGGTCTGAGCACTTAAATTCACAAGATTACAGTACATGCTGGTACTACTGGTGGGAATGTTGGGATTATGCTTGATCATTACTTGACAGAACGCACCGATTCATTTATGTACTTGATTCATTTGTTGCGTTGAGGCTTTTATTCGAGGTAACTACCGTTTGTACTCATTTACACCGTGGAACACTTTTCTGAAGCACATCTGGGAGAAGAACCTCGCTCAAGGGCATAACAGCTGTGCATACTTGGGATTTGAACCTGCAACCTTCCAGTTGAGAGTCCAGACCATTAACCACCTCTTACTGTGATGTTAAGTAGGAATGTGGGGACGTTACTGTTAAATCCTGCCAAGTATCCCGCTGCTAAAGACTCGAAAACATGGTGTCCATGTTTGCTAAACTCCTGGCATCATCTTCACCTAAAGCAGGACGGTACATTTGGAGTTCGTCGTTTAGGACAAAGATACTTTTATTACTGAAAACTTTTATATATTGTAAGCTTCTCAATTACTGAAGGCTCCATACATATCCATTTCTTCGCTGCATTTATCAGAAGTAAAACAAAAAAAACGAACAAACGGGGGAATACTTCGACGGTCCCTCAGGACAGCACTTCTAAACTTTCAGACTCCCCGGTGTATGTCTGATGTGATTGGCTGTCGGGAGGGAGGCGAGCTGGAGCTACAAGCCCCTGCCTCACCCTCTGAGCCCCCAGAAAAGGAGATTATTAGCCTCTCTGAGAGCAGGGGCGCCTATCTGCCTCCTAGCTTAAAGAAAACTCCTCTCTTGACTCCCGAGTCAAAAGTCTTATGCCAGAGTTCCGCCTTCTGCGCGGACGCGGCGACGCCATTGGATCCGGAGAGCCTGCGTCTTCTCCCCGCCGTGGCACTTTCCGAGAAACCCATTTTCTGCCAGCAGCGGATCATCCCCACTCCTCTTCCTTATTTGCCAACAAGAAAATGCATCCCCTGGCCCCCCCTGACTTAGCGTGCCCGCGCCTGCCCTGCGTCTTAAACACATCTTTAATTCAGCAACTTTGAAGTAGCGCTCTGGCAAATGCACTCAATCAATTATAAATGAAATAATCTCCTTATGATATTAGAGATTTTAAAGTCTAAGAAATACTGGGAGATTAGGGAGCCCAAATCAGTTTTAGCAGTATCTAAAGTGACAGGAGGAGAATAATCGTGAGGAATGGGGAGAAATTTAAAACGATTATGTAGATCTGTGTCACCGGCGAATGTTTCCGCAAATCCAGTCCTGATCTACCGCAAAGACGGAAACAGATTATTCCCTGGCCTCATTTAAAGGGCCTGGATTCCTTAAGTGGCTTTTTTCTTAAGAAAAATACACACATTCTTATATATATATAGGAAAAGAAATAGAGAAAGGAAGAGAGACGGGCAACGTTATCAGCAGGCAGGGTGGGTCTTACTACCGTTCATCACCATGACAACCGAGACAAACTCAAACAGGAAGTTTTTGCGCTACAGAACAAATCACACTATTGGACATTTGATTCATCTAACTGAACGCTGACTTAACAATGGAAACATCTTCCCACAGATACAAAGTGTGAGATGTCAGCTTCTTCAATACCTTTCCCAGTAAAGGGTTAAGAGCTAGAGAGTCCAGTTGCAAAGGCTGAACTGGTATCAACTGACCAGCACCAGTACAGAATGTTTCATAACCCAGAAAAGACCAGTTTGTTACATCATCACTTTTAAAGAGACAATTTGTATTATTTACATCCAATGTATAATCATCGGATTATTAATTAACCTGTGAGTAGTTTAAATCAGTTCATACCAACACATACCAGTTCTGACCACTAGAAACTAGTTGCTAGTTGCTATTCCTGGTGGGCTTCACTTGATTGTCCACTAGGAAAGCGTTTGGTTGCTACTCTTATTGTTGTTTCTATATTCTTTATTTTATGCGAGTTATTTTCGCGAGAAAGGTTAATTCGCAAGAAAGAAATGCAATGTTATTTTTTTTTTAAATTACTAGTAGGACATGCAACAAGTATGAAATTCAATCACAAATTAAATAACAAGAAGATGCAAAGTATTGCTATACCTCCTGCCAGACCTTTTTTTAGGAGTACCCCTGCTCCCATTAGCCAATTAATCAGAATAAGTACCAGGATAGCCTTAGGGGCTTCCGGGAGAGATCTCCACCACAGACTTCATCCCTCTTCCGGATTGCAAAGCATTTCATTTTGTTACCTGAGTTTTCAAATCTGGAGAGATCAGCTCTGTTCCCCACTAAACCGGCCATTTCTGCGACCTGTGACCCAGCGCTGCAAAGCTGCGCTCCATCACACCAAGAGGGTTTTGGAGTTGATTGACTCTCTGGTTTCAGTGACTCCATTATTGCTTAACTTTCACGCTACGGGCTTAAAGGCTTTTTTTTTTTTTGCTTCCCCTTTTCTCCTGCAAGTGCTAAATCATTCCCCATCGATCTGTTCCATTCAGAAAGTCCCTCCTGTTCAGTGCTATTCTCCCTTTCTCCTTTTTCAGCCCAATTGAATGCAGGAAAAAGCAGAAATCAATAGCAGGCCAACCCAGGGGGGTCAGAGGTCGCTGGGGTCTTTGACAAATGTGTCAGCCGCCCTTGACTCTTACGGGCTGTGAGGGTGCTGCTGGGGCGTCGATGCTCTGCAGGGCTTGTCAGAAAGTAAATTTGCAGCCATTGATCGTGTGTGTGTATGCCAGTACTGGTCTGTGTGCGTGTGTGTTTGTGCAAGGGCAGGGGAGTTATCAGATCAGCTTCATAACCCAGGAGGAAGGGGGTTATATAGCTTATAGGCAACACATGTCAAAGCGAATGGGAACACAGCATCAGAAGAAAAAAAAAAAGCCAGACTACAGAATGCTCCTGCTCCCTGGAGTAAAAGGGGCAGGAAAGGGAAAGAAGCTAAAAGAGTGGAAGCAGTTTTCCTGCCTGTGAAATATGCGTCAGGTCGCACGACGTGCATTGTAAGCTGCAGGTGCTGTTTTTTTTTGCCATCGGGACACCTGTCACATCCCCCATCATGCCCCCGTTTTCATAATTAACAAGCCGGACCCCAGTCGTGCCATTAACCTGCTGGGGGAGGCGTCTCTCTCCACAGCACGACAGCCAGCCGCTCTTCCGCTGTCGATCAGCCCGCGTGCGTCTTCCACTTTGGCAAACTGAAGCGGGGGGGGCTGGGAGTGCCTTGAGTGGGGACTCAAGTCCAGCTCAGGCCAGCGGCCCCACAAGAAGGATTGTGGTTTAGCAAGTGACTGCCCCCCTGCAAGCTCCAGGCCTTGGATACCGGAAATGATGGTCCCCGTGTGCCATGCAAAGTGCACAGTGAATTAACACATTCGATAACTGCCGAGGTGGTAATTCCCGGGGGAAAGTGTTGAGTTTCCTGTCTAGAAAAAGAGGCAAAGTTAGTGCCGTGCCTGGATACCCAATTCACGCAGAAGAGTTTGCGTGACCAGCTGACACAGCCTGTTACTATTCAAGAACATTTATGATGAAGGCTTTCATCCTGGAGTTGTCAGCGACCGAAAGGTTTTCCCCCCCCAATCTGATGCCACACAGCCTCGCATGATATTTCCTGTACCGATGATCAGGCGCTAATAAATGTTTATTTTCATTACCCATTCAATTTATTTCATTTTCAAGAGGCTGTCTAAAGAATGCACTATCCAGACACACGAACTTTTGGGAATGTCGCTGTTTTGGGCTGTGACTTTTCAGGCTGAATTACAAAACCGTGTACGGAAGTCATTGAACAGTTTGCCCTTTTTGTGCGCTGTGTGATTGTCCACACAGAATGAGACTGTGCTGTTTTTTTTTTTAAATCACACCCTGTGCTAGCTCACCTCTGTGATAAAAAAGCCAGATTTCAGCCAAGCCGCCTGCATTAACCACCAAAAACATGAGGTCCTACAGCTCTAGTTTATTTTCCCATAATCAAGATCTTACCTTTTTCTTCTCAGCTCCTAGAACAGCTAAACTGTGCCTCAGAAATACAATCCTAGTTGCCTCAGAAGCCCAGCCTTTTTTTTTCCCCGCAGACATGCAACTGAAAAGTGAGAGGTGGCTGACTGATGTCTTCATGAGAGGGGTAATTATCATCACTATTCCCACAGAGAGCCAGGCTAGTTAACTCCCTCTCTGCGTGATAGCTGTCTGATTAAACTGTGTTTTGTTAAGTGATGATGAGGAAAGCCCATCCCTGGTTCCCCCAAGAGAAGGTACAGACTGTTGTGCTCTATTGTGTAAACGGGGCTCCCCAGTGGTGCTGGCCAGCTGGCCACATCCACTGCCACACGACAGACTGTGCCAGATAGCACCACAGGGACCTGTCAGCTGCAGCTCTGCATATTTACATACAAGGCTCTCATTATCAGACAGATGATAGGCTTGTTTGACAAGCAATCACTGCGGCATACACTTTTCTGCTCGCTCATCAGATATTTTTGTTCTCCGAGTGCCTCGTAAGCTGAGGTGGCAGATTTTAAAGGCTGCCCAGTTTCCCAGGTCTTTCACAGTTCCCAGGGGAGGCTCGCAAAGCGTGGTTTTCTAGAGCGCCAGCGCGCGGATCGCGGCCCACATCGCTCAGCGTCTTCGAGACAGCAGCCCCACCGATGAGCAGCAGGAGCCGACAACCGGCAGACAAGCTCAAGGAGGTTCGCCTGCCCTCTTCGGAGCTCAAACCGATGCTTTACCGCAGTAGTTTAAAAAATGGGCAAATCGTGAGGATTGTTTGACAGTCTGCAGTTTTTTGGAAGAATAGATTAATTTTAATAACACAGAAAATGACAGCTGAATGAACTACACCTCTCAATCTTCCGGTTTGATTCGCAGTTATTTTCACTTCCCGGCTCTGGTTTGTCTAATAGTGCCGGAATGGAGTTACAATAAAACAAAGACAGTCAGAAAGACTTTGGATACAGAAGAAATATATAATCTAAAAAACACATACGCTATCCTAAAAACAGATAAAAAATGATTTGCTGTGCAAATGCTATCATGTTTTTCTTTTGTTTAAATGAATTGCAAGAAAGGTCAACTATTTTGGGGAATTTATTAAATACTTAAATACTCTAGTATTTAGCAAATACTATAATCAAGCCTGTTTAATGTTCTGCTTATTATCGGAATAAGAGTCTTTTTATAGGTCATACCTGGGTCTTTACAACTTTTTGAATAATTCTAGAGTCACCTAAACCAATATAAAATGTCCTGCAGATGTGTTAATTTAACACCAATTACCTTAATTATATGTAATCAAATTGCTTAAGCGACGTTTTTAAAGTGTGTTTAATTGTTTAGAAAATGAAATCCGAAACAACTACAAGCTGCGGAAAGAAAGCATTCGCCATCTAAATGTCATTTTAACAACCCCTGGTGTCTGTAAATTAGCCCCTTAATCAATTGATCATTAAGAACAAATAGCTAAACAAACACGTCCATTAATCCCCTCCCCGCCCCAGTCCCCTCTGTTGTGCGCCGGGGGATTAGCAGTGGGGAGCAGCGGCCCATTAACGAGGCCTGTGTAGCTGCTGGGCTCCCTGTCCAGGGACCTGCCTACCTTTTAACATGGCCAGTTGGTCCCAGCAAGACTCCATTCACTTGCAGGGGCATCTGGAGAGGTGGGGGGGGGAGGACACACACAGCCAAGCAGAACCACTGCAGCTCCTGTTGCCAAACCGAGCGCCTACTAGACCATAGAAGGAGAGGCAGCACGTAGCAGAAAGAGGGACGGTTCTCTTTTTTTTTATCAATTCTGTCTGCATCCTAAATTACCTACCGCACAACCGCAACCTTGAAGCACCAGGCAAAACTTTTTTTTTTAAACTCGCTCAGGACGAGAACAGGAGGATTGTATTGGCTGCTACTCGCAAACCCAAACCCGCGCACACATTACTGGCCAATTAGCTCACGGATATCAAAGGGAAAGTCCACAATTGGGCGTGTATGGAGGAAGCACTCCTTACCCATTAGAGCTGAACGGCTCATCAATGATTTATCGACCACTTAGGAAACTTAACCAGTATCCTAATAGATTAAAAAAGGCACACGCGCAGGAGAGAGCAATTTGCTCTGCGGTGAGCAATTATGTTAAGTGTTTCCCTAAAAAAATAATTTTGCTATGAGCACCGATGACCCATTCCGTGCTTGCCAGCGATTTGCGTTAATACACGGCTGATAGTGGATTTTTTTTTTCCGTGGGGCTGACGAGGTGTCACAGTCCGTCGTCACGAGAGCAGACCCGCTGCTTTCCACAGAACGAGCAAAATAATTTTCTGCCCTTACGGAACAACGCTACGTGTGCCAGTGATGTTGAGCTGTTCTGAAATAGGCCTATAATAAATCTAGTTGTGGTAGGACCATGATTAAAAAATACAACAGAAAACTCTGCGCACAGTAGTTTATATTGCATACTAATTACTAACAGCTGAACGCAAGAACAGCGTTTTTTTTTTCCTGACGGGATACTGTTCAACAGCAACACGGTTTTTTTTCTCACTGGGTTATATTCATATTAATTACAGGATATGTAGCTCTTTCAGTAGTTTTATGCAATGCATTTTTTTTTCAATTAAATACTGCAAATTACAAGACAGCGAGGCGTGGGTTTGGTTTATGTACACAGGATGTGTCTCCGGTACCTGACCTTACCTATTGGCCGCCGCAGTGCTTCTTCATAACCCAATGACCTGGCGATAGCAAACCCCGTGGACTCCCCCTGGCAGCCTGGGGGCACGGGGTTAATGCTGGATAGGATTTGCAGGGCACTGGGTGAAAACCTTTTAGAGAGCCATTTGGAAAACAAGGAGTTACCAGCTTAGGAATCATTAATAAAGCAATCCCTTCTGTTCATGCTGTCATGCACGGCCAGCGAGAGCCCGGGTCGCGTGCGCTGGCTGCATGCCACTCAGCTCCTCTGCCACTACCACTCTACCCTCCTGTGCCAACAGGTCTAGTCAAGCCCCGGTCCGCTGCAATGTTTAACACTCAGCTGCTTTCGGGACAGGGAGGTGACACCAACAGGCCCGAGCGGTGGGGCGGTGCGGTGGCTCTGTGGCTCAGGATCTGTGCCTGTGTGGAAGGTCGCCGGTTCAAATCCCGCGGCTGGCAGAGGAATCCTACTCCGTTGGGCCCCTGAGCAAGGCCCTTCTCCCCAGCTGCTCCAGGGGCGCTGTACAATGGCTGACCCTGCGCTCTGACCCCCAGCTTCTCTCCCTGTCTGTGTCTCCGTGGAGAAAAGCTGGGGTATGTGAAAAGACGAATTCCTAATGCAAGAAATTGTATAGGGCTAATAAAGAAACATTATAATTACACATTATAAAACGGCAGTTGAAAGATACAGTATTTGTGGCCATACCTTGCTCTGCCACTACCACTCAAGGCAGTGGCCGTGCCCCTGGAAGCTGCAGCACGCGAGACTGGCAGCTGATTTAGTTGCACCTTGGACGGCTCGGTGGGACAGTCCTCAGATCAGAAGACGTCTGCACCGTGGGCCCATGGAGGCCAGCCGAGGTGGCGCGCACCCTGACATCACATCTTTGAGGCTGAAAGGTTTGCCAGCAGAGTAGCGGCAAACTCACTTCAAGTGATGATCTTCGTGCGCGGTATCCCATTGCTTAATTCGTTTTGTTTCTACAGTTAGCAATTCACGACAAGGCGTGCTTTGTAACAGTTTTCATCTCAGCATGGTGCAGGTGTCTGGGCGCTAGAGACACACTAAGAGAAGACACTCAGTTGCTCCAATTTTCTGATATAGAGAGCAATGTTACTGCAACAGAAGGGTTTAATGACAAGGGTAAATATAGTGGATAGGTATCCGTTATTACTGATGATAAATGACTGTAGGTTTGCTAGATAAAACGCAGGTGCATTACTTACTGGGACAGTCCATACGGGGAGAGTTGAAGAGCTTCTGCAAAGCTCTGTTGTATGGAGCATCAGATGACTCGATGGTATTGCAGATCCCTGTTGATAGGATTTAAGAAGAAAAGACAGATGTTGCGGATGAGTAATACAAAGGGAACCCAGCTCAAGGTAGCAAGCATGTACTGTCACATATCAGAACTCTTCCATACGAACCCATTCCTTTAATTGAAAGAGGAATTTGGAAGTATTAAGGCGTTTGCAAATCCGATAAACAGCAAGAGCAAATCAACTAATCCGCATATCTGCGATCTGCGTGAGTCTTCCGCCCTCCCGAGATATGGCTGTTCAACTCTGACAGGGGAACAACGTTTGCTGGTGGCCATGAGAAACCAGAGAGCTACAGTATGTTTTCAAACTAACAAGCACTCCCGTTGTTCCATTTATTATTTCATGTCGGAAAACTGGAATTGCGCTTGTATTAAAGTTCACACAGTCAGTGCAGACATCTCCGTCTATGTCAGTTCATGCAGGGCAAGGTAATTCTCTGGCCTTTTTCATGACACAGCCTTATAATGGTCGTGTCTAAATGGTCTGTCTTCTGTGGTTTTATGAGTAAGGCATGAACTTGAGTGCATGAGAATACAAGATTACGAAGAACTGTAATATATTGATAAAAAAAAGTGAGCTGAAAAACTGACAACTAATTTTAAGCATGTATGAAAAAAATAACAAAAAGCTCAGAAAATTCCGCTATATTTCCTATAGGATCAGTATAGACCCAACGCGTGCAGACTCCTCAGTTCCTGATCTCCCAAAAAGAGATCACTTAAAGAGACATCGCAGATAAGGAACGTTTCTTCATATATCCTCCCTAATACATGTCTCCAGCGGGGCATGAAATAAAAACTCCTGGCACTAATAGCTTTTTCCTTAACTGCAAAATTAGGAATTCCTTTTGTTTTGGTTTTGTTCAAGTAGGATGTGTCCCCGAAAAATCCCCAAAACAATTTTCCAGGTGCTCTTCTAACTAATTAAGCTGTAAATATGTTTGCCACACAGCTGAGGAGGGGTGGAGTAGAGGGCCTTTAATGCCCCAGCTAACCCCAAAATCTGAACATGTTGTTCCCCATCTCTTGTTGTCAGTGTTTGTGAGGTCACTGCACAATAAAACACAGGTGATTCCTTCATATCATCTGTGACTATCTGCTGGCTGCAAAACCCCTGACAAATCCATTGGCAGAGCCTTATGGTATCTCTTGCTCACAGACTAAGCTGCTGTGATGAATGCAGGAGTCACTGATGAAATTCTGCAGCCTATTATCCCTCTAACTGCTTAACCGGAATGAGCCTTGGGGCCCAGCAGGGGGCAGCCTATTTAATTGTTTGGTAGCACTGTATTTTAGCAATATCCTGAGAGCCATATGCTAGTGCTTTACAAGACACTGAACAAATGGAAGACAGCTCTGTAGGTCTTCCATGCTGTAAGTAATAAATAATACTCCCTATGTTTCGCTAATAAGGCGTGAACGCACTCAACAAGCGGTTTCAGTCGTAAAATACTAACACGTGGTGTTCAGGTTACCGATTTAACACAACACTCGAGAGTACGTCAAACCTTAAGAGACAGAGAATGACCTAATATAACACTGCAATATTTAATGAAGAAAAGCTGGTGTGTACCCTTCAATGGGTTTCCCTGATAGTAGAATTTGGCCACCTCAGGTTGGTAGGCATTTTTTGGAGACAGGGACGTGTCAGACCTACTCTACAATTCTCGAAGGGCCTCTGAAAGGGAGCAGATACATCCCCTTGCGGAACACCTGGAGAGAACCTGGAGGACAGCAGCCGGCAGAAGGGAGAGCACTGGGTAGACAGGAGCTGGACACGTCAAGGCCCAGGAGCCTCTGTGGGCTGCAGCTCATGGACCCAGTCTGAAACAGAAGCCTTAAGTCACAGACTGTCGAGACACTTGTGAGTCAGTAGTAGGAAGTCACTGAGGAGAAACCCTACAATGGAATTCATGTCCTATGTGCAGCAGAGCAGACTGCTGGTCAATTACTGAGACAGAGGAAGAGTAAGGACGAATTGCACGGCTTTTATTGTGAGACTACATATTTAGTAATATTCTGAAAATATTATGGGACACACAAGCCAGGTGACTTGTGAGGGGAAATGTGCAAATTCTTTTACTCAGAAGAAGCTGAGCTATGAAATTCTGAGACATTGACTTTACTTAGCTAATTAGACTCACGTGCTTTAGGTTGGAGCACAGGAGTAACACAGAGCAAGACCCCACACCTCTCTCTGTCCCAGTAACCTTTCAAGGAGCGTGCTGGTAGAAGTGTAGAGCCGAACAACATCATTTCTGTACTTTGAAAAACCCAGATTGTGCCTTGTAGCTGCAGCTTAAAGAGGAGAAAAGATAGGGGCCAGACGGAATGGAGCTGGCGCTGAGGTGACCCAGGACAGTAGCATCAAGGATGCTGGTTTGGGGGATGTTTTTTCCTTCTTTTACTGCCTTGTGCCCCTGATGCCAGCTACTGGTACAGCAGTCAGTACAGTTTCCACACCAAACATGGAGCTTCTGTACCTTCAAAGTTTAAACTGTTCAACACGAAAAAACTTTCCCTCATTTTCAAGATCCCTTTGGGTCCTTTGGCTCCTTGGAGACCTTTTTTTTTTCTTTTTTTGGGGAAGGGGTAGGCGTTAGGGCTGCGGGGTGAAAGCCTGTCAGAAGTGGTTAGTTTCTCCAGTGAAATTACTCCTTTGGATCTTCGTTCTCAGTTCAATCCCAAGTCTGAGCAATTTTTTCCCCCTTCTCTTGTTTTCCCTTTCTTTTTATTTTTGAAGCGATAGCGGATTAGGACGAAGGGGCTTTGTTTAGATAAAGCGAGGGATTAGAGAAGATTTGCCCCTATAAAGTTGTGGCTTGATGGTGCTTTTATCCCTCCATGTTACTAAAGCTGTGTTGCTTCTGGATTAGGGCTGCACAATGGGTTCCCTTGTGCTGGAGCTCCGGCCAGAGGGGAGAAGGAGAAAGAGAGGGATTGAGAGAGGAAGAAAAAAAAAGAGAAAAGGGAAGAATTGTCTGGTTTGGGGAAATGGAGGGGGGGGAGAGAAAAAAGTGAGTAGAGGGCAGAAAAGGATGTTAGACAACCGCCACCCCAAATAAAGTCAGCTCTTGGGAATGGCTGCTCTTCACAGGAGCGGTGTTAGTTCACAACACTGTGAGCCGTATGCAGGAGTACCAGCCCCATCCTGGCTCACTGCAGAGCCACCTCTGGGCCTGCAGGATCTCAGCCACGGCAGATCCCAGCCAGGCCCGGCCCGGGCGCGGAATAGGTCAGAGGGGTCAGACTCCTCTCCCTTCGCCACCGCTCTCCAAATCTGTAAGCACACCCGAGACTGAACCTGCAGCCCGCCGGCGAGTCCATGCAATCAGAGACGAGGAAATGAATTGGACTGTAACAACTAACTGTAATTGTTTAAAAGCGATTACAAAGAAGAAGTTCGGTCCATCAAGCCCATCTGGATGTTAGAAGCTAACTGAGGCACAGATCTCATCCAGCTGTTTCGTGAAAGACACCAGGGAACTGGCTAGCTCGCTCCATACTCCTGCAACCCTTTGTGTTCAGAACTGTTCTCAGTTTCACACAAACTTCTGCATCAATTTCACTGTTGTCCTCAAGTCTGCAGTTTTGACTTTGTTGGCCCAATTTCACTCTCCAAAAGTGATTAATCCTGATTATTTTTTTTTAATGCAACGGCATTCTTAGTCTCTCACTCTTTCTTGTTTGTAGTAACTGGGTGAACTAAAATTTCATCCAGCCATTTCTTAGAGAAATCTAGAGTTTGGGTTTCAATCAAGACATAAACCACAGATACCCACAACTCTATGTGTAAAGAAGAGTTTCCAGCCCTCTGTCCTCTGAATTGCCCCCTAAGTTTCCAATTGTCACTGCGTGTCCTGGTTTCATTGAGTGTGAAACAGTCCTTCCCTGGGTTGAATCTACCTATATCTCTTAGGATTTTGTACAGGTGGATCCTCTCTGTTCTATAGTGAAGACATTTAGTTCATTCCAAATTCATTTGCTATTCCTTCCAAATTAATTAACTATCAAAAGTAATTACATCTTTGGTTTTGGTGACCAAAAGCGAACACAAGATTCAAGATGACATCTAAAAAAAAATGTCATAAAGCTTCTTATCGTTGTTAGGAAAAAAAAAACAAATCTTAGTAAGCCAGTGCAAAGGCACAAGTTTAAATGTTGAAAAGAAATTTCAGTTGAACCGAAAACAATGGTTACAACACGTTAATAACCATCCTCTCCCCCACACCCCCCAAAAAACTTGTTCTCTAGTTGATTTTATTTAAATTCACTGACCTATACTTCCAGATTCATTTAACAGAAAACTACGGAAATGTTTTCCACGTTTTTCCATATGGGTCAACAGCTACCTAATAACCATTCAAACGCTCAAACGCACCAGTATCATCATTATTATTTTTATTATTAGTAGTAGTAGTAGTCCATAGAATCTGGATCTCTGACACGCAGAAGTTCATTTGATCCAAAGAACGTGAGAATGAATACGACTTGTATGATCAACTGTTAGATCAACAACAGCTGAACACATTTGCCGTGGGGGAAAGGAGATATTTAAAAAGCCAGACGAAATGAGGGTTTTGTCTCAAATTTCGTTTCGTGTTTCTTCGAGGCTAAAAGCTCTGTGGCTAGAATGCTTCGAAATATTGAAACTGGCCCGAGAAACTATCGCTGGCAGACTGCGGCTTCTAGTGTCATTTGACTTAGCATTGGCTTACCAGAGGGGAAAGAGGCTTGTAACCAAAACGTTGCGAATGCTTCCCACGAGTGTGTTAATGGTACGTGAGACCCTTCTCCTGATTTACAAGCTCACTGAGCAGGGCAAGTTTTCAGACTTAAGGAAAGTGTTAAACGGCAGAAGACAATAGTTCACTATAGAATCTGGATCATTGGCTGTCCGGTTAAAAGCCCCCCTGTAAATGTTTGCAAGTAGACGCCAAGCTACGTGGGAGGAAGATCTCCATCAGTCTTGGGGCCTGGTGTGTTGTGAGTTTGCTCGACCCTAGCTACCAGCTAATTACTACAGTGTTCTTCATGCGGGAGTTGATGATCAGGCGCCGTGAGTCAGGGGAAGGTCCTGCTATTTTTAGTTACAGTACCTAGGTGCCTAGTGTTTTCACATAAGAGATTTAGTGCCTTCCTGTATTTCATCTTCGATAGCGGGGTTTCCTGCTGGGGTGGGAGGAACCCGACCGAACCGCCCTTGTAAATGCGCTCAGACGCGATGGGCAGCTTCGCGGTTGACGGGGAGGGTGGAAGGCGGCCGTCTCTCCTGAGGCGCAGGAAGCTGAACCTGACACGCGTGCGAGGCGAGGTGTGGAGGAGTTCCACGCAATGGGTCCCGCGCGATTCCTTTCCTGCTGCGGGACCACCACCACCGCGCGACTGGACACTGCGCGTTCCGCTCTCCCGCAACTGGTTAGCAAACCCTGCGATAATAATAAAAACCCCATGATACATTAGATATTCTTTCCTGCTTTCCTCGATTTTTTTTTAAAGCTAAAATAAATTACCTCTTTACTTCAGATCTATCGATTTTGCCCAAAATGGCTAATAAAGAACACGTCACCTGTAGGTAGAGATTGTGTAAAATATATATTATGCCATATTAGTCTGGAGATGGAAGGCACCCAACTGGGTGCTTACACGGCAAATAAAGATCATAAATATGTTTTTGTCCGAATAGGCGTCGTATCCCCCCTGTTGAATTATTTCCTACAATCGCCCCTAGTCCTGATATAAAAACTATTATTAAAAAAAAAAGTAAGTGAAGTAGACATCTTGTGTGCAATGAGATGTTTTGTCCAAAGCAATAAACCCGTGATGGTCGGATCTGATAGCTTGAATGTTCTTCGGATAACGCTTATGCTCCACAGACGAGGCTATCAAGGAGCAAAACCACACGGAGTGGGATACTAACACGCAGGGGGTGAAGAGAGGGAAATATGATACAGGATATTGTACAACCATTCCTTCCATCGCGGCACTCTTTCAACATCGCTAGGAAATAATAATAAAAAACAAAACAAAACAGGTAGACCTGCACACATCCAATCGGGTGTTGTCTCCCACGACGCCACACGAAGAATACAACCGAGGCAATGACTGTCGGACTCGGTGTTCCCTGTGAATTGAGGGAACGAGAAAACCGGTGAGCGGTCCTTTACGGAGATGTAACCCCCCCTCGGACTCGCTTCACGCTGTGTTTTGTGCAGGTATTTACGTAACGCACCGGATTCGACAACGATGAAGCTGCATAAACACGCAGGCAGCTGCAGTGTCTAAGCAGAGACGGTTACAGTCCGTTCCATAAACTACTTCCTCTAGGTCTTAGGCGCTTGGAAACCGTCGGTCTTTCAGTCACACTTTCTCCTGAAGTTCTTTCCCCTCAGTATGGCAGAGAGTTAAAGGCTGTGCTGCTATCATTTCGGGTCAAGACTTCGAAGAACAGCGTTATAATTTTAAAGTGTCTAAGGAGAAATGTGTTCTGCAGGTGCTATATTATACTCTCGTGTAGCCGGTCTTCATTTTCATATTAACATTTCATATTAATACCGAATACGATACCCCCAAAGAACTGTCACTTTAATATCGCCAGGAATGTAAAACAGCATACGACTTATACGCAGATTCACAGATAAGTAAAAGAAAGCCATCGTTATATGGCGACCTATGACTTGACTCTTATTTCCACTGTCACGTTCTATATTGTCAAGAAACCTGTATTCACGAAGTCTAAAAAAAACAAAAGAAAAAAAATATTATTCACGAGAATAATTCGTGAGAAAGTACGAAATCAAAAGGTAAACCCGAAAGAATCCGGCTTGTGATCTTGTAATCAGCTGCTTAGTAAAAATAGAAAAGGCCGACAGAGGCCGGTCAAAACCCGATTTGAGGTGGTTATTTGTAAAGGCGCTATATAAAATAGTGCTCTAATTGAATTGGAAACTCGTCGGCAGATGGGGGGGATAGCAACACGTTGTCTTTGCTGCGTTTCCAGCAGCTGGTAGCGGGGTGGTTGGTGGTAATAACAGATATTTGGTAACCGCGAAACTACTCTGACATTCAAGCCACCTTGCATATGAATAGGGAGAATACGAGAGTGTAAGAGAGAGAGAGCGAGAAAGGGAGAAAATGAGAGAGGGAGGGAGAGAGATTTAAAATAGAAATGACATTGCGAACAGGTAAAAACTTTCTGTGCACAGATTTACAGGCGAGATCGCAGGCTCTTGTCATGAATAAAGGGATTTGAGAGGAATCAAAGGGCGGTGTTGAAAATTAAAAGAAAGGGGGCCGGTCTCTTTAATAAGGTATCTAATTCGAAGGAGGGGAAAAAAAACTCTTTAAGATGAAGGCTCTGCTAATAACATGTCCAGGAGATGGCTCCTGGCAAATTGCTTTGTTATTCTTGTCAAAAAGGTCCCCAGGAAGCAGTCAATTTTAAACCATACATCAAAATGATTAATTGCCCTTAAATGAGCAGATGCTAGAATACCCTTGAATGGAGGCTGAGAGGCTAAAGCAGTTTTGGATTGCAAACATAATGTATTCATGGAGTTGTGGAAATATCATTAGGGCTATTAATTAGCTATTAGGAACTCTAGCTGGCTCCAAGGTGTTTTTGGTGTTTGGTGTATAACGGGGGTATAGAGAGAGAAAATATATTATCGAGGCAAATAAGACGATTCAATCCCCTTTATCAAATTAACCGTTCAATCTGAAGAGTGAATGGGCTACCGTTACCTAACCATAACATCCTCAATACTCGCCTCACCAAGACGCATAATTAAACTTCCCCCCAAACCCGATATTTTCTATTACCTGAGCCGCACCAAGAAAACAAAAACAAAACAAAAAAAACCCAAAACATCCAAATATACTTGCAAAAGTCGTCTACGGGTAAAGGCCATACCTAGATGAAGGGATAAAGTTATTACGAACAGAATGAATAGAATTAATTAAAAATGATAGAAACCGAAGCAGACAGATCACATTAAGGGAAGATTTGACGGTGTTACAGCAGGACCAGAACAAAAGAACTTAATCGTGGTTTCAGGAGAAGAAGAAAAAATATTAATGCGGCAGCTTAGCCAAGGGAAGCCTGAGCTGAAAACGGAGGAAACATACGGAGGAAAGTAAGTAATAAAACTGCGTGCAGGGGCCCTGAAGAGACCGTGCTAGAACCTGCGCTGACAGTCTAAACCCCTCTGATGCGCTGGACATTAGTCCGCATTAAATCGCCCAGAAAGCTGCTTTAAGGAAGGGGGCTGAGGAATTCCTTCTCGCTTTAATTGCTTTAGAAATAGTTCCCACAATGAGGCATTGCGCAGATTTACCTCTCGTTTAGGTTCTTATTGCCATCAGTTCACAAGTTAATCTCCTTTCTCTCCCAGACCCCATATACGCGGCGATATTGGGGGCGACGAAAGGCACTGGGGAGGGCGGGTCGGCTCAGGAGAGCTCATCTGAGTTCATGCACCAGTCTGAGCGAAATAATCCACAAAAAAACAACAACTGGGAGATGAAGTATTAGTATTTATAAAAAACTTCTGCGGACCTTAATTCACGTTATTATTGAAGAACCCGCCATTCACAAGCTCCAAAGGGAGCAGTGCTTCGGAAATTGCTTTTACTCATTTCGATATTTTTGAGTTGTTGTTCGTTTGAAACTCTGAGTTGAACAGATCGTTAAAACGTGCAAAATCAGGTCTTTATTCCTGTGATTTTTGTACTATATAGGGTTTGTATCCAGGGGAAAAAAATATCTGCGACAACTACACTTTGTTTCCACAAAATACAAATCAAACTTCGTTATATGAGAATGAAACGGAGTGCTACCGAGAAAAAGAAAAAAAAAGAGAAAAAAGATATTCCCAACTAAAAAAAAAAGATATTTTTCAATATTTGTCTTGAAACATCTATAGCACGTTCAGTTTACTAGCTGGAATCTCAAACTTTTCACTATAACCTCACGCATTTTAAGAAATACTGAAGTGACAGAACAGCCTCATCGTTGTGCGTGTTAAACACTAGTGCAAAAATCAACGAAAAAACAAGATATGATTTAAGTGAATTAATGTCTCTGAAAAATAGTGAATTTACTTAGCATTCATTTTAAACCGGAATCACAAAAAAATATTTTTATTGAAACGATCACACGATAATGTTAAATCTTATAACACATAATACACATATTTGCAGAAAGTACACAAAAATAACTTTATACTTTGCATAGGAATAAAACGTGAAATGCGCAATTTAAGTAGACTTTAATATTTAACCTGTTTCCCTTAAATCCTTCCAAACTTCCCCCATTGTGCAATGAAAAAAGTATTACCAGAGTTATTTGACTGATGAAATAAAAAATTCACAATGTTGTTACTCACAATTAATTAATTTATGTAATTCATAATATTAATAATAATAAAGAACTTGGCTTGTTCAGGAATTCGAGGTTCAAAGGAGAATTTCTTAATCAACCTGTTAGATTGCGGTTTCAGCCATTTGTAAATTAAGTTAGATACCCACTGCAATACCCTTGATTTTAATTGGAACTGCGTGACTAATAATAAAGTTTCTTTTAAAATGCAAAGCCCTTTACAGGGAAAAAAAACCCCGCCAGTTTTAACAAACGAATATTTTAGATATTTATTTTTTCTGAAGAGGAATCCAAAATTCTCAAAGAATCGTCTCTAAACAAAAGTAGTAAACTCCTCTGTGGGTTTAGAGGATGAAGTCAATGGCCAAAAACCAGGGCGCCTTTTGTGTGCATCACTCGTGCAAAACTTCAAAGTCGCCAAGCCTGTAGCCAGAAGAAAAGACATTGTCTCACAGAGTATTTATGCAGGTGTTCTTAATATCTTACTTGATCTCGTCATCAACCTCCAGCGTTCACTGTACAGTATAACGTGATGTGTGTGTTGCACTACTTTCCTACAGTATTGCGAATTAGCTTGCTTTATTTATTTTTTTGTCAAAACACCGAGTTTCCTTCAGCACCTGTTCTGATCACAAAATGACGCCAAGATAAAATATTTACAGAGGCTCATACAGCACTCCAATCCCTTCACTGTACAATCAGCAACGAAGACATTTAAAATGATGAAATAAAGTACCCTTAAGCCCATAGACCGGTCAGGTTTACAGGTGTTTTCTTATGTATTAAACTTTATGTGTAACAGTTTATTCGCGGGATATGATAGACAAGGTTAGATAGAACAAAACGGACTGCGGGCGAAATTCATATTTTTCAGTTCCAGGAAATGTTTTGTCTGCAATTTCGATTTCTAAAGATGGGGGGAAAAAAAACAACACACACGGCCAAAGATAAAATTCAGTTAAGGATTTTCACCCTGCCTCTCCCTTTCTCGGAGAATCTCAACAAAATATGCAAGCTTTACATTAAAAGGCTACTTTTCGCTGCCCTTAATTCCAGCCTAAACGGTTTTGCTCCGGGAGAAGAAATCTTTTCTAAAAACCTTCAAGAAGAGAAGGGCATTATTGTTTTAATCCTCTTACCAGCAGTCATTTTAAGACAGGGGTTTTTGGAGGCTGAAATGGCGTCTTGTCTCCCCAATCCCATCCTAAATCCTTCAGGGCCGGGAGAGATTCTAAAGGCAGCACCCTGGCATCTATTAGAGATCTCTCTAAAGGCTTTGCCCCGCGCTCTCTGCAGCAATAGTATGACAAAGCTGAAAAGCAAATAAAATTAACGCTTGAGTTATTCAACTTACTATGCGCCAAAGAACTGGATCTATGTAACTAGCCGAGGGCTATATATGTATATCTATACATACCTGAGAGCAACAAGAAAAACTCCACTAAGGAGAAGAAATACAAGATATTTTCCTTTCAAGATCATTTTGAACTGTGTGTAAAACAATCCCCCACCACCTCCCCAAACGGGTCCCTTCTGTTTATTTTCTTTCTGAGACACCTTCAAACATATTGGTGTAAATAATGCAGGCGTCTTTTTAACGCCAGTTGGGTTTTTAAACGTGTGCCCCTCCAAGCTCTGGGACCGCAGCACGCAGTCTGCAGGAGCAGCATGTCCACTTAAAGCCCAGATCTGCAAAAGCTGTTTAACGTTCAATTCTGAAACGATGAGACTTGATGAGCGCACGGATCTATACACAAACACGAGTGTTAACTAATATACGAAAAATCTTAATCACATAGAATACACTGCACCCTTATCGTCTGTAAAAGATGTCCCCGCTCACAGCAGGCCGTTCGTGTACTACAACATCCCCAGACTTTGAGCGCCAGAATACATGAAGATAATACCAGCTAATTTGTGTGCATCGAGCCTGCTATACTGTATCAATCTCTAAGCAGCTTAAAAAGTGTCCCCAAGTTAAAAACTTTACTTAAACTCCAAAGTCTGAATTCATTTTAGAAAACACCGACAACTGTGGTGAGTCATTTTCAAACGCTCCCAAAACTCGTCCGAATCTGACGTGCATAGCGATATTCTACTACTGGAGTTTATTCTGCGGAATGATTCCTTCCCGAGGAGAGGAGAGAGTTACAAACTCGTCTGCGGAAAAACCCAAAAGTTTGATTTTTTTTTTCCGTCCCTGTTTTCTTCTTCGCCTTACTTTTTATATTGCGACCGTATTTGAAATAATAGAAAAATCACCGGAAAGCTGTATGTAATAAATGCGCATGGCGCTTACTGGATTCTAAGTCCTATAAACGGCACTGTAACGCACTTTGCGCACAGATGAAAAACGTACGGCGTTTTGAGTGTGTGCGTGTTTGCTCATTAACAGCGGTATTTACACATGGAGAGGACTGGAAATGAAGTAAGCGTATAGGACAGAGGAGTCCGGAGAGGGGAGGGAGGGGGGGATACTAAGCCTTTCTAGTTTGATTGACACGCCAAAGGACCATTAGAAATCTCGTATGTCTCCTCAGGGCGCTCTTTAAAATCCTTCTTCAACCCAAGGCCCGGTAGATGGCAGCTTCCAGATTCTGTTCAATTCGAATACACCAATGGAGAGCGCGACACGCGGACACCGTGTATTCTAGTCAGCAGGACACTATAAGGAGACTCTGACGCTAAAGAACATACAGAACACGGAGGAGGGAAATCACAACTGCGAGACTATTCTAAGCGGCTCAACTTTCTATACAAGCAAAGGACGGAGAGGATACCAGTACGACAGCCCACTCCTTGCTAGGACTGTTGGAACGCAGTGAAAGTAAGGTAGGAACTTTTTTTGGTTTTGGGGTGGGATAAGAGCTTGTGGAATACTTTATACAAAGTCGATGTCACAGACCGGTCGGTGCGTGCGTATGGTTTCTTTGACACTCATAGATGGTACAGGATGCGGGTATCGTAAAGAAAGTAGTGGCCATCTGTTAAACAGCTCGATCGGGTGAGTTTAAACAGCACATTACAAAGCGCTCGAAATATTACTCCTAGACCATCCAGCTCCAAAGCTCCCGAGTACCGCTGGGACTGCGCGCTCTGTTAACTCGCGAATCGCGAAGAGAGAAATTAAAAAAAAAAACCCCGCTGCTTCAAAACCCATAGTATTAAAAATACGTTTTTGGTTTTTTTTTCTCTTGATCGGTCCGAGGTCTCCCCCCGGTCTCTCGCGACGCTCGGATCAGACACTTGCGCCCCCAGTTTTTTGACAGATCAGAATAAGTAATGGGAGAGGTGCGGGGAGCCCAGATTGGCGCTGGCTGTAGACCAAGCGAGTCGCCCAAGGGTGAGGGGCCTTTTACAATACTTTTTTTTTTCTCATTTAACCGGATCAAAGAGTAACACTGTAAATTCATGCCGATTAACATAATGACGCTTTAACAATCGAGCAGCTTGGTGCTCCACTGCCGCGGGGCGTGCAGGGCTTAGACTCCAGGGTTGCGTCCAAAGAAAAAAAAAGTTTATTATTAGCGGAGTGTTCATGCGCTGCAGCTGACGATGTCATAATAATAATAATAATAATAATAATAATAATAATAATAATAATAATAATAATAATAATTTACCTACCTGCAAAACGACTTACTTCCAAATATATTTTATATTACTGTGTGTTGCATGTGTGTGTACCTAGGGAGCTGTGTCGGATTTGAGGAGAAGTTAGACACTGATTTAAACGTTCTAACATTTTACGGGGGATTTTCCGAATCGATCGCTTTGCATTTTCTTTTTTTAAAGTAGCGTATCTATTTTGCGGAACTGAAGCACAGCGTTTTACACGCGGGGAAAGAGCTGCGCGCTGCAAGTTCGCGTCAGCGCCGATGATAAATGAAAGACGCCGCAGTCGAAACCTATTTGCACCTCCATTAGATGGGGAACCAAGTGGGGATCAGCATGCATATTTTACAGCACAGATCTCATGCATCTCCGCCACACGAAGCCCTCGGGCAATAGGGTAGGGGCCAGGAGAAAGAGAGGGAGAAACGGCTTCCATTCAAGTCAAACACTTGGGGAGAAAAGTTAATGTTTAGCAAAGCACCTTCTGTCCAGGCGCAATACAGTTATTCCCTTTGCGCAATGGCCACTTCTGTCAGCCGCCGCCGTGACTTATTATTATTATTATTATTATTATTATTATTATTATTATTATTATTAGGCTGGAAATGAGCGCCGTAACTGACGGAGAATCGGAGAAAAACTCCTGGGTGAATCTGAAGAGAGGGAGATGGGAATTTTGGTTTCCTAGGCAGACTTATAGTTAATAGGATCTAAATCTGTATACCGGGACACCTGTGCTGCATATCCGGAAACAAAACTGATCAGTCCGACTTTTTGTAGGTTTACCGTCTTAAGACAATTTTCCTTCGGCAGTGTATAATAACATCGGTACTGTCATTCTCCAAAGAGAAAATCCCAAATGCCTTTAGCATGGGATTTGTTCTGGAATATGTATGTTGTCAGTTTGATTTGTACATGTTTTTTTTTTTAATCCTCAATCAATTATATGGCAAAGAGCAAACAAGATATATATATTTTTTTTGTTTTGCTCCAAAAGCGACAATGTCTCCACATTTTAATTCCAGTCTGTCCAGCTCCTGGGGAAGGTAATGAAATTTGACTGTCACTGCTAACATGACGTGAACGTAAACGGTTTACACAAACACTACAAAAACCATATACCGTGTGTTAGATGTGGAAAAGATCTTTCCTGGTACACTGGACCGCCTCGGTGTTTCCTCTTAGACATGTAAGTAATAGGATGACTATTAAACAAGGTACTCGATCGCATTTTACCGCAGAAATCATTGAACAAATTTGAATGAATTTTTTAATGGTAGAAATTAAAGGTTGCTATTTTAAAGCTTTGTGGTTTGGTAGCGAAACAAATATCTCTTATTAAGTTATTTTAAAGATATACAACCGTACAACAAGCTTATAAGCACTTAATGGATGCGTAGAAATAAATGCGTCACAATTCTGGAATTGTATTTGTGCCATTTTCTGTTAATTAAAGGCTTGATAAATAAAGGAGGCTTTATATCTGAATAGGATTAGACCAGAAAAATTTACACCGTGGCTTATGGTGTGACAGAGAGTATTGAAAGCAATTAGTGGAAATCAAGAGTTAATTGAAAACATCCCTACGCACAATTACAGGTTAAATTCAATTACTACAATCTGTTATATAACAGACTTATATTATACAAACCCTTACCAAAAGAAAGATTAATTACTTTTATTTTGTTGTGTTATTTTTTTTGGCTTCCGATTACCCTGATGCATTCACCCAAACTGAAATATTGCGGGTTTGGCTACTATTTAAAACAGTGGTTAGATTTAGGACTTCGGCTTCTTTAATAATAATTGTGATGATAATGAACAGCAGATCGTCTTTCCAGTGTGCCTGCTGACATAAATTCTAGCATTTGTTAACCTTAATGAGCCGTGTGTTATTTAAAAGAAATATCACAAGTTGCGTTAAGTGTATGAAAATCTGCTTCCCGCTGTTCCTCTAAGGACTATTTTGAAAACGAGATTATTTCCATGGGAAAACGTTGAATTGCCACCAAGGAAAGCTTAAATAAATAAATTAAAGCCCTTATAATTAATTATAGATGTATTTATTACACTTCCCCCCCAATATTTTGGTTATTAAAATAATTAATATATTCATGAATACAAACAATTTACAGTATGGTCTTTAAGACACCGATATAACATCAAATGCCCTTGTTATGCCCGTGGGAGGTTTTCAGATTTGTTTAATTTAAAACAAAAACTCTGTTGTTAACATTTCCATTCCAGTGAGGACATTGTTTCTAATTGTCTCTCACCCCAAACCTGACAGACCGCTAAATATCTCTATTAATGCAAATTAGCAGATTTGAATATCCCGTTCCTTTTGGGGACTGAGACGGAATTAATTAAAATCTAATTATTAAAATTAAAAGCAATAAGAACACACCGTTTTAACGTAGCAAAAAAAAAGAATTATTTAGCACGAACCGATTCTTGGATTGTGATATATGTTTTAAGGTAATGAATGATTTTAAAACACACTAGTTTAAAAAAACGGTAGTGGAATTTAAGACGAACCAGACTGTTCCTGGTCGATGTGCTCAGGGCTCTTCACTTCGGTGGCGGGCGAGGGTGTTCCCCCTTAATGTGTGAAGCGTTTTGGGGTCCTTTGTGATGGATAGCGCTATATAAGGGCCAAGCAATAATAATTAGCAAACAATTAAAAAACTATAAATGAAGTAAGGAATAAGCGAGATAGCTGCAGGCGTAAAACTACTGTATCAAATACGCCTTAGCGAAAGTCCTAATAGCCACTGCAAATACGTTTAACATAAAAAAAGATTTTATTTTACTTGAATGATAATAAGCATGTTTTAACGGGTTGCACGTTCTCTGTTATGCATGTATATAAATAGGAAAATGACCATTTCTAAAGGAAATACTTCGAACCAGCCGGCGCCCATCCGCGGGTCTCCAGACACCAAGCAAGCGAGGGAAGACTTGCACGTTTTCCTCGGGGTCCTTTCACAGTTCCAGCTGCTTGATGCTCTAAGATATTCGTTTTTGCCGAAGACCATGATAGTAATACATATCTAATCATGTCCTGCAGCGCTGGAGCAAATTCTACCTCGGAAAAAAAAAACAGGCCCCTAAAACTCCTGCAAGAACTGTTTTAAACCGGTTCTTTAAAGAAGTGGGCTGTTCGCAGCGGAGACGAGGGTGTCTGAGTATCTTGTACGAGACTACGTATGGAAATTGTCTTCAAGATGCTTGTTTCGTTTTGGCTGTGATCTAATTTTCTCGCATTTCGATACTTCGTGAAGTTCAGTTGGGCCAGTTAATGCCCGCACTGAGTCGGGTGTTTCATCTGTTTTTGATTTGCTAGTCTAGAGATGCCCTAGATTTTAACAAGCGAGTTCGCTTCTTACAGCGGTATGTCTTATACAAACAGGTGCATTTAACGCTGTCTGTCATCACCGCAATGGCTATTAGCTCATTATTATTATCATCGGTAGTGGTGTCATCGTTCACACTTGATTTTTTTTTTAATTTAAGATTTATTTGATTTCACTTCAGCTGGAGATTCGTTTATTTTTCTACGACTGTTTTATTTTAAAAAAGGAAAAACATTAAGCGGGATGACAGGTGAGGCACATATCACCAGGATGGAAATAGTACGCAAAACAGTCCGCTACACAAAATGCTGATACATATATTGCATTGGTTGCGAGTTCTCATAGGACCGATGCCCGCGATCAGCTTGAAGTGGACAGAAAGGGAAAGTTTCACATAAACTCTTCAAACGATTGAAATTCTTTCAAATGCACTTAATTATTTTGAGTGAACGGGAATACCAGTTTTGATCTGGCATCCTGTTGTGTCCGATAAGCGCTCTTACCACAGATACTTAAAAATAAATTGAATAGCTTTTTAACATTTTTTTTTTCATTTTTTGTTATTTAAAAAAAAAGGTTTAGGGGGATTTAAAGGTACTGCAATCACGAGCAAATGGAGTGATTAAATTATTTCTAAAAGCATCAGTCACACTACATTAACTGAAAGAGAGCTAATTATCCCAATTAGAAGCCTGATTTATAATTAATGGCTTGGGCCAAGTAATAATTGGATGTTAATGGATAACGGTTTTGTCAGAGAGAGAGGGAGGGAGAGAAAGAAAGAAGGTTTAAGCTGTCTCTCGCACTGTCCCAAAAGGCGAGCTGCCTGCTTTGCTTTTGCAACCAACAAAACGTTATTAGCCGATTCATTGCAAACAATTATAATAGGACGTCAGCTCGGGGGGGATTTGCTGGAGATGCAACCTTCAGCCTCGGGCTCCGCATGAGAGCTGAACCTGCCGTTGGTGGGCTGTTCGCTCCCGGGTCAGCGACAGGAGGCGGCCCGAGAGCACAGGGCGAAGCGGGGGTACCAGACGAGGGGGACGGGGCAGCGACAGCAGGCGACTTCGGTGACGCGTAGGCCCGTTCTGGGACACCCCTCTCAATGGGAGGCGCTGTTGAATCACAGTGAACCCAGAAAAGAGACACTGTTTTAAGATAATCGCCGAAAAGCAACAACAACAAAACAAAACAAAACAAAAAATCTTTACACGGAGCGGTGAAATAAAGTTATGTTTTTTTTAAAGTTAAGATATTCATCATTGGGACGTAAATTATTACACACTTCACAGTTGGAGGAGGTGTTGTATTAAAGTACCTAAAAATCTATTATTTTGTAGGTCTGGTGAAATTAAAGGCGCTCTTGGCGAGGACTGGCTTGCCTGCCTGCTTAATGATATATAAAGACGGTTTAACAACAGTAAGCACAATTTGTCTTAAAGAAGGATAGGCCACCCTCTTGATAAATTACTTTTTAATTTCAACACCAGCAAAAAGTGCTTGCGTGTGGTATTTCTAATATTTCAGTAATTGTGGGGTTTTTTTTTTTGTATTAAGAAAAAGGCATTTCGACCGGTCGTGCTGATGGTGAAATTAAGAAAGCGTTATTGCACAGGGAGACGGGCGCGGCTGCAGTCTCTCGTCAGTGAAGAGAGCGACACTAACGCCGCTGAACTCGGCCGTCTCACTGGGGGTGATAATCTGTTTATTTTAAAAACAACAACATTTCACACACCTGAAACGTGCAACTCTAGCGTTACACAAACCCCTTCGATTACAGTCAAAAGCTCGCATGTTGCATGTAAAGAGCCAAGATGCCTAGATTTGTCGTTTTCCACATTTTGTATAAAACCCGCTCTAATTTTAGCCTTTTGAGGTCGGACCTACAGCGCACCGCTTCTCTCAGTGCCTCAGCCTGAGTGTCTGTGTTCGCCGGGACCACACTGCTCACTCCGCTCCTGAACAGTTTTTAAGCTTCAGCCTCGTCTTTAATTATTTTTTGTGACTGGTCACTTCATATAACTGTTAAAACGATTAACTGAGAAGGGAGGCTCAGTGATGTTCAACGCGGGGGATCTGGAAGTTAAGGCGCAGATAAAGCTCCGAATTGTTTTTGTTGTTGTTTTTTTTTTATTTCTGGCGAGTGCGTGGAGGGTTTATGTACTGGGGTTGTTTGATTTACAAGGTCGTACTTGGCGTCTCCTTTTCTTTGTCGCCCTGAAACGTACCTGTTTCCTTGTCTGCCAGGCGCCAGGCACCATGCAGCACTATGGAGTGAACGGGTACTCCCTCCACGCGATGAACTCCCTGAGTGCAATGTACAACCTGCACCAACAGGCGGCGCAGCAGGCCCAGCACGCCCCTGACTACAGGCCCTCAGTGCACGCTCTCACCCTGGCGGAGAGACTGGCTGGTAAGAGACAGCAGCACACACGGACGGCACAAGACGAGATCTCTCTTGCTCTATTGACCTGCTGAAAGCGGTATTTGGCGATTATTTGGTGATTAAGGATGGCGAGTTGTTTGTATAATAAAGGGATTCTGGAAGGGGATGTGCAAAGCAAGCCCCAATTTCTGTTCAGTGTCCCCGCTCCTTTACGACCAGTGCACAGGTGGCAAAATACGCCTGTAGTAGTTTTCCAGGCTGTAGCTCGGGTTCGCTTGCACAAACTGGGGTACAGTCCCTCACGGTCACAGGGGCTCACAGCCTGGATTGTCCTGGATAATGTCCTCAGTCTGAGATTTCCGACGTTACTCGGTAGCCCGGATTCCAGGCTGTGAGGGAAGAGCAGAGTGGGGAAAAGTTAGACAGGGAAACCAGTTCCTGACCTGTCCATTAATTAAACATGGCCACCGGTCTCTTCTCTTCCAACGGCTGTACATTCCAAGACATCATCCTCGAGGCGCGCTACGGCTCCCAGCACCGCAAGCAGCGCCGCAGTCGCACCGCCTTCACCGCCCAGCAGCTGGAGGCTCTGGAGAAGACCTTCCAGAAGACCCACTACCCCGACGTGGTGATGAGGGAGCGCCTGGCCATGTGCACCAACCTCCCCGAGGCCCGCGTGCAGGTGCGTCCCGTGCCGGCCTGATGCGGCCCAGCCGAGCGCACGCAGACAGGAGCGTTAGAGCTCTGTAGACGCCTTCGTCCGAGGCAGCAAAGCAAGAGGTGAAGGATGGCTCGCTGCCGAAAAGAAAAGAGCCACAACGTTTTCGGCTGCGGAGCCTTCTTCGGGTCCCGCAGCCGAAACGTCGTGTCCCTTCTCTTTCCTTTTCCGCAGGGAATAAACCTCTACCTGTTCCTTTGCGGCCTACGCATGCAGACGCAGCTCCCGACTCGAACGTGCTCTATCCAAGGCAGTGTTTGTGTCAACTTTAGCAGATTGTTGTTTTGAGTGAAGAAATCTGAATAATATGCAGTGCATACGAGTAGAACAACCGTGCCCGACGTGGGATTTGAGCCCACAACCTACAAATTACCAGTTCAAAGCCCTAACCACTTCCCCACACTTCGAACTAATTTGGGTTCTTTAATTGTTTTCTGCTGTCAAACCTCGTTGGAGGTTGCCTTTCAACTATTGTGGTTTATGTGCAACTTAAAATATTGCAGATATTGTCACTCCGGCTTCCCAGTAGAATAAAAAGAACCTTCAGAAGTTCTAATGAAGCAGCTCATTAGTTTAATCGGGGGGGTTCGATGACGTATTGAACGCAGCAGGAACATAACCCCAGCAGGGGTGAACCTCAGTATTGAGGCTGTGAACATGATTTTGCTGTTTTAGCGGACGCGGCGACACGTTCATAAAGAGCACGAACTGAGCCCCCAGCGGGGATTTCTGTTCCCCCAGGTGTGGTTCAAGAACCGTCGCGCCAAGTTCCGGAAGAAGCAGCGCAGCCTGCAGAAGGAGCAGCTGCAGAAGCAGAAGGAGGCGGCCGACGCGGGGCTGGAGGAGGGCAAGGGGGAGCCGCCCGCGGCCGCCGCCTCCGAGGCCCACAACCCCCCTTCCTCTGCCTCGTCCTCCTCCTCGGAGGCCGAGCGCCCGCCGCACCCTCTGGCCGCGGAGATGAGCGTGGAAGTGAACGTCACCTCGGCCGAGCAGTCGGGCAGCGAGTCCGCGGCAGAGGAGCAGACAGACGAGGGGGAGGAGCTCAAGCAACACAGGGAGGAGCCAAAAGGCGACAAGAGCCACGCCCCTGGCAACAAATCCCCACCGTGCAAACGCATGAGTCCCAAAGCAGGTGAGTCAAGACCGTTACGTCCTGGGGTCACGTTTATGGACCCACAATTATGATTACTGCCTAAAATGAGTGTTTCAGTGAGCCATTCGGGTAGTCCGCCATTTATCTGAACTTCAAGTTTCTCAGAATGTTTTGCTTCCCAAAGTAAGCCAAGAAAGTTAAATGGGCAAATCCTGGAAAACGTCTTTAAGATCACGCTGTCTAATATCAGGCTGCACATAAATACACTGCAGCAAATAGAATTTTCCAGTTATAATGTGTTGAGCAACACATAACGTGTAGGTTTATGATCACTCAGATTGGAATAAAATCCAAGTTTCTTACAGTATTCCATTTATCGTCTCTGAAGCTTGCCCTTCTGATTTTACAATGCCCAAGAAGCACAGTCAGCACTATTCTATCTACTACAGCGCCTTCATCGTTTAATTGTCTTTCCATTTTTCCAGACTCTCCTCTTAGTTCTTCGGCAATCCCATCCTCCAGTGGTGTCAGCAGTGGGATGGCACAGAGCCACTCATATTCCTCGTCCCCGCTCAGTCTCTTCCGCCTGCAGGAGCAGTTCCGCCAACACATGGCAGCCACCAACAACCTGGTGCACTACTCTTCCTTTGACATGGGCACACCCTCCTCCATGCCTTACCTAGGCATGAACGTCAACATGGCGGCACCGCTGGGCTCCCTGCACTGTCAGTCCTACTACCAGTCCCTGTCTCACGCCCAGCAAGTCTGGAACAACCCCATCTTGCAGGCGTCAGGCAGCCTGCCCAGCATTAACAGCAAGACCACCAGCATTGAGAACCTGCGGCTCCGTGCCAAACAGCATGCCGCCTCGCTGGGCCTGGACACTCTGCCCAACTGACCTCCTGCGCCGTGGTCACCTGCCCTGCCTTCCCTGACCTGCCCTGATACCAGTACTCCCGAATCCAGGACACGTGCCCAGGCTTTTGGTCCAGATCTCTTGTATCTGTTCACTTAACACTTAGGGCTTAACACTTGTCTTTGTTGTCTGAGGAAGACCTAATACACAACCAACTGCTTTCAAAAGAAACCTGCGTTCCATTGATGCATATGACAGCGGACTTAACAAAAGCTGTCTGACTCGTCCTTGCCGTTTCAGTGCTTTGAATAGTAATGCTTAAACAGTACTAAAGACACTCCATGAGAATGCACTGTTGAGACATCAATGCTCCTGTTCAGTGTCCAAGGCTTGACCTAGATTCTGCTACCACATCTAGGTCTTCTTGTGAGACAGACATAGTTTGCCCCTCTGAAGACACAACTGAGAGTTTTAGTGAAAAGAAGTCCCTATCAAGTCCACAAAAGATTATAAGGACTGCAGTTCTTTTCGAAAAGGAAATGAGGAACTATATCAATGAAACCTAGAATGTTTAAAGCAACTGCTACCATTAGCAAGTATTGGAAACCAAGAGGACTGATGTGATTGAAACTCCCTCAGGCACAGCTGCATCTACAATCAGAAGGGAGAGGGAGTCGTTTCAGTCCCACTATCTGTTGCTCTTGAGCCGGCTCGCCCTGAACAGAGCTCAGCACGGTTCCATCTGCTCTTCTTCCTGTCCTCAACTGTCCAGAATGTGACACAATGACAATGTGTGGACTCACACATCAAGGACCTTTCCTGCTTTGTAAATAGCCTACTCTGTTAGTTCCCATTTCTCTGGTCAGTGTTTTAAAGTCAGTGTTGCCTTCTGTGAAGAAGACTGTGAAAACAAATATTTAATTATTTTTTCATTTCAACATTGTAATCTGAGACAAAGGGAGAAAGAGGATGCATAAGACACAATAAAACAAGAACCCAGATTCTTCAACAACAATTATAGTACAAGCACCAAGCTCTTATTCCAGATACATCCCAATTAACTTTATGCACGTGTGTAATTTATCTTCAGAAATGAAAAGTGTGACTCTGAGCCATGTATATTAAGTAATATCCAAGGTTATATGTGACTAAAATATCTAAAATCCGAGATAAAATAGGATGTAAGGGACAGTATATAACTTGATGATGTAATAATTTTTGACGACCAAACATATAGATGGTGAATACGTTCTGTTTAATGACATTTTCACATGCAATGCAGTGCTGTAATGCATGGTGATTCCCATGTACTTAACATAAAGGTTTCCACCTCACCTAACCCTCAGCCTTTATGAACATTTCTAGATTCTGTATGCTCACTGACAAGCTAGAGGTTTAAATGAAAATTGAATCACACCCTTGAGACAGTGAGGATAGCCTTATGAAGTCTGTCAGCTGCGGTCCTACCCTCAATTATTTGATTGGTTGTTCATCTAGTCTATTTAATGCAATCAGACTCCTGGAGTTAATCACCTGTTCAATTTGGATTTTACTGTATGATTATATCTGCTCACCTGACAAGCAGTGTGGTAAATACATGGTAGATCTTAGGTTAGATGGATCACGCAGCACTTCCTGTGGGAATGTGAACTTCCCCATCCGAGCACTTCCAAAGTATCCAGAAGTGAATCTGGATCCTGCCCTTCTGCTCCTTTTGTTGAGGATTCTGAATTCTTCCTTTAAAATAATGTAAATTATTTTATATGTACATAAAGAAATAAAAGCCTTTATTTGTAAATGTAAACTGGTAAGGGATAGGCCTGCTTAAGGCTCTCATTTGTCTGTAGCTTGAGACAAACCTTCGGGATGGCGGATCCAAAAACAAACTCCCAAAGTCAGATTGGACTGAGTCGGCATCCGTCTGCACCTTAACTGGCAAAGCGATCAAATCTCCAAATGCCGTGGTCTGGGTGTCTATGTGCGTCTGCTAAGCCGTTTTCATTGTGGCAGTGATTTTAGAGAAGAGTAACCACAATTAATCCCCAAGTGCCACCACACGAAGAAGTGGATTTGAAATTTAAATGGCAAACGACTGGGATTAATTACGGTTTTCCTAAATTGGTTAAGTAGGTTTTAAAAGTGATATGTCAAAAAATCTCCAATAAAGCGTTGTTTGAAGACATTTATACACAGTCGTCCTCTGACCTGTATTGTTTTTTTTCTGGGGTGTCTTTAGCCAGGGGAAGGGTCTGCAAGCTATGTCTTGAAGACGCCACAAGGTAAGAGACTGGGGGCATCGGCTCCAGAGGAACACACTGCTGCCTGGCACACAGAGGCACCCTGAAGCCTGATGCCAACCAAACTGACTGCTCTCAGCTGTTAGCTCACCTGTCAGCATGCCTCTGTTCTTATATAGAGCAGGTTCACTGTGACTATGGAAGGATTACACTATAAATACCACACAGATATGTATTAAACTTCTCTACAATGCCTACAGTTTTTTAACTTGCATGTGAAGTGTGAGTATAAAATAACATTCTTGAGTTTTGCCATTCGAATACATCACTCAAAATACTGTACAGATATTTACTGCAGTAAATGACAACACTGGTGACTACATGTGCGTTCGTGTGTACTTCCAGTGCAAGCACAGTGTGATTACAAAAAATAACAAAGAAAGCACAGCTCCAAAGCCTTTGTGAGCTGCACATTACTATCATGTAAACTGCAAGAAAATCAGACTTGGAGAAAAGTGAAAATGCACTTACGTTTTATTCCTGTCATCTTGTTCAATTTACAAATTAGTCTTAATTACAGTGAACTGAGGCTTGCTGCTTCTCTTCCATGTTTGTATAGAGCAGTGATTCGAAACCTTTTTGTACCGAGGACAAGATCCTCCTCCTTTGAGGGCAAATTAGGCTAAAAGTCAGTCCATAGCAGGAATGCAATTCAGTCAGTCACATTACTGTAAGGTTACTGCAGGGGCCTGTCAGAATTGCTTGAGAGACCACTAGCAGACAATGAACCAGGCTTTGAAAACATGGGTATAAGTAACTAAAGCAGCCGAATTGTACCTTAATGTGTCCATTCTCTTTTCTTCTTGAGGAATTTAAAGAGCAAATTCTCCAATTCAGAGTGTAATGCAAAAAAAAATCTCTTGCAGGCTGCTGTTTTCTTTCTCCACTGAGAGGTATTGAAACCGCAACAAAAGCTACTGGTTCCAATACTCAGTCGTTGCATTTCTAATGTCTTTCAGTATAGGAGAGCCTGTGCTGAATCAGCTTTGTCCGAACAGAAGCTCACACAGATGCACCCACCTTCTCACTGTGAATCCCCGAGAAACCTGTGCTTAATGAGAACGCCAGAGATGGGACAGCGACACCCACTCAGCTAACAAGATTTCTACCAGTCTGTCAGCAAGAACAACAGGCACTCCGGAGGCTATTCAACGTATTCAGCGAAGTCTTCACCCCACCTTAAGCCAGTGCACATCAGATTAACCTCCGTCGTGTTACTTAACCTGATTTTATCAGAAGACAATTTTGTGCACCAGCTTTCAGTGTTTATCTCTCATGTTATAGCCCGCTTCCCTGCATCAGCGCACACAGTGACCCCAGACACGCCACTGTCCTGCGGTCATGGCCAGTCTCGGCCACAGGCTGCACAACACACACAAAGCCAGTTGTCATGGTGCTAATGCAGTAACATTAGGACTGAAAGTGTCCACTGCATTCTCATGTGACAAAAGCACTGAATTAAACATGGGCGAGGTAACACATAACACTTTCATAGATTTAAAAGAACCCAGTTTTAGGTATTCTCACCCCTTGGGTCTCCGAGATGTAGGCCTCCATGTTTCAACAATCAAACAGCCCCAACCACAGCCATCTTTTAAAATACACAAAAATCATCAAATGCATTCAAATCAGGTCTGTGATCAACATCCGCAGCCCTGGCAAAACCAATCCAGACCAAGATGCATGTGGTGCACATATATAATTTTACCTATTCGTTGGGTTTTCAAAATCTGTGATTCCTTATTTTTGGGGGAAAGTGTTTTACTCAAAATCAGAGTGTTTTACTAGTTCTTTAAGTCAAGAACTGTCATCCGGGGCCCCCAGATGAAGGGGAAAAAAAGGGCAAAATTGACTTGCTTGCTCCTTCTTCTTTGTAAAGGCGGATCTACTGCCAGCTGGTCCCCTGACTGTATATGTACAGCACAAGCACTTCCAGCGCTGTGAAATGCATTTGATGATGCTGGTCTCCCAGTTTTCGAACCAGACAAACCAGAAGTGTTCCTCTCCACAAACCACACATTCAGAACATCTGCCTGGCTCTGCGGCTCACACGGCATCCCTCTGGCGCCTGGGACAAACGGAATTCCCCTCTCCCCGTCCTCCACACTCGCCCAGAGCGCCGCGCGGCGCGCGCCACACCCACCGCCCAGCGGACGCACTGTCCCCTCAGCTTCTTTCCTTCCCACCTTCAGAACCAGGACTCCTGGTCGGGGGTTCATTTCAGCTGGAGATTGAAAACAAACTGCAAGACCCAGAACAGCACGCAAACGGGACGATGTGATCGAAGAAAACACATCAAATGCCTTTGCCTGCCAGGAAGATGAGCTTTGAGCACATTGTACACGTTGGGCCAGCCTCAGTAACAAAGAAATGGAACTGCAGGTATCAAGGATGAATACTGGGTTATTGCAGGTCCTGCGATAAATGCAGTAATGTGAGAAACTCCCAGAGCAGAGTGAAGCTCATCCTAATTACTAAACCAAGTTTAGGTGAGAATACAGACAATTAGCTAGAGAATACCCTTTAAACATCTTTCTAAATACCGTTAGAAACAGATTAAACTGCACGCTTATCACTGTTTAACCTTCACTGACAAGCGGAACTGAGGAGATAAGCCCCTGAGATGTAGGTGAATGCTCAATCTAAACTGCTGTTTTAGCTATTTAGCAAAATGGGGTTCTGCATGATGCCTTTGACAGAGAAACACACTGGGCTCTGTCTCCATAAACTCAGCCAGACTCCTCCTCTTATCACCTTCCACTCCGACTGCAGCAGAGCGATGGTCATTTATGGCTTCACCTAAACCAGGATGAATCTATCTAAATGCTCAATTTCAGGCGTAATCTTGGGAGAAGAAAGACGAAGGCAGCCAATGTGGGCTGATGGCACTATCGGATTGAAGGTTATAGGAAATAAAGCACAACACAGCAAGCACTCCCAGCCTGAGAGGTAATAACAGCGACAGGGCAGTCAAAGCCATCAGTGGATGAGCGAAGCCCTTTCCAGTGTAGATTGGTGCCGTTGCAAAGGCAATTTTTTTTCCCCCGGTGTTAAGGAATTTGTTGCATTTACTACTTTATTTAAAGGACGCGAAAACAATGCCTTGAATGAATTCGAGGGTCACTGAGAATATGGAATTTCTAGATCGCTGATGTAGGTGGAAGTATGCTATAAACAGATGTTTTTAACAGTGAGGCAGCCTCAATCTTTCGTTTCTTGGTGCCAAGAACTGTCAAAGCATCAGCTCCTTGTGTGCCACAGGATTAAGCCTAATAATGATTTTAAGATTCTGTGACTTCCACAATTCGGTGATCTGGGCTTTGGCTGCTTATATTCCCTATTCTGTGGATTAAAGGCATCTGATTCTGGACAGGGCTCACTCCTCGACTGGCTTCATTTCCTTTGGGGTTTTTTTTATATGTTTTTTTTCTTACCTCATTGCAAAATCCCTGTGCATCTGCCAGGTCTGGGCTTTTCTTTCTTCCCAGTGACGACACACTGCCCCGAAGCCTTATAGCCAAATTGGTTTACATTAAAGAGATAAATACACAGCAAATGCGCTTAAACAAATACAGTAAAAATGCAGACGGTGCATGTCGGGATTATACCCAGAGTCAGTTTGAAAAAAGGAGTGTTTGTGCAACACAAAGCTCAGTTAACCAGCCTGAAGACTGCTGATGCAGTTCTCTTCATCACCCTTTCAGAAAAAAGGAAGGGATTTAGTATTTGCATGCTAGGCTGTGATTCTTGAATTATATAATTTGAGCACAAGCAAACCCCTACAATATCTTCAGAGTATTGTTTTGTAATTAGCGTACTCTAATGGGCGGTTTTAGTAGTGCTTATGAAATGCAGGCCTGCAGGGATGGAGGAAGTAGTTTACAGAGAGCCCACGCCGCTAAGAAGTGAGGTTTTTAATGTGAAAATGTTTCAATCATTTCTGGACAGAGTCTTCTCCTTGTGCCCCAAATCGTGTCGTCTAGTTCAGAAAGATGGTGATGGCATTTGGTTTAGCCTTCGCATCTTTTGTTTTTAAAAAATAACCAAAAACACATTTTGTTTTGTAAGAACAAAGTCACAAAATACATGCAGCCTTTTAAATGAAAAATTTCTGACCTGCTGTGTTAAACAAATATTAATTTCATTCTACTGTGACTAAGAATGTTTTAATTTTTCTACCAAGATCAAGACTTAAATTATAAATGGAAAAGAGTATTGTGTTTCCACGATAAGCAAAAAGTAGCCATTATTACTGTAAAGCAGGCAAAGAGTACTGTGCATGCTGCGTGCAATTTAAAACCCTGACTTACCTACAGCTCATCTAACCAAGAAAACTAGTGACAAGAACAGTGTATTATTCCTACCAGGTTTCAACTTTCTAGCCCTGCTGTTCTGGATTTGTAAGCTAATTTCTTGATAGCTAGCATCATGTGAGGAGAAACCCAATGCCCAGGTTTATGGCTGTGCCTCAGGCAAACCTAGACGAGACTAGGGTACTGAGAGAAGACCCCCGTACTCAGACAGGGTGTCTGTGGGAATTGACAGGGCTGAGTCAAAAGCACCAGCTGGGTTACAGGATGCCGGGCTGGTCGGGATGACAGCAGGGTCAGAAGGTTACCGTAAATGGTGACAAGGTCTGGTAAAAGTCAGAGCATACTTATAGTGAGGAGAGCTGAGGATCCAGCTCATTAGAGTCCTTCTGGTCCCCCAGGTGATGGTACGTCCTTGCAATTGCAGAAAGACCTGGATATGGAGAATGAAACCATGCATAATCACAGCTTTAATGTCTACACTGCTGGAATGTCCACCCACCCATTAACAGCAAGGTCTCTATTCCAGGTAAGGGTCAGGGCTACAGTAAGTCTCTAGTGGAAGCACACAGGGCACAGAGAGAAATCACACCATCAGGTCAAGGTGCCAGTCCACCGTAGGGCACACACACACACAATTAAACAACATCAATTAACCCAGCTAGTATGTCGTTGGGAGGTGGAAGGAAACTGGATCACCCGGAAACAAAACCCACGTAAGCTAATCATTAATCTGGAAGGAATAATGGCACCAGGGATTTGCACATCTCTTTCATGCGCCGCTAGCTTTTTTTGCAGTCGCTTTTGTCAGTACCTCTCATTTAAACCAAAATAACAGGAGCAAACAAGCGGTCAGTCACAGCAACAACAGACGATCATTTTCTACTCACCCTCGCAGGTACAGGATGTCAGGAGCAGGAGAGTTTGTTTCCAGAAGATTTCGATGAGGCTTCCTGGCTGAGGTGTGATGACGGAGGAGTGCGACTCCGCTAGGGAAACTGTTTCAGTTGTGCGTGCAAATACATTTGAACCAGTCTAAACAGACTAGCCAAAGGGTATTTTTTCTTGTCGGAGTGCATACGCGAGGTTGTCACTCTAACCTGATCGCATTGAGAGTATGGGCGATGAAGAAGAGGCACGCATGGGGGGCTGGTTGTGAAAGTGGGTATGCAGGACAGCTCAGACGTTTCTGTACAGTTAGCAGAGCGCAGCCCCGGATTTTGATCCAGCAAGCTCCCTAATCGCTGTCTTGATTCTCTCTCCAACGAAACAGGACTGGTAGAGCTGCAAGCTCAGCAGTGCTGGGTTGTGTCATAACAAGGGGTGATCAATTCTGGTCCGCAGGGCTGCAGGCTCCTCTGTTTTTATGTTCTACCTGAACTGTAATTGAAAAAAAAGGAAAAGAAAATTGTATGTTTCCTGGCCCGTCGTAACCCTAGTGGTTTAAATTACTGGAGTAATTTAAACATGGAAACGTATCCCATTTATCCGACAGCGAAGGTCTGAACTCGAGTCAAGGTGAGGGGGCTGCAGGAGGGCCAGGGACCCTGGGCAACAGTGGCGGGTGGGCCGTAGTCGTGATTGAGGGGTTGTGGATTCAAATCCCAGGTGAAACACAGTGGTCATACTCTTAAGCAAGGTACCTCACTCAAACTGCTCCAGTGAAACAACCAGCCGTAGGAATGGGTACAAATGTAAGTCACTTCGGAGAAAAGCATCATCCAGAATCACTAGCAGCCTGGGCCCAGAACTGGGGGGGTACTCCTATGAGGGGGTCATTTCAACACTTACAGCTGGGGAGCCCACCCTGGCTGTTTCACCCCCTTACAGCACATCCAAAATCAGAAACGGGATGACAGCTGATGTTGACTGTCCCCGACGTCAAAGGTGAAGTAGCGTTTCCAAAACATAGAGGGCAATTCTAAAGAAAGGACGGGCAGTACAAACACATTAAGCTCTTTTTAAAAGATTCTCAGCCTGTTCATCCGCAGGGCTGATCGTCTTTTTCCCCCCGTTAGTCCTCAAAGCCCAGCGGCTGCTTCTGCTGAAGGTGCGATGGCGTGAAAGGTTCTGTCCTGCACGCGGACCCCAGGGTGGGACTATATTAAAAAGAACACTGGCGCTTTGCACCTTAAACACAGGGGAGGGGAGGGGAGGGTGGGGAGAAAGGAGAAAGAGGGAGAAAAAAGCAGGAGTGAGAGCTGGTGGGGGGAAGAGAGGGAGAGGCAGAGGTAATCTTGTGAAATAAAAACCGTGTAGGGACATAAACTATCCCCGATGAATAAGTAGCCTATTATGTTGAAGAATGACAGCCGGGGGCAGTGATTATGCCGCTATTATATCTTAAACAGCGTGGTTTGTCAAAACGTATAAGCCCCAGTGAAATAAAGAGGGTCTCCCCCGTTTACATTCCGCGGGCAAATTGTTGCCGTATGCTAATACCAGCGGCGTGGGCCCGCGCGTTTCCGAAGGCCCGCCAGACTGACGGCTGTTTTCACAAGGCCTGCTAATTGAATCTGCCCCCTCCACATTCTTCCCCTACTGTAAATAATGGCTGTTTTCTCCAGCACAGCCTGCCTTTGGACAGGCAGCCTCTCCTCCGTGCTCTGGCTGCTCTAATCCTTGTAATACTGTGAACAACACCCAGGGCAGGCTGCTGGAGAGAGACACTGCAGCTCTTCACAGCTGGTATGCAAACAACCCCCGCCCCACACTCCCCAAACACCACTACTCCACACACATCCACTTGCCTGTGGGGTATGGGGATAGAGCTAAGGATTTTAATGTGCTACGGTCGAGTGTCTGACTGCAGCAGTATGACGAAGTGGATCCCTCCAGCATGCAAATGGAGGTCACATCCCTTATTTCAAACACCCTTAATACCTCCAGCCTTATTTATTTATTCAGTTAGTTACACAGACGCTGCTGCAGTGGTGATCCTAGCCCTGCTGGACCCAGGCCAGGGGTCACGCGAGGCCTTCGCTCCCTGGTGATCCAGTCCCGTGCTGGTTTAAGGTCAGCTGTCCGCCAGCACCTAGCCCTGCAGATAGCGCTCACACAGTGGCTCCTGCCGGTATACGCGCAGTAAGAGCCATCGAGCCACCCTACTCTGGGCACAGAGGGCTGCGAATCCCTGAGGAGCGCAACCCTCAGCACAGACAGAGCCATGTGGCCAGGCGGAAATCTCTGCTACACTCCTGGCCGAGCAAAAGCTATGAAGATCTGCCAAATAAGCTCCATACTGTAGCTTTACACATTTAAGGAAAGCCCGATGACAGCTCACTTGCACTCACTCCTTTCGTGCCACACAAGTGCCTGGAATGTTTTTTAGTGCACTTCACAGTTTATGTGCATTTCCAGCCAGAGCAGCAGCCCTGGTACAGGTACATTGTGCAGGTTTCTACTCCCCCGGAGTTCTGCACAAGCAGGTCTCAGGTTGTCGTCAAGACAGAAACGCCGCCGCCCGGAGAATACACTTTGTTTTCTCTTTCTCTTTCACAGCACTGGCAACAAAAGGGACAGAACGAACCTGTTTTGTTCCTGAAATATGAAGAGCCTGCCTACTTCCAAGCGGACCGCCACACTAAACAGCAGAGGAACAAGAGAGGCGCTGCAGCCTAGCATTATGAGGGATGACCAGATCTCGGTTACACATTTCATTTCGCAAGGGTCGAAAGGTCAAAGCAGACACTTGGGGTGGGGGTGGGGGGGGGTCACAAGCCCTAATCCACTTTCATTGACAAAAATGGGAGCTTTAGTTACAGATCACAATGGGAACAAATGGGAACCTGGTTGTGCCTCCCAACGCAGAGACTTAAAGGAGGCTTAATTACGATTCACAAAACAGAAGTGAAATTATGAATGAGTAAGAATAGGGCAAGACACAACACTACACAACAGGGGCTGAAGACGGGGCACTACCATAGAATTAAAGTTTGATGGTCGTTGGATGGGATATTTAAATCCGTTTCTCATGGGACAAAAAGATAGATTAGCTACTGTAAATGGCATAGCTTTATTATTATTTCATCGTGGACAAACATTCCACAGTACTTGATCTGCTCTAACCCAATTGAAACGATGGTCATAAATGACTAACAAGCATGCCTTTTGCTGTGTGTTCACTTTCAATCAACACAAACCTCACAGCACACAAAACCAATTTTACTCATGTACCATTTTTAAATGGGCCACAAAGGAAGCGAAAGGAAACCTGGTCTCATGAGGTGTTACTTTTGGCGTTTGGTGCTCTAACACACTGCCGGCAGGAGACACATGTCCCCCACGATCGTGGCCTGGAAGAAAGCAAGTCCAGATAGCTCCAATGCAGGAGTGAAACACAGCGCCACCTCTCCTCGGCTTCCCAACCTCACCAGGCGCGAGCTGTGCCTCCTGAAAAGCTTTAGGGGATGTGCTTGCTGGCGTCTCTACTGCGTACCCTGCCAATTCAAGATCGGCGTGATTCGTGCTTGTCCAGGCACCTTTCTCCCCGAGGGACACCCTGCAGCCTGCCAGAGAGAACTGGCCCCAGCGCTGAAGGAGCAGCGAGTCATTTATTCTCCACCAATTCCCTATTAGCAAAACGACCACTGCCCCTTTAATTCCGCTGCCCCTCCCCATACAAATCACCCTGAGCAAGCCGAGCACAAAAATCAAGAGCATTACCATTCAATCAGTGTTTTTTTTCTCCCTTTATGGTTCCACTAAAGGTTTTAGCCAAGTAGAGAATGAAAGCTGCCACTATAAGAAACCTTAGCCCATTGAGAAAGTGACAGGAGCTGCCTGAATATGATCCTAATCCTGTTTCCAGCATTCTTTTAGCCCACTGGCATCGCAATTCCGCAACGTATTCTCCAAGCTGTCACCTCAGAAAATCCCTCTAATAGCACATTGCCCAGATACACATCAAAGGACTCTTGGAAACCTCCAGCAGATTAGTGCACAGACTTACTCACACATACACACACACACACGAGATTAGGGATAAGATCAACTGATAAATTCGCTTTCTGTGCAAGTTTTTTCGGAAAACTGTTTACCATCCCAGGAATGCGGATTTGAAACTTTACACCACCCGGGGCCTGATTTAATTGAAGGCAAGTAAAAAGTCACAAGATTTAATTTCGGCCAGCCCCACGAAACAAAACAAAAAAAAAGGGAGACTTGAACTCAGGTCACCCCCCCAATCTTTTAAAGTTATTTTATTCTGTTCCTCCATCTTCTGAAAACCGCGAAACGGGAGCGGCGACAGAGACCATTACGGTGCTCATCACTTTACCACTATCTTAGTAAGAACTGTAGCTGCACTGTGATTAGGCCACCAGGCCCGGGCCTGCTGGATGTGAAGTTACAGTTCTGACTTTGTGCCAGTGCCTTGTGCATGTGATGAGTGCTGCCGACACTGAGCAATGAACACACACATAAGCACCAGCAGTGCTGCAAACACACCCTGACCCTACGGAGAGACCCCACAACATCCTCGTCATGTGGGGTGCCCACTATTACGCAGAGGCCTCCTGCCCACTCACTCTTGTGGGACCCTGTGCTCAGCGTCAGACCTACTTTGTTGTTGTTGAAGCCGCAGTCTGGCATGCTCAGATACTGAGGCTCAGCTCTCAGCATACTGTACATGAGCACGGCTTTCCGCCTCCGCAGAGTCAGGGGAGGAGACCGATGGCGGCGAGCCCCGGTCTGCGAAGAGTGGGGCAGGCAGCGTGTCCCAGCGACGCAGGCGGGGAGGGGAGTGCGCAGAGCCGCCGAGGCCGGGCTCCCCGCTGGGCTGTAATTTCACGCTGCGCCGAGGAGAAAGCAAGCCCCCCACAGAGCGATCCTCTGCGGTTCAGGAGTCCATCTCACATTGGACTGATTATCTAATAAACCCTCACCAGGCCCGAGGGCACCTGTGCCTGCTCAGAAACTCTCCTCTCGGCCCCCCCTGGCTGCAGGACACGGGAGATGTCCTGCCCTTGTCAGGACAACGTGGGCTGGACACGGAGGAAGACGTCCTTCTCCAATGAGACGGGCTCGGTGAGAAACGCTCTAGAAGAAAGCCCTGTCCTGCTCTGCTGCTCAGGTGGTAGGACTCTAACACAGCCTCCCCCAGTACAAACCGCAGTCCACCACACTGCCTGCTCAGATGAGCAGGGCTGCCCTGCCCCATCCTGTGCCCTCTAAGGAAAGTGGAATTAGAAGTGTGATTTCTTGTACATTGTTTTTCAATTATCTGAACCTGTGTGTGATTATAAAGGATTAATTACTCCTTTAATTACCCTAACCCTAAAGGAATGCCTTTTTCACTGGAGTGCAGCCACACCTGGGAGACGCACAGCAGCCATTCTGCACCAGTATCCCCACCTGGGAGACGCACAGCGGCCATTCTGCACCAGTATCCCCACCTGGGAGACGCACAGCGGCCATTCTGCACCAGTATCCCCATCTGGGAGACGCACAGGGGCCATTCAGCACCAGTATCCCCCGTCTGGGAGACGCACACGGGCCATTCAGCACCAGCAGCCCCACCTGGGAGACACACAGCAGCTCAGGGGGATAATTTAGACAGATTAAAGAACTTTCTTCACCGACAGGATTAAGGGTGAGCTTAAGGGTGAGTGCAGCCAGCTCACCAGGGTTAACTCCTCTACTTTATGAGTTCTGCGATGGGATCTTCAATGACCATGTTACCAGGACCCCAGTTAAACATCTCTGATGGACGGCTCCTTCAGCAGCATCTCCAGTCACCACTGTACAGCATTAGATTCAGAAGAACCTAGGCCCAGTAAAAGGAGCGCCCCCTGCTGGTACACCACAGTACTTGCACCAGCCACTTGGTTGTCACTGGAAGTTTCCTATCCCAGTGCTGACGGGCCCAGGCCTTGTTTAACTTCCGAGAGCCAACAAGATCACCCTACAACCACAAGACTGGGCAACCCAATTTGACATCGCGCCCGTGTTTAGAAAGTAGCCAAGTCAGCCTCTGCAATTCATGGCGAAACCGGCTATTAGATGTGCCATCCCTCCATAACTCCCCGCGCTATGAAACAAAAGGGACCACCCCTGTTAAGTGTTACTTAAACTCAGCAATCTCCCCTAGCCCCATTAACAAGAGCTTCCTAATTCGCCTCTGCTCTCAGCACGAAGTTATTAAATCGCAAGGGCTGTGTCGCGGATCACCGTAATATGTAGAGTTAATGGGCTGCAGGGGAAAAGACATCGATGGCAGCCCCCCCTCCCCCCTCCCACAGTGAGCTTATGAGAGGCTAATAAAGCGCAGCGCGGATGAGACACCGCGCCATCTCCGCGACTCGGCGCTTTATCCCCTGCCCTGTTCTGCTCTCAGGGTTTAGGGGTGTGGAGGGGTGCTGGCGTGAACTCTGGGGCTCCCACTTGTGTGCAGCTCAGTCCAGAACACACTCTCTGGTCGTCCCACATTTTATAATAATAAAAATAACAATAACAACAACAGCTATGACTATAATATTGCGCCTCTAAAAGTAGCTGCTCAAAGCACTTTATAGCAAGAAAAATCTAAAGATATGAGATGAAATTAAAACAATTAAAACTAAAGGTGTACAATGCTGTAGAACGCAAGGAGCTGACACAGACAGCCTAAACTCACTTTCGTTTCATTTTAAAATTCAGCCCAAAATAAGATTAACATTTAAGTCTTTAAAAAAAAATAAAGTTAGAGGCTAGAATATGAATCGGAATTACTAATAATTAAAAGGTGCTCACAGTTCTCCCCATTCATAAGCAATCACTGCGACGATGCTCCAGAGATCTGTGTGTATGTACCTCAAGCAGGGATCATGAGCCAAGCAGGAGACACAGGGACACAAACCGAATACTTACCTCCTGGTGCAAGAGACAACCATTATACAGACATACGCTGAAAACAGAAGTGTGTTAGTGCTCCTTTGTCTGATAACCCTCCCAGGCCAGCTTTCCAGTTACAAACTGGACTTCTCGGTATTACTTGAGAATGGAGTTTAGGTATTTGAGATGCCTGCCGGACGCAGGGTGCACAACGCACAGCAGAACCACTGTAAACGGAGAATAGCACTTAATTGCGCTTATCTCGGAAAACTCGCTGGCAAAGTAGAAAAGCACCCGTTGACCGATGCGGAAAGGTAGCCCTGCGAAGCGGCGGCTGATGTAGCAATCTTGACATTTTACTTCAAGTTCCTCTAGGAACCGGACAGCAGTGACGGAACACTGGCCCCCTCTGGTGGCCACCGACAGTACTTTTAATGGAGACGGAGGAAGCGCCCTTCTAGCAGTGCGGCAGAAACTCGCATCAGTGAGGGTGACGGGGCTGGACATACTGTAGTGCATTTCTATGCCAGGCTGATAAAGCTGGACAGCTGAAAATGAGAGTATTCATTGAGGTGCGGGGTAGTTGCTACAGCGGTAAGACTGGTCTATAGTGTTTGTTGCAAAGTTTGATTGCTCAAGAGACAAGCGTGGTGTTTTATGTTCTACAGTGCTCCCTACCAAGGGATGTAGCTAGAGAGCATATCACCAAACAACAATGCTAGGCGTTCTCTCGTGAGTCACTAGCATTAAGAACTGTGTTATGCAGTGTTCACCCCACGGTAATATTGGCTGGAAATCTGAGAAATTCAGTGCAGATGGTACCAAGTAAGAGACGCAGTAGAACTGAAGAAGGGCACTGCAAATGACCGTTTGTAGGAGACTCAGAAGGCAGCATCGACATTCTCTCTCGGAGGCCAGAGGACAGAGGGCAATGATGATGTACAGAGTGAGCATGTGGTGGCAGGAGCAAAACATCACTGCCACCAGAGCCACACTGGCTACACAAACATCACACTGCTTACAAAACGCCTTTATGCAGCTGCTTGGTTTTCAGAACACAAAACTTGCCTTTCTTTACGTTCCCCCCTCTCCTTATAAGATCCTATCACAATCTAACCAGCAGGCTCAGTGATGACAGTCGTTTCATAATTTAATAAAGACGTGGACAAAAAAAAAACAACTTGTCCCTAATGGTCTTTCATCTCAAGAGTGTTAAAAAATGTAAATTTATGTAAAACCCATTGGAAATGTATATTTACAATACATTGGGGTAATCACAAGATGCAGGCATAGCAAACTAGCCCTGCTGATGGAACCAGTCAATACAGAAATAGTTTTATGTATCATTAATTCCCCTAACATTCCCAAATATTCCTTCTATTACTACAGATAATACAGTAATCACTCACAATCACACAGAAAATTATCTGCACTCATCTGTGGAATAAAGGCAAAAAAAACAACAGAAACTATCACATTTTAGCATCTTCAGTGTCCTTAATGTTCATATCACAGGCTCGCCACAAACAACAGATCTTTCTCTTTTCGATTCTGGTGTCAATGGAGTGCCGTTATCTTGCAGCTTAATGACAGCAGGGAGCAGATGCACCGAGAGAACATCTCCGCTAATGTTCATGTGCCTATTTGAGCTACATCGCCCGAGACAGACGGGTTATTTTTTTTTGATCAGCTACAGAAGGGACTAAAGGTGAAAGGTTTGCTTCAACCTGTGTAAACACTTTTAAAAGGCTTGCAGAAGCATTTTTTGAGATCTTGATCTTTTCTGACTTCTTAAGACACTTCTGAAAGGACACAGACTAAATATCTGCATAAAGCTAAGCAAACTTTGGTCTTCAGTGACCCGATTCACCCGCGCAAGGCAGATACATGTGTCTGATGTGCATCTAATAAGTTAACAAGGTGTTCTCTACAAGGAACAGACTGTGTATTATTGAAGGAAACCAGGAGCTTTCATTTATACAGCAAAGTGACAAACAGACCCCAGTTGTTGTTCTTTACTAGCCCAAAGAGAGAAAACGAATGTGCACCCACAAATTGAGGTTCTGTCCTGTAAAGATAGCAAAATCAATTGGTCGCACACTTGTTTCACTCCAAACTAGATTTAAAGGATTATAAATAAAATGTTAAGCATTGATAACATTAGTTTATCAATGACATGAATCCATGAAAATACACAAATTAGAAATAACCTATGTGCTTACTTGATTTTTTTTGTTCACAGGCCTTAAGTTAATTTAGCTCTTTATATTTATGGTCAGATGGGTTTAATTTATTCCATGACTCCTTCTTTTAAAATAAAAGCCTCCTCTTATGTGGAAAGCCAACAATTAAGTAATACTGATTTACAAAAGATCCTTATCAACACAAAAAGATGTTTATCCCGATAAAGGCTATTGTGAAACACTAACCTGGGCTAAAAAACACAGTACTTCCAGAGCAGAGAAAGTGTGCTCCCACATTGTCTATATATTCTTCATTGTCATTCTTCCGTCCAGCGCTCAACTGAAGGCAAAACATTGCAAAGAGTTTTTATCAATCTGTTAATCAGTTTCTTGGACCCCGAACAAGAAACATTACCCTTAAAGTAAGGACAGTGTTTTTGGTTTAAATTTAACCCATAAACAGGGCTTCTACTGTATAAACGTCCAGAGATATTACGAAATGTTTCAGGGGACATCACACCAGGCAGAAACTGACTCTTTTTCCAGTGGCGTGAAAGTGTTTATCATCTTATGCTTAGCAAACTGCCAGGTTCAGAAAGATAAGATCGACAATCAGACTAATCTTGTCATGTGTTTTTTATTGAAAGAATCAAAATTCCTAGAATTACACCTGGTTCCCCTTTCCACGCGCCTGCTCATCTGCGGACACAAGCTGACCTCTGAAGACCACTGGCCGAGGCCGCAGGCAAGAGCTTTCCAGGGCTGGTCTGCCGCGTCCCACGCTGGCACTCATCACACCCACAGGTCACCCACAGGTCACCCACAAAGCCCAGCAGCCAGAAGAACAGGCTCCTTCCCAGAGCAGTCTGTGGGGCTGCGCAGGTGAACAGGCCAGGACTGCGGCCGAACGGATCGGTCAGATTAGGACTTTGCTGGCAAATCTAAACTACAGTGCTAAAACCACAGACTGCAGCAAGGCACAAACTGTCACATTAACCATAATGAACAAAAAACATGACTGGTTTTTGGATAAAACAGCTCATGCATGTATCGGCTTTTTCCCCACTGATTATATCCATAACCCAAAAAGTACAGAGCAGGTTAGGAAAATAAAAACAAACAAACATATCAGCAGATTAAATGTAAAAGGTTAAAGTGTTAAAGGTTTATTCTTAAATTCCCATTGAACTAAAAGGCGAGTGAACTACTGTACATCTCTAAAATATCAGGGCCACTTGAACGGCAGATTATTTTCATTCACTCATTCTGCACAGGTCTCCTCCAGCCAATATTAAAAACAGTTGTCACTGTTGAAAAGTTCCTTCCAAATTCAGGGGAAAAGTAAGGAGGCGGATTTGCAGGCATTTTGGTAATAAAAAAATAAAAAATATCAAACTAAAAAAACATTTATAATCCCTTACGCACAAAAAAAAAAACTCTAGTTTGCATTTATTTTTTGCTTCATTACAGTGCTGCATCAGCTTAAAAGTTTTCCCTAATTCAGCGATACATCCTAAACCCAACCCATGCCACAGGGTTTGCCCTAGAAAGAATCACACCCTTCCACTTTATTTGTGTCTAAATGGAAACTGTAATCGTACTACAAAAACAACCAGATTATAGCCGTTCCAGAAGATTTCATCACACTCTCTGTACCGGTAGCCTTTTAACTCACGAGCTCGCAAAAGGCCAACGTGTAACAGCATGATGGAGCTACTTCCCCTGTTTGTTCCTCACAAGCGTCTCCACCTCTTTCATGAAGCGCAGGCACAGCTCGTCTTGCCAAGGGAGGGCCACACACTGCACGCCGACAGGGAGCCCCTGCCCGCCAGTCACGGCCTGCAAAGACCAGAGCGCGTCTTTTGGCAGCAGCCCAGCCTGCGGGGCCTCCGAGCCACAGACCAGCGCTGGCTCCTGCTGCCACCTGCTGGCCGCACAGACAAACGACGCCACATGACCTTCGCCGGTCCAGGCTTACCTGTTTGAAGAGCTTGTCCCAGGGGTCGCCGAAGTTACCCTTGTAGTCTTTGAGCTCTTCCTCGTCTTCCTCGCTCACCACAGACACAGGCACCACCCCGGCAGGGGCATTGAGGAGATTGTAGAAGGCAGTGTAGCTCAGAGCGCCTGCCGGGGGGAAAAAAAAAAACATTTTCAGACCAGCAGGCAGAGAGACGCGTCGGCTAGCTAACACCGAGGTACATCAGCACACAGCAGGGGCTCAAAAGAGCAGCACCACCACAAGGACCGCGACACAGCAGCACACTGAAAAAGACAGCGGGCAGAAGAACCTCTTTCTTCCGGAGGAGAAAGGGCCTGCTACTCACATTACGAGGGTACTGAAAAAAAATTAAAAATGTGTTAAAATGGGAGGTTTATGCTGAAATGATTACAACTCTACCCGGGCCCATGTATTAACTTTCTGAGAAGGATGATGTAACTCATACTACTCACATCTTGGGTTTGGGGATCAGAATCAAGAGGGACAGAGGAGAGAAGAAAGCGAGCCGAGTGAGGAGTGTGTGTGTGTGTGTGTGTGTGTGTGTGTGTGTGTGTGTGTGTGTGTGTGTGTGTGTGTGTGTGTGTGTGTGTGTGTGTGTGAGTGAAATAGCACAACTCCCTCTGGATACCGCCCGCGCGATGTACACATGCACGCCGCGACCGCTACTTGGATACGGAACAGTACTGGTCAGCTTTCCGCAGTATCCCAAGTTGTACGCAGGACCCAGGACGGGACAAAGCAGCACGTCCAGATCGCGTTTCCTCCACTCGGCGATGAACTCCTGGTGGTAGTCCTGCAGGACAGGGACGAAGCAAGCCAGCAGGTTCGGACCCTCAGCGAGACACGGGCGGCAGCCGCAAGCACTCCGGGTTCAGGGGTCTCCTGCGAGTTCCTCTGCCTATTCCCGTCTCCAGCAGTATCGGGTTAGCTAAACAAACGGAGTCCCGTTTCCCAGCCTTCCTTACACCCTAGCCAGCAGCCATATCACCCTGCAGCTCACAACTGGCAGCCCACTGAAGCCCAGCAGGTGTGAGCCTGGTCAGTACCTGGATGAGAGACCTCCTGGGAAAAACTAAGGTTGCTGCTGGAAGAGGTGTTAGTGGGGCCAGCAGGGGGCGCTCACCCTGCGGTCCATGTGGGTCCTAATGTCCCAGTATAGTGACGGGGACACTATACTGTAAACAGGCGCCGTCCTTCGGATGAGACGTAAAACCGAGGTCCTGACTCTCTGTGGTCATTAAAAATCCCAGGGCGTTTCTCAAAAAGAGTAGGGGTGTAACCCCGGCGTCCTGGCCAAATTTCCCATTGGCCCTTACCAATCATGGCTTCCTAATAATCCCCCTCTATGAATTGGCTACATTACTCTGCTCTCCTCCCCACTGATCGCTGGTGAAGGGGGAGCGTTCTGGCGCACTATGGCTGCCGTCGCATCATCCAGGTGGGGCTGCACATTGGTGGTGGTGGAGGGGAGTCCCCATTACCTGTAAAGCGCTTTGAGTGGAGTATCCAGAAAAGCGCTATATAAGTGTAAGCAATTATTATTAATTATAAGCTGTTTGCAGGCAACAAACAAACATAAAAAATATCGACAACATGGTGCGGAAACGCTACCTTTTCTTCCAAGGGGAAAAAAATCATATCAAGACCTGCAAGGCTATAGTTGAATTAAATGAAATGACCCAGCTGGCAGAAGTCTTTGCTCTGAGGCCCGGCACGGCCCTGCAGACCTGCCATCGCCAACCCCTGGTCTACCCGGGGATCCCGCGTTCGGGAATCTGTTTGGGAATCCCACGCTCCTTCCACAGAGAGAGGAGGACCGGCTTCAACCCGTTGTGGGGCGCGGCCATTCCGCACCAGCAGCCCCAGCGCACAACCTGGCAGGGGTGGGAGCGAGAGACAGCACCACCAGCTGGGTGAAGAAGGAACCTCCAGGAGTTTAGCCAAGTTTCCAGGATTCACGCACCCACTCCTACAATGAGTGTCGCGGGATCTTTAATAACCAAGCAGTGAGGGTCTCATCTCATCTTGAGGACAGCACCTCCTGCACTACAGGGTCTCCCCGGGTTTCCCTATTGGGGCATCGGCCTGGAAATTCCAGATGGAAGAGCGCCACCTACTGGTCCACCAACACACCTTATAGCAGCCACCCTGGTTTTCCTGTGAGGTCTCCCACCCCTGTACTGACCAGGCCCAAACAATGCTTAGGAGACATATCTGCCTGCAGATCAGGCAATAAGCTGCTTCTGGAAATACGTACAGTAACTGCACGGATGTGTTTATTTTCAGACAAAGGCTGAGAAAACCTTGGGCCGAGCTGTAAGTGTAAAAAGTGTAGGAGCTTACCTGCACAGCTTTGTGCTGCTTCCAGAGCTCCGGGATAGATCTGGAACAGTGCAAGAGAAACTTGATCCTCATCTACATGGTGCTCAAATGCCAAGAGATTAGCTTAACACTTAACGTAAACCTTTGTTGTTGGGGGAAAAAAAAACTGAAAACCATCCAATTAAAAACAGGCGAGCTGCAGAACTGCCATACAAGTTAAACGAGCTTTGGGATTAGTGCGCTGCTTCACCTGTGGACTGTGACGGAGATCTGAATGAGGTGAAACGCCCAGTGCATGTTCTGTTCTGTGAAAAGTAGCTGCCTTGTTTCAGAATTGGGAGAGTTGTAGTTTTTTTTTAACTAGAAAACAGACTAGGCAAAAAGAACCTGGGCACCCTTACCTGCATCCATTAAGCGCAAGGAATGAAGCGGCCATACGAGGGTACTGAAAAAAAAATTAAAAATGTGTTAAAATGGGAGGTTTATGCTGAAATGATTACAACTGTACCCGGGCCCATGTATTAACTTTCTGAGAAGAATGATGTAACTCATACTTTAAACTCGCTACTCAGAAAGCTAATGCAACAGGATTTTTTTTTTTTTTACAGAAGAGCTGAAAAACATTTGCAACCTATTGCAACACTGCTGGTTCAAAACTTCTCATTTTTACCTAACTGAATTTGAACTCCTGCAGTAAGCGATTCTTTTTGAACAACGCGTGCCAAACACGGATGCTTGAAAACACTGGAATACATATCCAGAATCTCGGAGGCGTTCTGACCAAATCCACGCAGAAGAATTCAAAATGACGAAGGTGCAACTGGTGGTGCAACCTTCTGGTTCAACTTTTCCGTCGCAGTGTGCCAGTATTCATTTTCCTACTTTCCACCTAACTAGAACACATGACGCCAGGGCAGGGTTCACACTACTCACCAGGGGCTTGAGCAGGACAGCCAGGATTCTCTTCAGCAGCCGGGGCATTCGGTAAACTGTGGTCTGCGGGCTGAGAGTGGGGTCGATGCAGCCGCCTTTCCTGTACAGACACAATCGAGGCGTGCTGCGAATCTTCACAAGACTCCGACCCGATTCATAAAATCACCCAGCGTCGCAAACGCTTCGCTCCCTGATGAGCGCCATCCGTGTGTTTGCAGCCACCACTGCAGCGGTCTGGCAACAGGAACAACGGGTCGGACGCGTCTGCCCCCTGGCGGCCGCTCCCCGGCCCACTGGAGCGCGGTCTGCGGGGGTACGGTCACTTACAGGTTGTCGAGCAGCGTGGTGCCTCCGTCCGCCAGAAGCCCCTTCAACCCCAGTTCCATCAGGACAGAATCCAGACGGGGAGGCAGGAAAGGAACTAACTGGAAGAGGAGACGGCACAGCTTCAGCCTTCTGCGAGGAGCGGCTCAAGACCGCAGCAAGCGCAACCCCCGGCTCTTGAGGGAGCCTTCTTTCAGCCCGAGACACCACAAAGGACCTCCATAAATGCGGAAGCCAAAAAGGAGAAAAGAAAACTGGAAAGTAAAAACAAAAAGCTCTCTTACAAACACCGCTTCCATTTCTTTTAAGCGGAGTTAAATGCTTTCCTGCGCGGCTAAATGAACATGTCAACTCTCGGGGCTAGCACAGAGGAGGAGCCAGTTCAAACGAGATCTTTTCATTTATTTTAGCGCTACCGATTTATAACCTCGGTATAAAAAGCCAACGCAAAATCACCAACGATTGAGTGTAAGTTGTCTGGCCCGACGCACTGACACTGGTGCTGGCTTGTGGGTGTAGAGTCTCGACTCACGGTGTGGCCGGCTTCCTCCAGCAGCACCTTGGTCTCCCTGAGGGCTCTGCTCATGCTGGGGGAAGGCATGAGATTACCATCGTTCTCATAGTAGCCAACCCGCAGGGGCCTGGAGCTCGCGTACACCTGGAAAAATACACGCAGGTCAGGAGGGAAAGAAAGCAGACAGGCCCTTATCTGCCAAAGGAACACCAAACATGGCACAAAATTCCATTAACCAGCAGCACAGTCTTTAAACACTGTTGGAAGTACTGCACACATTCTTCACTGTGCAGAAATGTTAGAACAGGCAGAGATCAAGCACTCTTTAGTGACAACAAGTTAAAAAAACTTTTTTTTTTAAAAGATAAAAGCTAATTCATCACAGATCAGGAAAAAAAGCCTGACAAGCAACAATTCACGAACAACGGCTATTATATTCCTGCAATTCAATCTGACACACACGGATTTCTTACTGTAACACGCAGGGAATTAACTAGCTTGTCTGAATGCCCCATTTTAAAATAAAACTGGAATTGAGGAATCGCTGTATTACGGAGGTGTGGCAGTGAAATGGCACACAACATAACTCCCTTCTGCATCAGCCACGTCAGCACTACATGGCCAGGTGTACCACAGCAGGTGCCTCAGCTGCCCTCACCTGCTCGTCGAAGGGCAGCGGTGGGACAGTGGGGTCCAGGGCGAACATGTGGTCACACAGCAAGGCCCTCATGCACAGCGCCAGGCTGTCCGTGTCCCGGGCCATCGGGCCCACTGATGACAGGACTGGAACACAGAGACCCCCGGCACGTCACATGCACAGAACACATGGCTGAAGCACACCTGAACAGGAGCTACCTTCATCATCCTCATCCTCCCTGCACCAGGCTGGCCACAGAGCAAAAAGTTACTTGGGTGATAACAGGTCAAATCCGTGCAGGTGTAAGAACACACAAAAAAATAACAGCTATAAACAATGCAAATAAAACGATTGGTCACCAGGTGTCTGGTCATTAGACTTCCTCTCATAAGCATGCCCTCACTCCTCTTCTTCATGTACAGGTCTTACCCTTGCTTTTTTATTGCTTTTTTATTTTATTGTTACCTGCGGTCGGCCTGACAAAACTACACTGTGGGCGACGGACTGATAAAATATCAGAGGATTTGCATCAGGGCAGAGCAGAGGCCCGGGGCAGTTTTTCCCCATTCAGTGCAAAAATCCTCGCTAGTCCTTAGACAGGCGCGTTCAACAAAGCGGCAGCAATTCGTTAAAGACACGATAGCTGGGGAGGTGGCCCAGCAGTTAACCTTACTGCCTCACAGCTCGCAGGTCCCAAGCTCGATGCTATACTACGATCCTTCTGTGTGGAGTCTGCATGTTCTCTCCAGGTGCTTGCGGCCTTCCCTGGTTTTGGTTTTCTCCTACCTGCTGGGCAGACTAACTGGCATCCCTAAAGGGTCCGAAGTGACCTCTGGGACAGGCCCCATGCTCGTCTCGACCCTTACCAGGAATAACCAAATTTCTGATGAAAAGAGGGAAGGAAGCACACTGGTCTCCCAGAACTGTGGGAGTCTCGACTCTTCCTCCAGGACCATCTCACCTGACTTCTGTCCATAGCAGCAGCTGGCGAGACCTCGCGCGCTGGAACACAAACAGCCACACCCGTCACTTAATCACTAGATCGCAGACGTGCTGCCGTTTCGCTCACCTGAAAGGTAAGGTCCTGGTTTGTCTCTACACGAGATACACTGATCGCTTGCTAGATCTATAGGCCTTGATGCAAGAAAGCAGGTTGTAAATCATTTCTGGAAGCAAAAATGAGCTCTGGGAGTCCCCCAGTATATTACTCCGGCCTGTTTGGTAGATCTAGCAGTACTGGATGGGCCACATGGCCCTGCTCTCACTTGTAACCTCTTATACTCCTATCTCACCTGATCACGGAAAGCAGAGCGAGGCACAGGCAAATTTGAATACTCTCCAAAAATACCTTTTGTCCACGGTGGAACTCGGTTTTTAAAGCTTGCCCACGTTCCGAAGTACCTGCTTTACGTTCAAAATCAGACTCTCCGCTGGACGAAGGGGAGACGGCGGTGGGGCAGGGGCCCCCTACCTGAGCCGGCCCGAGGTGGGTTTGAAGCCGCAGATGCCACAGAAGGATGATGGGATGCGAATACTCCCCCCGATGTCCGTCCCCAGCCCCAGGATGGAGCCCCCGGCGCCGATCAGCGCCCCCTCTCCCCCCGAAGATCCCCCGGGGGTCTTGTGCAGGTTACAGGGGTTCAGGGTCTGCTCAAATATGGGATTGCTGCAGTCATAGCTAAACAACAACAAAACAGGGAGGTCAAAGGCAGGAACTTGCAGGTTGTGCGTCACAAGGTATTAATAAAGGTGAAATAGGTTCTGATTCAATGTGTCTTGATATTACACTGCTAGGCCACAAAATGTGTTACTTGGGTCAGGCTGTGTGGACTTTTCTATAGGCACTGTATATAGAATTTGCATGATTAGTGTAATGAATGAAGCTACTTTGACTCGGAGAGCTATGCGATGAGGCAAAGCTATGCAGCAGTAATAAATCTGAACGTTTTTTTTTTTTAATCAAAACAGGTGTGTAGCAGTGGCTGTTACACACCACACTGCCCAGAGCCTCTGTGCAAGAAAAACCTCAGCTTTTAACCTCAATATGAAGACCTGAGCGGACGTCACTTACTTCAGCAGCCCCTGGGGCACGTTGGTTTTCACGAAGGGAATGGCCCCCTGCTTCTTCAACACCTGCACCACCACGCTGTCCTGCACCTCGGGGTGCTCCAGCTTCTGCACGGTCCCACACGTGGAGTCGTGGCCCTGGAGGAGGGCCAGAGGGGTTACAGGCCCGAGAAGAGGAGGGCATTCAGCCCATCAGACTGGCGGTTTCACGAAGAGAGATAATAATAATTGCTTAGACTCATAGCGCTATTGTGGACACTCCAGTCAAAGTGCTTTACAGGTCATGGGGATCCCCTCCACCACCACCAGTGTGCAGCCCCACCTGGATGATGAGACGACAGCCAGAGTGCACCAGTACACTCCCCACACACCAGTGGGGAGGAGAACAGAGTGATAAAGCCAGTTCGGAGATGGGGATTATTAGGAGGCCACGACTGATAAGGGCTCCGGGGGCAACATGCCCTGGGATTTTTAATGATCTCGGAGAGTCAGGACCTCGGTTTTACGTCTCATCCGAAGGAAGGCGCCATTTTACAGTCTAGTGTCCCCGTTGCTATACTGGGGCATTAGGTCCCACACAGGCTGCAGGTTGAGCGCCCCCTACTGGGCCCCACTGACACCACTTCCAGCAGCAGCCTTAGCTTTCTCAGGAGGTACTGTCCAGGCTCACACCTGCTGGGCTTCAGTGGGCTGCCAGTGGTGAGATACAGGGTGATATAGCTGCTGACTATACTATAGCTCACCATAGCTGAGTGAGATTACCCAGCTAGATTTTTCGGTTTCGGTTTCATGAAGCAGAACAGAATGGTATCCAGTTAAGTAACTTTACTCTTAACCTGCGCCAGGGCAGGTGAAGTCAGACTTAACCTGACTTCGAGGGTAAGAGCTCAACTCTTTACAGAGAGAACGAAAGTTTCAATATTGCCCTTTACAGTTCAGTGATCATTTTTGCTTGAAAGATACCCTTTCACATTCACAATCTCTTAAGCTGTGCGATCTCCTTGCCTAATGAACTGCAACGTGAACACACAGTTAGTCAGATAGTTTAATTCTGAGTTACTGTAACCAGATAACCTGAAACGGAGTTTGCCTTCCTGAAACCGAGTTAACCCGAACTCAGTTATTGGGTTAATTCTATCTGGACAACTTGAGAAAATCCTGAATAAGTTGAACCTGCTCCGTGAAACAGTGACCTGTCTTCTTTTTGACACACCTAGTGTGCTGGGAGTGTCCCAGTGAGCCCAGTGCCCGCATATGAGCATACCAAGCCCTCCTGTGCACGGATTGCAAGCACCCTGCCACCTGCAAACGGAACTGCTAAGGACAGGTCTTTCGAGTTTTAAATTGACTTTTTTATAATACCAAACTGGGACAAGTGCCAAGCCGCAGGTGACAACATGGAGCACACCTGAGTGTGAGTGAAACCCCCTAAATGTAAGGGTGGTCCCCTATTGGAGGGGTCTGCACAGCCCACCATTCAATCCTACGTCAGAGCTTTTCACTGGCACAGTCACCTTAACCCCTCCTCCATTCTTCAAACAGTCCCAGGAAACGCCTGTAATACACGAGACACAGATCTGTCCCTCATGAACTCAGACACACCCTGGTGCTCTTAACTTAGCCTGACTAATCATTTATGAATAAGCTACACAGAACCCTGGATTTTTCTTTCAATAAATCACCACAAATCTTTCATCTCACTCCTCGCAAGTTCTTGGTTCATACTCTCACTCCAATTAGATCCTCTCCAACACGGAGAGTGAAAGCCTGCTGCAGGTGGTAATGCACAGGAGCTCAAAGAGTACTCCGGCGCTCCCTAGACTCACTACCTTCATTTCTGAGCCCTCACTCTCTTGTACTCCTGCAAGAGCCTGGGCACAGACTCCCAACCTGCCTCCTCCCGGCTGCTCTTATACACCAGATCTTCAATCTGTGGGAGTGGCAATTGCCCACAGAACTAATCACACGTGCTCTTTTCCCACCAGTGGAACTTAAGATAAGAGCACTTAATTGGCCATATTCAATCTCTTGTATTAGGAATTAGTCTTTTCGATTACCCCAGCTTGCTCTCCATGAGACACACAGGCACACAGACAGGGAGAGAGAAGCTGGGGGTCAGAGCGCAGGGTCAGCTACTTATACGGCGCCCCTGGAGCAGGTGGGGTGCAGGGCCTTGCTCAGGGGCCCAACGGAGTAGGATTCCTCTGCCGGCCACGGGATACAAACCGGCAACCTTCCAGCCACAGGCGCAGATCCTGAGCCAGAGCCACCACACCTGTGGCTGGAAGGTTGCCAGTTCGCCCAATTTCCTTCACACTGAATGCCAATAAATCAGTTAAGACATGTGTGTTGAAGTGGAAATCTAATAAGTAAATTGATTCTTAAAAATGTAGAGAGCTTTGAAAAAAATATATTGGTGCTTTTAGATAATATATTTCAAGGATGTAACTGCTGTGCTACAGTGCGTGCAGAATTTTAGAAAACAGTTCGTCAACAAAGTACACTGTTTAGGTTAGTTTAGAAGACAATGTACCAAAACAATATATGCTGTCTGGGTCATTAGAATTAGCTGAAAGTAACTGAGAAGCTTTGAATAACAAATCTAGTTTTTCTTCTCTCGCTCTATGATGTAATCTGTTTTCTCTTAGAGAAAGTGGAAGTTTTAGAAGGGACCAAATGCTGAACTTTTTTACAGCGCAACGTCTTATAAAAACCCTGTACTGCTTGTAACAAATTGAGTCTCTGGTTGCACTTTGCGAAGTGGCGGCAGGGCTCTCAATATTGCAATATTGAAATAAAGACCTTACTCAGGTGAGAACTCTCTCTTGTGGCTTCCTTGATAGTTATATTTCCATGACCGTGTTCACACCATTAGGTAGCTTTGCATAACACCACCCATAAAAGTTTGCTGTTAACTTCTCATGGTGCAAAACTTGATGTACTACACCACCCAATACTCCAATATGACCTCTTCGATTTCTGAAATATTCCTGCTCACTTCAAAGCTTACTGATTCATCCAGGAGTCAGTAATACTAAATAATACCGATAGTATTATTGACAGCATGATTAGTGCCATTTTGTGATGAGGGAGCCAAACTGAGAAATGATTCTTAAGAGGAATCGCTCAAAGCTACAAAATCTTTCTGCAATATTCATTTCTCTAGTAACTGACAATAATCTCATGGACTGGAGAAGGGCAGACGTAAAGGTGGTGCTAAAGGAAATTTTCCCCATGTGTGTCAGCCTAAACACGAGTCACACGCCCCTGATCAGGTTCTACATGAACATGCAGAGGGCAGGAGTTTCAAACGCCTTCAAAAGTGTGTTCTGACAAGTCCAGAAACTCACTGGGTTGACTTTGTCAATCCCTGCCAAAATCATTCCAGCGGAATAAACGGTGAAATACTAACCAAGTGGAAGTGAAAACTGGGAACAGCATGCAGTTCTTTACCCAAAGGATTGTGGGGGCATGGAACAAGTTTCGCAGCCACGTTGGAGAATCCAAAACCCTGGCTTCTTTCAAGAAACCTCTGGATGAGATACTGGAACCGATGAGCTACTGTACCAGCTGCCGATCGGGCAGGAAGAGCTTCCTCTCGTCGGCAACCGCGCGAGGTCTCGGGCAACACGTACCTTGATCCCGACGTTATCTTTGATACTGACGGGAACCCCGTAGAGCAGGCCGTCCCTGTGCTGCTCCGTCTGGGCCAGCTGCTCTCGACTCTCCGGCAGGATGGCAGTAGCACAGTTCACCGTCCTGGTCACCTGCAGAGCCTGAGGGAACACGTCACCGCCTTGCGGGAAGAGCAAACATCTCTCCGTCTCATTCACCACCACGCCGATTTGGATTCGACTAGGATCAGCATCATTTCAGCAAACAAATAGGACATAAAAGGGACTAAAAAGCGCAACAGCTTTACACCGAATATTCATGGAGCAGATGTATAGTAACTTTGCCAGGCTAATTCTCCTGGCTGTCACGGCAAAAGAATGCGTTGTAATGACTCAAGGCGACGCACATCGCTGGGGTATTTAGAATGACCCCATGGGGTAGATGAAGAGGACACCGCTGCCAGCAGCCTGCGTGAGCTCACCTTTTCCGTGTAGGTGTACAGCACGGCCTCGGGGCTCAGCTCTTTCTCCCTCAGCCTCCTGCGCAGCTCCTCCAGAGGCAGGGACAGGATGACAGCACTCTCAGTCCCGGGGTGCTGCAAAGAACCGGCAGCACTGAGCAGCTTCACAGCCCCGCTCCGCCTCCCAGCTCCCAGACAGAGCCTCTGCGAGAGCCGCATGCGAACTAGTTCCGACTTTAACGGAGAAACGAAGAGTCTGCTCGACTCTGCTTTGCAAAAGGACATTCATTCAGAAGCAGAGGCAGGAGAGCCGGCAGTAACCCCCCCCCCCCCCCCCATTTTAAAATACTTCCCATGCCTTTCTTCAGCAAGAAAAACAAGGACGTGCTATTATGAGCGGACTTTCTTATCCAGGGGGATTTGCAAAGTACACTGCAAAACATGAAGTCGTACTCTTTCGCTACTCTTTTCGTCGTACTTCCCCACCCCATTGCTTTTCGTGTTTCCAGAACGAGGTGTGTGTAGTTACTGTGGGGACACACACCGTCCACACGAGTCCAGCGCGTCACTCGGGCCTCAGAGACACGCGGGCAGGATGTTCCTTCCCGTGCCCCCGCCTGTTTTTAATCAGGACTCCGAGGAAATATCTGCTCCCTGACAACCGTTGCACATCAGCAACTCCCTTGATACGGGCTCTAAATGAATGTGGAATAATACTGTGTAGACGAACTCGACAGCAAAGCGCAGAGTTAAATACCTTCGATATCGCAGCGCATACGTACGCCTGCCTGTTTAATTCGTGTTACAACTCTTCGCAATGCGATCAGCAGGTTATTTCACATTCTTAAAAGGCTAACAGCTTTCAGACTAAACACTGTACAGCAGTGTACCTCCCTGTACAGCACCTGATCGTAGTTCTTTTTTATAGCCAGTAAGCCGGTACTGAATTACAGGCGAGCATGAGCGTTTTGCCCTGTTCAATGTCCAGATCGACTGCAATTACACTTTGGTCATGTCAGCAGTAAATGTTGCGAGAGATTCCTGTTCCGCGGGCTGTTCTCTTGCGCTTGCGATATTATATTACATACAAGCCTCGTTTGGCTCGCCGGCTAACTTTCTTCCCCCTACGTGCAGACAGTAAACTTGTTGATTTTCAGCTGCGGTGGAAACTGCACGCTAGCTTTTCGACGCGTGGATCACATCCCGAGTTCCGTTTCTCGCACAAACCCAGCACGCTCCACAAAAACAACCACCCAAAAAAAAAAAAAGAGTGGGGGCATTGCGTTTCCCAAACCTCTTTTTTAAACTGCTCCACCGCTTCTTCGGCACTCTTCAGTGACCTGTCCCTCCTTGCTCTGGCGTTTGCGATCAGCTCCCTCTCGCCGCGGTGCCACCTGCGCTTCAGCAGCAGAAGGACCGCGCCGGCCCCGCAAGCCGCGGACAGGAGCGCAACTCTCCTGCCCGGCTGGGCGCCGGACAGCAGATGATTGCAACCCAGCCTCTCCATCACGCACAGCTGAACTGCAGCCCCAGGTGAGAGCGCAGCCCGCACCGTGTCAGCACAGCGCGAACCACTGTAGCGCAGGACGTAGGGGTGCCGACCGGAGGGGGATGACACAGCGCCCTACCGGATGCGAAACACAAAATGTGGAGTGGATTCCCCGTTTGGGCATTTCTGCCAACGCGGGTCTGTCCCTGCAGAATGACGAAAGAGACCCAATCCCGTAGCCTTTCCAGTGCCCTGCAGGTAGGTCTCTTCTCCCAGGCTGCAGTTTGTTTTATATGGAGCGCAATGCTGAAACCGGCGAGAAGGCGTCATCTTTCTTCACTGGTCAGCTGGTATCAGTCATTTAACACTGCTCCGAGAACACCAGCAGGCAGTTGAATCATTTAAATGCATTTCGCTGACGTTCGTCTCAAACAGGGTGTTTACTGGCCACCAGACTTGTTTTTTTTAATAGTTTGAGGTATCTTTATCATTCCTCTTGCTTGATTTTAATTTTAAATGGGGTTTTAATTTACTGTACTTGCCTGTAGAAAGCACTCAACGATCAGGTTCCTGAAGTGAGCAGGAAAGCAGACCTTTATGCGTGCATACAGGAGCATGCAGCAACTGTCTCCCTTTTTATACAGTGAGAGTCACACGAATTCAGTCGTATAAGAGGAAGCCAAAACAAAAGCAGATATTCCAGCAGAAAAAAAAATTACAAGATATTTTCTTAGGTAGTTTCAATTGTTTGCATACCAAGACAACATTTAGTTTCAAAACAGAACGTCTGTTACCCGATGAAAGAGTCATGAGCAATTGCAGCCAACAGTTAGCTACTCACCAAGGCTAAGGATAATTATGAGAACAAGGCCCGCTGTTCTTTTCTCAGAGCACACAATTCTTAAACCTTTGGATTTCTTCATGCCTTTAAGAACAAGAACGATTCTACAGTCTTTGCTGAACAGGGCTGTTGGTGTTACTGAAACTGCTTGGTCGTGATCTAAAGGGGTTTGTACAAAATAGATCATTGTTCTTCCTCTCTAAGGCTGGTCACATCTGGTGCTGCAGTTAGGTCCCGTTAGCAGGCCAAGGTCTGAAGCTGAAATTCTTTTTCATGCGGTTGTTTTTTACGTTTTAACAGCTGCTTAGACCTGAACTAAAACTACATTTAATTAGCATAATATCTCCTTTTCTGCCCTCCTCGCAGTGGTTCCCTGTGGATTCCATAATTACATTTTAAATACTGCTGCCTGCCTTTAAGGACTTGAATAGTTCAGTTCGCTCTGACATCAGTGAACTTCTAACCCCCTTAAACAGCTACAGCTTGCTTGCATTGTGTGAGCTTGTGCCTTCTGTCACCGTCTAGAACGAGAGTCTTCAGTTCTGGGAACCCCTGCTGTCGGTGGTGTTGCTCCAGGACTGGTGAATGATCTCCTAGACTGCAGTAGATCAGGCATATCAGATAGCAACTTTAAGTCTGGTCTTTAACCCTACAATAATACAATGAATAGGATTAAATTCTCGTGTATTTTTTTTCTTTGTTGCTTTGCCTTTGGCTTGTCTTATTGAAAAAGCACCTTGGGGTGAAAGGCACTCTACAAAATACAAAGAAGCAGTAGTGCAGCATGTCAATCTGTGGAAGGGAGAGCCTGTTCCTCTCCACATCTCCACACAGTAGACCAGGGTTAAACAAAGTTAATCATTCTTCAGCCAAGGCTAAAGCGGAACACTTATCTGCAGTGTTTTTCACCAAGCTGTCCTCTCTACAATTGAAAATGGTAAAATCTCATTTCTCTTAAAAATTAAAATACAAAAACAACAACGTCCAGAATAGCACAGCTAAGCACACCATAGCCACACCCATGAAAAACACATCTGTAGGAAAATCAGATATTCTGCCTCCATGAGGGATATAACCTCACCTGAGAGCAAAAGCACCAGAGGGAAACCAGTGAACACTATGATCTGCCAAAGCTAATAAAAAGAAATCGAATGTGGTTCAAATAAAAAGTGATTAAATCAAGGTGACCTTTGAGTTCACTGACAGTATTAATGTAGGCCTACATCTTAAACTCTTGTGGGACAATAAAGGAGCTAAGAGTCTTCTCCAGCAGCAGGTGTAAATGCAGTACATAAAGAGTCATACTTGCACCAGTTTATTGATCATCTTCTGCGTCAACACAGTGCGCCTACTTTAATGAGTCCATACAGAGTTCAATATGTGCAACGCAATTCACTGTGCGCTTCATATTAAAAAGCTCATGCGGTATCCTTTATTTGAGCATGCCGTTTAAAGCCCAGTCTGAATCAAGAATTATGTGGGGAACCACTGAATATGATGTATTAAGACTGAAAAAAGGCTGTGAAACACAACTGTAAAGAATGCACTCAATGCTCTGATATATTTTAATACCTTTTTTTTGCTTGACATTTTGCCTAGTAGATTGCGTATGATACTGAACGCAAAAATTTGCTGTGTGTTGCAGCACAAAACACTCCAAAGTGAGCATAAATGTCAAGGAGTACAATAGCATTAACAGAACACAGCAATTATGTCAGGTCATAACACCTGGGAGTGACAGTTATGGACACATAAAACAATAAACGTTCAGCGGCAGACAGGTGGGGAAATTTGAGACTAGCTCCAGAGCCCTCAGAATGTCAGGAACTTGACAGACAGGAAATGTTATGCCACACAGAGAACTACAAAAAGTGCTATTGCCATTACTGCATTTTTCACCTATAGACAGAATATCGAATTGTATCCCTCCCTCCATTATTTTGAAAGCTTCTGCAGCCAGTCAGGGCCTGTCCCAGAAGCACAGGATGAATGACAGGACACCAGTCCGTCACAGGGTGCAAACACAGTTGCACTGGGACAGTTTCAAGACACCAGTTAACCTGGCCGGCATGGAACACCTGGAAAAAAATCCAGACTCCTCACAGAAGGCAAACGAACCCAGGATCATTCCCAGGAAGCAAGAGAAGAGAGACCACATCATTTAGGGCTGGTGATCTGTTCATCCGAGTCACGCTCCAAAAATCATTTTCAGGCACAGTACCACGCAATTGTCCACCTCTACAAATACAGATTTACATTTCAGGGATATGTGTGTGTATATAAAAATACTGTCTATTTTTCCTGATGTCTGGAAGAGACAAAGATCAGAAGGCACCTGCTTTGCGGGGGCTAACTTGACCTTACTGATGACAAGTCCAGATGGCACCCAGAATACCTCTGCTTTGGACAGCCCATCTGCAGTTGAAGCCACCACTGACTTCAGCAGACACACATTTTAAAGTCACGCTGTTCCAACATGAGATGAAAGGAGCAGAGACATTGACTCTTTTACAGACTGGTCAGGCAGCCACCTAGAATGTCAGGTTCAGGTCTGCCATTATGCACTAATAACAGCAGGTACCTGTTGAACCTGTTCACGCCTATGGTTTATAAATGGCAAAAGCATGCAGAGGTAGTAAAAAAACGATGGAAGATCACAGTAAAGCATGCCAATTCACGGTGTAAGGAGCCTAGAAAAAAAGGGCAAACCTTTGTCCAAACTCAGCACGGTAAACCCTGACTACTATCAACCACAAGTCCAACATATTTTTAAAACCTCTGCAAAAAATGACAGCGTCTAGGGGCTGGTCTCTCTAGCAAGAGTTTGTACTCTTCCACAAGAAAACAAGAACACTTTCTACAGGAAGAGTCTGTAGGAAAAGAGCTTGTATCTTCACTAGCATCAACCAGTCCTACCAAACAACAGCCAGAAAAAACAAAATCAGCTTGTTTTTGTCTGATTCAATATTTATAATAAGTTTTTAATGATGCATGACCAGTCTTTTTGATTGAATACAATTCATTACTGGAGGAGCTGGAATACTTGAACACATGTATTTTATTCCAACAGTTAGAAGCGCCCTGTGGAGACGACTACAGACTGACGATCACAGGTAAGCCCCTGTTGTCCAGCTGCAGCCTGTCCCCCGCCAAGGCCGTGCTGACCCTCACAGTGAGTCCGGCTGGGAGAACGCGTGCCCGGAGCAGCTCCGGCCTCTAGCTGACACGCTGCAGCCTGCACAGGTAGATGGGGCCGAAGTTGGCTGCGAGGTGGGGCAGGACCAGCTCGCCCAGGCGCAGACCCTGGGCGAAGTGGAAAACGTCCCGGAAAAGGCCGGCCAGGGGCGCCAGGTCCACGACGCGGACGCTTATCCCCAGCTCCTCCTGGGCCAGCTGGGCCGCTCTCTCCACCACGCACTCGTTCTGCAGCGGCGACAGCGTGCAGGTCGAGTACAGGACCTCCCCTCCCGGCCGCGCGGCCCGAATCCCTGCCCTGAGAGAAGGCAGCCGTCAGCAGCGCCGCCGGGGGCCGGAGGCCGGAGCCGGTCTCTTCCGCGCCCTCCGCGGGGTCAAGGCGGGAGAAGGACAACGACTGCCTGGCGAGCCACAGCGCTCGCGTGGTTCACTTACCTTAAATTCAAGTTCTTGGGAGTGTAGCGCAAATCCAATGACAAAAAGCTGGTGGTCAATAAAAAGTACTGGAAAGATTTTAGGAAACAGCGGCCTGTTTCCTGAAAAGTACAACAATAACAGGAGTATTTCGAAAGAAAACTTGACTGTCTGGAGATTTCGAGGCGTAAAAATGTTTTGACAACCCGAATCTGCAAAATGTTTAGTGGAGAGAAAAGAAAGAGGCACTAGAGTGTGTAAGTGTCTCACTTACAGCAGGAGTTCTGTCTGGAGCTGTGGCAGTCTCTGTCTCTCCTTGGTCCTGGACTTCTTGAATATGTTATTGTCCTCCTCCAGCAAAGAGTGTCTGTCTGTTGTGCAGGGCACATCCACAAGGACCTGGGCAGCCACAACACAGAGTCACTACAAGGTCTCTGCCAGCTTCACAGGGAAGCACATCTTCTCTAATGACAGTGAAGGAAAGACACCATTACATTTACTTTTGCCAAAAGCAGACTTGTCGATTATGTACCACGAGATCTAAATAAGTGCTGCGTGTCATAAGGCCCCAGATCAGGGCAGTCTGATCTTATTACTCACCCTGTCAAAAGTCTCTCTCTCGAGCTCACCCCACTTCCTGCCATCGAAGGAAGTGATGCGCACCTTGTCTTCGGAGCAGTGCACCCTGGGAATGTAACTCTGCAGGACCCCTCGGAGGCGAGCAGTGCGGGACCCCGAGGCGTCGTTGGCTGCCAGACGCCCTGTGAACACACACACGACAGCACGTGTCCGTGTTTCATCACGGCTGGGCTAAAACGACACCATCAATCACTCACACTGATATATTCCCTGAAGGTTCCTTCAACGTGCATTTAGTTTCCCACATAAAGCTTACAGAAACTAATAGTTTTCTTGGTCTTTTATCTCCCGGACGTCATGTGTTGTATGAAGGAAAAATGATTACAGCAGGCCTGTGTCTGGAGCAGAGCCAGCGTCTTCCCCCCTGGCGCGGCGCACAGGTCCAGGACAGTGTGGCCCTCCTGCACGTCCAGAGCCAAAACGGGCAGCACCGAGGCCGCGTCCAGCAGGTAGTAGCCCAGGAAACCACTGCGGTCAGGCCTGAGAAAACACCACCGCAGTCATGTTCTGCACTAGACGTGCAACTGTACCTCCTTCAAAATAAAGACCGGTGTCAATCCAACCATCAAAATGCGGCATGTTTCACCTCCTCCTGTTTCACCTACGCCTTATGTAGCAGAGCTATGCCCTACAGTCTACAATAACTTTCTTTTTAAGTCTCCCTAGCGCTGACACTTTGAAGACTTCCTTTCTGATCCAGCTACATTTCTGGGGCAGTTTCGTGAGATAAGATGCAGTGAATGCCCCACGTTAGAGACAATCTCACCACTAACGGCTATCTACTGTGATCAGTGCTGGCGACACAGAGCAGGCCACTGTCACCACAAAGACAAGGCTACGGTCACAGCTGGTGCATGGTTAGAGATTTCTCACCTTGCAGGCCTGAAACGCGTGATGTCACCCTTAGGGAAAACATAGCACTTGATATTTGGACTGAGACTTGGGAATCTGCCATCCTGTAGTGATCCTGAACTCTGGGGTTCACTGTTGGATTCCGGGGCTCCAGCGCACGGAGGTCCGGCGACTACCGAGGGGTCCCGACTCGTGCCTGGCCCGTCCACACCGGGCCCTGCGGCACAGTCTCTCCTGAAAGCCTCCTGGACGAAGTCGAACGCCCCCTGCTGCTCCAGTCCCGCCACCACCTCCTGCGCCGTGGAGAAGTTGTTGACAAGAGCTCCATACTTCTGCTCCGACAGCAGGCTGGCCCGAACTGGAGGCCACTGCTCTGCAAACTGGGTGCCGTACGTCATGTCAAAGATCTGCAAGGCCAGCCTGGTGGAGGAGATCTTGGGTTGAGTGGCAGCCTGTCGGGGGAATGGAGACCCTGGACTTACAGTTCAGCACCGATTCCTATGACAATAACATGAAGCTAAGAATCATGCAGAACCAGATGCAAACACACGTAGAGGTCCTTATGTCATTGCTTACTGTCCGAATGACCTTAAAGCGTTTCCACAAGCGTGCTCTCATTCCAAATTTGAGAGCGGCACATTTGCAACGATGCTGCTTTTTAAATGTCACCCGTTTTCCCTATGACGACTATAGCCTGCTGGCGTTTATAACACAACATACGCCCATTCTAAGTCCTGAACGAACCTGGCGCGCATTCATGTACACTTTCTGTGGATTTTGATGTTTTTTTAAATAAAAAAAAATACTCAAATATATTGCATGCCGATACAAAAGCATTCCCTGTGTTACCGTTAATTATATGTACAGTATACGTGAGCTTACTTTAGGTGTAGAGTGAATTTTGATTTTGCTACAGTAGACAAACGGAAATCACTTGAGAATCAGGGATAGTAAACTAAAGAAATCGCCGGTCTTGGATGGAAATAGACATTGAGGCTTACAGTTATTTTTGACTGAGAAATCAATCAAATATATCATAGACATTAAATTAGTCATAGTAAACGACCATAGCTGTTCTGCCTAAATATTTTCGTTCTTTCGCGCAAATATCATTAAGATAGCAAGGGTATTTATCTGATTAATTCGAGTTTAGTGCGGGTCCAATTAAACCTGTCTGCGCTTCGTTTTGCTGAATTCGAAACAGAGAACACTTCCTATTTCAGCGGCATAAAACGTCCTCTGAGGATTATATTACCCATTTCTTCTTCACTCGATTTCTGCAAGGAATAAAATGAGGCAAACCCTTCAGTTTCCGAAGCAACACTCTCGTGTCTGTGAGCGCAGCCATATTGAATGTCACAGTACAAAATGCCCCGGGAAACACGATCTTCCGCAACGATCGGTCCGCCGGGTTAAAGTTGAGAGTTCCGAGCTTGGAAATTATTTTTTCTCCTCATTCACTTACTGCCTTACATATGGACACATAAAACAATATATGTCACTGAGGAGAAATGTTCAGTATACTCTGGTTAAATTCTTAATACAAGTGGTACAGTTGTAAAGGAACTCACTCCTCTATCTTATCTGCAGTGCTGGGGGTGCTTCATTCAGTGGTAGGTGAAATGTCCTTTCCTTTATATATATATATAATACTTTGGGGTCTTTTGGAACGATAAGATCTATGCAGATGCAAATCCTTTTATTATAGATGTTGCAACAGTGTAACATTTGAGAGCTCCAGAAATCTGTCAAGTTTGAGATTCAAAAGCACTGGCCACAATAAGTCTACCAATACAAGACACACGAATCACACAAGGTGGTGCATTAATAAGCTCATAAATAATGAAATGCTCCAAGGTGTAAGATGGCATCATTCTCTTAGTCTCACTTAATTGTAATCCATGGAAGATATCAGGTTTCTGTTGGGATGTTTTCAGAGACTTTTCCCCACTCTGAAAGCTTAGGCCTTTCAATGTCAGATAAAACTCCAGATAAGCAACAGGATCGATGCACACAGTAATGCAGACCAGCTAAGATATCGGTCTGTAGCGTATCACCCAAAACCTTCATCGCCACCCCTGACCACCTTTCTGTACTGGTTCAAGATGCTTTCAGGAAGGCAGGACCCATGATCTCTCAGCTCTCACTTTATCTTCTGCCACCTTCATCCCATATTGCACTGACTCAAACACAACATACGTACAAGCGAGTTCTTATTAATGCTTCCTATCCACACTGTATATTTTCTTTCACATGGTTTGGTGAGCATGTGCACTGCTCTTCCTGCTTGTATTGGCCTCGTTCTAATTTGACTCACCTTATAGTTACTGTTCCTGCTGCTCTCACTCCTAATTTCATTGTCCTGGATCTTAGTCACCCTGGGTATGCATCTTCTAAGCAAATAATATGCAGTGAGTGTCACGTACCAAAAAAAATCATTCAAAACTGACCTTCATAACACAAGTAAGCGCACAGTCAGTCCTTCAAATGTTGTCTCTCACATGTTTTAGACACAGGAAAGCAGATTCAGAAAGAATGTCATTTTATTCACATGTGGACACATACACAGTTAGCTGAGGTTTTCAAACATTTCCTGAAACTGCATGGGGAAGAAACGGACATCAGGAACTTTTCTGATCGGCGCCGTTTTCTTATTTAAATACAGACTTCACAGCTGTATGACATCTACCACAGAAACTGGAGCTTGACGCCAGAGCTGTGCCGACTTCACTTAATCATTTTGAAGGCCTTGTGCGCCACCTACAGGGTAAAAAACAAAATCTGTTATCAGTGCACAGAGCAGATCTTTTATTCAAACTTAAAATGTATTCACATTTTACCACATAAAGTTCCCCTTCCAGATATGCTGGAGAATTTTTTAGGGTTCCATAAACGATAATGTTTGATGGCAATAAAAACAGAAAATCTCTCTTTACAATCAGGTAAGTAATAGTGCGATCAGAAGACAAACAAAAAACAGCACTTCGGAGCTTATGTAACGATTATGGGTTGGTCTGAAACTGATGGGAATGTGTGTCAGGTGTTCTTTCCGATATCAGAGCTGCACGGCTCGTCCCGTTCCGAGGCCCAGCTTTCTGCGGGAATGTTTTGCTCTGATCGCTCTTATTAACGAAATCCCTGGCTGGGAAAACACCGATCAGCGCGCGGCTCGCGCTGGCGGGCGAGCGAAGCGACTCACGCAGTGGTCCCTGGCGTGCAGGAAGTCGAAGAGCTCCTCCGTGCACTCCTCCAGCGTCTGCGACCGGGAGCTGACCCGCGCCTCGCAGGCCTCCAGCTTCTCCCGCGCGTGCACGCAGTGCTCCGTCTGCTCGCACTGCTCCCGGATCGCCACCAGGGGGTCCTGCAGAGACACGGGGGGGGGGGGGGTCAGGGCGCCGAGCCTGCCGCAGAAGGAGACAGCCCCCCCCATCCCCAGAACCTGGCTGGACCAGGCTTGAGCCTCTGGCCATGACCCCCTCAGACTGTGCTGACGAACAGTCTTTTAAAGAGATAAACTGGTTTCGCAGAGACTCCAAAAAAAAGAGCTACGCGAATTGTAATGATTCTTCGGGAAAATCCCCCAAATGCACACAACTCAACATAAGAACGGTCTCAAAAGCAGAAGCCAACTACTGCTTCTGTTTCCCCCCACCCCATTTATAATAACACGCCAGCTACACCATTATACCAGCGTGTCGGCACTCCAGAGGCAGACCGAGAGGGAGAGAGCCACACAAACTGCCCCCCTGGGGGAAAGATTGTGGAAGAACTTCCGGCCATCAATCAGCGTTCACCCCTGGAGTAAGGACAAGAATGGAGGCATACTCACCACCAGTTCTTCTTCCTCCTCCTCCTCTTCCTCGACCTGTAGAGAAAGTGTTAAACAATTAAGAGAAAACAACATCTGAGATCTTCACCAACATTTTTCTTCCACACCCACAGAACACTTGCTGCAGACAGTGCAGCTCCACCTCTCAGCCCACGACTGACAAAAGGGGTGGTGATACAAGAACATGAAGTTCAGAAATGGCAGGAAGCCGAGTCCTGTTTTGACCACATTTAGACTGCTAGCAGCCCATAGACCCAAGGATCCCATCCAGCAGTTCCTTTAAAAGAAGCCGGGTATCAGTATAAACAGCACTGCTGGGTAGCCTTCTGCAGACTCCTACAACACTGAGCATAGAAGTAGCTCATGGTTTCAATAGTAAATATACATCCCTGCAGTTTTCTTATTTATTGGTGTGCTCCGCTGCTGAGAGTCAATGTCCTTCTTTTTCCCCCATTATGCTTCCTGGGAGACACTGACATAACCCAGAACTGAGCAGGGTTCTGAAGCAAGGCCGGGCCTGATGAGAACTGGGAAGGAAAGCCCAGCTTCTGCAAGCAGGCTGGGGGACCAGCAGGGGGCGCTCTTCACTGGAATGTCAAACACCAGGGGCCCAGTAATGGGGGGCAATGGGCTGTCAGAGGCGTTGGTGCAATTCAGGCCAAGTGCAACAAGACCATTTGGGATGAAAGGCGCTGTACATGTACAAGGCATTACTGAAAAAAAGCATACTTTGTTCTTTAGTCAGATGTCATTCGAAGCATGCAGTAACGTATGAGCGAATGAGCTTTCAAAGCGGATAACAAGCAGTTGGATGAGATGTGCAAAATCAGATCTATGAACACGTAATGGTACCATGAATTCAACATTAAAATTACCATCCGGAATGCAACAGTTCACACTGTACCGGTCACGAATAGACCACCCCACTGATTTTTTGTTGTTTTGCATTTAGTACAACTTTAGCTTTCAAACAGCAAGACTTTCGGACTACCGAGAAAACGATCACAGCCCTTTCTTCTCCTTCCCACTGACAAGGGATCAAACACATCAAACACAGGGAAGCCGGCGCCGCTCTGATGCTGCCAGAGACAGCGGGGCATCCTAGAGGCACTGAAAAAAAATATATTAAAAAAAGAAGAGAGGACTAGCCCCTCATTCGGCATTTGAACGCCGTTTCGTAACCAGGCCTTGCCCGAGAAGACACTGGACGCACGCACTTCACGGACAGCCTACAGAACATCTCTTCCGGTCATTTTAAACTATTTTCATTGAACCGCATCTCAGATGAGTACCTCGTCGGGCTCTCCGTTCGTAAGCATCTTCTCCTCTGTCAAAACCATGATTACTGTGGGGGGTGACAAACCGGTCTAAATCACGCTCCCTCTCCACCACAACCCGAGTGCGTCTGGAGGACCTTCAGGTCACACGCCGGAAACTACGAACAACACTACCGGAAGCTGCGATATTGCCAATAGGGCTTTTGCACAACCGGCATTCTGACGTATTTCCGCCGTCTTCCTTTCCTTGCTCATCGGGCATGAAAATGGTATCAATTTAGAATTCCAGAATTTCACGGTGTTTCACCTCAGTACTGCTCTGTAATAATTATAAGGAAACTACCGCACACTTATTTTGCCAATATGTAAAAAAAAGCCAACACGTGGCCTTTGGAAAAAGTTTCCTTTCATAAAAAGTCGATTAATTTTAAAGGTTCAAATGCGTGTTTTCACAAATCCGGGCATGTTTTCAGGTATTCCCTACTGTTTAAACACAACATGGACTGCCTGATTATACAACATCACATCCACAACAAGATCATCTTAAAAAGAGTTGTTTTATTTAAGAAGTGATATTTCTTAAATAATAAAATATGCAAAACGTGTTGGTCTGAACTCTGTAATTCGCAAGTACTGATAAAACAGTTACCGTCATCACACACATATAAACATTAAGATGAGCAATTTATTCCATAAAGTTAATTACTTACCTTAAAGTAAAACCTTATTTGCATTCAGCTCTCTCTGATCTTGTATCAGTGTATATCGTGGCCAATAAAGTGCTCATATCTTATCTATACCCCATTTATAGTTATCTATAGTTTCAAAACACAATAAAAATAAATTCACTATACGTTAAATACACCTTTACTTTAAGGTATGATGAACTGAATAATTCTGAACCATATTTACACTGCCACGAAAGTGTCGCACGCAATGGCATGGTAATTTGAGAATAATAACATCGTTTACAAACCCAAACACCCCTTTTATTTCAGATAAGCGGGGGGAGGAGTCATGTGACGTAGGCGGAAGAGGAACACGTGTTTGCTGGAGTCAGTGTGTGCAAACAGTGTTGACTTGGGAAGAGAGTGATGTACTGTACTGTAGTGCTGGTTAGAGGGGAACAGAGTATACGTGAGTTTTCTAGCTGAGGTCAGACATACAGTATGTATATATTATTATAAACGTGCCGTGCACTAATGGAGAACAAGCATGAAGCAGATGTAGCCGCGCCTCTTTTGAAAATATGTATCAAAGCTGTCAGCAAAAACATGCGCGTACTGGAAAAGCAAGTCTGGGGTAAGAAACTGTATCAAACAGAAAAGCGGAAAAAATAGATCACTTTTATTTTCTTTAAAGTACTTGTGATTGAGACACAAGGACTTAAATCTCTGGGTGACCGTTTATTGCTGATTCCGAAAACGTAGAGGCGGTCCTACAACTTGTTTTCACACGAGTTTTCCTCGATAGAAAAGTGTGAGAACTACCTGCAACTTGAGAAACGGTCTAGCTGACGCCATGACGTAATGCAAGTGATCGAAATGTGCTCAGAGTTGCGGATCCTCGGCGTTACCTTCCCGTCGTAAACTTCACTGTGTGAAGCGGCGTTCGTTCAAGTTATTACACATCTACAGAGAAGTAAATAACAAAAAGGGTAAAAGGGTAGGACTTGGTGTATTCGTCCACTTATAATTGATGCGCTTGGTTGTTTTCTGTTTCCTACTGATCGCCCCTGTGCCTTCCCCACAGACATACCGTCTTCTCTTATTGAAGAGCTGTTGCCGCACTTGAACATATTCTACCTGGAGAGGATCGAGGACGTAGCTGTTCGCAAAGGCACGTACAGACGGGGCTGCTCTGCGGGCTGGGGCACGCCGTGGAGTGCAGCTGTGCTTTATCATAGGAGTCAAGGCTGAGGAAAAACATGCCAGCACACAGCACCTTACCCAGAGCAATTGCAATGCATTCATTCTAAGAGGACCGTGCTAAACACTTCTGTAGCTACTGTATGTGTGTTGCAAGTTTGTCAGCAATTCACTGCCTTACACCCACACTTGCTAACTCTGTCCTGTCCTGGTGCATGGGAACGAGAATATTGACAGCCCATGGGAGCCGTTTTGCATGTATTTTATTTCATTTTATTCAATTTTCCTTTTCTTTCACTGTTTTCGGTGCAGCTGTGGTGTTCTCGACAGACCAGACTGGATAAATAAAGGATTATCGCAAAGCAGTCTAATCAGCGCAGGTGTCGCGAGGCATCTAAACGAAATGTTAAAAGCTGACTTTCTTTTTAGGCCTGTCCACTGCTTCTGTGTGGTTTGGACTTTGGATGGAAGTGGTCAAAATCAGGCCTCCTGGAAACAAGGTCAGACCCACTTGGAATCAATTATTTTAAGTGAATTTAGACTTTGTAAAAAGATAGATACAAAATTATACATAGGGAGCAGCGAATTATGCACTTTTCAAAAATGAAGACACATTTTCAGTGTGTTTTTGTTGTAGGAGTGCTTAAAATTTGGATAGAGACACTCTGTACTTCCATATCTGACTAATTTGAAGCAAACAAGCTTTAAAGTGACTTATAAACAGGTAGTACAGCTGCACATCCTTCTCATTTAGAGAGACATCTGTGAAGCAGCGGTTTCTGCATGCAGGTCATGTACAGCAGTCTGTACAATACACGCAGCCCCATGTAAATCCACCCCCTCTAATACAGTCTCTATATATTAATCAGTTAATTTAATTTTTTCAGCCAATTAAGGACTGGCGACAGAAATTCCTGGAGCGTCTCTTCCACATGGTCACTTTCGGTCACTTCAGTGAAGAAGAACACCCTCGTCTGCGAGACCCCCGTTTCTCCCTCCTCTCGCTGGCGGCCAAGTACGTCAGGGTCCTCATCCTCTCCAGGTCCCTGGCGCAGACGTCCCGGCTGAGCTCGGAGGAGTTCCGGCCTGTCCTGAAGACCCTGGAGGCCACCGTCACGCAGCTGAAGCTCCGGGAGATCAGACTTTCTCTCTTCCACAACGACTTCAGCCCGGTGCTCTTCGTCATCCATCGCCTCCTCCACCACGGCTCGGTCCAGACTCTGGTCATGAGTAAATGCAGCATCTCCAGCCCCAGTCTTTGGACTTGGATCCTTCGGATGAGCGCTGGTCACCAAGATATCAAGAAACAGGAGGGCAGTCAGTCGTTTTCATCTCGCACTCAGGATCTGGAAGATGAGAGGCGTTCCGATTTTGGACCAAACACATCCGGTGCTGGAACAGGCCTGTCACAGGAGGCACAGGGCTGCAACCAGGAGCACAAGAGTGCAGCCAGGAAAAGGAGACTGGTAGATGACTTGTGTGCAAAAGCCTTGAAATTACCTCGGCTTGACATCTCGGAGCCCAGGGGTGGCGCTGAGCCCGGCGGATGCAGTAGATTCGATGGAACCCCTCATTTACCACTCCGCCAGTGCGTGGACTCTGAAATCCTGGATCCTGGTTGCACTCTCTCCTCTTTTCCCTCCCTTGTCTCAGGGAAGGGAGGTTGCCCTGTCAGAAGAATCACTGCTCTGGTGCTTGACGTATGCGATGAAGTCATCTCCCGAGTTCTCTCGCCCCTTCTCTCTTCCTGGTTCTGTCTTTGCTCCCTAAAGGTGACGTGTGAATGTGAGTAGGGCAGCTCCAGCGTCAGAGCCAAGGACCGACATGTCAGTCTCCCCTGAGCAAGGCTGTCCCAGTTTTTCTAGACCGTTGGCCTTCTGTATGTATTGAAGAGGGCTCTGTCACGTACAGATGCTAACGTTTGTGGGAGGGAATAAGCTCTCGCCATATGTTTGGTTATAAACGGGGAAAAAAAGAAAAGAATGGATTTTAGGATCTTTCGGCTCTCTCAGCCTGCATCCCCATGTTGCAGTTTCTTACCCGTTTTGTGCTGCCTGCAGGGTCCATAGAGGAGCCCAGCCTCTTGGAGATGGTGGAAGCCTTGCGCCTGCTGTACCAGAACCCAGCCTGCTCCCTCTCAGTGCTGTCCATCACCAGCGTTTGCTGCAGAATATCCGTGGCAACCCTGCTGGCCCGCCTGCTTTCTGCCTGTCCTGGGCTGGAGGCTCTTACGCTTGGTTTCTATGGAGCAGAGGGGAACAGCAGCTCCTCTCACCAGCCTGCACCCATAGGTAACGTATGTCTTTCTCAGGGCCATTCGGAGCGACAGCACTGTGCTGCATCACATGAAGTACGCCCTGTCCAGCATGTCGTAATGTTTCAAAGTTAGGAATTGCGTGCCCTTCGCTAGTCAACAGAAACCAGACAGACAAAATGTAATAATCAAAATGAGCTGGTGTTCTCCAACAAGCCTAATGTTTCTGGTTGAAAATTCGTAGTTGGGATAGAAAATAACTAGCATACTTAAAAAAAAAATAATTTTAAATTGAGAGGCAAACACACGAGCCACGTATGTTTACTGTACGGGGCCTGCTGAATATTTTGAAGACTATTTAAACCGAGGGCAAATTCACTCAAACCACGAAACCGACACTGGATTATGGCCTTTGTTCCCCAGTGAGCTCTGTAAAGACTCTGCAGGTGGAGTTCCCAGTCGAGCCTGTGCACCTTCAGGGCTTCGTGACCGTGCTCCAGGGGGCGCAGAGCCTGACCAGCCTCCACCTGAAAGGGCTCCGCTGCAAGACCCCCCAGCTCAGCGCACTGCTGCTAGCTCTGCCAGGTACCAACAGCCTCTGGTCCTCTGTCGCCCTGCTGCTCTGAATGAAACATGGCCATTAGACACCGCCCTGCAGGGGGAAAGAGGTTCTGGGGTTAAATTACTCGTGCAGTTCCAGGACCTGGAGTATTCACAACTTCAACCCCTTCAGTGTTGGCATGTCACCGTCCCTTGTTGTTCGATTGAGTATCCCAACCCTGCAGCTGCCTATATAACGCAGATAGGAGACTGAACGGAAAACTGTCCTGTTTGTGTGTGGTAGGGTCAAACCCCCGCCTGCTGACCCTGTCCCTGGAGGAACTCTGCCTCTCGGGCTGTCAGGATGAAGTGCTTCACCTCCTGAACAGGTCTGCTCTGCAAGGTAACGTTCCCTCGGTCGGCGACAAGTGAAGAAAACTTCCTGTACGACTGTGGATTTGAGCTCACCACCTCTGTGTACGGACAGTGTCAAAATGTTATTTGCCGTAGCTCTCCCCTCAACAATTTCCCACAAGCACTTTATTTAACGATACAGTCAACAATATTGACGCACGCTGAAGGTTTCGTTACCCACATTTTTAATTTTGCCCTTTTTTTTCCCCCGATGGACTTCTTTCATGCTGACATTGGTGCTCATGTTCATAAACAGTCATTTATGGGTTTTTTGTTCAAAGTCTTGCTGAATACGTTTACCATTTAAAAAATATCCCGACATGATGTTTCTTTAGTAATTACAGCTGAGGTCTTTGAGGAAACTGAGGCATTGATGGGCCATAGCAAAAAAAAACAATCGTAATTTCTGACGTCAGCCGTCAGTGATTCATTTTTTCCCATTTTAGAGGTACGCTTCACGGACTGCCGCCTGTTTGAAAGGAACAAAGAGGAGTTCCTGGGCCGCTTCGTCGACACAGTAAAGGCACAGACATCCCTCAGATCAATTTCTGTGTCAAAAAACCGCCTGGGTGAGCTTTGGAATAGTTTTTCCATTTCGCTGAAGCTGATACCCTGTCTTCTTTCAAGGAAACTTTTGGATGAGATCCCTGGATCAATAACTACCACATAAGCTAAATGGCTCGACAGCCTCCTTTCGTTTGTGACTGTTCTCAGGTTCTTTTCCCTTCCAGACTGAGGTTCTCCTGTTGCACATTTTAATCCTTTTCTGTTTGATTTTTTTTTTTCCAAACAGGTAATCAGGGCCTGATAGCCTTTGCTGACCTGTTTTCTGAAAATTCTCTGGGCAGAATTCAGCACTTAAACGTCAGGTAATTATATTATTCCAGCCCTGGTCCTGGAGGAACTGTGTGTCTGCTGGTTTTCATTCTAGCTGAGCTCTAAATCTGCAGTGCTGTCGATGATTTTAATTGATCTGCTGGCTTTTTTCAGTTTTTAATTTAGTTTGCTTCTTCGGTCAGTACTGACTATCGATAATACCTTACACCAGCACACAGAAATGTACACGGCCCCAGTTGATCCATTGACGAAAAACAGACACAGGTGGGAGTGATGATGCATGTGACACCCATAGTAGGAATGAGACAGTCACAATGAGCATTTTTTCCTACTGCAGAGATTCCGTTTGGTTACATTTCAGGCAACCCATTTCAGGGCAGTTCTGAAACTCAGAAAATGGTACAGGGTTGATACTTATCACTAATCCCATTTTACCTTTAAAGAACTGAATTTCCATACTTGTACGGTATAAACACACCAAAACTGAAATCAGTAATTTATATACTGTATATTTAAAACAAACTTGCTAAACAGGATTATTGTAGAGCTCTGCAACAGATGCTCTAACTTTGACAGTGCTGGCGAATGTCAAGGAGCTGCGTGAATTCCTGTTTTATTTGCACAGCTCTAACTACATCCTGCCCGACGGGCTGCTGGAGTTTGGGAGGTTGCTGGGAAGACACCCCCCCTCGCCTCATCTGAAGCTTGATGTGCGAGAGAACCCCCTGGACAGAGACCCCCAGAAAACCGAGCGTGCTATGCGGCAGCTGCAGGCACTGTGCCACGTGACCAAAGACTGCTGGAACTCCAGGACCACCTTCGCAGACCACATCAGTGTCATGTGACCAGAGCAAGCTGGGCGGGCGTTTTTATACCCACTAATTCACATTACCATTTGAGATCTTGGGAAGTGCTCGTTTCTGAACCTAACAACCCCAACAGAAATGTCAGACGTGCTCTTCAGTTGACCGTTTGGAAGACTCTTCCCTTTCGAATCTCATTATACGCACAACACCGCGGCGCTTACAGTTCTGATTTTTATTACGGTGCCATTGCGGGACACAAACTATTTACACCACAGAGTTGAAGCTTTAAAAAAAAAAGGGGGGGGATGGGGGTAGGGGCATTTCCTTTTTGCCCTCAAAAAAGAAACATTTTAAGTCCAAATGAGATGCCTCTGTCTTTAAATTAAAAATAAAGGTGTCGGAGTTCCCATCTTCCCGTTCTGCTTTCAAAGTGTAAGGATAACGCGGATCCAAGTCCAAAGCGTGAGTGGTCCTTCCCGGGGAGAGGACTGTCGGAGAGAGCAGCACCTGCCGGCAGATGGAAGATGTGCTCTGCTCCGGTTCGTCCCGCTGAAGGCCGAGCCAGCCTGTCACAGCAGCCCTCTCTGGTCCTCGTGGGACCGCTGGTGGAAGACGAAGGAGACGCCCGCGTCCCAGGACGCCTGCAGCACCGGGTCCCTCAAGCCCCTCCTGTCCGAGCCGTGGTGCCACTGGGACAGGTCGCTGGTGCAGTCGGCGTCGTCGGGGGGGGCGCGGACCTGCCGCCCGTTCACACAGCGCCGGCAGCGGAACCTAGGGCACATCAGGTTAGGTCACACTGTACGTGTCCCAAGAACAAAGTTCGACCCCACACGCCCAGTCATTGCAATATCGACAAGGTGATCGCTTTTACGTGGGGGCCAAGTTAGAAACCAGTGGATGCAAACACCCGCGCGGTTACCCATACAAGTTAACCCTGTTGAAAAACCGAAAGCCTCTCATTTTTAAAATAATGAAGCAATTCAGACGCTGTGGACTTTACATATAAATGTCATTCTAATGTTTCTTTATTAGCCCTATACAATTTCTTGCATTAGGAATCCCTCTTTTCGCATACCCCAGCTTTTCTCCATGGAGACACAGACACACAGACAGGGAGAGAAGCTGGGGGTCAGAGCGCAGGGTCTGCCATTGTACGGCACCCCTGGAGCAGTCAGGGTTAAGGGCCTTGCTCAGGGGCCCAACGGAGTAGGATTCCTCTGCCGGCCGCGGGATTTGAACCGGCAACCTTCCAGTCACAGGCGCAGATCCTGAGCCACTGAGCCACCGCTCCGCCCATACCTACACAACTGGGGAACTTACCCGTCGCCTTGACTAAAAAAAAAAAAAAAAAGTTGAACCCTTGACCATTCCTGGCGTGGTCTCGGAGGCGGGCGGGTACCTGCTGTGCGTGTCGCTGGCCGTGTCCTCGCGCAGGCAGAAGAGCTCGCGCAGCTCCTCCAGGGAGAAGTGGCGCTCCACGTCCTGCTCCTCGTCCACCACGCAGCTGCTCAGGGCCTTCTTGTGGGCCTGGCGCTGGAGGATCTTCTCCTCGATCGTCCCCGTCTGCGCAGACACACACCCCAACGTCAGCGCTGTTCTCGGTGGCTCTACCAGCCGAGAACGCACCGGCGCCGTTTTGCCAGCGAGGACATGATCACAGAAGGAAGGTGGGCCGAACTGACCGTGGCTCAACTGCAAAATTGTATTCTGCCTGGCAGCCCCTTTTAAACTTCTTTAAGAGCTTGCAGCTCGACCCAGACGCATGAAAGACCATGAGGAGTGTGGCTTCCTTTGTTTATCTCTTCTAAATCTCTGGTTTCCTTGTTTCTACTCCTTTATTCCTTGTTTTGATATTATTGTTGGATTTACATGGTTTGTTTCGGTACCAGGTCTTTCACGCCATGATCATCATTCACATTTGTTCATTATTGTATATGGTGCCATGTAATATTCTTTCCTTTCCCTGAGAAACCAATAAACAAATGGAACATCAAAATGCTTCCTGCAGTGACGTAGAGAATTTGACCAGTTAACCAGGGGATGTCAGCTGCTGTTAGTTGTCAAGAGCAGGCGGTGCTTTTCTCAGGTTCAAGCGTGCTCGTCAGTCATTCACATTCATGGTAGGTTACATCAAACAGCTCCCTGCCCCACGCTTCCTCCCTCTGCTTACCGAGAGGAGCCTGTAGATGTAGCACGTCTTCTTCTGCCCGTCTCGCCACACGCGGGCCATGGCCTGCTCGTCGTTCGCTGGGTTCCAGTCCGGGTCAAACATCACCAGGCGGTTGGCGCCGATCAGATTCAGCCCACAGCCCCCAGCCTTGCTGCTCAGCATGAAAATGAACTCTGGGTTCTGGGTGGAGGCAAACGAGAAGAACAGAGCCTTGTGCGTGCTGCTCATGAAGCAAGGACAAAAAAAATCACACAGGTCAGCCTTCATACTGCAGATGGATTTCATCTGAACTCAACTGCAAAATTTTATTCTGCCTGTCACCCCAGTCCTGCTGGTACTGGCACTGGTACCAGCATCAGTCCTGATGTGAAATTGTTCCGTCGGATCCTGCAGGCCTATAGATTAATTTCACATTGATCTTTCTGTAAGGACAACTTGTCCTCTGTATAACAGTCACAAGTCACAGAACAATACAACTGCGCAGTACTCACAGAGGGGCTGTTGAATCTCTCCACAATTTTCGCCCTCTTCTTAATGGACATGGTACCATCCAATCGAACATAGAGGTACCTGTCCAACACAAAAAAACACAGCCCTGTGTTGGAACTATTTCTATTCTAATTAAAAATGCAAATAAAAAATTCCATCTCTTAACCAGCGTGTACATAAATAAACCAAACTGAATGAAGGACTGGTGATCTTTATATGTGTATCTTATACAAAATATAAAGGTAGTAATAAAAGACTTCCTTTTTTGATTTAAAGCTAATAGAAGGGACTTTAAACTACTTGCATTCATAAAGCACTGATCATTCTGATGGCCGGAGGTTTTACAATAAAGGAAACGGTGTGGATTATTAGCAATAACTCATTTAGCTATGAAAAAACAGTGCCATCAACATCACATGAAACATTAATTAATTTGATATTTTTCCTAGAATGTAGCATTAAGTAACATCGCAGCAGTCGCTTGACATAGTGCGATCGGTGTGCTTTGATGCTGACTGCTCTCACCTCCGAGATCGGCACAGCTTCTCAAAGAGGTCCAGAGTCTGAGTGTAGTTCGATACCAGAACCACTTTATCGCTGGTGGTGCTTCTTGTCATGGCCAGAATATAATCCAGCACAAGCATCTTCCCTAAAAAACAACACAGCCCTTTCAAGAAAATGCTTCCAGTGAGGTACAGGCAGACATCTGTCTAGAACTCTTGTTGCACTAATAAGTAAACATTTCAGTCTGAAACCAGAGTGTGAGAAAAGCTTCTTCTAATCCCTTAATGACTGAGGTTTACTTTCCTGGATACACACAAACCAAGAGACAGTACACGCAAGGTTACTTCACACAGGATGGAAGCCCCAGAGAGCAGTGGTATTGCTGGTACTGGCACTGGCCCAGTGTTACTGATTTACTGAACAGGCGAGGCTGAGATGTGCAGGACCTGATCGCTGCTGGCTTACCGGAGAGCTGTGGCTCCACAGCCTTAGGGCTGTACCCTGGGGGGAACAGCTCCAGGGCACCATCGAAGCCTTCCTCTCCTTCAAGACACTTGTCATAGATAAGAGACGGGTCTGGAAACAGCAAAGGGTCTTGAATAAATATCTCTGCCTGTTCTGAAATTAACTTCTCTTTTCAACAAGGACATTATGTATACCATAAAATCTACACAGAAAAGTTTAGCTAAGGAATATAAAGTTATCAGATGACTGTATATACTGATCAATTTTAATCACACAATAAAACTTGTGCCGTGTTGTTTCCAATGTCAGCAGTTATTCTGTTGTGCAGTCACCATTAAGTTTCTTCAATGGCTTGCTTATGTGTACACTGCAGTCTTTTTTAATATGAACCTGTGCACTTGCCTAGTGAGTTATTTTATTTCAACTCAATGAAATTCAGGTTAAACAGAGACACATGGACCAGAGGACATAAATGTAAACTAAGGCACTTTTCCACAGCTGTGGAAATCTGGAACAAGTTACCAAGACAGATCATTGACAGAGTTAACAGTTTCTTTCGAGATACAGCTGGATGAGATCATCCAATGAATTTGCCACTAACATATACTGAAAACTAGACTGGCTGTACAACGTCCTCTCCTTTTCAAACTGGGATGTTTGAATATACAGGAAAAGTGGGGCCGCATACATTCAGCTTCTGCTAGGAAAGAGATCCCACAGATTAACTCCATGTAGGAAGACAGCAGTAAGCAGTGGGGACTCACGGTTGCAGAGCTTCTTCAGAGAGGTTATGGAGGACAGCGAGGACACGGAGATCTTGCCCGTCTGCAGCTCCTCCTCAGGCTTGGCCTGCTGCAGGAACCGCTTGTACAGCTCTGTCTGCAGAGGGGTCAGCCTGGCCGCACAGAATCACCACAAAACCACGTTTGTGCGTATATACAGTACATAAACATATAAAACTGCGCAATTCCATCAGGGTTACCAACTTGCCAGACCTGGTTGAAGCTGCCATTGGTGTACCAGCAGGTGGCGCTGTTCCCCCCGGACCAGCATGTTAATAATTAATAATTGCTTACACTTATATAGCGCTTTTCTGGACACTCCACTCAAAGCGCTTTACAGGTAATGGGGATCCCCTCCACCACCACCAGTGTGCAGCCCCACCTGGATGATGCGACGGCAGCCATACTGCGCCAGAACGCTCCCCACACATCAGCTCTCAGTGGGGAGGAGAGCAGAGAGTAATGAAGCCAATTCATAGAGGGGAATTATTAGGAGGCCATGATTGGTAAGGGCCAATGGGAAATTTGGCCAGGACGCCGGGGTTTCAAACCTGGGCCCCAGTGTGGTGACGGGCCACAGTGTAGCGTTTAGCATCGCCCCCTTAATCCTACCGAGGAAGCAATTCTCACTTTTCTGCCGGATCTGCTGTGCTTTATGCCACCCAGACAGGAGCCAGGCTCCAGGGAATAACTCTGTCTCACCCCCTATACAAGAAGCGTTTTATAGGAGCCCTGTACAACTGCAGCTCATTTCCTCAATTGAAAAACATTCTTTCAACGTTCAATGATTTTTGCTCCCCGGCTCACATTTCTGAACACTACAGCCGCACACGGGGAGGGGAAATCGAGGAACCGAACGCCGACTCCTCGGACACGCCCACCTTCAAACCATTCATCTTTCCAAACATCACAGGCTACACAGCCCAACCCGGGAGGTTCAGCACCCACTGAAGCGTAGGCACCTATGATAAACAGAGCCCCACACTTGATACAACAGCAACCCAAGGGACGACGATCATCTTCACACTCCTAAGTGCCTCGGGTTCGCTATGTAAAGGTGTTGTCTGTAGGCCTAGTGAAATGCATATGCCGGGGATTATCAAGGATCTTTCCACAAAGGCAATACCTAGCAAACCTAGCACGACATTTTCGGATGTGCCTTTGGCCCGTACCTGCAGCAGACGACCTGCTCGATCTTCACAGGCAGGTACTTCGAAAGAATATCCGACGTCCTTCTGATTAAACACCTGAAAAAAAAAACATGAAGAAGATTCTTACTGGACACTGGTGACAATTCAGTTACCAACCTACAGAGACGGCAAGGAACTGCAAATTGCTTCCAACCTGTTGACAATGGAGATGAGCTCTTTGAGCTTCTCCTCCCCACACTGCCTGTCTTTGTCACTGGCATCCGCATCACGTCCCTTCAAGATGGGGATTTCAAAGCGCTTCTTAAACTCCTGAGCAGTCCCTGAAGAAACAGAGCAAAGCAACCTTGTCTGGGTATGTTCTGAAATGGACACAGTCTCGGTAATTGATTAGGTTGTGAGTTACTTAAGCTCCAACAGTATTTTATAAGGAAGACCAGCACAAAAGCAGATGCTCTGTGCAGCACCTTAGGGATACATCTTCCTTTTCTTTAAAAGCCTGAAAAAAAGATTTGGCTGCAACACAGTTCTCCTGTACTTTGGCCCTGCATGATCTTTTGAAAAGCAGAGTGAACACCAATGCTTTCTCACCGAGGATACCAGCATTCACAAAGTGCACCAGGCTAAAGTACTCCAGCAGATCATTCTGGATAGGCGTCCCAGAGATGAGGACACGGCGCTGGGAACTCATGGCATTCAGAGCCTGGTACGTCTGGTTCTCCGAGTTCTTTAGACGGTGACCCTGGACAGCAAAGAGGCAGATCTGTGAGTCACTATGTGCAGAATTAGAAAGGGAAAAAAGGACAAAGTCAAAATCTTGAAGGACAGCTGAAACCGCACTACACAAATGCGGCATTCCATTGGAAAACTACTCCGTGCACAAGCCTGGAAGAGTTTTCTCTCAAAAGCAATGGGTCCAGTCTTCACCCATCTCATTTATAGGAGTTTTGCTATACTTTCAGAATGCTTCTTGAAGTTGTGTCCACAGATCGCCTGGCTTTAGAGAGTGCGTAGGAATGCTAGGGTGCCTAACTGTAGTTAAACACAAGTTAAAAGAAAAACAATGGATCTACGCCGCACTGTGAATCAACACACCAAATCGATTACATTGATTTCCAACCCTGCCTGTGGTGGCAGCCGTGCAAAGCGAACGATACTGCACAGTTCTAAGAAGAGCTGAGGACTCCCTTACCTCATCGCAGATGACCAGTCCAACCTTGCCTTTGTGCAGGACAGCAGAATGCAGACGGAAAGTCTCGTAAGAAATGATCAGGATAGGAGATGGGACCCTCAGGCCTTGCTGCGAGATGAAATTGACTGCCAATGGACAAACGAGACTTTGTTGGTTCGATCTGCACCATTGCATTTTAAAAATCACGTTTTGGATTTGTTGTGCTAAATAAATAGAAAATCCACAAGAACATCAAACACAATTAAAAGCAAGGCCTACCGTATTTTGTTTTGTTTTATATGGTATATCTGCACAGTACTGACTCAAAGACATCACAAACAAGAATCTCACTTGTGAGCTCAAGTGTTTTTATTACAACCAGGCAAACTGAGCTCAAAACAGAGTGACTCCAGTCAGGTCTGTGACTTCCTCTGATGGGAACTGACCAGACCCTGCCTGAACACGTCCACGGCTGAGACAAGGTGACATGCGGGAGATATTTTAAAACATGACGCTGAAGTGGAGCGTCACGCTGGCATCACGACCGGCGCTTACCGAGTTTTCGGTCGATCTCCTCTTTCGAGCCCCCGTCGATGGCCACCGGATGGATTCTCCCTGCCAGCCACTTCCCCACCTCGTTGTACCAGTTCCTCACCAGGCTGGAGGGCGCCACCACGATGGCCTTGTCGATCTCCGGCTTGGCGTCGGGGCTCTGCCTGAGCAGGGTCCACATCAGCGCGATGCACTGCAGGGTCTTTCCCAGCCCCATCTCATCTCCCATGATGCAGCCGTAGCTCTGAGGAATGCGCCTGCCCGTGACACAGTCCCACAGGAACTTCACCCCCTGGGGAGCACAGCGTTTGCTTCAGCGAAATACTTTTCACATCCCATTACGAACATTTCCCAGCCTGAAGCTCAGCTCGGGGGATGCCCTTAGTAGTGCTCCACTATAGCTGCGAGTTCTGTAAACCTCAATGGGAGGCAGGGACGTTCGTCGTAAAATTTGTCAACCATCCAGAGACGATGGATAACATCTTTTTCAGCCTGACACGGTTATGTTTTCAGAATGTTGATGCATGTAGTACGATTTCCCATGACCTTAACCCGAGCAATGGATTTCCTGTTTGACCAGCGCTGTGAGGCAGCAATCCAAGCATGCCAATATCTGTACCCAGAAACAGCTAGCCTTTCCCAATAGATGAATATTTACCTCCATGTTTTATTAGAAACTTCTAGAAACAGTATTTATGGTAACAAAGTGCTCCTGTAACACTATATTTTTATAAGCTGTTGTTCCCAGACTCACCTCTCTCTGGTGGGGTCTCAACACTTTACTCAACACGGGATCCACAACAACATGCACAGGGAGTTTCTCCCTTTTAAAAAAAGAGAATAGTTGATAAAGATTACAAAAAAAGAAGATGTTGTTTGCCACACATACTGTCACCCACATCATTGATTGAATGATCATGGGAATTCCATTTCTCAAACCGCAAACAGAATTAAAGTACAGAGCAGAATTTACTCATTTACTTCTGTGCCCTAGTGAGAAAACAAAGAAAGCTGTACTATCTATTACAGCAGCTGATTACTTAAGAGACATCCTCTGAATTTTATTGATCACTAAACAAGTTTTGTGCACAAAACACAACCAATACTTATATTTCTGATGAAATGACATATTCATTTACCTGAGATCTGTTTTATTAATCTGATGCAAAGTGGACGCTTTTCAGCTTATGTGAAAGATGCTGAACTTGATCCAAAGTAAATAAAAGGTATGCATTTTGAAATTTTAATGTTTCAACAAGACGAAAACCAGTAAAACCAGTTACGACAGAAGTATTTATAGAGTTCTGTAACAGTAATGCATGCTTAGCCACTCAATATGTAGTTAATAAAACAAAAGCATTTTCTGTTCTTGGCAGTAAAACGTATGGAACGTATGTGCATTGAGTGGCTGTTTCACCTATAAATCAGATTTACACTCACTTGTCTGCCTTGATCAATTCATGAGCACTCAGCTGGGGAGGCTCATACAACACCAGCGCTCCTTCTTCAAAGGGGTCATGAAGTGCCTTCCGGACTCCAGCTCGCTTCAAACCCAGAGCTCTGATACCAAGCGGGCCTGTAGAGAGGACAGTCACTAGACGGGCTGGGAACGATCTCGAGCTGGCCAGAGACACAGCACCGTCTGCTACAATCAAGGCACAGTTGCCTTCTACTCTGTAAGTTCTCTGAAACAGTTTGTGAAGCCAGGAATGATTTAATGAAGTGATGCTCAGGTAAGTTTTTTCATTAGATGAAATGTCTGGGCTTAAACACATGGAACGCTTGGAGTGAGAACCAGGTCAGCATGGGGGCTTATGTGTGTTGTTAAGGTGAAGCAACACCATCTCTCATGAATTGCAAAAGAGATGATGGTAAGAGGAGGCCGATCTGGCTTGTTTGGCGCTTAATAGTTAATAGAGCCAATTACCACAGTCTAGTTCACGAAGATCCTTGAGCTAGTCCACTAATTACATCACACTAATTTGAGTATCCACCCTGCATGATAGGTGAAGGACCTGCGGTGACAAACACAAGCAACTCACCAGTGTAATTTGGAATGGGAACTTTAAACGGCTTTGAGAGAATACAGCGAATGAAGGCTTCCTGCAAATACACAACAAGACGACATTGTAGAGCAAAGATTGTTCCTGGAAGCAGGTATGGTTTAAAATCACTGACAGGATTCAAATCACGGCACAAAACTATAGTTTACAAAAGGCTCAGTGACAAATATAGGTAGCCAGAAATCTGTGCCTTTCACTTTCATATCTGAAAGGAGCATCGAAGCTTCTAAAAGCAGATTCTTATGATATCCCTGCTATTAGCTGTATTGCAGCTGAGACGTACATTGGCCTTTACTTGCTTGTGTACCTTTCATAAACAGTACAAGTTCTCACTTTTCAACACCTCACATTTTCAGCTGAAAGAATGAAGGAATGATGGAGATCCATGGGAAACAATGTCCATACTGGGTTATTGTAACAGCAGGTCAGAAGCAGAACTCACATGTGCGCTGCTGTCCAGACAGACGGGCTGGTTGGTGAGCGGGGTGAGGGGCTTACGGAAAGGGGAGACGTAGCTCTCTCTTCTTCCACTCACACTCCCACCTCTCCTGCGCTTCGGGGTCTGGAAAAACACCAAGCACACACCCGGAACGACACTCCTTGAATAGTCACGTTCGTCTCTCGGGAAAGGTAACGAAAGGTAACGAACCTGGAACCCGATTCAGCCATGGTCTCACAGAGATTAAACAGCTCTACGAGGACCGCTGCCGTGGTAGAATTCTGGCCATCACAGGGGACAGTCACCACCCCGGGCCTGAGCTCTTCACCCCACTGTCCTCAGGCAACAGATACAAGAGCATCTGGCCACTGACCACCAGATTCTTCAATAGCTTCTAGCCACAAGCAGTGCGATTGGCGAACACATCTGACCACGGCCCTCGGACCACACCTACACCATCTACCTCATCATGATTTCTTATTTATTGCACATCTGCAGTCACTGTTTACATGTCTGCATTGTTTACATTCAAACTGTTTACTTGTACATTGTCAAGTGTTTGTACATTGTCTTGATGCACTGTCTGAAATGTGTGTTTTTACACTTTTTAACAATCGAGAGACTTTCTGTCAGTAAGAATCCCCTTGTACCAGTACATGTGCCGGTTACATATGGCAATAAAGTTCAAGTTCATTATTGTCATGATTACTTACCGCCTCCGGGTGCCAGTCCTCATCTTCAGAGGAATCTCCTTGCTTCCTCTTGGCCAGCTGACTGGGAGCGAGGCTCCGTCTCTGTGCAGAGAGCGGGCGAGTCAGACGGGTAAATGCAGCGTTTCACAGCTGTACATAAAAGCTGAGCTCTGAATTCAAGCAGGCGGCCGGCATCGCTGGCACCTTTTCAGCTACAGCATAGTTTGGGGATTGTTGGGGATCAGGGATGTTTGAACTGGACGTCAAGAACAGCAGCCCCGTGCAACAAGCGAAGGAAAATACGCAACGTTTTACAGCAGCTCCACTTACCATTGTCTCTTTCTTCTAGGTTTGACGCGATTTTATGTCGACTTCTGTCTGCATCGTTTCCTGGGCAATCAGAGAATCTCCACCACAGTGTTGCCAGCTAGGACTGGCTTTGGATTCGTCTGAAACATAAACATCATCTTATTATGAAACGAAAAATAAATGTGTAGCGCAAGACGTATCTTAATTTAAAGTTTAAAAAAACGAAGCTTGCATGGGTTTCACTAGAACTAACCTGTTCACATCTAGTGTTTTAATTCGTTAATAATGCGTCTGTCCACAAATTGAAGACCAGCCTTCTGAATAAAAATCAGAAGGCATTTCGATCCCCACTTCGAGTTCAACAAGTCAACAGCAACATTAACAACCTAAAATAAGACGACTTAATTCCTAATTCAGCATCGGAAAGCCTTTTATAACCCTACTTCCAGGTTATATCTGGTTTCCTTGCTCGCTGACGTTTAACCGGGCGGTGTTAACATATAATTTTATGTACACCGCTTGACACAGCGATCATTAAATACAAATAGTCGATATTTTAAGTTTTCCGTGACACAGCCACTCTGTTTCCCTGTGCAGTTATTGAACGTTCCGCGCGCTGGTGACGTAGCACCTACCCGTACGGAAAGCGCACAAGGACAAAACCGTTGACAGCGTTTTCAAAATCCGCGTCTATGCTGTGGCTGGTGTGTTAGGCTGCAAGGCTGTATTTTATATATTGTAACGCAACGGGGGCTCAGGCGGGCGCCCTTGCCGCATTAGGTCGGCCCCTGCACCGTCCGGGGCTCTCTGCAGCGACCTAGCCCTGTGAGCCAAAGAGAGATCTCTCCACAGCCCAGTAGCTGTGGTCCTGCTATCACAGGGAAGGGCGGTGATGTCACCCGCTCTGGTACGCCGGCTCTTACACACACTGCTTGTCGGCCGTAAGCGTTACAATATTATATATTATTTTTATATATTAAAGTGGCTTGTCAAAGCACTTTACAGAATGACAACAACAACAATAAAAAATAGACATGCACAATTAGAATAAACAGTGAGAGGAGACAGTAGATGGGGGCACTGAATACAGTAGGAGCAGAGGGGTAAAGAACAGAACCAGTTAAGTAAAGGCTCTTCTTAAGAAGAAGGTAAAAATGCAGGTCATGAGGTTTATTGCTCTGGCCCTCTTCCTGTTCAGAGTTTGCACTTTGCGTCAGAACGCTGGAGGTATTAATAGACTCTAAGTGTAACACCGTTTTGCAGAGGTAATTTCTCCGCGAATTTCGAAGCACCGTGCTTTACGAAAGCACAACGGGCTGCGGTCATTTGCTGCTGAATTGGGTTTGAATTTCAAATGAAGTGTTAACGCCGCTAAACTGAAGTAAAAATAGTCCTTCTCCGGATGAATAAACAACCGCGTTCGCGGTCTTCAATTCTGTTTGTGGTACAAAACAAAAAACACGTGTCAGAATTTGGGGATGTTATGTAATGTTGTCTTCACAAGGTGGCAGCAGACGTCCGGTTTTATTGAAAACAACTTAAAGGGCGTGCTGAGTAGCAGCTATTGAACCCCAGCAAAAAGTCAAGTTTCTCTCAATCCCCTCAGTTAAAAAAAAAACTCGTACAGGAGTCTTAACAGGAAGTGTCTCGTTCAAGTAATTTCAAATGCAGCGTGCATGACCTCAAGGAAATTAGTGACACGTTTCATTTCATTTAGAGAACATCAGAAGAGTTCACGCTGTAAATCATCAATAAAACCCACACAAAAGATGTTATGCCTTCCAGGTTAGAAAAATACCTTTTATATCAATTTTCTTACGTAGGATTGGATTTTATATTACTTATGCCCTGGAGACAGGCACTAGCAGTAAAATACTGACAGATCTCCCTATGTGGTTTAAATTGCATCCTCCATGTTTCTGCTTTGACCTCACCACCACAGCGTTTTAATTAGTGAACGAATATTTGCTTACTAATTCAGAGACGTTTCAAAACAGACAGGCAGAACGAATCTAAATCAAGTCTGTGGAACTGGTCCTGAAGGATTACGGCCTCTGGTGCTATCCTGGGCCTCTTTCAAGTAGCAGCTGCCAAAGAATTAGAGAACTTGATCAATTGTCCCCCTGTTGACAATAACAAACCAATGTGCTTAATTAGCATGAAGGTTTCCTGTCAAGAACTGATCTAGTTAACCCAGGGTTTTGCAGTCCTGGGCTTTGGAGGGCTGTGATGTCCTCTATGGTGTTCATGTCACTAGAGGTTGGGCAGTTCAGTTCAGGTAAGGCTTTCATTAGTCCCAGATATGAAACGGGACATTTCAGCCTTGTAGAAGTAACCTGAAATCAGCTACCCGACAGAAAAGGCTTTAAATGGTTTGAATAAGGAAGGTTATTTCCCTTTCTAATTACACCACTACAGGGCACCATAATGTTCACAAAACCTACAAGTTAGCTCCGCGACACGTTTTACACCAATATTTTCTCGGTGCAACAGCTCTAGACAAACAACAAAATGCGATGGGTTAAAATATTCAGTTTATTAGCATGTTTATTCCACATAGTCTGGTATCCAAGTTAAACCGTCAGGTTGTGTTGGATATCTTCATTCAATGTACAATTGAACTGTCACACTCATTCTAAATCTTTCATAGAAAGAAAGTTTCCAGAATTTAAATATTCGACAACAAATAATGCAGAACCTCAAGTCAAGACAGTTTCCATCCATCCACTTTCTAACCACTTCATCCAGTACAGGGTTGTGGGGGAGCTGGAGCCTATCCCAGCAAGCAATGGGCACGAGGCAGGGTACACCCTGGGTTATTCTGCACCACCGTAGAATACCATTTTTCACGAGACTTCCTCGTTTACACTTTGTTTAATTACAGTGGACAGAAAGACCATAGGTCCTCATCTTGGGACTACCATGTACAGTGACTGGAAATGGATGCCTTTTCCCACTATTTAAAATGTCACGACACTGATCGATACTGATAAATAATGGATATTCATGTCCAGACCTCTTCAATCCAGTTCATGTCAGCACTTTCATGCAACCAGCTCTTTAATTGGCATGTCAGTCATGCCAACAACCAACTGAAGGAGCTGATTGTGACCAAGATCTGTAATGGATAGGTAGCAAGCTGAGCATCCCTACTATAAATACTTACAAGGAAAAGCAGAATTGCCTACACTGAAACATGGATATAAAAAGGCATAGAAAACTGAAAAATATATACAGTATATATATACAGTATACACAATGCAAAGATATTGTTCATCAGTGTCGGACATGGGTCTCCAACTCCGGTCCAGGATAGCCACCCTATCTTCTTGTCCTCATTCCTTCTGAGCTCAGAGACCTAACTGTTCACCCAAGTGCTTCATTTAAATTTACCACGTGTGCCAGATCTCTGCTCAGTGTTCTTTTAAGGCTGCCTGTACTGTACTGCGAGATGGCGACTCTCCAGGATCGGGGCTTGCAAGCTCCTGGAACAGGAGTGGCGTACAAAGTGCAGGACAGCCGTGGTTGTCGTCATCGATTCTCCTTGTTCTCGCTGCTCAGATACTCATCCATCGAGGCCTGGAAGACAAAGAGGTGCAGGTGTAGTGCACTAACTATTGGAGCCACCATCGCCTTATACAACACTGGTCCCCCATCATACTGAACTCTGGGCAGGCAGGGCGTGTGACCGAACTGGGAGGGCTTCCGACACAGGCCAGCAGCTCCGGCAGGGATACGGAACAGGCTCCCGCTTGGAAATGCAGGAGGAAAAGACCCCAAAACAAGGTCAAGGAGAATGGTGCATAGATGTGAAATGCCAACTTAAAAAGAACAAGTAATAGGTTTATTCCATGCTGGAAAAAGAGCCACACCTGAAGAAGGCTCCACGGCCGAAACGTTGTGTTCTCTTTCTTCTTTTTTCCAGCATGGAATAAAACTATTACTTGTTCCTTTGCAGCCTACGCACGCTGACGCAGCTCCCCACCTAACTTAAAGAGACACCAATATACTTAGTATACTGCTGCTGCATTAGCAATACACAGGGCTTTAGTGCTCACTAGGAGCTTTGAGCATCACGTGAGAGGGAGCCTGCAAACCTGCAGCTAGGAGGCCTCCTTCTCCTACCCCTGCCTTAACTCCTTGGATCCCAGCAGTTCCAGGGAAGACGCTACAGAAGCCTGGCGCCCGTCTCGGGAGTAACGTGCCCCTCCTACCTGCGCGAGCAGGCGCTCCTTCCTCAGCCGGCTGTAGAACTGCAGCACGTGGGCGTCGGCCCAGACCACCCGGGGGTCGAAGTCCATGACCCGGAGCCCCTCCAGGCTGCGCGCGCGGGACAGGGCCACGTACGCCTGGCCGCTCTCGAACACCCGGGACAGAGAGATCTCCACGCAGTCCAGGGTCATCCCCTGCACACAGACCGGCAGTCAGCCCCTACGCCAGCGCCACTACTGTACACGACACGCACTTCCAATTCAGGACAGGCTGAACAAAACAGACAAACACCCCCGTTTTCATGCTGGAAGCTATATTATCATTGATGCCGCTGAGAGGAAACAATTAAGAAATTAAGCTTTTTTTTTTTGTGCTGATCACTCTAAAGCAGGGATGAACATTTCCCATTTCCACCTTTAAGAGCAGAGGGGGAAAGAAAATCCACAGATACTGCAGCCCTCCAAGACTGGAGACGTGCACAGCCGCTCTGAAAAGTGTTCACCGAAAAGCAGGGTTTTAAAATGAACAGGTAACAGGTTAATTCCATGCCGAAAAGAGAAGAAAGAAAACGCAACGTTTCGGCCGCAGAGCCTTCTTCAGGTGTGAGCTGTGAAGAAGCCCTTACACCTGAAGAAGGCTCCGCGGCCGAAACGTTGCGTTTTCTTTCTTCTCTTTTCAGCATGGAATTAACCTGTTACTTGTTCCTTTGCAGCCTACGCATGCTGACGCAGCTCCCCACCTGAACTACTAGAGTTTAAAAATGTCCATTAACCACACAGTAATATAACATGGTAAAAAAAAAACTCCCTCTCTCCCCTTGGAAGTTCTCTTTCCCAGGAGAACATTTAACTCATTGCGATTTTGATTCGGGTTATTAATAGCTTAGGCCCAGTTTTTTCTCATTTGAAGCTGGAGAAGATGGCACTAAAGTGAAAAAGTTAATTAGATCACTCACACCATCACTGCACACCTGCATGCATACCAAAGCAATCAAGCAAATATTGTTTGCTGAATTGCTTGCAATTATTTTCCCTAATTTTAGAAGCCTTGAGGCAGCTCTAATGTTTAGACAGTCCTGCGCAGTGAAGAAAAAAAAAATGAGTTTGCCTTGGCTTTTCATTAGTGCAGGACAACTAATGAATATTCACAACAGCAGCAGTGTCCTGATCAACATGGCTCTTTGAAGCCAGGAACAGACAAAAGCCCTAAAGGCCAATTAGTGGTTATGCCTGTGTTTATAACTGAAAAGAAAGTCATTCTGTTAGATCACATCATATATACCAAAGATGCTGCTACAAACAGGACAAATGATCCTCCACAAGAAAAAGCTTGAAATTTCAAGTACGTAGCAATATTAAGTTTTACGAGTAATAATGAGGATAGATTTGTGTTCGCAGGTCATATTCCATAACAAAATCCTTCCTAAGTTTCCAATTTCAAAGGATAGAATGCCCCATTCAAAAGACTGCACTCAGACTTTCAGAACTATTATTGAAATATGGGGGGGGGGGTTATATACATTACATCTCCTTTAAGGCTCATTCTCTTTACAGCCACACACTCTAGTACTGTGATGTCAAGTCACATCTGTTGTGTTTCTGTCTGCTTAGTTCTGGCACTGAGCACTTAATACCCTGTTATTGTCAGCAGAGCAAAAATCACCACCTTAGCCTTTCCTATTTAATTAGGAAGCTAACAGCATAGCTCACTGATGGAGTGCTGTGAAGTGACAGTAGATACCAAATTGAAATGGCAGTAACTTCAATCACACCACAACACAGATTAGCCTGGATAATCAGCCACTCAAATAAAAGGCCCCTGCATTAACAGTGCCGAGAATTTACACTGGCTTACAGGAAAGCAGAAGGGTTTCTGGGATGTGGTCACAAACACTCTGCTCCCATCCTCTCCATTTCCTAGTCACCCCATGAGCTTGCTCAGCGTTTGCAGGAAGTGGATCTGTAAGAAGCAGGGCTCATGCCCAGTGTGGTCACAGAGCACACCCAGATCGGACTTCCCAGGGGCTGAACGAATCGCACTCGTATCTCCCAGTGGCTGCAGGCAAGGGCAGGTATTAAACCTCCCTGACCGAGCACAACCGCAGGAATTAAAAGAGCTAAGAGCGACTGGGCAGACAGGTGAAAGACCAATCAGACGATTAACCCTTGCTCTGCCAAAAGCACGCCAAAGACTCACAGTAAACTGCAACACCTCCTGTAAATGACATGACCTAAACCATTCCCCATAACATTATGTAATAGGGCATATTGGATATATCTGGGGGTATAATTTATACTGGAGTGTGGCATTTTGTTATCTACCTCCCAAGGTTATACATGACAATGAGCTGTTTCCTCTCCTCCACCCAAAGTCCACAAAGTCGTTGGTTCACAGACATTCATACAATAAACAAAATCCTCACGACTGAAGTCTCTCTCTCCTGCAGGACAGCTGCTCCCTAGCTGGGGTAAGGTAGCAGGTATGCAAATACTCCCTCAGTCTTTACTTGGACTATTTTGTTGCTTTTGTTCCGGAATTGTACACTGTGGAATTGATTTGTACTTTTATTTTTAAGGATCTGAAAACAGACAATACAGCCCCCTCCCAAAATGACTTAACTAAGTGTCTCATTTGGCTGACATGGCTGAGTAATTGGTCAGCTCCAAAACACTACTGCAATTGCAGCTCACTTTGCAGATTGAGATGCCCAGGTTTTCTGGCTCCTGGGCATTAATGCAATTGCAGACAAAAGCAACTGTTCAGGTACAAAACGACGCTGTGTGTTCAATTCAAGTGATCAAAGAGCTGCCAATCGGCTAAATGCAAAAAAACAAAAGCTGCTGTTTGTCCAACACCAGACACTGCCACACACAGTTAGGTCAAGGAAGTTAAGAGTTCTGCAAGCGTGCTGCACACAGACCAGATGACCCAGAAAGCCATAAAGAGCTCCTTATACACACGGCTCCCCAAGAGGAGGAGTCTCTCCACACTGCAGAGAGGAGGTCGGCTGACCTGGCTCTTGTGGATGGATATGGCCCAGGCCAGCTTCAGGGGCAGCTGATGACGGCTCAGGTACACCCCACCTCCTGCCTTGAACATCCAGCGCTCCTGCTTCATCACCTCGGTCACCCCACACAGGAAACGCACGCGGGGCAGACCTGGGGGGGGCAGAGAGGGGCTACAGCTCAGGCAAGGCAAAGGAAAGCGGCCTCGTCGGGTGTAGGAAATTACAAAAACAACGGGGGTACAACATTTAAGCTCCCCTTGGCCTGAAGAACGCTGCCTGGTCGTTCAGCAATGGTGGAGTGAAGGTGACCAAACCGCCAGGTTTTAAAGACGAATCTCAATATGTTCCATCACCAGCTTACGTCAACAGAGACGTAGCGTGGACTCAGTAAAACCCTCCAGTTCCCCGAGTCCCCCGCCTACCTTTGCTCCCAGGCTCAAACCCCAGCACCACTCCCCGCGCCCCGTTCACCAGGCCTCGCTGCACGTCCAGATTCTTCGTCAGCATCACCTGCAGCAGAAACGGGAGGCTCAAGGACTGCTCCGGCCTGCAGCCGGGGCACCGAATACAGAGCCGAGGTCTCCCAGTCCCACTACGGGATAGTGGGTTTCATCAATTCTATATCAAGAGGTAGTCCTGGTATGGCTACTTTAACACAACAATCTTCGAATTCGATGAAGGCTCGGTTCTGCGTCTCTAGGGAAAATGAGCTGTATTTTTCCCCCCCCGTACGAGACGCACGGCGCTTTGAGTTCAGCTCCAGCCGTCGGCCCAGAAACGCCACCTCACCTGCGCCCCCACTTTGAGCTGCAGCACGCGCCCCACGGGGCTCTGGGCGTCGATCAGCGTCGCCAGCTGGGGGTCGCTGTCCGCGGACTCAAAGGTTCTCACCGCTCCTGCCAAGGGAACAGGAGAAGCAGATAGTGGGAGGGGGTACAGGCGTGCCCATTCAGACACGCCAACGGAGGGCGCGAGGTCAACACGGCACATCAATTTATAGTGCTGCAGCTCTATAAATTGGCTTAATTACTCTGCTCTCCTCCCCACTGATAGCTGGCGTGTGGTGAGCGTTCTGGCGCACTATGGCTGCCATCGCATCATCCAGGTGGGGCTGCACATTGGTGGTGGTGGAGGGGAGTCCCCATAACCTCTAAAGCGCTTTGAGTGGAGTGTCCAGAAAAGCGCTATATAAATGTAAGCAATTATTATTATTATTATCGACACACGGCCAGAAAAAAAGCAGTTTGCATCTTCCAGGGGGCTGATTAAGTGAGAGGTACCACGCTTTCAATCCGGGAATGAACAAGGGTGGAAGTGATAAAGAGATCACTGTGAATTACTGCTCTGCCACAAACACCTGCTCTTTGTGCCAAAGCTGCTGCCAGGAGACCTGCTTTCAGTTTTATCCTGTCCTGCCAGCGGAGAGACTCCTCTCATCTGTTACAGCTCAAGTGGTTCATCAGCTGAAAGGATCACACAGGAACTCTGTGCATCTCAATTCTGCAGATCACCATGGCTTTTCAAGCACAATAATACACCTTCATCTCTTCTGGGCTCTGCGCGATGGCCGTTGTGACAGGGGAAAGGTCCAGGATGTACTCTAGGCCGTTGGTTCCACACTGGAGGCTACGTTAGTCATTAACATCGCATCTCACAGACAGAAGATGACACAGCAGGGACTGATGACTTAAAAAAAAAAAAAGAATCAATGCCATCTGGCAAAGTTGCCCAAACCTACCTGGTAACTGCTGGAGTTTTGTCTCATTGGTCAGTTCTACATCATCTTTGTGTGTGCATAGCCTAGTTGCTAGGATACCATCCCTTTCGATACGGTGGTAGGCAGTGTTCATCAACTGGGCTGTGACTTCCTCGGTCACCCTGAGGCAAAGAGAAGAAATCATTCCTGTAACTTAGTTTCTTTAAAGAGTATATATACACTCACCGGCCAAAATATTAAGACCTCCCCCCCACCTTGCCCCAGTGTCAAGAGAATGGTCTGTATCCTGTCTCTACTGGCTTGGGAGAGAAGGTATATAAAGATGAGAAGTGAGCAGTGCTGGTCATTTCCTAGTTATTATTGATTAAAAGAACCTAAGAAAGCCATTCCATTTCCTGAAAGCCTATTGTATAAACAACTACAGGCTAGCTTTGGCAGTTCTGCATGAAAGAAGTGCAACTTATTCCCAGTCCTGATTCGGCACTTAATTTTCCATTAGCCCTTTCTGGAATCGATTTCTGCTTGGAGCTGTAATGTAATTAAAGTTCCATCAATATGCAGGAGAGCTAGAATAATCTAACCTAGATGCCCGACCGTTTTGACGTGCAAGCCCTGGCGAGCAAGCAAGCTAAGGAGAGTTTTGAGGCTATTGTTAATTGAAGTTGTGTTTTTATTTTAAGGAAAAGGGGTGAAAAATGATTTTCAAGTAAATGAACTTGAGGAATCCTAATGTTTCACAGGTAACGTATTGAAAGGGTGAAAAACTATGAAGGAAAGGGAGGATGGGATTTCAATAAAACATTAGTCCAGCACGAATGCATCACAAGCCAAAGCTTCTTGTTGCAGTATTAACAGGAAGTAACTTCCCAGTTGAAAGAGCCCAAAACTGAGTTTCTTCTGAACCTGTCATGACAGGGGGAAAGAGACTAATAATGGAATTTTGTGTTGTTTAAAAACATTTGCAGCACATGAAACGTATAGAGAGGGAGTTTGTATTCCAATATCTGTTGGATGAAAGGGTTAACCACTAGGCCCGCTTTTCATGAACCCAGTAATCCGAAACAGATTAATGCAGTTCCGCAGACAGCTTCTCATCACACTCTCCAATCTCCAGGACTAGAGAACGACTGCCATACACAGTGCATACAGTACGTTTGATGCAGACAAAAACAACCGCACGTCCAGAAGATTGAAGACAACCATCATAAAAGATTCAACAGAACTTAAAGTGAAATAAACTTTAAAAAGTGAAATATTACAACAGGTCGAAGTTAAAGCTGGAAAAGCATTTACCCATTCTCAAAGAAAGATGGGACTATGCGTCATGGAATCTGGCCGTTTCTCTGTAGAAAGTATAGCCTTTATATACTTGGATAAACCATTAAGATCCCCTCCTCCGCACTTACTTGCCAACTCTTACAGCCTGCAGCAAAGAGATGAAAGTCTTGTCCGTCTGTCTCCGCACTTCAGTCAGCTCCATGTTCAGGTGGAAACACTTCCTCCAGCTTCTTGCCTGAAACCAAAATCATTTCTGGTTTCCGATATTTCTTTCCTCTCAAGCTCCACCTTCAAACCGCGGCACGCCATGAAAACGTTTTAGCTGTAGTGGCTGGAGAACCAGTCTTGCTCATGTCGGGTTTCACTGGCTTCTAGTCCAGAGCGTCACATCGAGATGGGAGATTGACGGACCTCATGGCAAGATGCTTTTAAATAATAAAGATCCAGAGTAAAGGAAATCAATACAGATCCATTCTCCGACAGATCCAGAAGGAGTCGTCCTGTTTAAAATCCCTGTGAAACTCTAGAGTATGCAAACCATGGCAAGACCACTTCCTGCCGTCTTGCCCCTAGGGTACTCACCTGGAAGCAGAACTTGGGCTTCACCTTGCCTTTGGTGACAGGAGGAAGCTGCAGGAAGTCTCCACACGCGATCAGCTGGATCCCTCCAAAGGGCTCTGGTGACCTCCGGATGGACCTAGACGCCCACACAAGAGCCAGGGAGAACGTTAACAGTCTGCTCATGGAAAGAGCCCATCACACAGCAGCTTGATCCAACGATTTGCCAGCCTGGGTGCTTATTTCAACCCAAAGGAACGAGACATTTCTCAAAAAGACTCCGAGGCTTGTGAAACCAGACGCTGATGAGCTCCTACAGCCGATATGAGATCCATAAAACTGGATTGGCTGCCTCAATGTAATGACGCATTGTAGGGCTCGAGTGGGGAGCTCTGTCAGTGTGTGTAGGCTGCAAAGGAAGAAGTGAATATTCACTCCCCTCTCCGCCTTCTTCAAGCGATGCACTGCGTGTTCTTTTGAGTTTCTCCAGCGTGGAAGTAACCACTGCGTGTTCGGCAATAATAGAAGCACGAGTGACCCCTAAGCCTGGCGCGGACCGAGGTACCTGGCTATGGCCTCCAGCTTGTCGAAGAGCTCCCCTTCCACCATGGAGACCTCGTCGATGATGAGATGGCGACAGCTGGTCCAGTGCTGCAGGACCCCCGGCCGCTGGGCCAGCTCCAGGCACTGCTCCAGCGGGGCGGACCCGGAGCCGATCCCTGCCACGCAGCAGAAGGCACGGGGAGACGGTGAGACACCGAGGGAGCGAACCGGCTTACTGTAGATCCCGGCGAGGGTCACAGTAAGCCGGACTGATGCTATTCACCATCTACAGTACACGTTCCCACTTGGTCAGATATTAACAGTGTCAAAGCAGCACTGAGGTCAAGGAGAAGTAGGACAGGTAGAGAATCAGAAGCCACAAGAAGATAATTAGTAACTTTAACAAGGGCGTCTATCGTGGTAACCCTGGGCACAATGCAGGATTCTGCCCAGTACAAAGGGAACATGGAGAGCCGCCAAGCCAGCTAGCCAGCATCATGCTGGGAGGTGGGAGGGGACTGAAGCACCAGACAGCGATCCACCTGCAAACTGCACTCCGGAGGCACTGTCCATAACCTTTATCTATCCTGCCGAGTGCCAGTTAATAAAGACTGGGTCTGAGGTATCTTCCCGCTGCCTGATCATCCCCATCGGTTACAAGGGGGGATGAAATTTTGGAGGTAATCTGGGCCTAAGTGGTAAACCTCACGGCAGGTGGTCTTGTACCATACCAGCGCAGTGCTGAATCTCTCAGCCCCCGATCTCGGGAAGCACTGCCTGGCCGAGAGACTCCGCCCCCAGACCCTCCCCCACCTGCGAAGGCGTGGAGAGTGGTTCCGCCGATGTGGCAGGCGGCCACGCCAGTGCTCGCCGTGGCATAGGTGCTTTTGGGGGGCAAGGATCCCAGAATCCTCTTCAACAAGAAGGATTTTCCTGTACCTGAGAAAAAAAAATATGAGCTCATATTGGGGCTTCAGAAAATAATTTAGAGAAACGTGAAAACAAAAAACACGTCTTTCCATGATAGCACACCTTATGTGATAAATTCAGACGCTATGAAAAATGTTATTTCTTGAGGTACACTGTAATAAACTAGTGAGAAAGTGCTACAATTAACATTTGAAGAACAATTGGAAATGTGAATCAGACACTGGTCAATATGCAGTAATGGAGATAGATGTGTTGACACATAAACAGTCAAGTTTTTTAAAAAACTTGTTCATTCTAGTGGAAGTATTTCTGGAAGGTGTTCATTGGTGCTTGTAAGAATATCTGACAGTGTCTGGTCCACCTCACTGCTGGAGCTCGGGAGATGCAGCCCTGAGACCTGGGCAGGCTCATTCAGCTGCTCTGCGTGTGAAGTGGGGACAGCAGACAGGGTTCACCAGAGCGCCAGTACCTGCGCTGCCTGTGAAGAAGACGTTTTTCCCGCTGAGGACAGCACTGAGAACCAGCGACTGCTCCTTGGACAGCTTCCTCCCGACAGGCAAGGTCAGGATCGGCTTCTTGGCTGGATGGAGGGCTCTCACCTGGGGCACACAGGATAGGGGATTAAAACAGGGCTCCCCAGTCCTGGAGCGGACTTTGAGATTCAGTTCACCCGAGTGTTTATTTAAACGTGGAGAAAGTGGCCTTTTGATTACTGCATGTCCTACATAAAATAAAAAGCCAGACGTCCGAGCGGCGTTACAAGTCTCAAAAAAATTCCCCATCGGGTAATTCCTTCGTGGTTCAGTTACAGCTTAGTTAACTAATTAAGCTCAGCTGGCCTGAAAACCAGCAGGACAACCCTTCCCGCTCCAAGCTCTTGAAACCGTGCTGCTTGATCAGGCAGGAGCACAGCCCCTGCCACTCGTGGACACCAACGCTGAGGTCATCCCCCCCCCCCGGCGCCGCGGACCCCTGCCACGGGCCCCTCACCGGGCTGCTGTCTGTCGACTCGGGCCTCCTGCGCTTCACCTGCAAGGAGCCGGCCCCGTTGCCCGACCTGTGCCCCAGCTCCCTGGCCGGCGGCTGGGCGGCGGCCTGCTCCCGCAGCCTGCTGGCCTGCTGGACGTCCTTCAGCTGCACGGGGCTGATGGTCTCAAAGCTGCGGGGAAGGCCGGCCAGCAGCTTGGCGCGGACCCCCAGGGGCTTGCCGGCCTGCTGCCAGGCCTGGTGCTTGATGCTCAGGGTCTTGAGGAAGGCGCGCAGCTGGTCCGGGGGGCAGTCGGAGAGCAGGAGCTGCACGTTGTCCGGGACCAGCCGGACGGTGCTCTTGCCGTCCCGGGCGAAGCGGGTGAAGAGCTGGATCTCCCGCAGCAGGAAGCTCTGGGGGGCCCGGCCGTCGTCCACGCGCAGGACCAGCTCCTGGAACTCGTTGCGCCCCAGAGTGACCCCCGCCCTGCGGATGACCTGCCGCTTGGTGGCCTGCCCCGCGGGGTTCAGCTGTTCCACGGCGCAACAGCACCGCAGTTCGGCATTTTCTGCTCCCGGCAGCATCGTGGGACCTGTATTCAGGAAGGAATGGATAAATGTGTTCTCAGGGCGGCACAGTTATCAACACTCCTGCCTTCCACTGCCGGAGCCCCATGTTTAAATCCAGATCTGGGGTGATATGTGTGCGGAGTTTGCATAGATTCTCTCTGGGTTCTCCCACAGTCCAAAAACACACTTGTAGGATAACTGGCGTCGGGGGGGAATTGGCCCTGGTGGGAGAGTGCGTGTGTGTCTGCACCTGCCCTGTGATGGACTGGCTCCAGATCCCCCGCAAGCCTCAACTGGATGAAGTGGTTCGAAAACGAATGGATGGAGGGGTGGCTTGCTCTTCACTGACCAAGAGCCGCAAACCACTACCTGACCGGTTCGTTCCTTAGTAAAGACCTGAGCACAGTGGACACCTTACAGTCCAGGTAACGGCATCGCAGCCTCCAGTTCGGAGCTGTCCAGCAATGTGTATCAAACCTTTTGCATACTGCGGTTCTGTGAGAAAGTATAAACCAGAGCAGTGCTGCACAGAGGATACAGCATACAGGATACAGGTTGTGGGTTCATATCCTGGTGCGAGACTGCTGTTGTACTGTACCTTTGATTGCTCAGAGAAAACGCCCGTGTATGCTAAAGGGCTCAAAAAGCAAGTCTCTTTCAATAAAAGCATCTGCTAAACGCTAGCAATATAAACAGTAATAATAGGAACACCCTACATAAAAAAAACGTAACTTGTTTGAGATTAAAGACCTCACGATGCATCCAACCGCATACAGTTACTGTTACAGATAAACCAAATTACGAGTATACAAGAAGAACATTTTGAATGTTTTATGTTTCAGGCACTTTAACGAAACATGAAATCATCGGAGATAACCGTCTTGTCCAAGTCTTGCAAATGACGGTCAGTTGATGCAGTGTGGTAGGCTAACAAGAATAAAGAATTTATTTTTTTTCGAAGCAGACTCACTTTTTACGATTCTGGACGATAGCTGGCTGCAGCTCAATCTTAAGTGATTAAACAATGACACAAAAGCTCCCACGTTATTGTTAGAAGCTGGATAAGCAGATCAGATTTAACGGGGTTAAACCAGGAGAACAGATCAGTTCCACGTTCCCAGATCAGATTTAATATCGCATGAGGGTAAGACAACAGTGCCTTAACCTTCGTTTAAAATATTAACGAAACCTACAGTGGCATTTAACAAATCGAAAAAACATGCTGACCGACGGTTCAAAAACGAGTACTACGACTAGCAAGAAAATTGGCAATTTGTATTTCTTTTTTCCTAATAGTTTGTCTTACCTGCCCACTCTTAGCACAAACTAGCTGCTCACTGTCTCGGAGCTCAGAAGCACTTTTCAAATCTGCCGGTGTCAGCGCATCTACCAATTGTAAGGAGATTTAAACTCTCAGCCAATGAACATCGGCGGCGTTCGACCCTTCAACCAATGAAAGGGGTTCGGCTAAGAAGGGGCGGTGTTTGACGTCACACAGCCCGGCCTCCAAACGCGTCATAAATGACGTCAGTGTTGCGCTCTCTTAAGTCCGCATCTCGCTCCTCTCTGACGAAAGCAGCAATAGACAATTACGGTGTGAGCGTCTGCGTAGGGGTTGTTAACGATCAGCTGTGGGATTTAATAAAAAAAAAATATTGGAATAACCCTGCTACTCACACGAGCTTCATCTGTCTTCTGCCGTGGCTTTTATTTCCTTAATGTAACCGGCGGGGAAATGTTATTTCAGGTCACATTCCGAGACAGGAGCTCTGCTCTGTGCTGTCCAGAGGCGACAGTAAAGCAGCTCATAACTAGAATCCAATTAAGGGGAACCGATAACCTGCACGGTCATGAACACAGCCACCCACAGCTGGGTAACCCCACACAGCACTCTTCATTACACGCAATAAGACACGATTTACACACTCGAAATAAAATGCGACACAGCAAATATTCATGTATTGTCCCTAACGCATTGCATTTAATCGAAACTGCCCCTTTCTCAAAATGTATGGACCCCTATTGAGGGGTGCAGACTGCACAGGAGTTAAGTCGCTCGGTCAAAATCACATTCTTCTTGAACGCTTTAAAAAAACGCTCCTGTCCGAAACAGAGCGTTATCAGCGTTTTAAACAGAGTGTTTCAATTTAATTTGAGGTTTTTATTTTTACCCTTTTAATATTTGTCATGTTTTTTTTTTGAATGAGTGTTTTGAATTGTTTTCATCACGGACGGCGCTGGATAAAATAAATATCTTGTTGCTGCAGATTTGTAGATTTATTCGACTGCTGGGTGTGAATGCCAGTGAAACACTGGTCCAAATTCAAGGACAGCGTGACAGCGTTTGTTACCTACTTGCCTGCTTCTTTTTTTATGATATTATGCACCTGTGTAAGTACAATCACAAATAAAGTTGAATTGAATTGAATGTACCGCATAGCAGAGGAGAATGAAGCACAAATTTGCTCCCTGCTCAGGACTATGCAACTATTCATCATGCAGGGATGGTGGCAATCATGGGAGTTCTCAGGGTGATTGGGTTTTCAATGGGTTACTGCTCTGTGACGTTGGAACAAGGCTACTTAGTGAAATATGAGCTTGGCTGTCAAAGGCTGAGCCGTCTGTATTGAGCTATCGTAGGGTGACAAGAGCTATTCTTTACAATGCAGTGCCTGCAGAGTAACTGGATTCCTCAGCTCACTTGAAGATGTTGAAGATTTTATTGTACTGGTGCAAACACAGGCATGATTGTATTAACTGAACATGAAGCAGTGTGAGTGTTCTACCAAAATCTGCCAAACGCAACATGGGCTGTGTATAAATTCAATTCAATTCAACTTTATTTGTCATTATATGCACACAGGTGCACAGTATAGCGAAGAGTGTTTCTCATGAGTCACTCAGGTGCAGTATATAAATAGAACAGAAGATAAGACAATAGACAGTAACACAATAACAATAACAGTGAAATAACATAACGTAACATAAACAAGCTGCATGACAGGGTGGGGAGTGAGTGAATGTTTAATTCATCCTCTAATTTTCAAAGAATATTTGAAAGGGAATTCAAAACATTTTGTGAAATTCTCTTTGGTAATTGACCTTATTGAAGTTAGATTAAATAATATCGTACACGATTGCATCCAGGTCTGAATTCATCAGGAGTATTGAATCTTTTTGCCAAAGCTGACAAACAAATATTAAAGACCTCGCTAGCCTGCAGTCATTTAATAAAAAAAAAACAAAAAGTATTCGTACACGGTTGTTAATTACATTGTTTTCCTTGCCAAAAGCTGAAAAACAGAATTGCGTTTTTTCTTTGGTTTCTGAAGGTAAATATTTGCTATGTTAAAACTTGATGAATGTCACATTTTTGAGCAGAGCCTTTGTTCTCACTGCCTAGCACTGTGAGATAAAGGAGGGTTTGCGTTAACAACCGGCATCAAGTGCAGTAGCAGTGGATTTATTATTTCAAGGGCTTCAAGTCGTATGTAAATAAAAACTGCTTTGAAGACAGAACAAATAATTTGATGCTGGAGAGAAGCCAGGAAGGAGTCTTGAACACACAGAAGCGCTTAAAAGGGGTTAGAAGGTTAGAGTGTAATAATGATAATGCCTCGCATTTATATCGTGCTTTTCATCCAAAAGGATCCCAAAGTGCTCTTCATGTGAGAGGCGACCCTTGAACCCCACACTGGGGTGCAGCCCCCCGGGTGACACACAGCAGCCCTGCTGCACCCCACAAATCAGGCCAGATGGTTCAGACCTAGAGAGGAACTGAGCCACGGCACCACGGTTAACACCCCACTACTTTTTGAAAGTACCGTGGTATCTTTGAGCTGTAGAGGACACCGAGGAGAGAAACACGTGCTGAGCACAGTGATGGGAACGTGTGTGGGCAGGGTGCTTGTTGGGTTTGTAGCCTTTTAACACCTCCCAGTCTGCTCCAGTGTACCACGTGGCACACGAGAGAGACGTGTGGGGATGTTATGTGTGTTTGCACCTCACTGTATTACAGGACATACACCATTGCTTCACTTATTTTACTAGATAGGTCACATGGAGCAAATTCCCATTCTACAGTGAAAGCCCTGGAGACCTATTTCTACAGCAGAGCACTGACCAGAGCAATCTGAGAGGAGTACCTTGCTCAAGGGGGCCGCAGCACAGGCCCACCTGGGACCATACTGAGTGACTTACTGTCTGTTCAAACGTCACGTTCTGCTACACCACGGTCTCTCCTGCTAGGAATCCCTCACGCCAAACTGCAATTCATCACACAACGTACGCCTTACAGGAAAGAATGTCACATCAGAGACGCAGACATACACAGATCGTAAGCCAATATGGATGCGTTTAAAAGCCCAGAACAGGAGGTTTTAGAGTAAGCCCTGCTGTACAGCACAGCTCTGCCTGCTCCAGTGACCCTGGGAGGGGCCATTAATCATCATCAGAAGGTTCAGGGCTGAGACATGCTTGAGTGGCACCAGCTGGCAGAGCATAACGCTTCTGCCTGCCAGCTCTGCCGAGTGTCTGTGCCCAGGCTTGTTCTCCCTCACCCCTAATCAGTATTGATTGTCCACTCGGAGGTCAGCGTGTGCGGAACAGAGGCTTGCAGCCAGCCGATCAGACCAAAGAGCCAAGGAGGGGACGGTGCAGTGGCTGACAAATAAGAGCCCCTGTGATCGCCCAGCAGACACCCCTCAAGGAGATCCTGCCATTGCCTCTGCCCCGCTGTGAGAACACTGAGCCTCCGTTCAGATGACGAGTGTGGATCTCCATCGTGCTCTGGCCTTACTGGGTTGTCTGCTCAACACGGGCTGGGATCAGCGCTCATCTGTTAGCTTCCTCTTCCTCTTGAGCACGCCAACACAGTTCCTGAATAAAAAAACAAAAAAGTAAACTGATCATCTCCCCCTGCAATATCGACCTTTTCCGGGAATCCTCTTGCTGAAACTCAAAACAGGTCATCGGGTGATCAGAGATTGCCACACATTCCCATTTGCTTTACAACTGCCTCTGTGATGAAAGCCAGCATTGCATAGTTACAGGAACAGAGGCAAGGAAGAGCTGGTTTTTAATGTATTGATTACAACATGCAGAATTATTTACCGACAGCCACTATGTGCTATTAATTCTCTCTGACAAGTGGGCCGTGTAGGAGAGACTTAACTGACAGCTGTGTTATTGAACACTACTGGGAATATGTCGCGTCAGTAAGCTAGCAGTTACACCGTTAGCAACAATTCCAATTAAACTTTTACCTTCCTGTAAGCAGTGCATTTAGACGCATTACTGTTAATGTTTGTAGCAGCAGAGAACCCAAACTGAAGCTACATATTTCAGCAGCGTGATGTCATTGCATCGTCTAAGAGTCAGAGAAGATCGGATAGTTTGTGTGAAATGTCAAAAACTAACAAGGAGCTTCTCAAACGAGCACAGAACAGATGGACCCATTTTATTTGTTTAATATATCTCTCTGGGAAACTGATAAAAAAGGTCTTACGTGTGAAGAAAATATTCCTTCCAAATAAAAACATAAGACACATTCCTACAGAAGCAAAGGAACAAATATTGAAATGTCTGCTGTAAGCTGAGTTTGACAGAATAAGGGAGTTGAAACACAGCATATAAAGTTAATATAAATGGTGTACATTAAATTATTGTCCAACTCTTTGATCATGATCAGAAATTACACAGCTGATATTTAACATCTATTTAAGTCAGAGCAGGAGGGGTAACTGTTATTTTCTTATGTTGTTTGATTCATCTCGTTTACATGGGAAGCTTATTAATCTGGAAGAAAAAGTCAATTAACACAAACTCATTAAAATCTTCACTGGGATGCGATAGTGGCAGTACCTAAAGGACACGATCAAGGTGGTTGAATCTTGTAGTTACCGTATGGAGGTGTTTAAGGAGCAGAAAAGTAAAATTCAAAATATAAGTTTGAATATTACAATCTGGACAAGTACAGTAACAAGATATTACAAACAAGGAGTAATATTGCTTTAGTGAGAGGACAATTTACTTTTTCTTCTGAGTCACCACCAGCTTAGCTGTCAGCTCCCAAGGAAACAATATTGCTTATCTCCGAGAACAGTAACCTCTCAATCACAGCCAATGACTCACTGAAGAAATTAAAAGTTTTTTTTTTCCACAACGTCAGGCAAATCATGCAATTGTTTTAATATGGTATATTAAAAAAAAATGGTCTGCTCCACAAAAAAAACAGCCTTTTTATTCTTAACTCTGGCTATTCACAATACTGATCAAATGTCAATAAAATATTTAAACAAAAACTGAATCATTTTTCAGTGTTCAGCCAATGTTTAAATGTGGTGTTTTCATGGCTCCATTACTTTTCTTAGAGCCAGTTCAAATACCTTAAAGTATTATGTCATAAAAAAATATTTCTGACCTCATCATTAAGGGCTTATACTCATATCAATGCAATATAAAATACCTTTTCTGGATCTCCAAATGATTTTATATGACTCAATTGTGTTCCACAATTGTGCATTCTGTAGGGCAAAATGGTGACATTTCTAAATGGAAACATGAACCTGTCAGTTCAGAGGCTACAATCTGTTGTTCTTCTGAGAGGAATAAATCACATCATGGAATGTGACCCTGGCGCAGGCACAGCAAATAGAACTATACAGCCATTCTGAAACATGCTCAATCATGATAACAAGCCTCAACAAACAGTACCAATCTGTACACACAAGTAATAAAGGACAGTAATAAAGAGCTTTTTACTGTAGATCTTGTGCAATCCCTCCCAGGTGAATGGGTGTCTGCTTTTATTTCTACTTTGCTTAAAATTGCCAAAATGTGCATCCTAACACGTAAGAAAAGACATGTTATGTGAGTACAAGGCCCATAAAGTCCTTTATATTCTCCATTCTGCATCACAAATTAAGTCTGCGATTGCCATTAACCTGATCATAACAATACAGTAAATACAGTAAATCTTTTTAAGACAAACGGTAAGCCCCTCTTGCAAACAAGAGATCATTCATCCCATCTGTCTACTTTGTTATTTAGTAGCTAATTGATCCCAGATGCTTGACCAGCTATTCATTGAAAGAGGTGAAGATATGAACTTTGAGGAGATGACTGGGTAGTTTGTTCCAGACAAACTTCCATCACCCTTTGTGCAAAGAGGTGCTTCCAGTTCTCAGTTTTAAATTCCCTTGGAAATCCCTTGTATATAAGTTCTGTGCAGAGTGCACATTATTAAACTGCACCTCAAAAACGTGTTCATCTGTCTCTGGCAACCCAAATCATTGGTTCAGTTTATCTGCCAGATGCCCTTATTCCATTACACCCAATTATACTGTGAAATGTCACTGACAAAGCTGCACTCATAAGCTACAACTAGCTCCTCTGCCTTCAGCCTACATTAATGACCTTCTGGGTTAGACAGGTTTTCTATCATTCTACTCTACTCCTGTAATGAGCCATGGAAGGAACTGATGATCTTATGATTCACCCCACTCTGAAAAAAGTATTCAATGGCTTGAAGTGGGAGTCGGTCTCTACCGTACACATTCAGTCACTGAAACAACAATGAGTTTTTTTCACCTTTAAAAAGACATGACAATCCTGCTTCCAAAGATCATTGCGACCAGTTCATCACACTCTTTTGCCTGTGGTTGTAAGAATAAATGTAATGTGACTCTGTTCTTATTTTTTGTAGCAGAGGCACAGGGAGGTTGCATTATGATCTCCCAGAGATGCCTAAGTGATTCTTATTGATGTCTCACGGCAAGTCCTGTTACATAGGCAGTAGTTTATGTAATAAACCATGTAATAATGGGTAGTTTTAACTGTATAAAGGGGCTTAGTATGTTAAATCTTATGTTTAATTTTCAATCATTACTCAAGGTCAGTCAACAGAAAGACACACACTGACAAAATGGCACACCTTCATGGGAAAGTTGTTAAGGCTCAGGGAAAAGATGACATTCTGTATGACAAAGCTCTCCAGATTGTAAATTAAAAGTGAAAAGACAGAAGTCAGTGTTGAAAGGTAAAGACCACAGGGAGGACAGCTGCAGTGTTGCGAACTAGACTTAAAACTCACTGCAAAGATCTTCAGGCAAAGACATAAAACATAAACATGAATCTCCTGATCCGTCACTGCCATTTAAATCACCAACATAATTTGCGTTGGGAAGAAAGCAAATTATATAGAAATGCATACAAAATAGAAACTCGTGAGATCTTTTTATCAATGAGCACCTTTTCATGTGGAAGCATCATGCTGACTCTTCCATGTAAAGCTTAAAATAAAACATTTTATTTCCTCTTTATACACCATTTAGATCGCAGAAGCTCATTAGATCTTATCTGCACTCATCAGATCTCAGAAGATAAGTAAGATTGAGCCTGGACAGTAGGAGCATGAGGCACCTTTAAGGAAAAATCAGGTTGCTGCTGTAGATGGGTTGGTAGGCGGCTGTCTTTCCTCTGGACCTCTGGACTTGTACCAAGAGCTAGAAATGATGCTAAGACAAATGTTATGACCTCTTATGCACACCTTATGTCATTTGTGCATGTCACTGCAAAGCATTATCCCTGTGTCTTGTGTAGCAGTTGTGTGAAAGGATTATGAACACATTATGCAACAAACATACAAATAAAGCACTGCCAATGTTTCTCTTGTTATCCAACATATTATCTCAGCACTTATAAATGATGGCAATAATAACCCCAATATTGCAGCTGTCTGCAGCTCTGGGGCTCTCCTTATTACAAGAGAGGAGAACTATCCATGGTGCTGAAAACTCAATCATTTCTTAAACAAGCAGTAGCATGTTTTTTACCATTATATTATCCTTGGGGTTTCATTGTGAATGTATGGCAATCAAAATCCTTAAACATCACTTATTGTCATAATACAATACAGAAGTTGCAGTAGAAAGTAAGATAAAAATATAACAGGCCACTGATATCTACGGTATGAAGTACAGGAAGTGCTATTCAATAAGATGGCCTAATCTACTATTACTTCTAAATTACTGTGAAATTACAAAACAAGTAATACATATATAACTGGTCCCCTGGCTAAAGGAAACAGTCAAATTGTAGAAAATGCAGTTACATTTTCTGTATCTTTGTATGTAACAGAGGCATGTTTTGTAGATGACACTGACAGAGACACCGCCCTGGACCTCAGTCTGGTGTGTCCCAGCCTGTGTTTCTTTTATCAATAACACCAAGAGGGAGCTGAATCTACATACTGTATAAGCACTTGATAATTCCGAGCCATCACTGTGCTTCCCTCAGCTTTTTCACTTGCAGTAGTAATTACAATAGAAGATGGGCAGAGGAAGCTATCACTTTACTGTGGTTTTATTAAATCCAGGATACATTTTCCGAAAAAAAGAGCAAAAGACTCTTTAGTCAGCAGCATTTCGTGTAACTTGGTATAAGACATTATGTTGTCAAGAAAGCTTCTGGAAATGAGAAATGCATTTTATTGTCAATGTCTTTATTGTTTAGTCACCGTGAGTTAGACAGTAAGACATTCTGGAAAGTAATTTAAAACTGTTTACACTATATGAGTCAGGGGCGGGGGAGGGGGGGAAGGGTTTACACTCTGCTGCCTCAGTTCTTGTATCCTGGCTTTGATTCCAGTCTGGGGCACCTGCTGTGAGGAGTCTGCATGTTCTGTCCCAGTGTCCCTGTCTGCTGTACCTTTTGGGACAGGGCCCAGGTTGCTGCTACCGTCGCTAGGAATAATTCTTTCTAGATGAGACAGGTTGAGGGATTGGATGGTTCCAGTACTACTGCTAAAAATGAGGCTGTAGCCCAGAGACACCATAAGGAAAGTTAGAACAGACAAAGCACATCTCAATCACTACCTATTATTCTCTTGTTATATATGCAAAGAAATACACGAGCTCTGTCTACATTTAATTTGCTTAGATTTCTCACTGTGGAGCTGCTGAACAGATGTACCAGTATTTTCAAATGTTTCCCTGCAGCATTCCATTGACTTTGTGCGAAAATTAGCCTTAATGCTGTAAATGTGCCGATGAAGAATTGTTTCTCATTGAAACAGTAATGACACCTGGCATTGAAACAGCTTTTCATTCGATATTGCTCTTGGTAAAAAACAAACAAACTCAACCCTGTGCAAAAGAAACCCTTTCTAACTTCATGCAACGGAAAGGGGAAATAGCTGTATGAAAAGAGATAGCTGTAGGGCAACGCAATGAAATACCTGGCTCAAGCAGAAGCTATATGAGGTTCGACACTATTGCTATATTAAAACCATCAATCCTGCATTTCTCAAATGTTTACAGAGCACCACATTCTGCAGACAAGACCCTTCTGGCTGGCTGGGCAATACTGAAATAAACAGCATTACTGTAATTGCAACTACATTGCAAAACAAAAGGTAAATGCGAGAAATATCCGTCATGCATCTATAGGATAAGTGACAGTTCCACACTTCTGTCTATTTTATGTTTTGATTCACCCTTGTGTCGTTTTACTTGATGATAAATGGTTCGAAAAGAGAGGTCACACACCAATACCCTGCAAATCCATGACTGAATTGACAAAAGGATACTTTTTTATTGTGGTGGGGTTATAGGTAATTTTGTACCGCACACTGAAATTTTCGATCCCATTATTATGATTCCAAAAAAGCATGCTGCTGCCGGAAAAAAATAACCACAGCGAAACCCGTATTTCATTTGATCAGAAAGAAATGCAACTTCCTCATCCTTCTTTTCAGCACATCTTCATTTGTGTCTGAGCAGACAGCAAAGCACCGGCCCTAGTTAGAGAGAGACAATTAGCCCCTGTAAACTGCACTGAGAGATGATTTAATCCGGGCTTTGAAAAGACTTCTTCTCATTATCTTTGACTGGTGCTTAAAAAGTGGCTATTAAACATCATTTTAAAAGGCAAAAAAATCTCACTATATACAGTATGTAATGTATTTTAATGGCTTTGCTTTATTTCCAGGTGGTACCTGTCAGCTTCAAGCATGTTCAATTCAAAAGTGGAATATACAGCTATTGGAAGAAAGGTTGAAATGCAACTGCTATTCGGCTTAAAGCCCCCATGTAACATGCTGGGAAGGCACAGTGGCATGGCAGTTAGAATTTTGCTGCCAGCTCTTGAGTCCCGGGTTCGAGTGTGGAGAGCTTGCATGTTCTTTTCAGGTGCTGCATGGGTTTTTGACCATGCTCCAGTTGCTCCGGTTTTCTTCTCACAGTCCAGACACGATGATCAAGCCAAAGCTAACACCATCCACAAAGTCCCTATTGAACGTAAGAACAGAAGTTTGCGCTGTTAACAGAGAAGGCTATTTGGCCCATCTGCCGTGCTTAGGAGCTATTTGATCTGAAAGGCTGTTCCACCCATTACTTTGAAGAAAATTGCTTAATTTTTATAGTTCACAATCACCCAGATTAGCCAGCGGGTCTGGATTCTGATACTCAGAACCTCCACTCCTGCATTCTTGTTCCAAATGATTTCTGTTATGTGATTCAACCTTTGAATTGAACTAGTAATGGGATAAATTAACGTTAAGTAACTTAATATCTCCATCGAATAGATAAATAGATTCCAAAGATTCCACCAACTTATTAGTGCAGTTAAGGAATCAATTACTTGAGAACTCAAATAGCACAAAAATAGGCGAGTCTGGATGATCAGAACTGGGGTAGCGGGCTTAGGTACTGCATGAGAAACGTTCTGTAAATCACAGCTCTAGACCGGCGCTTGAATGCCGTTCCTTTTATTATATTTTTCTGACTCACATTCCTTGCCACATATTTCAAGATTAAAACAATGAAAAGTTAATGCATTGCAATATAAAGCAGCACTTAAAATACAGCAATCACCGTAACTAGAAAAAGGGAAAAGAGCATCTTGTCAGTTTTAATCTAGCATCAATCAAAGCGTTTATCTGCTACTTATGTAACATTACCCATTCATTTTTTTGTCTCTCCCTTACGCAGTCGTCTGTTAATATTTGCCCTTTTACTAGATTCGCACCGTGGATCGACAGCGACAGAAAGTGCACAGTGTTCCCTCCCGTTAAGTTGCTAACAACTCAGGCTGAATTACCCCTGACAGCCAGGCCAGAAAGACAAATAAAGAAGCAGATAATTCATCTGAGAGACTGCAGGCTTCCCTTGCTGTGAATAAGGAAATTAAATCGGTCAATTAATAAAGATCCAACCGCCTTATTATTTCAGAAATAACATATTACGTCTGTACAGCCACAGTGATGAGAATGCATTAACAAATCCTGCCAGTTACAGGCAGCAACTCTTTGCGGTTAAAAGGCATTTAACCAGTGTCCTTCACCTCCTCAACAGCCCCGTCCCCCGCTCTTCCCCGCTGCACAGACCTGCCCGTCACCAGTGGAAACCGTTCATCCTGCTGCCATCAATGTAATGTTAATTAAATTGTTGATAAGCCCAGCTCTGAAACAAGCGAAACCCGCAAAACAAACAAAAAAAAAACCCCGCTTCGGTTTAATTCCGTCATCCAGGATATCAACAAGAAACATGATGTTTCTCCTGTTCGGACCCGAGTTCACGGGGGACAGCCTCCTTCCCAGGACCTGGGCCCGGAGCACCAGCGTTGCGAGGCAACAATGCTGACCACTGCGCCACCGTGTGCCACCCTATGGTAATCATCGTTTTTTTTTTAATTTAGGAAGTAATAATTACGAGTTAAGGCAGATGAGGCAAAAAAAAACCCTACTAATTAACTCCATGTATATGGTTCTGGTAGGACCTCATTCTAGAACACATAAGGTTAGTGAACTGCCTGAGAAAGGTGCAAATTTATGTTGCTGTTTTCTCCAGGGCAGCTAAGCAAAAAATAGCAAGTATTACATCTCCACTCCCAGAAATAACGCCTACCGACAATGTAGTGCACGGCCTTGTAATTCGTTTGCAATTGCAGTTATGTGGTTTGAATTGATCTACTTCTGCATGTTGATCCGTATTTTATTCACACAAGAGGCAGACCATCAAGAGAGAATGAGGATTGCATGATTAAAATCTCCAAAGATCTCTGGCTTGGGGTTACTGGGAAGGAGGTGGTTTGTTTGTGTTATGTTGTTTTTGCACATACTGTACAGTACAGAGTTAAGAAGCCCACTGTACCTGAAGGCAAGACTTGCAGGCAACTCACTCCTCTTCTTCCTCGAAATAAATGAAAAATCTCTGGAAACCTGTTCTACTCCGGGTGGGGAGCTGCGTCAGCATGCGTAGGCTGCAAAGGAATAAGTAATAGGTTTATTCCGTGCTGAAAAAGGAAGAAAGAAAACACAACGTTTAGGCTGTGGAGCCTTCTTCAGGTGGCCATACTCCATATGGATTGGCATCTTTATATTACTATACGACTTTGCGAGGTTTTTCATCTCCCTACAATTAAGGGAAAATAAATGAGGCAGTACATCTGTTACACAACAATGCCCCAAATTTGTGGTTACCTAATACTTTATAAGAAAATGTTTTATTGTTAAACCTGTTTGCTTAAGTCTCTACATTAACGTAAAATAAATTGAAGATATATGGAAGATAGCGTGTGTGACATGAAAGACTTCTTACATTATACATTTAGATTCCACTAATAAATATGATTTTGTTCTACGTGACTTTGACCAATTTAATCATCTGTTACAGGACTTGGCCTTCTCATCTATACATTTTATGTAATTCCTGAACAAATCTCTTTTTTTATATAATCAGGAGAAAATTATAAAAATAATCAGGAGGATAACAAGAGGTTTATATTTCCAGTACCTGCAGGTTTTTACATTTTCAAAAAGACAGGGCCAGCTCATGTTCTCAGTGCCCAGAAAATGATATGATAATCTTAATATACTGATGGGAAATCTCATTCCAGAGAAAGAAATAAAAGTGGACACATTATACTTTGTGCTTGAAATTGCACCACAGGAGACTTCCAGAGTCTCTTTGCAGAAATCTTCTTGAGAAGCTACAGAACTGTAGACATCTGGACAAGAGGATTGAAGGTGATTTATTTGGCAAACCCAGATACACTGGGATGCCTTCCCTTGTTCAGCCCATGGAGCACAGCTCTCTAAGATAGTCTCTGTAATATAGTTAAATGACAGTGTGCTGACCCATCTCCCCGCTCTTGCTGGGTATATGGGGACAGAGGGCTCTGGTACACATGCTGTAGGTGCTGGGTCAGCCCTGCTCCTGTGTGCACCAGCGCACTTATTGGAAACTTCACTGATAATCTTCATTTCAGTCTTCAGGGCTGGAAAGAAAGAAGGGTTCCCGCACAGCAATGATGTGAGCTGAAAGGAGTGGCATGCTCTAAACACCAGTGGTCACACCAGCAACAATGAGCCAATGAATGCTTTGCATTTGAATTTAAACATTTAAACTTTTACTTGGTCATACTTTGTAGTTGTTATGGTTCCCTATAGCTTTAATGGTGTCTCACTCTCTTCCCACTATGCTGGATCTGTTGCCATTTCATCCTACAGAAGGTCATGGTGAGCCGGAGCCCAACAGACACAGGGCAAAGGACACTTCCTGGACAGGACTCCTGTCTGCCACAGGACTTACTCACACACGGGGCACAGTGTAGAAACGGCCTTAACCAAGCCAGCTTGTCTTTAGAAGTCCACACAGACGTTTCTCTGGCCCAACATTGAACCCAGGGCCCGGGAAACAGCAGCTCTACCAGAGCACCACCATGCCGGCAATGAAAAGATGAGACATATCCTAATGAATGTTACAAGAACATACCGCGGTGTGTAATGTAAAATCACAACACAACTGTGCACACATGAAACATGTTCAAGAGGAAAATTAATGCCTCAGGTTTTTTTCTTGGCTCTTGGTTGATGTCATCCTAGAAAATGGTAGAAATTAAATCAAATATATATATAAACTTTCAATATAGGCAGAGTGTATGCAGTTAACCTCCAAATACTAACTGCATTTTCTGGCATACTGCTTAGTGCACAATAGCTGTGCTGCATAGCTTGACACCTGTTGTGCCAAAACACAGTTACCCTTGCTCAGAGAGGTTACCCCCTCTTGATTATTCAGTGATAATATTCCACAAAACAATAGATGAGTCTCATTACATACTGTAGGCCTCAGTGCTGAAATAAGGTTAAATTGCCAAAACCAGTATTGTAGGATATTCCCACCTTAATGTTTCAGAGCCTTGATTTAAACATATGTGCATGGATTGTTTAATAATACATAGGTGCAGTTAATTATTAATTATTGTTTATATTATTATATTATTAATTATTAATTAATGTTGATTGAGCACACAAACACCTGCAGTACGGTGCCACTGGGACAAGACACAACCACTTTATGCAGATTGTGAAGCTCAGCCCCGTGTTTTAGCGGGCTTGTTTTAACAATCAGCCGAGGTGGGGGGGCAGGGGGTGGAGATTCTGTGTAAATGTGATCCCTAAAGTCGTCCGTGAGTCAGACCTGCCCTTTCTCAAAGGCAGGCTGTGTGCGCGCAGTGCCAGTGTGAGCAAGCCCAGCAGCATCACCCAGCGCTCATGGGGGCGAAGTCACTGAGGCTGGAAGCTGGGGGGGTGTTCTCATTAACACTTCACTCTCAGACAACATTAGGGGTCCCTGTTAGCACAGATGCGCTCTTAGAGCTGTCAGAGGCTGGTTTGTGACATCTAACACTTCCGTACAATGAAAGGAGGAGATTCCAGCAGTCTGTGCACTAATGGAGGCTGAGCAAACACTGATCTCCTATCTTGCAATATTTACAGCATACAGTCACTTCAGGCTAACAGAGTGTGGTGTGCTAATGATATTGAAGAGAAAGACCCAAGGGCATGACTGAGGAGCAGTGCAAGAGGTTTGCCAATGAATTTTGAAGTTAGCAAAGTCTTGAAACTGTTCTTTGAAGCTTTCCTTAAAACCGTGACTGTACATATATCTTAAATAGCACAGGCACTGTCAGGTTTACATGACCTTACAGAATATCCTTGTCTCGCTGAAATTTGGAAACACTATTCATGGCAGCAGGCCTGTGTTTTGGGTTCTCCAGTTACCCGCCCTGGATATAGTCCCAGACAGGCAGCTCAGGGCAGGCAGATCAGGGCAAATAGGGTCCGTGTTATTGGACCGGGGGGATCCAGCACAGCAACGAGGTAAAATTCTACTTTCAAATCCGACTGGGGAACTGGTGGCGCCTGCTGTTGTATTTTGTGTCCTGTGGAGAGCAAAAGGCAAAAAAGGAATAAAAGACTCTACAAGGTTAAACATTCTCTCTCCATTGGTTGTGTCTGTGTGACAATGCTGAATGTCATTAAGCTGAAACAGGACATATTTGTGTCAATGGCGTATTAGTGCTTATTCATATATTATTACATGTGTTTTTTACATTGTGCTTTGTTTTTCTCTCCTTTCAGGTTGAGTTAGTCAGACCATAGTCTCTGGTATAGTTCAGGTAGGAAGCTATGTCAGCATGCGTAGGCTGCAAAGGAACAAGTAACAGGTTTATTCCACACTGAAGAGAGAAGAAAGAAAACACAACGTTTCGGCTGCGGAGCTTTCCATACTCTTTGGTATGACCTATTTTACTATTGAATCAGAGATCGCTAAGTAATCAGTCACATGAGCAATTAAGAATCTCAATCAATGACACAGCATAAATATTACAACAGGTTAGGGAAAAAATAGAACAACAGAAGTACCTGCAGGGTACAGTCTCCTTTCTGCTCCTACAATTGGATTGCAGAACTGAAAAAGAAAAATGTCAGCTCAAGTGAACATTTCATATGCAGCAATCATTTCTACTGCAACACAGTAGCAATGTCTTTTCTATGAGGTCCGTTATTTTATAGATATAAGCCATAATCACAGTTACTCTGTGTTTAAGTTAGGTTTCAATTAAATTTGATATAAAAATGTTTACCCCTGAAACTATTGACACGACCCTGCCCCTAGCCAAATTTCTCTGCCCATGCTGGGTCTCTGAAGCCCACAGAAGCAGTAGGACAAAAGCAAAAGTGACTCATTAGCCTGTTGTTTTCTGTGGGAAGGACTGAAATTAAGCCTCATGGACTTCACTGACTACTAACATGTGCTCTATCGCCACCCTCTTGTCTGTTCTGTGGGAGGCTAGATTTTACAGTTTGGTTTAGGGGCTTTAAACAAACTCCAGAATGACTGTTGAATTCTTGTTTATGTATGTTAAATTTTCTCAGCTTTTCTCCATGCCAACTCTTTCTCATCTAGAGGCATTAATTAAATGTTGAGGAAAGCAGTGTTTGAGAAAAGAAAAGCAATTCGTCTTAGACAATTCTTATAAATTAGCACAGTGGCAATCAGTTGTAGAAAAAGCCTTTTAGTTAAGTACGAGCTAAAACCATTTAAATATAATTTGCATAATAGGCTTTATTTTATGGAAAAATGAAACTATAACGATGAAGAAAAGAAAACAATGCTCACTTGACTGGACTGGAAAACTGGGAGCTTTTCCTTACAGAAAATGGGGCACATTTTCAAAGTCATCCTCCGAAGATCTCCCGGAGAAATTATTGTAGACCTAATAAGTAACATTTGTTGTCTCTCATGAAACGACCAGATGTGATGCAAAAGCAACATGCTGATTTTACAAGGCCGTGAAATGGATTCTGCTGCAGGAGGAGAACTCATTCTCTCCAGATGTGCCTGTTTGAACTGAGGGGGCAATTACGGGTTTATGAGTGTTTTTGTAAGACATTAGTGTGTCACACGATCAGACAGTTTGGTGGCTCCGTGTTTGCTATTTGTGGAAGCAGGTGACTACACCATAGGGCCCTGCACTCAACACAGCTGTAAGGGAGCCAGACTGTACAAGCCCTGAGTGGAAGTTAGCCAGCTCAGCAGGGTTATCAGTGCCACTCATACAGCACCTCATACAGTGCAGTGTCCCTTGGACTATAGTTGGGAATTTTCTTACAATTGCAGGTCCAGACAGAGGACTGCCACCTGCTACTCCAGCAATACTGTTAAACTATACAATGCCAAGTCATTGCAATGTGTGTGCATGAACGTGTTGGTTCCATTTTATTTTATTCACTACTAATATAAGCACTAAGTATAAGTATTTTTATCGAATAAACAGACAACATATAAAAGCACGAAATTTTCTTCCATCCCTATTACTTCTGTTACTCAATTGTGCCGGGCTGGCCTTTCATGCATTAGTAGCAAAGTGACAAGCCCCTGCCATTTAGAAAGAGTCTGCAGACATTACTTCCTTGAAAATACAGCAGTCATGTTCTTTTTTCAAACTGTGCCCATTGAAAGCACTTAGCCGTTTTGTAACCACCGAGTTATAGGTGAAAATGTCTGGTTCCAGACACTGATTCTGCTATAATTGAGCATCTACAAGTGCGTGGGGCCATTATCTGTCTCTCACTGCTTCCTTCTCTATGAATAATACTGTACTTCTCAACACATCTCTGCACCATGAAGTGTGCCTTTCAGCTCCTCATTCAGGATTCTCATCCCGGGCCCCTTGCTCTTGTCTAGTCATGGAGTTGTTTGTTTTCTGCATGCACAGAGGCAATGTTAGATGACTCAAATACCCAAGCAATAACCTCAGACTCCAAACCACAACTCTAAAATGAGCATTGGGCTTCTCCAAAAATCAAATTCAAAGTATCTTGATATACCAGTTCAAAAGGCAGAGGGCTGGTCTTACTTACGCAGTCCTACATTGCCCTGTTACAGTGATTACTGATTTATTCAGTACCCGTCTTCTGGCACTGTTTCCCTAACTCCTCTCTTTTCCTAACACTTCTCTCTCACAAACAGGCCCTTTGCGAAGCTATAAACCTGTACCAACACTCAAGACATAAGCATAATGATGATTGCACATGCATAGCCTTGTTAAACTTCTGTTTCTGATTCCTTAGTCCCTATAATAAATTAAGAAAATCTGTGCGGATTACTTAAACCACCCTTGTGAGAACAGTGTAATTGGGCTGCATTGGCACTTTTATCAAGGACCTCAGGAGAAAGGCATCACGCACTAATTAAGGGCTTTCAGATGGACGCGCTGAGTGCATCTCTGAATTAATTTTAAAAGGCAAACCTTTACTTACCCCAGGGTGAAGTTCAAAAATAAAAGGTGGTGGCCTACACAATGCAACATAATACACACTGTATCACCCATAATTTAATCTGAGAGATAGCTCCAGTCACAGGGGTATTTGGAGAGAACAGTTCAGTGCAGCATACACAGCAGATAAAGTACTGTATTTCAGTCAGGATGGCATTCTGAAAAAGAAGAAGAGTAAAATGTCTTATCTCCGCTATTGCAGAAGGTGCAGACCAGCTCAAAGGACACTCATATTTACTGTCGAACACTGGGATTAATCCATGCAATTTATTTAAAATCATGCCCAGCCACCTCTTAAACTGGACATCACATTCTAAATGGTGGTCTACATTCCTGGGCTAACTTTCTAACTGCATTTGACAGGATTATTGTACAGGAAAACTGGGATGGCATACAGACCTAAACGGCATGACATCCCTGATTGAAACTGGAAGGCAGAACTGGGTATGAGACAGAAAAGGCTGACCTTCACACTGGAAATCTAAAAGACAGGGGAGGCACACCTTGTGCCCAGAGCCCAACCTGCACATACATTATTTCCTGATCTATGCTTGATACTGTGTATTGTCACTGTGTGTTGTCTCATTGTACAAGTAAAAAATGAAAACACCCCTCAATCATTTTAGTGGAGGGAATATGGATTGTGAAAGCCTAAATTAAAACATCCTGCATCGATATCTGTTTTTTTAAATACTCAGTTATTGCTGGTCTTGGATTCATTCAATAATTTATGTCACTTAATTTAGCTATTATAACAGCATGAGTAACATGTAAGCAATAACATTAGCCTGCCTCCTCATTTAAAAAAGTAATAATAGTTAATAACTTTGAAATTTTGAACCTGTTCCAGGTGAAACAGCCAGGCGTTGTGAGTCACCAAAAGGGCTATGGCCCCAGGAGGAAGGCAAAGCCCTTCATCTCCCTCAGTTCGTTAACGATACACACGCAGTCCTGCTCCCTTGCCTGAGTAGTACATTAGGCACAGGCGTACCTCACGACTCACTGTAAAGACGAGAAAACCCCACAGCCAGAGGTCTCTGCACTCTCAGACAATTTCTGTGCACTCAGCAGGCGGATTATCTCTTTCAGTTCTGCTTCCCGTAAAACACAGAACTAATTTCACAGCCCAGTGCCAAGAAAGAATTGATGGCTGTTTTTCCCCCTCATCTATGATTACCGCCATGTGACTCAGAATGAGAAATCATTAAGGTAAACATGTGCACGGGGAGACCCGGGTCAGGTCTTCTAACGCTGATGGAAAATGAGTCCCCATCCATGTTGGATTGAGCGAGAGAGATACAGTATTGCTCTCAGTGCAAGTAGTGACTGAATTCACCTCTTCCACAGGAATGCAGAGCCTGGGAGTAGCTCGCAGTAAGCACTGTCTCCCTGTACAGGGATAAAATATCCCCTTAATACTACCAGCCACTGACAAGGCATCATCTGCAGGAAAGAGGTGACCTGTCGCAAGCATGCTTAAAGATCTCACAAGGAGAGTGACGGAATATTCCTTTACACAGTAAAATTTCTCTCTTCAAATATGTGATTATTAAGTAACGAGGCTCTGATTCTCAAAGAGTTTATCATTGATCAGGAAGGTATTTGAACTGAACACTGAACTTCGGGAGGGATAATGACAGACAAAGTTTTAAATTGCAGGAATTACAGACTTTTGCTATAGATGTGACTCTTGCACCAGAACCAGCTGCTGTCTGTGGGTTCAGGGCTTTAAAACGGCCGCGGTGGTAAAGGGGGACCCACTACTGTAAGGCCCTCAGGACGGGCGGCAGCAAGGTGTCTGGTCGCAGAGATAAATCTGCTACTTACTCCAACTATTGCAAAAAATAACCTTCTCTTCCCCTGCCTATGATGAATGCTTTCATTACTTTGAATTAGATTACAGTTTTCGTTTTAGAAATCTGAGATGATTTACTGATGCTGTGATTTAGCAGGTAGATTGAGTCTGCACATTGCTCCCTCCAAACACGCATCCCCGCCTCATGAATACTGAGAAATTATAACACTTAACCGTACTTATTAGGGCGACGAACATGCTCTCTTTTTGACTGGATTTCTTAGATTTTTGTTGTCTAAACTTATAGGTTTTTGTCTTTTAGTTACTCCCAAGGGCTCATTTTATTAGTTCTGGCATGCATAAAAAAACTATTTTTTCAAAATATTTCACCCCATTTTAGTAATGCAACAAACGAGGTTTTTCCATGGAAGTGTGGAAAGCTGAGACTCGCCTAATCTCAGGTCTTAATCAGTGCTGTCAGGTCTCAGGCTTAGATGTACAGTAAGCCTCAACAACATGTCTCCTTTACACCCAGCGTTCCACAAGAGAGTGCGTATATTAGGAAAGACCCTGACCTTGAGGAATTCTTAGCATTTTATATTCCCTTAAGGCTTAGTGCATGATATCAGAAGACTGCAAACTATACCACGCATAGAAATACAGGATCAAATTATCTCTAGTTGAAAGACATTTTGTAAGCCAAATTGAATTTCTAATACACAATCTCCAGCTCAATTGTCTGGCATATTCATGACTCCTTGCGGTGTCTGAGCACACCAATTACAGCTTATGTTTCAGCGTTGTGGGCTGTGATGTGAAAACGCAAAATGAGGCAGCCTGCTTTAAACACGTTATTAAGTTTATTCATTTTCAGAAACTTATCTGTAAAGGTAGCAGACTCCTTGGTGCTTTCGCTGGAAGAAGTTTCAGCAGAAAAGAAAAAAGGTTGGCATATCAGCTGCAATTCCCTCCAACTTGAACTAGTGTTTGTTTTAGGAAATAGATGAAGACGGCACTGAAATGGAAAAATTCACAACAAGACCTTATATCTGCTCATCTATATAATAACAGTGCATCCACAGAGGATGGCTGTAGAAAAGTGTCTTTTTTTTGCTGTCCCTCTGAAAATAAAATCCAACAGGCTGAGGAAATCACCTTTTAACTGCAAACTAATTCATTCCTTTTAACCGATCACCCTTCCCCAAATTTCTAGTGTCTTCTAGTGTCCAAACTCCTGTTTCACCAAAGAGACGGAAGGCCAGAGGGAGGTTCGAAATTCGTATCTTTATCATCTTTCTCACTGCAACACATCTACCTTGAAAAAGCAAATCTCATGGATACAGCGTGTTGAAGACCTTTTAACATGCATTAGATATTCAAGGATGCAGGGAGTGTAACAGCACTACAGCATAGCAAGCTTCGTTGGACAGTAAAGACATTAACAATCAAACAAGGGAGTGAATAGGACACAGAGTATCCCTCTAGATCTGATTTCCTTTGTACTGTAGTTCTTCTACTGATAAAGCCTGCCCATGTGCTGGGATATTTAAGGCTGTGCACTGTCATTGTCCTTTCAAGACAACGCAGCTTTTCCATTCCTACCCCAAGTCATTGATCATCACTGCATTCCACTGGGATGGTGCGCTGCCTGTTTGTGTCTGCTTGCGTCATGCTATTGTAATCAATGAATTTCATTATCATCTTCATGTGGAAAGGCTCCCACGACAGGAAAAGGACTGATTCCCGCAAGACTGAAACTATCAACAAAAGTGTTGTGATGAATTGAAAAATTAAAAAAGCTGCCGACAAACCCAGCTGCATCCTAGGACTAATTAAAAGTGAGCCAAACAAAACAGTGCTTTCTTTACCGAACCAGGTGACAAGGCTGATGACGTAAATGGCTGAAATGCATGAGAACAGTATGCATTAGTCTGTTTTTTAATGAACCGGTATGTTTTTCCGATCTTTCTTTAACAAAACAAAAGGGATTTATGCTGCACGAATGCAGAACAAACTACAGAATTACTGCCAGTGTTAATCAATAAAACTATCAAGAACTGAATCAGTCATAATAGAAATTAAGTGCTTCAAGCAATAAAACATATGTGACTGTTTAAGGTTTAAATAAGGATCCATGGATTTATCATTAGTAAAAACTTGAAAAGCAGCAGGTGACCTTCCAGGAGCCCCACAGGAATTATCTGTGGAAGACAAGCTTCCTTCCCCAGATTAGATTCTAAAAAAGTCTCCTTTTATCCAGTCTCCTGAGTTCAGAAAACATCTGCATAGGAGCCCTTATATTTGCATTATCACCAATGTGACAGGTTCAGTCACACAATTTTGATTGTGAACGTATGCCAACGCGACACCAGTCCTTGGGGTGTCTTTGAGGCTCTTCGTGTCTTAAAATGAATGAATGATTGATAATTATGTTGCTCTGTTCATACAGTACCAATAGATCCCAACGAGCTTTCCGCAGCAGTAGGCATCCGACTCATTCCCACTGAAGTGATGCCTGAGAGTTATTCTGCTCCAGCAGCTCCACTGCATCAGCATCAGGAGGCCAGAAATTACTTCACTATTTGAATCAAGGGGAATCTTAAGAGTGGCCATATTGTGCAAATGCACAAGAGCCAGGGCACTGTGCTTAACAGCCCTACTTTTGTGAACAGTGCCAAATGATCTTTAATGGTCTCATTATAATGTTTCATTCAGTGAACGTCACCTCCTACAGCAGAGTGTCCCCAGTCACCATATTAGGGTACTGGTATGGAATTTCTGGTCCAGAGGGAATAGTGACACCTACTGTTCCACCAGCACCATGTAAAAAAACGCTAAAAAGTCAACGCCCCAGGCGAGGGGACGGAGGGACCGGCGTGAGGTTAGCAGGGACCAAAAATAACACAAAAAGAGGTGGAAAAATAAACAAAAAGCCAAGTGTGTCTTTATAGGACCTGCCCAGCTGTGGCTCATCATCTAGAAGCCGGGACAGCCGGGACTACAAAGACGAGGCTCCGCCCTTCTACCAGGGCTCCGCCTCCACACTGGGCACGCCCCCACATCATGCCACACCCACTAACAGCAAAAACACCATTTTCCTCAGAGGTCCGCCCAGGCCCGGCCTTGATTAGCGTCAGAGATCTGACGAGATGTGGCAGAGGAAGCTAAGCCATTACACAATGGTAACACTGCTGTCAATACGTGCCTTTCATACTAACACAAAGAAAGAGACAACCCTAGCATGGTAGTCACTGAAAGAATTAACATAAACACCTGACACATAGAGAAAAACATGGGAGGAAGAAAAATATCCCATGAAAAATCAATCCTTCGCGCTAGATTGCAACATTGCAACATTGGTGTTGATATATATCTTATAATATAAAGACACCATTTAGCACTGACCTAGAAGAGAGTCTCTTTGGGATGGAGTGCAATGAAAGGTCATTGCAGAAGATTATATATCAGGTTTGTTTTTTGCCCTGTATAAACAGCAGATGACGCCAATTCTGAATAGTAGATGTCACATAAGGCACTCAGACAAGACATGTGGTTGTCAGAATAGAGTGGAAATGTATATAGTGTATTTACACAAAACTACATTCTGTCAAGCTACTGTAACACGCTTTCCTATCTTTTTATTTCCCTGCAGCCTGGATTCTGGCACTGGAATATGACGCCACGCTTGCATGTCCTGGCGGTCTGTGACATCAGAGCCTGGAGCGCCACCCTAAACATGGCCGACCCAGAAGACCTCAGCTCCTTCACGGAGATATCCCCGACAACACAAACCAGACAGCAGGATCCCAACCCTGGACTCTGCAGAAACCATGATCTATTAGGATTATTGTACCACAAACCCATCAAACTGATTGCCTGGAAGAGTGCAAACAATGTTCCTGGGACCCCCCCCAGAGGTTTCTTTGTTCCTACAGGGGGTTTTCCTTTTCCTCTCCTCTGTGCCCACATGACACCTGTTTCTGTACAATAATTTAAAATGTGACACTATATAACTCTGTGAGGTGCTCTGGGGAAACCAGCTGCACAGGGATCTAGATGTAGTAAATGAAAGACTGTTTGCTAAAATGACTTGATTTATATGTCAAACATATTGTTTCATCAACATAAAGAGCACTTTTAAGTTGTCCAGAAATGTAAGGCCAGGTGCGCGATGATAATAAAAAACATTTTGAAAGCTCAGAGCAGAATACTTTGTTAACAAACTCATGGCCTTCTAAAATCTCCGTCTCTGAATTGGCCTCATTACTCTGTTCTCCTCCCCACTGAGAGCTGGTGTGTGGTGAGCATACTGGCGCACTCTGGCTGCTGTCGCGTCATCCAGGATGTAGCCAGGGTGACAGTGCTGATATCCCTGGATCCTCACTAATAATCCTCACTGACCACCGAATCCCAGGACAGGATTTAGCAAAATCATACTCTGTATTTACTCCACCCTGAACTACCTTCACCAGCTATGAACTTGACTAAACGTCAGCAATAAATCATCAATTATCCCAGAAGAAGTCTTTCCCAGGAAATACAACTTTTATTTTTCTGTTTTTAATGAGTGACCTCCGAGATTGCTTTTTTTCCTCCAACCATATCTCAAAGGTTTCCTCAAGGTGTTACAGTTTCTATCACAATTTGAGTTCTAAACAAAAAAAAAACTTGAGATACAACATTCATCTCTTTTTAAATGGGAGGATGTATTCACAACTATTTTATAATATTTTTCCATGAACACTATTTTTCTGAAACGCTAAGGAAGTTGCAAACTGACAATCAATATAATAAAGGTGCACACCCCCTCTAGAGGCTGATTGAGATACTGCATCTCTTCCAACAGCAGATACTCTACTGTAGAACTAACTTACAGTCCCAATACAGAAATATTCAAAACAATGTTTTGCAAGATACAGAGTAAGAAAATTCTGCAAAACGACTCTTAGGTTTTTTTTTCTGTTCCAAAACTTTTACAAAGATTGTAAAATAACCTCCAACATGGAGTCAAGACCTGTCATTGACAGCAAAATACTAATATTGTGTCCATCCATAACAATGACATGACTGAAGTAAATAACTGAAGACCAACAAGTTTGTCTTCTCTAATGTGAAAAGGTGTGTAAATGATAATTAGAATTAAAGAGTGTGTCATTCTGGCTCTGGTTCGTCTCTTACGAATTGATCTGTGACCATTTAATCTCACTACAATATAGAGATTCCGAATCCAAAGAAGTGGCCACACCAATCAAGGGCCAGAAGAGATAACATACCCAAACCTGGTCACCCCCACACCTGCTGGCTGCTATGGCAGGAACTGCTGGAAGGGAAACAATATAAAATCCAAATTCAGCAAGAATGTGACTGACATTCCTCACAGAGTCCACCGCCATCCTATTGCACAACAATACATCTGCAAAGCCATTGGTACGAGTTTAACATGCCTGCAGATTCATGTGATCCCGGAGCAATTTTGCACGAATCATGTACGATTAACAGTAATAAATGCTTTTCTATTGAAAACTGAAGCCTCTTAGGCCTTAGGAGCATTATCATAAAAACCTAAACAAATAACAAATTGACCTTCACGTTTATCCATCTGTGTGACAGTACAACACCATCAAGCTAAACGTTCTGATCCTGAAAACTCCATCTTGAGATCAAAGTGCTCCTGAAAGACTGTTATTTATGGTGCTGGAAGATTTGCACAAACAAACCATTAAAGGCTTTAAGTGTTGTTCAGCCCATTAAATACCGTAAAAGGCTGCTGTGGTTAAGCTCTATAAAACAATGAAATGCCCTTGAAGAACACAGCAGACCGCTCAGAGAAAATGCAGTGGAACGTTTCTTCATGTAATTCAAAGACTTTGAAAGGCAGAACAAGAAGAACGCCATACTTCTCACAAAGCTTGGAATGATTCATCAAAGATCGTCCCTTCACGTGCCAATTACATTAATAGAGCTAAAATCTCCTACCCCACCTCTGCTTCGTCTGAAAACTGCTGAACGTTCCGGAGTTCTCCTCTGCTAATATTAATAATTGGCACCTGTCATGACGACTTGCTTAGTGCTTGCACTTATGAGCACAGCAGAATAATCGGCACGTTCCAAGTAGTGTTGAAAAGACAGGATGAGAACAATACAAAGCCGATATTTTTGTGCTGACACAGTAGTGTACTAGTTCTCCACATTTGCTGCAGTCTCAAGTCAATAATAATGTTCCAATGTGGTAACAGGGCATGTCAGTCAAGCAGTACAGTCTGATATCATCCACAAGCCAATAAAGCACATCCTGAGACAAATTATGTTTTGATATATCTTATGGGAAGCATGGAAGTTAATAATACTTTTACTATGCCTTTGGTTTCAACAGCTCGGACTAATAATCAAAGCGAACATTACATACTGTTCCAGTTTTTACCAACCCATGCTGAAAGTGGGTTTCAAATTCAAATATTAATAAAAGAACCTGAAAGCTACAGCATAATACCTGATATTTTTCTGTTGTAGTTTTAACAAAAAGGCCGTTAATGAACAAGACAATTATCTGTGCAGCTTTTGTCAGCTCAGAAGCATTTTTCATGGCAAGAGAAGCTGACTGTGTGCATGAAACACGTTTAAAGGCATTAGCAGGTAGACAGTTAAATATCAGGGAGGAATATGGAAAACTGCTGAGCTGAAATAATTTCCAAAACAAACTTAAAAATCCCCATGTTTATAAATATTGTTTTACTTGGTTGAATCCATCCCACACTGATAGGCTTAGCTTTGCAGTCAAACCTTTTCTCCCATAATACACAAAACGTTCATAATCTTCTAAGAGAAGAGAGTATTACTAAATAAAGGTAGAAGCACAGGAACATAAAAAAGTTTAGAAACAAAGAGACAGTTAATTGCAGCTCATTCTTCCAATTATATTATCCAGCCCTTTTTCTGAACAGAGCCAAAGTATCAACTTTCACAGCATGGCTGGGTAGCTTGTAAATTCTTCCACATGTCTAAAGTTGAGACAATTGTTATCCTCTCCCACTGTAAGACTGGTAATAGATAATGTGAGTTCAGCTTTATTCCATTATGAACCTGTCCCACTCTCATCTTAGGGCTGTTCCGATTGTAAGACACTTGGCAGTGACTGTCACCGACAGATTGGATGAACTGCAGCCTTTTAAGTCTTGAACAGAGCAGGTCACGAGGGGAACCAGTACAAATGTCCAAATCCCTCAAGTGTACCCAGCAGGTTTCTCCAGAATGAGCAGTGAAACACACAATAGAGGACACAAGTGCAAACTCTGGTGAAGGGCACTTAGAACCAGTGTTCCTCAAAATCAACGGATTGTGCTCTCAGACAGAAACCAAAGCCAAGAAGGTCTCTGACATTGTGGCATTGACACCACAGCTGGAGCAGATAAAAGATGGCTATTCTTCCGCAGAAATGAGGGAGAGTATTTATACCGTAGGATCATTTCTTCTCCATAACCATTTCCCTAAAGGTGCTGCTCTTGGCAGCAGAAATCCTGGGCCTGCCAACGCCGTGAAATAAACTGATGGAGGTTTGTAACGTGTGCTGACAGGGGAATTTACAATTACGTAAAGCGATCAGGGCAACGTGGCGATGTGAATAAAGTGATGAATTTGTTGACACAAACAGTTTCTCTCAAGTCTTTAAGCATAGTAGAGGAACTTGCCAAAATGAACTTGCAGTACTCCAGATCTCAAAATACTGGGAAGAACCGATCCCAATTCACAACAGAACATAAATATGGATGGAGCACCAGGCAGACATTCCACATGTTAGCACTGTAATATTTTGAAGAAGTAGTGGTAAACAGTTAGGCAACAGGTATTTAGTAGGGCTAACTACTTTTAACAGGGCAACTAGTAATTAGTAAATCCTGTGCATCTAGGAAATAAGTGTATTGAATTGTCCATGTTTGTTCCAAATGTTTAAACATATACTGTAGCATTAGGTGGTTAAAAGACTGGTTAAAAGTGCATTTAAACTGGGGAATTGAAGGCTCATAAAGGACATAAAGGACTATGGAAGTCCAGAACAAGCCACCCATCCATGTTATTGAAGGAGATACCCTGGCTTCTTTCACAAAAATATCTGGATGAAACCCAATTCAATTAGCTAAAAACTAGTAATTAAACTACCTGGGGCAAATGGTTTTTCTCATTTGTAGCCCTTATTATGGTCTGCAAACAGCCAAAACAAGTACGAGCCTTCCGACAGTAACCACTTCCAGTTATGTCTGCATGCCTCCCTCGCAGCCTGAGCTACACTGTTTCTTGTAATCCACTCTAAAAAGGATTTGATGATGGGAAAAATCAAAGGAGTCTGACAAATGAAGCGCTTTTCCCACTGGAAAACAGATTGGCAGGAACCTCATGCTAAATGCACGCTTTTGGTCAGGTTACTACAGATATTTATATGTGCAATAACTTGTGTCTAAGGCATGTGTAGGGTAAGTATGATACAAAATAGTTCAGGTGGGGAGCTGCGTCAGCAGGCGTAGGCTGCAAAGGAACAAGTAATAGGTTTATTAAATGCTGAAAAAAAAAGAAGAAAGAAAACACAACGTTTCGGCCGTGGAACACGGATTAAACATTGTGTTTTCTTTCTTCTTTTTTTTTCAGCATGGAATAAACCTATTACCTGTTCCATGATAGAAAATATATAGCAATATTAGTTTTTCATGGACCTTAAACATTAAAAACCCTGCATTGTACAAATCTATATAAGATTGACTCCGATCTAAAGCTTGGCCAATAGCATGATCATTGTTTAACACACACTGTAGCCATAACCATGTGAAATGTACATTCAGGGCAATGTTTCTAAAACACAAGTTCAGTAAAGAAGACTGGGAGATTCTCAAGCAAAGGACTGTTTGAAAGCTATTCTTCCCCTTCGTTAGAAAAGACTTGGATGTGCTTCACCAGGTGTTACTATAAACACCTCAAGCAGGCAATTGGAAGTGTAATTAAAAAATCTCACAAGAGGCACTTTTTACACAAAGGGTTGTGGGGGTGGGGAACAAGCAGCCTTGTCATTTTGCTGAAGCTCATTCACTTCAGCTGTCTACCCCCTTTTAACCAGCTTATCAAACAGAGGATCTCCTCCAGCTGTTTCAACATCATGGCTGGGCAGTAGATCGTACTCCCACAACTCTTTGTGTAAAGAAGTGCCTCCTGCTCCACTTTAGTTCCCACTTCTGTCCTCTGGTCCGTGTGTCATAAACAAATTCTGAAGATGTTTGCTGGGTTGAGTTTGTGGACGCCTTTGAGGAGTTTGAAGACTAGGATGAGGTGGTCTGCAATCTTCTCTCTTCAAGCTTTTTCTTTCATACGGCTGCAGCCAATGTTCAGGTGGGGGATAGTCATCTACGTTCTTTACACGTTCATCATAAGAAATGTGAAGTATGATTTTGCCAAACCTACATGCCTGCAGCTTTGTAGATCGACAAAGGTGATGTGACTGTGCCTTTAAAGCAACCTTCACTGTTTCACCCTTCCAACGGAGTAACAGATCTCCTTTGCTGGAATCAACACCTAGTCTAAAACGGCAAATACGCACCGGAACACTTTCACAAAATCACACATACCGGTGTAGCTCAGACCTGACTCACGCAGGACCTGCGATGCTGCACACTATACACGTTGTGATTCGTGGAGGAGCTCAGTAGTCTCTAAGCATTACTGGCAGAACAAAATGGCATAAAATCTTGTGAAGTTAGTTGACTGTGGAGTAAAAGGAAGTAAATGAACGATACGTGTTATTTTCCAATATGATATATCGAACATCAATAACAATAACAACAACCTCGCAAGCTAATAGCTTACTTCGTATCACACAACTCTCCGACCGTAGGAACTACTCAAGCGTTTCGGGTTGGGAGGTGTGTGGCGTCAGGCGGCACCAGGGTGACATCAGCACAAGCAGCGGAAAAAGACTTTAAAAGCCGCTCATGTAGTTCAAGACGCCGAACACCAAGTGTGCGAACGGACAGAGCGCCGATCTCATCCGATGGGTTGGTAGAGGAAAACCCAGAATGTGACGATACTTCTGCAGGACAACATCCTAGCATCTCCACTGCATGCACGCCGGTATAATATTGCAGGTCGGGGATCTGTGAAGATCTAACACGAGCAGGGAGGGGGAAAAAAAACCCACAAGCATTGGTGTTGGAAACTTTGGTCGACACTGGCAGCGTCTTGAACAGCAACAAAAAAAAAAGAGGAGGTTTTGTTTTACACCGTCTTTCCAGCTGTTCTGAACGGGGGGAGGAAACGGGATGATCAAAAGTATCGATCCGTTGTCCGTGAGCTGTCGTAATAAGATGCGAGTGTCCGAATACGGGACGCAGCCTTTAAAGGCGATTAGCTCCTCCGCCTTTTAAACTGCGTCTCCCGGGGATGGTTCCCGCATCGAAGGCACACGCCATGAACGCCACGCAGTGGGACTCGGTTTTTCCGGCTGCCTCTAACCTCTCCTCCGCCCTCCCGCTGCGCCTGGAGTCCAGGGCGGTGATCACCTCCGCGTCCATGTTCGCGGTGGGCGTTCTGGGGAACCTCGTCGCCATCGTGGTCCTCTGCACCTCCAAGAAGGAGCAGAAGGAGACCACCTTCTACACCCTGGTCTGCGGGATGGCCGTCACGGACCTCCTGGGCACCTGCTGCACCAGCCCGGTGGTCATCGCCACCTATGTCACGAACAGGTGGCACGGCGGAGAACTTCTGTGCCACTTCTTCTCGTTTTCCATGCTTTTCTTCGGCTCCGCCGGGATGTCCATACTCTGTGCCATGTCCGTGGAGCGCTACCTGGCGATAAACCAAGCTTACTTCTACTCGCACTACGTGGACAGGACGGTGGCCAGGCTGGCGCTGGTGACCATCTACCTGGCCAACGTCGTGCTGTGCGTCCTGCCGAGCTTCGGATTCGGGAAGCACGTTAGGCATTTCCCAGGCACCTGGTGCTTTCTGGACTGGCGGGCCAGCGATCTCCTCGCCGCCTCTTACTCCTTCGTGTACGGGGGCTTCATGCTGCTCCTGATAGCGGTGACCGTGGCGTGTAACGTCGCCGTCTGCGGCTCCCTGGTGCGGATGAGCCAGCGAGCGCGGCTGGTGAGGGCGGAGGGCCCGGGGAAGGAGGCAGCCAGGCGCCGGTTTCCCGGACTGCCCTCCGTCACCTCGGCTGCCGAAATCCAGATGTTCTGGCTGCTCGTTTTCATGACCGTCGTGTTCCTGGTTTGTTCCATCCCTCTGGTGGTGAGTGAATCGCCCTTCGCACACGGCTGAGTCCCACGCGTAAACCATCATTGTGTGTCCGGTTACTGTCCACTGCGATCTTTTACCGGTTTTCCTTTTCTTCTTATTGTAATGTGGTGTGGAATTGTGTCGTGGGGCTGGGACACCGTTAAAGAGAGCGGAGAACTGCGACGCAAACAGTACGACTTCTCAGACGATTGGCTCCTAACATTTTAAACCACTTGGAATTAGATGTTCAACAGTTCAAAAGACACACGAAGCTCAACAAAACAGCGTTATTACAGCGTGTTGTGTTAATGTGTTACTGGGGCCTGCCGTTTCAGCACTTAAATTGCTGTTCCAGTCACAAAACGACACAGCATGAGAATGTTTAGGTGGAAAGTAGGATTTATCGTCATCGTGTAAAAGTTACAGGCGGCTCTTCAGAACGGCATGACCGGTTTCGCTCAGGGCTTGTACAGTCTGCCCACCTTAAAGTTTCCACTTAATTCAACTGGTGAAGGAGTTTCCGATTCCTCCCCCTGATCTGCTGTGTGCAGCGTGTAGAGTGTAGTGTCCAGTGTGTCCGGTGTAGTGTACAGTGTAGTGGAGTGTAGTGCCCAGTGTGTAGTGCGTAGTGTGAAGTGTACAGTGTCTAGTGTCCAGTGTAGTGTGCAGTGTGGCTGCAGACAGAGAATGACTGCCATCTCTCACCCAGGCTGGGTGCACTCCAGTGGCGGATGAAGTCGGTCCCTTCGCACATATAAATCGCCTTGAGATCATTTGCGATGAAAAGTACCCTATAACGCAAGAGGCCCCCTCACCAGTAATCACCATCATAACAAAGTATAACATTATTTCTCAGGTGCGGATTTTCGTAAACCAACTCTACGGCCCTGCGCACATCCTAGCCGGGGGAATGCCGGACTACCGCAGCGACCTCCTGGCGATCCGGCTGGCTTCCTTCAACCCCATCCTGGACCCCTGGGTCTACATCTTGTGCCGAAAAAACCTGCTGAGCAAGGGGTGCGAGAGACTCCGGAGGACGGTGGGGATCGCCAGGGAAGGACATGCCCGCAAAGAGGGCTGGATGAGCGGCCAGCAGACGCCCCCCTCGTACGTTAACAGCGTCTCCACGAGCTACGCGTCCCTGCGCACCCGGGACGAGCGGCGAGGCTATCCGGCACAGGTCGACGCCAGGACTAAATCTTTCTCCGACTTCGCTACGCAGCAGACCTGGGACCTGGACACGTCCCGAGCCGCGTTTCACCCGTTCGGCGCCCAGCAGGGCGGCGCGCTGGATTGCGAGCGAGGCGGGACTGTCCGCTCGGACCCGGCGCCGGCTAAGCCCATCCTGTGCGCCGTCCTGCGGGAACCCCCGCGCCCCCCGTCATCTCGCGACGGCCAGTTCGAAATAGTCACCAGCACCTTCAGCGCCCCCAACTCGTCCGCCTCCGAGAAGTGTATTTAGTGGGTTTTTTTCTTTTAAAAAGGCGACGTACACGAGCACGTGTCTATTTCTTTAGCAATTAGACGAGGAAAGAATAAACTCTTCTACGGGGCTCCTGATTACCAGCTCCAAAGGGGGAGAAAAAACTATTGGCGTTATCAGCCACTACTCTGTTTGTAATGGAGGGGTGCGTATTCATAAAGACGACAGAAGTGTTGAGAAAAAGTGCCCTTCAAATCTCACAATGCTGACCTACAAGCGCAGGTGTTTAATATAATCAGGTGCGTTTGTAACCCCCCACGCAGTTCCTTTACGTACAGAATTATGTTTATGGCGGCAAAAAGAAGGAACAGCATCATCCCGGAGCCCGAGCTCCGTGACCTGCATCGCGTCCTCAAACGCGACAATCCAATGACAATCGACAGCAGTTCTGTTTCAGGTTAAGGCAAAGACACCATGCTGTGGTGTTCGATACAGAAACGGGAGCAGCACCCGGTTATCAGGAATATCAAGTGATGCTGCAGTTTTGAAGCAGTGTTTTGTGCCTGCTGTAAACATTACAGCCAGAAGGGTCTGATGAGTAAGGACTTTTCCAAGTGCACTGCAATATTGCATTGCAAACCCTCTGGGTGTCAGTGCAACCTGAGACGCAGAAAGTGTTTTCCGCTGTGCTCTTGCAAGCAAGCCGGTAGGGGGTGAGACCGGAAGGTGGTGTCAAGTTAAATTTCAGTTCATTGCACTTCAGCTGCCGAAGAGGAGCAATTAAGTAATACCGTATCAGTTTTTACCCTGAGAGTTCATAGTACATGTGACAAAAGCACTTGTTATTTATGGTTGACATTTGCTAAGAGGCCACCAACAGTGTCCTGACGGCGCAGGATCTCGTGTCTGTAAAGTGCTCAGCAGCACGAAGGGTCAGCACGCAGAATAAGACCTGTAGGTCCTCAGGTTTAATGCACTCTGAACCTGGATACGCCTTATTTTTTTAACAATTCAAAGCCAAGTACAATAATGGGTGCACACGAATACTGCTCTACAAGTTATACGCCGGTTGCAGTAAAAGGAAAACGTGCATTGTCTGTAGGTCCTGCAAATGTTGGCGAACAAAGACATTTTTTAATCTGAAAACTACAATGGAAAGGAAAATAAAACTAACACAGTACACAGTTTGAAAATGTATTTCAACAAACCCTTTAGAAACAGTTTTTTTTTTAAATAAAAGCACAGGGTGCTTTTCCCTATTGTAGAGAATGACTGATCTTTACCCTAATTCTAGAGTGATAGTTTTATAGTGATAGTTTTATAGTGAGTGAGCTGCGGTATCTGTCTCGAGACATCACGCAGTACCGAAGTCTGCTTTGCCTGTGTTGCATGCTGGGAAGTACGTGAGTGTAAATACTGAATGATTTGTAATAACTCATTCTGCGCTGTAAATGGTTGTATAATGTTTTTGATATGAAAATGATTCATGTTTTTCATGTTCCAGAAGAAGAAACCCCCCCCCCCCCCCCGCTGGAATGTATTTTTAAGTTGTAATTAAAACCAGGATTTGAAATTGTTAAGAAGTGTGGAAAAAGTGCAGACCTGACTCCTGGTGTGGATTTCCACAAGACCCTGAAAAGCCAGGCATCACACCTGTCGCCGAGCCTGGCCCTGCTGGGGAAGGTGTGGCACATTATGTTGGCTTTTAGGCTGGAGCTACCCTGAGAGGAATATATATAGAGTCCATAAATAAGTAATCATTCTATTCAGTACCTGCTCCAGGGAAGGCTCCTCGCGTGCTTTGCCAATGTGAATAATTGATGGAAGAGAGTGCTGGGCTGTGGCAGAGGGGCTCCAGTGGACTCAGGGCGGTGACCAGCTCAGTCTGTTACCGGGAGGAGGCCGGGCAGTCTGCTGCCGGGGTCTGGCGGGAGCAAAGGCCTGTGACCTCGGACGGTCTCCGAGCTGGGGACCGGCTTCCGCTGCAGGGGTGACGAAGCCGCGTTGAGGGATCTGCCCGGCAGCCGTCTGTGGCACAGTGTCAATTAGGCAAACACGGGGGGAATCGATACTGTACATCAACGAGCAGGTGCACAGCTCTTTCTGCACGAGCCATCAGCTGGAGCCTGAGGACGTGTTGTCTTCTGCACCAGCTGAACTCCCCAGGCCATCGCCCCACCAAGATCCTAGAGGGTCTCACTGCTCCTGAATGTCGTACTCTGAAACAGAGACCAAAAACATTAGACTTTTAAAACAGTACTCTAGATGCTGGTGGGTTCGATAAATTATCTTACAGTTCAAAGCACCGTCTATGAATATGTGAACATTGCCAGCACTGTCTTGAGTAGCCACTTAATAAAGCAATCCTTTCCCTGGTTATGAAAGGAAAGATGTTCAGTGGCCCTTCAGGGACCCAGGAGGGTTGGGCATAGTCAGCCAAGGGAGAGGATTGAAATAACAGCCAAGAACATGCGGATCTGAGAAGACAAATGTCTTTATCTGACAAGCTCAGGAGGCTGCAAGAAACTACCAAAACACATCGCACAAGCAGATTCATTTCCATCTTTCAACAAATGGGTTGAAAAGGTTCTGGATTTACCAGCAGTCACCAGCAACTGAGCAGTTCAGCACTTCAAAAGATTTTGTTTAGAAACTCTGGGATACTCATATATACTTCTGATTAATAGGTAGCCTTTCTTTAATGTAGCAAAAGCAAACAATTTGATGCCTTCCATGAAACAAAAATCCCTAATTATATCACACCTCCAAATGAAAGAGAGAGGAGACTGGTTGTGTCCACACAACCTTTCTGTCATTTTTAATTGCATTTTTACATATTGCGATGAATTCAATAAAAACAAGAAAGTAGAACTTTTAATGGGTGAGTGTGAGTGAGGGTAGCTGCCAGCTGGGGCTTCTAGACAGGATACATGTGTCTGTACAGGAAGGGCTGTTTGTGCCTGGCACTGCTGTGCTCTCCAGTTAATAGGGTCCCACTCTTTCTGGGTCACAGTTCCATCTAGCCCTGGAGATTCCACTGTGCTTCAACGTGCCACACCATATTACAACCACATTTTAAGCTCATACAGAAAATGTTTCCAAACAGCTGGAGAGATTTATTTTCCAAGAGAAAGCAACTGGTTTTGAAAGCAGCATTCTGTGTTGTAGCCATATGCTGAAGTAGAGAGATTATCAAACAACGCAAATTTCCCAACCAGCATCATTCTTTTCTAGACACTCACACGCATCTGTGTTTCGTCAGTCATTGCTTTGCTCATAGTTCCATCTGTTGGTTATTTGTCCATCTATAATCTGAGGACAAAGAAGTACCACAGCCTGGACAGGACAACAGTCTATCGCAGGGCGCACACAAAATGGCAACTTACTGGAGGGACATCAATTACCACTCACTCAGAGCAAACCCCCACAAAATCACAGATAACATGCAAACACCACACGGAAAGCTCTCCAGGCCAGGATCAAACACAGGGTACAAGCGCTGTCAGGCTGTTAATAGGTTTTAATCCAAACATCATTATACCTCAACAGCAGATTCAGGCAAGACTTTTCTCAGGTAGCCACAGTAAGAAGACCTGCATTAGGACCGAATTTGCAAGACGTATTCATGAATCCAATTTGAAGTCCAAATAGCAGACCTGTGACAGGCTCTTAGATTTATCTGTTCCATATGTACACAGTAGTGAATGATGAGGCAATGGCAGCAGATCGAAGGACACAAGCAGCAACCAGAAGTCTGCAGGAAAAATAATCTTAGAAAGATGCCAGGACTGAGCCTCTCAAGTTAATGACAGCAAATCAGCAAATCATCTACAGATGCACAAGGGAAATCACCTTGAAATAGCTTCCAAACCATTGATTTATGTGCACGGTGACATTGCTTGTCAGGTCAATTGGAAACTGGCTTTCTACAACATGCCTGTCTGTACCTTGGTCATTTTGTGCTCCTGAAACTAGATGTGCTTCTACTGCAATATGAAGGCATTCGGCTTTTAAGTGGACTGACACTATAATGGTGAGAAAAAAGTAATTTGGGTCATCAATATCAGAGCTGGCAGAAGGCACTGTGAGCCCATCTTGAGCCATGCTAATAAATGTTCTAAAAAAAAAAGAAAAAAGGTTAACAGATGTTTTATTCTCTTTATGTACAGACCCTCACGTCTATTTTTAAAGACCCTTATTCTAACCCTTTAATTTTGCAAGACGCAATTGCGATTTTAAGGATTGTATTATACGTCTTCAGGGACTTGAATTTTGTTTTGCATTTTGTTGTCAATTTTGGGGGTTAGGTGTTAGTTTTCAGGCTTCCATTGCTACAAAATTGTATTAAAATCCCCTACAAAAGTGCCCAGGATTTTGAATTTGTCAAAAATTGTGGAGTTAGACGGGTGGCGCTGTCCTTCTGTGGTCACTTTACTGTCCACTCAGTGTTTGCTGACCCCTGCCTCTGCTTTTCTCTGTTCTTGGCCTACTTGCCGCCTTACGGGTCTGTTAAGGTTTGTTGTAGTTGCATGAGTCTGTAACTTCTGTTCTCTTTAGGCCACAATACAGTCACAATATCAGTGTTTTCAATTAAAATGACAAGACTCAAGCTGCAAAGCCTGCGTTTGGTTTTAACACCAGTGTCCTGGTCAGAAGCAATTTCAGTTTGCATTGCAATACTCATTACAGTTAAATGAGTACTGAACATTTGGATATTCAAGCAGCAATTACTCAGCAACTCAAATATACTTCATATTAATGTACTCTAAAATACTGGCATGTGAAATGCAAATTGGCTCGGTTTGGAAGGCGGGAAATAATTCTGTTCGCTCCAGCTCGGTCTCCATTACTAGAAGAACGAACCCGAACTCCAGCAGGCTGAACAAGCTTCAGCAGCGACCCCATCTGGAGATCTACAGCAGCGGCTCTCCCAGGACCTGACCCCCGCCAGGCCTCTCCTGGCTTTCCAGGAATGATCAGCAGACAGACTGCCCTCCGAGGCTTGTCAGCCATTCTGGAATTCACATGGTATCTCTGACAACATGTCTGAAGCAGTGTACTCAGGCATGGGCTGTTTTTACATTTTAAATTGGGCCCCCCACAGCAAAATACAGTAGCACAGTAGATTCTTGGAGTAGGTTAAGTGTGACCCTGCAATTTGAAGGGGATTATCATAGCATAGGGTAGCTTACAAAGGAGAGAAGGTCATTCAGCCTATTAAGCTGGGTGTGGTACTGTAGTTATTAGCTGGTTGATCCGAGGGTCTCATCCAGACGTTTCCTGAAAGAAATCGGTTTCAACCGCTTGTTCCAGACCCCCACAGCCCTAGTTAATAACCATTCACGCTCATATTTACGGTACCTTGTGATGCTTTCCTTAACGTTTGAGTTGCCTACTGTTGACGTCTTCCCACCCCCAGAAGTCGCGGAAAGACCGAACTTCAATTTAGCTTTTAATGTAAATGTATTCCTACTTCTGCAACGTGTCCTGCTATACAGCGCTTTGGGTTTCTTTAACCATCGTTTTATTATTTTTGTTGAAGGGCTTGTTGAATTGCAGTTATACACTCTGTTGTCATCGTGTGTTAATAATTTAAGTAGGGAGCCGCGTCAGCATGCGTAGGCTACAAAGGAACAAGTAAAGGTTTATTCCGTGCGGAAAAGACTCACCCGAAAAAGGCTGTACAGCCAAAACGTTGTGTTTCTTTTCGTCTCCTTTCAGCAGGGAATAAACCTTAACTTGTCCATGTGTTAATAACAATCCTCCTCTGTTTCTCAAGCCACTACAGCTGTGTAATAGTAGCCAGTTAAAGTGGTTCAGGTGGGTAGTGCCTCCGTTTGCTGGTACTATCATTATTGTGATAGTATTATCATTATTTTTATTCTTAGCAGCGCTTTTTACTGCTGGCATACTCGAGTATGTCAAAAATGAACCACATACCCATATATCTCTTTCCTTTTTTTGGCTTTACAGTCCAGTATTGTGAAGTACCTCTATGACCCCCTAAAGATATTGTTTTTGCTGTATTAATAAAAATAAAAAGTTTCTCGATTTTGATCTCTCTTTCAAACCAGTACCTTTGTTTTGACGTGGCTCTGCTTCTCCGATTTCAGTATTGTAGAACTCCAACACTAACCTGACATGATATGAAGCAGAAGACACAGATCCTGCAAGTGTGTAGTGCTTGAGTCAGCAGGGGGCGCTGTGAAACCAGATTTAGATGATTTGAAAAGGACAGAGTGCATTCGCTTTTACGGACTTACAGGGGTGAAAGGATGTCTGTTACTGTTGAATGTCCGGTAAATAACGAATGACTTTTTTTCAGCCCCCAAAACACAATATTGCATAATATTGTAAAATACGTAGCGTTTATTTTCAGCGCGTTTTATTATTTGTTCATTTCTCTGTTAGTGTGGTTAAAGTCCGATATTTCCGATTTCACAGACAAAATTTCCTTTTCAGTAGATTTAGTCCGTTAAACTGAGGGTTTACTGTTTACAAAAAATTACTTAAACTCAAAGGTTATTATTTTATAATGATTAAAAATGTAATGCATGTCCACTCTGGAAAATAAAATATTGCACTATTATTATTGTAGAGATTAGGTGAATTAAATTATATTCTAAAGGTGGATATAATTTAACATACTACTTTATATGCATAATGAAATCACAGCAGTCTACTCAAAGTGGTGCCTCAATCACCTAGTGGGCACATACAGTACAGTACATCTTCTTACATTTTACAAAAGTGAGCAGAGTCATTTACTGACTGTTTGATTAGCAGTGTTCCTTGTGAGACCAGAACACTGAGCTCATGTCATATGATTCCTGTAGAACTCCAGGTCTTCAGTGCTTGGGACCTGAACTGATTTAAAATGGTCAAAAGCAGTGGCTAAGGAAGTAATACAACAGCCCTTTAAAAAGACCTGGCTTTTATGATCACAAGAATGGTTGCAAATGATACAACCACCCTTCTTCGATAATGACGATTACGATCGCCTGGTTGCTTTCGGCACGACTGAAGATCACCTGCCTGTGAGAGGCTCTGTCCAGAGCAACACATGTTCTGCTTCATCAAACAGCAGAATAGTCCAGGAAACCAGCTCTGTGAAAGAGCCTTTCACTTGGTTATAGTGCTCATAGTGGCTACAGCATGAGAATTATAATCCAGCGCTTGTCACTTGTATGACTGAAGCACACTCACCATCTTCTGAGGGCCAAAGACCATGTGGCAGCAGCAGAGAGAGTGTTTTACTCACCAGTGAGTGCCACTGTTTTTCTTGACAGTCCTGACAAGAGGCATCGTGTGTGGGGATGCTGTGGTGGGGCGTTGTCTTGTGTTGATTAGGCCAGTCAGTCAGTGGGGTGGTGAAAGGTTCCTGACTATGATAAGAACAGGGGCTGTGCAGACTGAGGACAGCCCCGGAGGTACTGTACGCTGATGAGGTCCTCCAGACAACAGTTCACGTGCTCCCACGAGCCCAAGTCTGGAAGAATCAGGTCTGCAAGAGGACCGCAGCGAGACCACACAGTGCTGCCATGACAGAGCAGGACCAACTTGTCTAACAAATTGTGGTTAGTTTTTAGGAATCTGATTACAAATAGACTCAGAAATCCTTATCTCAATGAAAATTGGGCTGTGTAGGATTTGTGTTAATTTGGGTTTGGAAGCCAGTAGTTAGCACATCATTTACAAACTTTAGGCAATTAGGGAAAGCATTAATTTTGCAATTAATATATTAAGGGTATGTAATTACAAGTGTAAAATTTTAAATCAAGAGATGTTAAAATTGCATAATGCACTAGTAAGACCTCTTTTCCAAAGTTATGTACAGTTCTGGTCACCATGTTACAAAAAGATATTGCTGTTCTAAACTCAGTCCAGGGAAGAGGGATCAAATACATTCCTGGGTTTAAAGGCTTGCCCGACTGTGACAGACAGTAGCAGCAGAATCTCTTTTGTCTTAAACAGAGAGCACTCCGAGAGGACCTGATGAAAGTATTCAAAATAATCAAAAGCATTGACAAAGTCATCACATTGGATTACTTCTGCCTTGGACACTGGAACAAATACCAGAGGATTCAAACGGAAACTTCAGGGAAGTGGATTCAAAAGCGAGAGTAGCAGGCACCTCTGTATTGTTCCAAGCAAGCAATCAATTAGCAACCAGCAAGCAAACAAGTCAAGTGGAAAATATAGCCTCCTTGTTCATGACCTTTCTTATCTCTAAACTACACCAGCAGTGGGTCTTGAAAAAAACATGTTTGGCATAAAAGAAATCTCTTCTAGGTCAGGTCAAACAGTTATTGAGCACCTGTCTTGTATGCATAGTGTCGATTTTCTTCTTGATCTGTTTGACCCTTTGTTTTCAGAAGGGGATGATTTTGGAATACTGACGCAGGAATAGATGATTGCAGATGTCCCAGGCTGTGTGACGTGAGTCTTAATAAGGTCCACCTACAAACCTGTACTCCTGTTTAGCTAATCAGGGAGCAGCTTATACGTACAGTGAAGAAAGTATGTGACTTAAGCCAGCGTTCTTAGGCTGTAATCCACACAGCGGAGATCACAAAAATCAAAAATGACATTCTTTGCAGAATCTGTGCTACTGCGCGCCTGTTTGTAATTATCCAAGGAAAACTGCTGAGATGGGTGTAATC